>NC_083402.1:126604229-127229229 GCF_020745735.1 Hemiscyllium ocellatum
TGCGAGTGAGAGAGAGCGAGCGAACGCGGGTGAGAGAGAGAGCGAGTGTGGGTGAGAGAGAGAGCGAGTGTGGGTGAGAGAGAGAGAGCACGGGTGAGAGAGAGAGCATGCGCAAGTGAGAGAGAATGCGGGTGAGAGAGTGCGAATGAGAGAGCTTGCGAGTGAGAGATAGAGAACGTGCGAGTGAGAGAGAGCGAGTGCCGGTGAGAGAAGCGAGCAAACGCGGGTGAGAGAGCGAGCGCGGGTGAGAGAGCGCGAGCGCGGGTGAGAGAGAGCGCGAGCGCGGGTGAGAGAGAGCGCGAGCGCGGGTGAGAGAGAGCGCGAGCGCGGGTGAGAGAGTGAGAGTGAGAGAGAGAGAGCATGCGCAAGTGAGAGAGAGAGCACACAAGTGAGAGAGCGCACAAGTGAGAGGGAGAGCGCACAAGTGAGAGAGAGCGCGTGAATGAGAGAGAGCGTGCGAGTGAGAGAGAGAGAGAGCGCACGAGAGAGAGAGAGCACGAGGGAGAGAAAGTGAGCGCGCGAGTTAGAGAGAGAGTGTGAATTAGAGAGAGCGCGCGAGAGAGAGCATGATAGCGTGAAAGAGAGTGTGCGAGAGAGCGCGGGAGAGCACGAGACAGATAGCGCAAGTGAGAGAGAGAGCTCTTGAAAGCGCGTGAGTGAGAGAGCACGCGAGTGAGAGCACACATGAGTGAGGGAGAGAGCGCGTGAGTGAGAGAGAGAGTGCGCGAGTGAGAGAGAGACCGAGAGAGAGAGCGCAACTGAGTGAGTGAGTGAGAGAGAGCGCGAGTGAGAGAGAGCGCGTGAGTGAGAGAACGCGCGTGAGAGAGAGAACGCGCGTGAGAGAGAGAACGCGCGTGAGAGAGAGAACGCGCGTGAGAAAGAGAACGCGCGTGAGAAAGAGAACGCGCGTGAGAGAGAGAACGCGCGTGAGAGAGAGAACGCGCGTGAGAGAGAGTAAGTGAGAGAGAGAGAGAGAGTGCGTGAGAGAGAACGCGGGTGAGTGAGCGCACAAGTGAGAGAGAGAGCGCGCGAGAGAGAGAGCGCGCGAGTGAGAGAGAGAGCGCGCGAGTGAGAGAGAGAGCGCGCGAGTGAGAGAGACAGCGCGCGAGTGAGAGAGACAGCGCGCGAGTGAGAGAGACAGCGCGCGAGTGAGAGAGACAGCGCGCGAGTGAGAGAGAGAGCGCGCGAGTGAGAGAGAGAGCGCGCGAGTGAGAGAGAGAGCGCGCGAGTGAGAGAGAGAGCGCGCGAGTGAGAGAGAGCACACGAGTGAGAGAGAGCGTGCGAGTGAGAGGGAGCGCGTGAGAGAGTGAGTGCACAAGTGAGAGAGAGTGCACGAATGAGAGAGAGCGCGCGAGAGAGAGCATGAGTGAGAGGGTGTGAGAGCGGGAGTAAGAGACCATGAGTGAGAGAGAGAGCATGCGAGTGAGAGAGAGAGAGGGTGAGTGAGAGAGAGCACGTGAGTGAGAGAGAGGGTGCGAGTGAGAGAGAGAGAGTGAATTAGAGAGAGAGCGCGATAGTGTGTGAGAGAGTGTGTGCGAGAGCGCGGGAGAGCGCGAGACAGAGAGCGCGAGTGAGAGAGAGCGCTCTTGAGAGAGAGAAAGCGCGTGAGTGAGAGAGAGAGCCCATGAGTGAGAGCACACATGAGTGAGGGAGAGAGTGCGTGAGTGAGAGAGTGCGCGAGTGAGAGAGTGCGCGAGTGAGAGAGCGTGCGAGTGAGAGAGCGCGCGAGTGAGAGAGTGAGCGAGTGAGAGAGAGCGCGAGTGAGAGAGAGCGCAAGTGAGAGAGAGCGCGAGTGAGAGAAAGTGCACAAGTGAGTGAGAGAGAGCACGAGTGAGAGGGAGAGAGCGCAAGATAGAGAGAGAACGCGTGAGAAAGAGTGCGTGAGTGAGAGAGTAGCGCGAGTAGAGAGAGCGCATGAGTGAGAGAGAGCGCAAATGAGAGAGCGCGCGAGTGAGAGAGCGCGCGAGTGAGAGAGCGCGCGAGTGAGAGAGCACGTGTGAGTAAGAGAGAGCGTGCAAGTGTGAGAGAGCGAGTGGAGAGAGAGCACAAGTGAGAGAGAGAGCGCGAGAGAGAGAGCACAAGTGAGAGAGAGCATGTGAGTGAGAGAGAGAGCGAGTGAGAGAGAGAGCACGCGTGAGTGAGAGTGCTCACAAGTGAGAGAGAGTGCGCGAATGAGTGAGAGAGCGTCCGAGTGAGAGCGCGCGTGAATGAGAGAAAGAGCATGTGAGGGAGAGAGCGCAAGTGAGAGAGAGTGCGTGAGTGAGAGAGAGCGCAGGAGAGAGAACGCGAGAGAGAGAGTGCGAGAGAATAGGAGAGAGAGAGAACACGAGTGAGAGAGAAAGAGCCCGAGTGAGAGAGAGCGCAAGTGAGAGAGCGCAAGGGAGAGATAGAGCGTGCGAGTGAGAGAGAGAGATCTCGTGAGTGAGAGAGAGCGTGCGAGAGAGAGAGGGCGAGTGAGTGAGAGAGCGCAAGTGAGGGAAAGAGCGCGAGTGAGTGAGAGAGAGCACGAGTGAGAGAGAGAGCGAAACATAGGTGAGAGAGAGAGCGTGCGAGTGAGAGAGAGAGAGAGAGAACGTGCGAGTGAGAGAGAGCGAGTGCGGGTGAGAGAGAGCGAGCGAATGCGGGTGAGAGAGAGAGCGAGCGCGGGTGAGAGAGAGCGAGCGCGGGTGAGAGAGAGCGCAAGCACGGGTGAGAGAGTGAGAGTGAGAGAGAGAGCATGCGCAAGTGAGAGAGAATGCGGGTGAGAGAGTGCGAATGAGAGAGCTTGCGAGTGAGAGATAGAGAACGTGCGAGTGAGAGAGCGCGAGAGCCGGTGAGAGAGAGCGAGCGAACGTGGGTGAGAGAGCGAGCGTGGGTGAGAGAGAGCGAGCGCGGGTGAGAGAGAGCGCGAGCGCGGGTGAGAGAGAGCGCGAGCGCGGGTGAGAGAGAGCGCGAGCGCGGGTGAGAGAGCGCGAGCGCGGGTGAGAGAGTGAGAGTGAGAAAGAGAGAGAGAGCACGGGTGAGAGAGAGAGCATGCGCAAGTGAGAGAGAGAGCACACAAGTGAGAGAGAGCGCGTGAATGAGAGCGCGCGAGAGAGAGAGTGCGCGAGAGAGAGAGAGCACACGAGTGAGAGAGCGCACAAGTGAGAGAGAGCGCGTGAATGAGAGAGAGAGTGCGCAAGTGAGAGAGAGAGAGAGCACACGAGTGAGAGAGCGTGCTAGTGAGAGGGAGCGCATGAGAGAGTGAGTGCGCAAGTGAGAGAGAGAGCGCGCGAGCGAGACAGAGAGCGCGCGAGTGAGAGAGAGAGTGCGAGAGAGCGCGCGAGAGAGAGCATGAGTGAGAGTGTGAGAGAGCGCGAGTGAGAGAGAGAGCATGTGAGTGAGAGAGGGTGAGTGAGAGAGAGCACGTGAGTGAGAGAGAGCGTGCAAGTGAGAGAGAGAGAGAGCGCACGAGTGAGAGAGAGAGCATGAGGGAGAGAAAGTGAGCGCGCGAGTTAGAGAGAGCGTGAATTAGAGAGAGAGCGCGAGAGAGAGCATGATAGCGTGTGAGAGAGTGTGCGCGAGAGCGTGAGACAGAGAGCGCGAGTGAGAGAGAGAGCTCTTGAGAGAGAGAAAGCGCGTGAGTGAGAGAGAGAGCCCGCGAGGGAGAGCACACGAATGAGGGAGAGAGCGCGTGAGTGAGAGAGAGTGCACGAGTGAGAGAGAGAGCAAGAGAGAGAGAGAGTGAGTGAGAGAGCATGCGCGAGTGAGAGAGAGCGTGCGAGTGAGAGAGAGCGCAAGTGAGAGAGAGAGCGCAACTGAGAGAGAGCGCGAGTGAGAGAGTGAGCGAGTGAGAGAGCACGCGAGAGAGAGAGCTCTTGAGAGAGAGAAAGCACGTGAGTGAGAGAGAGGTCCCGTGAGTGAGAGCACACGAATGAGGGAGAGAGCGCGTGAGTGAGAGAGAGTGCACGAGTGAGAGAGAGAGCAAGAGAGAGAGAGAGTGAGTGAGAGAGCATGCGCGACTGAGAGAGAGCGTGCGAGTGAGAGAGAGCGCAAGTGAGAGAGAGCGCGCAACTGAGAGAGTGAGCGAGTGAGAGAGCGCGTGAGTGAGAGAGCTCTTGAGAGAAAGAAAGCGCGTCAGTGAGAGAGAGATCCCGCGAGTGAGAGCACACGAATGAGGGAGAGAGCGCGAGTGAGAAAGTGCGCGTGTGTGAGAGAGAGAGAGAGAGAGAGTGAGTGAGAGAGCACGCGCGAGTGAGAGAGAGAGCGCGCGAATGAGAGAGAGAGCACGAGTGAGAGAAAGAGCACAAGTGAGAGAGAGAGAGCGCGAGTGAGAGAGAGCGCGAGTGAGAGAGAGCGCGAGTGAGAGAGAGCGCGAGTGAGAGAGAGCGCGAGTGAGAGAGAGCGCGAGTGAGAGAGAGCTCATGAGTGAGAGATAGCGCATGAGAAAGTGCAAGTGAGAGAGAGAGCGCGAGAGAGAGTGCATGAGAGAGAACGCGGGTGAGAGAGTACGAGTGAGAGAGTGAGAGCACAAGTGAGAGAGAGAGTGCGTGAGTGAGAGAGAGCACATGAGTATGAGAGAGAGCGAGCGCGGGTGAGAGAGCGAGCGAACGCGGGTGAGAGAGAGCGCGCGAGTGAGAGAGAGAGAGCACGCGAGTGAGAGAGCGCGTGCGTGTGAGAGGGAGCGCGTGAGAGTGAGTGCGCAAGTGAGAGAGATAGCGCGCGAGTGAGACAGAGACCGCGCGAATGAGAGAGAGCGCGCGAGAGAGAGCATGAGTGAGAGTGTGTGAGAGCGCGAATGAGAGAGAGAGCGTGCGAGTGTCAGAGAGAGAGCATGCGAGTGAGAGAGAGAGGGTGAGTGAGAGAGAGAGCGTGCGAGTGAGAGAGAGAGAGAGCGCACGAGAGAGAGAGAGAGCACGAGGGAGAGAGAGAGCACGAGGGAGAGAAAGTGAGCGTGCGAGTTAGAGAGAGAGCGTGAATTAGAGAGAGAGCGCGAGAGACAGCATGATAGCGTGAAAGAGAGTGTGCGAGAGAGCACGGGAGAGCACGAGACAGAGAGCGCGAGTGAGAGAGAGAGCTCTTGAGAGAAAGCGCGTGAGTGAGAGAGCACGCGAGTGAGAGCACACATGAGTAAGGGAGAGAGCGCGTGAGTGAGTGAGAGACAGCGCGAGTGAGAGACAGCGCGAGTGAGAGAGAGCACAAGTGAGTGAGAGAGAGCGCGAGATAGAGAGAGAAAACGCGTGAGAGAGAGCGAGAGAGAGAGTGCGTGAGTGAGAGAGAGCGCGTGAGAGAGACTGTGCGTGAGTGAGAGCGCACGCAAGTGAGAGAGAGCGCATAAATGAGAGAGAGAGTACGCAAGTGAGAGAGCACGTGCGAGTAAGAGAGAGAGCGCGCAAGTGAGAGAGAGCAAGCGAGAGTGCGCGAGTGTGAGAGAGAGAGCACAAGTGAGAGAAAGAGCACAAGTGAGTGAGAGAAAGAGCACATGTGAGTGAGAGAAAGAGCACATGTGAGTGAGAGAGAGAGCGCAAGTGAGAGAGAGAGCGCGAGAGAGACAGCGCGAGTGAGAGCGCGAGAGAGTACGCGCGAGTGAGAGAGAGCACGCGAGTGAGAGAGAGAGCGCGAGAGAGAGAGCGCGCGAGTGAGAGCGCGAGAGAGTGTAAGTGAGAGAGAGAACGCGCGAGTGAGAGAGAGCGAGAGAGAGAGAGCTCATGAGTGAGAGAGAGAGCGCAAGTGAGAGAGAGAGCGCGAGAGAGAGCGCGAGTGAGAGCGCAAGAGAGTGTAAGTGAGAGAGAGAACGCGCGAGTGAGAGAGAGCACGCGAGTGAGAGAGAGCGAGAGAGAGCTCATGAGTGAGAGAGCGCGCGTGAGTGAGAGAGAGAGCACGCGAGTGAGAGTGCAAGTGAGAGAGAGAGAGCAAGTAAGAGAAAGAGCACAAGTGAGTGAGAGAGCGCGCGAGTGAGGGAGAGAGTGCGAGTGAGAGAGAGCGCGCAAATGAGAGAGAGAGCACGTGAGTGAGAGAGAGTGCAGGTGAGAGAGAGAGCGCAAATGAGAGAGAGAGCACGCGAGTGAGAGAGAGAGCGAATGAGAGAGAGAGCACGCGAGGGAGAGAGAGAGCGAATGAGAGACAGAGCACGCGAGTGAGAGAGAGAGTGCATAAGAGACAGAGCGCGCGTGAGTTAGAGCGCGCACAAGTGAGAGAGAGTGCGCGAATGAGAGAGAGAGCACGCGAGGGAGAGAGAGCGCGCGAGAGGGAGAGAGAGCGCGCGAGTGAGAGAAAGAGCGCCAGTGAGAGAGAGAGCCAGTGAGAGATAGCTCGTGAGTGAGAGATAGCTCGTGAGTGAGAGATAGCACGTGAGAGAGTGCAAGTGAGAGAGAGAGTGCGAGAGAGAGTGCGTGAGAGAGAACGTGGGTGAGAGAGCGTGAATGAGAGAAAGAGATCAAGTGAGTGAGAGAGAGCACGAGTGAGAGGGAGAGAGCGCGAGAGAGAGCATGAGTGAGAGTGTGTGAGAGCGCGAGTGAGAGAGACCGTGCGAGTGACAGAGAGAGAGCATGCGAGTGAGAGAGAGAGCACGTGAGTGAGAGAGAGCGTGCAAGTGAGAGAGAGAGAGCGCACGAGAGAGAGAGAGCACGTGGGAGAGAAAGTGAGCGCACGAGAGAGAGAGCACGTGGGAGAGAAAGTGAGCGCGCGAGTTAGAGAGAGAGCGTGAATTAGAGAGAGAGCGCGAGAGAGAGCATGATAGCGTGTGAGTGTGTGAGAGAGCGCGGGAGAGCACGAGACAGAGAGCGCGAGTGAGAGAGAGAGCTCTTGAGAGAAAGCGCGTGAGTGAGAGAGCACGCGAGTGAGAGCACACATGAGTGAGGGAGAGAGCGCGTGAGTGAGTGCGCGAGTGAGAGAGAGAGCGAGAAAGAGAGCGCAACTGAGTGAGTGAGTGAGAGAGAGCGCGAGTGAGAGAGAGCGCGAGTGAGAGAGAGCGCGAGTGAGAGAGAGCGCGAGTGAGAGAGAGCATGCAAGTGAGAGAGAGAGCGCAAGTGAGAGAGAGAGCGCAAGTGAGAGAGAGAGCACGCAAGTGAGAGAGAGAGCACGCAAGTGAGAGAGAGCGCAAGTGAGAGAGAGAGCAAGTGAGAGAAAGAGCACAAGTGAGTGAGAGAGAGCGCGAGTGAGAGTGAGAGAGAGCGCGCAAATGAGAGAGAGAGAGAGCACGCGAGAGAGCGAGCGTGGGTGAGAGAGAGCACGCGGGTGAGAGAGAGAGAGCGCGAATGAGAGAGTGTGCGAGTGAGAGAGAGCGCGAATGAGAGACAGAGCATACGAGTGAGAGAGTGCATAAGTGAGAGAGAGCGCGCGCTAGTGAGAGCGCGCACAAGTGAGAGATAGCGCGTGAATGAGATAGAGAGAACGCGAGGGAGAGAGCACAAGTGAGTGAGAGAGAGCGCGAGTGAGAGAGAGCGCGAGTGAGAGAGAGCGCGAGTGAGAGAGAGCGCGAGTGAGAGAGAGCGCGAGTGAGAGAGAGCGCGAGTGAGAGAGAACACGGGTGAGAGAGAGCGAGTGAGAGAGTGAGCGCACAAGTGAGAGAGAGAATGCGTGAGTGAGAGAGAGAATGCGTGAGTGAGAGAGAGAATGCGTGAGTGTGAGTGCGCAAGTGAGAGACAGAGCAGACGAGTGAGAGAGAGCGCGCGAGTGAGAGAGAGCACGTGAGAGAGTGAGTGCGCAAGTGAGAGAGCGCGCACGAGTGAGACAGAGAGCGCGCGAATGAGAGAGAGCGCGCGAGAGAGAGCATGAGTGAGAGTGTGTGAGAGCATGAGTGAGAGAGAGAGCGTGCGAGTGACAGAGAGAGAGCATGCGAGTGAGAGAGGGTGAGTGAGAGAGAGAGCACGTGAGTGAGAGAGTGCGTGCGAGTGAGAGAGAGAGTGCATGAGTGAGAGAGAGAGAGCACGAGGGAGAGAAAGTGAGCGTGCGAGTTAGAGAGCGTGAATTAGAGAGAGAGCGTGAGAGAGAGCATGATAGCGTGTGAGAGAGTGTGTGCGAGAGCGCGGGAGAGCACGAGACAGAGAGCGCGAGTGAGAGAGAGAGCTCTTGAGAGAAAGCGTGTGAGTGAGAGAGCCCGCGAGTGAGAGCACACGAGTGAGGGAGAGAGTGCGTGAATGAGGGAGAGAGTGCGTGAGTGAGAGAGTGAACGTGTGAGAGAGAGCGCGAGTGAGAGAGAGAGCGCGAGTGAGAGAGAGCGCGAGTGAGAGAGAGCGCGAGTGAGAGAGAGCGCGAGTGAGAGAGAGAGCGAGTGAGAGAGAGAGCGCGAGTGAGAGAGAGAGCGCGAGTGAGAGAGAGCGCGAGTGAGAGAGAGCGCGAGTGAGAGAGAGCGCGAGTGAGAGAGAGCGCGAGTGAGAGAGAGCGCGAGTGAGACACAGCGCGAGTGAGACACAGCGCGAGTGAGACACAGCGCGAGTGAGACACAGCGCGAGTGAGACACAGCGCGAGTGAGACACAGCGCGAGTGAGACACAGCGCGAGTGAGACACAGCGCGAGTGAGACACAGCGCGAGTGAGACACAGCGCGAGTGAGACACAGCGCGAGTGAGACACAGCGCGAGTGAGACACAGCGCGAGTGAGACACAGCGCGAGTGAGACACAGCGCGAGTGAGAGAGAGAGCACAAGTGAGAGAAAGAGCACAAGTGAGTGAGAGAGAGCGCGAGAGAGAGGGAGAGAGTGCGAGATAGAGAGAGAACGCGCGAGAGAGAGAGCGCGTGAGAGAGAGAGCTCGTGAGTGAGAGTGCTCGAGTGAGAGCGCGTGTGAGTGAGAGAGGGACCATGCGTGAGTGAGAGCGCACGCAAGTGAGAGAGCGCGCGCAAATGAGAGAGAGCGCACGTGAGTGAGAGAGCGCGTGCGAGTAAGAGAGAGAGCGCGCAAGTGTGAGAGAGAGCGAGTGAGAGAGAGTGCGCGAGTGAGAGAGAGAGTGCGCAAGTGAGAGAAAGAGCACAAGTGAATGAGGGAGAAAGCGTGAGAGAGAGAGAGAGCGCGAGAAAGAGAGCGCAAGTGAGAGAGAGCATGTGAGTGAGAGAGAGCGAGTGAGTGAGAGAGAGCGCGAGTGAGAGAGAGAGTACGCGTGAGTGAGAGTGCGCACAAGTGAGAGAGCGCGCGAATGAGTGAGAGAGTGCGCGGGTGAGAGCACGCACAAATGAAAGAGCGCGCGTGAATGAGAGAGAGAGAGCATGCGAGGGAGAGAGCGCAAGTGAGAGAGAGTGCGTGAGTGAGAGAGCGCAGGAGAGAGAGCACGAGAGAATGAGAGAGAGAGAACACGAGTGAGAGAGAGAGCACGCGAGTGAGAGAGCGCAAGTGAGAGAGAGTGCGTGAGTGAGAGAGCGCGCAGGAGAGAGAGCATGAGAGAGAGCGCAAGAGAATGAGAGAGAGAGAACACGAGTGAGAGAGAGAGCGCGAGAAAGAGAGCAAGTGAGAGAGAGCGCAAGTGAGAGAAAGAGCACAAGTGAGTGAGAAAGAAAGCGCGAGTGAGAGAGAGCGCGTGAGTGAGAGAGCGCGTGAGTGAGAGCACGCACAAGTGAAAGAGCGCGCGTGAATGAGAGAGCACGCGAGGGAGAGAGCGCAAGTGAGAGAGAGTACGTGAGTGAGAGAGCGCAGGAGAGAGAGCACGAGAGAATGAGAGAGAGAGAACACGAGTGAGAGAGAGAGCACGAGAGAGAGAGCGCAAGTGAGAGCGCGCAAGTGAGAGAGAGAGCGTGCGAGTGAGAGAGAGTGCTAGTGAGAGAGAGAGCGCGAGTGAGTGAGAGAGAGTGCAAATGAGAGAGAGTACGAGTGAGAGAGAGAGCGCAAGTGAGAGAGAGAGTGTGCAAGTGAGAGAGAGAGTGTGCAAGTGAGAGAGCGCGTGAGTGAGAGAGAGCGCGTGAGAGAGAGAGAGCGCGTGAGAGAGAGAGAGCGCTAGTGAGAGAGAGAGAGTGCGAGGGAGTGAGAGCGCGAGAGAGAGAGTGCGCGAGAGAGAACACGGGTGAGTGAGAGTGCACACGCGAGTGAGAGAGCGCACCCGCGATTGAGAGAGAGCACGCGAGTGAGAGAGAGACAGCGTGAGTAAGAGAGAGCGAGAGAGAGAGTGTGCGAGAGAGAACGCGGGTGAGAGAGTGTGAATGAGAGAGCGTGCGAGTGAGAGAGAGAGAACGCGCGAGTGAATAAAACCGAGTGCGGGTGAGAGTGAGAGCGAGCGAACGCGGGTGAGAGAGAGAGCGAGCGTGGGTGAGAGAGAGCAAACGCGGGTGAGAGAGAGCGCGAGCGCAGGTGAGAGAGAGAGTGAGAGAGAGAGAGCATGCGCGAGTGAGAGAGAGAGCACACGAGTGAGAGAGATAGCACACAAGTGAGAGAGTGAGCGCACAAGTGAGAGAGTGAGCGCACGAGAGAGAGAGTGCGCAAGTGAGAGAGAGAGCACACGAGTGAGAGAGCGCACGAGTGAGAGAGAGAGAGCACGAGGGAGAGAAAGTGTGCACGCGAGTTAGAGAGCGTGAATTAGAGAGAGAGCGCGAGAGAGAGCATGATAGCGTGTGAGAGAGTGTGTGCGAGACCGCGGGAGAGCGCGAGACAGAGAGCGCGAGTGAGAGAGAGAGCTCTTGAGAGAAAGCGCGTGAGTGAGAAAGCCCGCGAGTGAGAGCACACGAGTGAGGGAGAGAGCGCGCGAGTGAGAGAGAGAGCGAGAGAGAGCGCGCAAGTGAGAGAGAGAGCGCGAGTGAGAGAAAGAGCACAAGTGAGTGAGAGAGAGCACGAGTGAGAGGGAGAGAGCGCGAGATAGAGAGAGAACGCGTGACAGAGAGAGCGCACGAGAGAGAGCTCGTGAGTGAGTGCGTGAGTGAGAAAGCGCGCGTGAGTGAGAGAGAGCACGTGAGAGCGCACGCAAGTGAGAGAGAGCACACAAATGAGAGAGAGAGCACGCGAGTATGAGAGAGAGAGCGCGCAAGTGAGAGAGCGCGAGTGAGAGAGAGTGCACGAGTGAGAGAGAGAGAGCGCGAGAGAGAGAGGGCGAGTGAGAGAGAGAGCGCGAGTGGGAGAGAGCGCAAGTGAGAGAGAGCGCAAGTGAGAGAGAGCGCAAGTGAGAGAGCACGAGTGAGAGAGCACGAGTGAGAGAGCACGAGAGACAGAGCGAGAGAGAGAGTGCGTGAGTGAAAAGAGAGCACGCGTGAGTGAGAGAGCGCAAGTGAGAGAGAGTGCGCGAGTGAGAGAGAGAGCACTCGAGTGAGAGACAGCACAAGTGAGAGAGAGCGGAACTGAGTGAGAGAGAGCGCAAGTGAGAGAGAGAGAGCAAGTGAGAGAAAGAGCGCGAGTGAGAGAGTGCATAAGTGAGAGAGAGAGTGCGCGTGAGTGAGAGCACGCACAAGTGAGAGAGAGCGCGCAAATGAGAGGGAGAGAACGCGAGGGAGAGAGCGTGAGTGAGAGAGAGCGCGAGTGAGAGAGAGCATGCGAGTGAGAGAGAGCGCGAGTGAGAGAGAGCGCGAGTGAGAGAGAGCGCGAGTGAGAGAGAGCGCGAAAGAGTGCGTGAGAGAGCGCAAGAGAGAACGCGGGTGAGAGAGTGCGAGTGAGAGAGTGCAAGTGAGAGAGTGCGAGTGAGAGAGTGCGAGTGAGAGAGTGAGCGCACAAGTGAGAGAGAGAATGCGAGTGAGAGAGAATGCGTGAGTGAGAGAGAGAATGCGTGAGTGAGAGAGAGAATGCGTGAGTGAGAGAGTGCGCAAGTGAGAGACAGAGCAGACGAGTGAGAGAGAGCACGCGAGTGAGAGAGAGCGTGCGAGTGAGAGAGTGAGTGCGCAAGTGAGAGAGAGCATGAGTTAGAGTGTGTGAGAGCGCGAGTGAGAGAGAGAACGTGCGAGTGACAGAGAGAGAGCATGCGAGTGACAGAGAGAGAGCATGCGAGTGACAGAGGGTGAGTGAGAGAGAGAGCACGTGAGTGAGAGAGTGCGTGCGAGTGAGAGAGAGAGCGCACGAGTGAGAGAGAGAGAGCACGCATGAGTGAGAGTGCGCACAAGTGAAAGAGCGCGTGTGAATGAGAGAGCGCGTGAGTGAGAGAGTGCGTGCGAGTGAGAGAGAGAGCGCACGAGTGAGAGAGAGAGAGCACGCGTGAGAGAGAGAGAGCACGCGTGAGAGAGAGAGAGCACGCGTGAGAGAGAGAGAGCACGCGTGAGAGAGAGTGCGCACAAGTGGAAGAGCGCGCGTGAATGAGAGAGAGAGCACGCGAGGGACCGAGCGCAAGTGAGAGAGAGCGCGTGAGTGAGAGAGAGCGCAGGAGAGAGAGAGAGCGTGAGAGCGCGAGAGCAAGAGCGAGAGAGAGAGAACACGAGTGAGAGAGAGAGAGCGAGCACAAGTGAGAGAGCGCAAGTGAGAGAGAGAGAGAGCGCATGACTGAGAGAGAGCACGTGAGTGAGAGAGTGCTAGTGAGAGAGAGATCTTGCGAATGACAGAGAGCGCAAATGACAGAGAGCGCAGGAGTGAGAGCGCGCAAGTGAGAGAGAGAGAGCGCTAGTGAGAGAGAGAGAGCGCGAGTGAGTGAGAGAGAGCGAAAATGAGAGAGAGAGAACGAGTGAGAGAGAGAGCGCAAGTGAGAGAGTGAGCGCGAGGGAGTGAGAGAGCGCGAGAGAGAGAACACGGGTGAGAGAGTGTGAGTGAGAGGGCTCGCGCGAGTGAGAGAGCGCGCCCGCGATTGAGAGAGAGTACGTGAGTGAGAGAGAGACAGCGCGAGTGAGAGAGAGCGAGAGAGAGAGTGCGCGAGAGAGAACGCGGGTGAGAGAGTGCGAGTGAGAGAGCGTGCGAGTGAGAGAGAGAGAATGCGCGAGTGAGAGAGCGAGTGCGGGTGAGAGAGAGTGCGAGTGAGAGAGAGAGCAAGCGAACGCGGGTGAGAGGGAGAGCGTGGGTGAGAGAGAGCAAGCGCGGGTGAAAGAGAGAGCGAGGGCGGGTGAGAGAGAGCACAAGCGCGGGTGAGAGAGTGAGAGAGAGCACGGGTGAGAGAGAGAGAGCATGCGCGAGTGGGAGAGAGAGCACACAAGTGAGTGAGCACACAAGTGAGAGAGAGAGCGCACAAGGGAGAGAGAGTGCGTGAGAGAGAGAGAGTGCGCAAGTGAGAAAGAGAGCGCGAGTGAGAGGGATCGCGTGAGAGAGTGAGTGTGCAAGTGAGAGAGAGAGCGCGCGAGTGAGACAGAGAGTGTGCGAGTGAGAGGGAGCGCGTGAGAGAGCGTGTGCGCAAGTGAGAGAGAGAGCGCGCGAGTGAGACAGAGAGCGCGCGAGTTAGAGAGAGAGCGTGAGAGAGAGGGCGCGCGAGACAGAGCATGAGTGAGAGTGTGAGAGAGCGTGAGTGAGAGAGAGCGCGCAAATGAGAGAGAGCGCGCGCGGGTGAGAGAGAGAGAGCGTGGGTGAGAGAGTGCGAACACACGAGTGAGGGAGAGCGCGAATGAGAGACGGAGCACGCGAGTGAGAGAGAGTGCATAAGTGAGAGAGAGAGCACGCGTGAGTGAGAGTGAGTGCGTGAGTGAGAGAGCAGCGTGAGTGACAGACAGCGCGTGAGTGAGAGAGAGCTCGTGAGTGAGAGAGAGACTGTGCATGAGTGAGAGCGCAAGCAAGTGAGAGACAGCGCGCAAATAAGAGAGAGAGCACGCGAGTGAGAGAGCATGTGCGAGTGAGAGAGAGCACGCAAGTGTGAGAGAGAGTGCGCAAGTGAGAGAGAGCGAGTGGGAGAGAGTGCGTGAGTGAGAGAGAGAGCGCAAATGAGAGAAAGAGCACAAGTGAGTGAGAGAGAGAGCGCGAGTGAGAGAGAGCGTGAGTGAGAGAGAGCGCGAGTTAGAGAGAGAGCACGGGAGAGAGAGTGAGAGAGAGAGCTCATGAGTGAGAGTGCGTGAGAGAAAAGAGAGCATGTGTGAGTGAGAGAGCGCAAGTGAGAGAGAGCGCGCGAGTGAGAGAGAGAGCACGCGAGTGAGAGACAGCGTGAGTGAGTGAGATGGAGCACGCAAATGAGAGAGAGAGCACGCGAGTGAGAGAGAGAGCGCGCGGGTGAGAGAGAGAGCGCGCGAATGAGAGAGAGAGCGCGAGTGAGAGAGCGAATGAGAGACAGAGCACGCGAGTGCATAAGTGAGAGAGAGTGCGCGCGAGTGAGCACGAGTGAGTGTGAGAGACAGAGAGCGCAAGTGAGAGTGCGCGAGTGAGAGAGAGCGTGAATGAGAAAGAGAGTGCATGAGAGAAAGTGCAAGAGAGTGAGCGCGAGAGAGAGCGCAAGTGAGAGAGAGAGCGAGAGAGCACAAGTGAGAGAGAGAGAGCGCGAGTTAGAGAGAGCGTGCGAGAGAGAGTGCGAGAGAGAGAGCGCGAGAGAGAGAGCACGAGAGAGAGAGCACGAGAGAGAGAGCACGAGAGAGAGAGAGAGCTCATGAGTGAGAGAGAGTGCGTGAGTGAAAAGAGAGCACGTGTGTGTGAGAGAGCGCAAGTGAGAGAGAGCGCACGAGAGAGAGAGAGCGCACGAGAGAGAGAGCACGCGAGTGAGAGAGAGCGCGAGTGAGTGAGATAGAGCACGGAAATGAGAGAGAGCACGCGAGTGAGAGAGAGAGCATGTGGGTGAGAGAGAGTGAGCGCGGGTGAGAGAGAGAGCGCGAGTGAGAGACAGCGCGAATGAGAGAGAGCGCGAATGAGAGACAGAGCACGCGAGTGAGAGAGAGTCCATAAGCGAGAGAGAGAGCGCGCGAGTGAGAGAGAGTGAGCGCGAGTGAGTGAGAGAGAGAGCATGAATGAGAGTGCGCTAGTGAGAAAGAGAGTGCAAGAGAGAGAGTGCGAGAGACTGAGCGCGAGAGAGCGCAAGTGAGAGACAGAGCGCGCGAGTGAGAGAGAGCGCGTGAGAGAGAGAGCGCGAGTTAGAGAGAGAGTGCGAGAGAGAGAGCACCAGAGAGAGAGCACGACAGAGAGAGCGAGAGAGAGAGCTCATGAGTGAGAGTGCGTGAGTGAAAAGAGAGCACGTGTGAGTGAGAGAGCGCAAGTGAGAGAGAGCGCGCGAGTGAGAGAGAGAGCACACGAGAGAGAGAGAGCACACGAGTGAGAGAGAGCGCGAGTGAGTGAGAGTGAGCACAAGTGAGAGAGAGAGAGCAAGTGAGAGAAAGAGCACAAGTGAGTGAGAGAGAGCAAGTGAGAGAGAGAGTGAGTGAGTGAAAGAGAGCGCGCAAATGAGAGAGAGAGCACGCTAGTGAGAGAGAGAGAGCACGCGAGTGAGAGAGAGAGAGCGCAAATGAGAGAGCGCGTGAGTGAGAGAGAGAGCGCGAATGAGAGACAGAGCACACGAGTGAGAGAGAGAGTGCATAAGTGAGAGAGAGAGAGCGCGAGTGAGTGAGAGAGAGCATGAGTGAGAGTGTGCGAGTGAGAGAGAGCGCGAGTGAGAAAGAGAGTGCAAGAGAGTGCGAGAGAGTGAGCGCGAGAGAGAGCACAAGTGAGAGAGAGCGTGTGAGTGAGAGAGTGAGAGCGCGCGAGTGAGAGAGAGAGCGTGCGCGAGTGAGAGAGAGCGCGCGAGTGAGAGAGCGCACAAGTGAGAGAGAGAGCGCGTGAGACAGAGAGCGCGCGAGTGAGACAGAAAGCGCGCGAATGAGACAGAGAGCGCGCGAGAGAGACAGAGAGCGCGCGAGAGAGACAGAGAGCGCGCGAGAGAGACAGAGAGCGCGCGAATGAGACAGAGAGAGCGCGAATGAGACAGAGAGAGCGCGAATGAGACAGAGAGAGCGCGAATGAGAGTGCGTGAGAGCACGAGTGAGAGAGCGTGAGTGAGAGAGAGCATGCGAGTGAGAGAGAGCATGCGAGTGAGAGAGAGCATGCGAGTGAGAGAGAGCATGCGAGTGAGTGAGAGAGAGAGCGTGTGAGTGAGAGAGAGAGAAAGAGAGAGCACGAGGGAGAGAGAGAGCACGTGAGTTAGAGAGAGAGCGCGAGTTAGAGAGAGAGCGCAAGAGAGAGCACGATTGCGTGTGAGAGAGTGTGTGCGAGAGCGCGGGAGAGCGCGAGAGAAAGAGCTCTTTCGAGAGAGAAAGTGCGTGAGTGAGAGAGCCTGGGAGTGAGAGCATGCACGAGTGAGAGAGAGAGTGCGCGAGTGAGAGAGAGAGTGCGCGAGTGAGAGAGAGAGTGCGCGAGTGAGAGGGAGCGAGAGAGTGAGAGAGCGCGCGCGAGTGAGAGAGAGAGCGTGCGAGTGAGAGAGAGAGCGTGCGAGTGAGAGAGAGAGCGTGCGAGTGAGAGAGAGCACAAGCGAGTGAGAGAGAGCGCGCGAGTGAAAGAGAGCGCGCGAGTGAGAGAGAGCGCGCGAGTGAGAGAGAGCGCGCGAGTGAGAGAGAGAGAGAGAGCTCACGAGTGAGAGTGCGTGAGTGAAAAGAAAGCACGTGTGTGTGAGAGAGCGCAAGTGAGAGAGAGCGCGTTAGTGAGAAAGAGAGCACGCGAGTGAGAGAGAGCGCAAGTGAGAGAGAGCGTGAGTGAGTGAGATAGAGCACGCAAATGAGAGAGAGAGAGAGAGAGAGCACGCGAGTGAGAGACAGAGCGCGCGGGTGTGAGAGCGCGCGGGTGAGAGAGAGAGCGCGAATGAGAGAGAGAGCGCGAATGAGACAGAGCACGCGAGTGAGAGAGTGCATAAGTGAGAGAGAGCGCGCAAGTGAGAGAGAGTGAGCGCGAGTGAGAGAGAGAGCGCGAGTGAGAGAGAGAGTGAGAAAGAGAGTGCAAGAGAGAGAGTGCGAGATAGTGAGCGCAAGTGAGAGAGTGCGCGAGTGAGAGAGCGCGTGTGAGTGAGAGAGAGCATGTGAGTGAGAGAGAGCGAGAGAGTGAGAGAGCGAGAGAGTGAGAGAGTGAGAGAGAGAGCGCGAGAGAGAGAGCACGAGAGAGAGAGAACTCATGAGTGAGAGTGCGAGTGAAAAGAGAGCACGCGTGAGTGAGAGTGCAAGTGAGAGAGAGCGCAAGTGAGAGAGAGCGCAAGTGAGAGAGAGCGCAAGTGAGAGAGAGAGCGCGAGTGAGAGAGAGAGCACAAGTGAGAGAGAGAGAGCACAAGTGAGAGAGAAAGAGCACAAGTGAGTGAGAGAGAGCGCGAGTGAGAGAGAGAGTGCGTGAGTGAGAGAGAGCGCGCAAATGAGAGAGAGAACACGCGAGTGAGAGAGAGAGCGCGGGTCAGAGAGAGAGCGCGCGGGTGAGAGAGAGAGAGCGTGAATGAGAGACAGAGCACGTGAGTGAGAGAGAGAGGGCATAAGTGAGAGAGAGTGAGCGCGAGTGAGTGAGAGAGCGTGAGTGAGTGAGAGAGAGTGCGAGTGAGAGTGCGCGAGTGAGAGTGCGCAAGTGAGAGTGCGCAAGTGAGAGAGAGCGTGAGTGAGAGAGTGCAAGAGAGAGAGTGCGAGAGAGTGAGCGCGAGAGAGAGCACGAGTGAGAGTGTGCGAGTGAGAGAGTGAGAGCGCGCGAGTGAGAGAGAGAGTGTGCAAGTGAGAGAGCGCGCGGGTGAGAGAGAGAGCGCGAATGAGAGAGAGAGCGCGAATGAGACAGAGCACGCGAGTGAGAGAGTGCATAAGTGAGAGAGAGCGCGCGAGTGAGAGAGAGTGAGCGCGAGTGAGAGAGAGAGCGCGAGTGAGTGAGAAAGAGAGTGCAAGAGAGAGAGTGCAAGAGAGAGAGTGCGAGATAGTGAGCGCAAGAGAGAGCGCAAGTGAGAGAGTGCGCGAGTGAGAGAGCGCATGTGAGTGAGAGAGAGCGAGAGAGCGAGAGAGTGAGAGAGAGCGAGAGAGTGAGAGAGTGAGAGAGAGCGTGAGAGAGAGAGCACGAGAGAGAGAGAACTCATGAGTGAGAGTGCGTGAGTGAAAAGAGAGCACGCGTGAGTGAGAGCGCAAGTGAGAGAGAGCGCAAGTGAGAGAGAGCGCAAGTGAGAGAGAGAGCGCGAGTGAGAGAGAGAGCGCGAGTGAGAGAGAGAGCACAAGTGAGAGAGAAAGAGCACAAGTGAGTGAGAGAGAGCGCGAGTGAGAGAGAGAGTGCGTGAGTGAGAGAGAGAGTGCGTGAGTGAGAGAGAGCGCGCAAATGAGAGAGAGAACACGCGAGTGAGAGAGAGAGCGCGGGTCAGAGAGAGAGCGCGCGGGTGAGAGAGAGAGAGTGTGAATGAGAGACAGAGCACGTGAGTGAGAGAGAGAGTGCATAAGTGAGAGAGAGTGAGCGCGAGTGAGTGAGAGAGCGTGAGTGAGTGAGAGAGTGCGAGTGAGAGTGCGCAAGTGAGAGAGAGCGTGAGTGAGAGAGTGCAAGAGAGAGAGTGCGAGAGAGTGAGCGCGAGAGAGAGCACGAGTGAGAGTGTGCGAGTGAGAGAGTGAGAGCGCGCGAGTGAGAGAGAGAGTGTGCAAGTGAGAGAGAGAAAGAGAGCGTGAGTGAGAGAGCGCACAAGTGAGAGAGGGAGCGCGTGAGACAGAGAGCGCGCGAGAGAGACAGAGAGCGCGCGAGTGAGACAGAGAGCGCGCGAGTGAGACAGAGAGCGTGAATGAGAGTGTGTGGAGCATGAGTGAGAGAGCATGTGAGTGAGAGAGCGCGAGCATGCGAGTGATAGAGAGAGCATGCGAGTGAAAGAGAGCATGCGAGTGAGAGAGCGTACGAGTGAGAGAGCGTACGAGTGAGAGAGCGTACGAGTGAGAGAGAGAGAGAGAGCACGCAAGTTAGAGAGAGAGCGCGAGTTAGAGAGGGAGAGCACAAGAGAGAGCACGATAGCATGTGAGATTGTGTGTGCGAGAGCGCGGGAGAGAGCGAGATAGAGAGAGAGCTCTTGAGAGAGAGAAAGTGCGTGAGTGAGAGAAAGAGCACAAGAGAGTGAGAGGGAGAGTGCGAGTGAGAGAGAGCGCGAGTGAGAGAGAGAGCGCGAGTGAGAGAGAGAGCGCGAATTAGAGAGAGAGCGCGAATTAGAGAGAGCGCGCGAATTAGAGAGAGCGCGCGAATTAGAGAGAGCGCGCGAATTAGAGAGAGAGAGCACGAGAGACCGTGAGAGAGAGAAAGCACGTGAGTGAGAGAGAGTGCGTGAGTGAGAGAGAGAGAGCGCACGTGAGTGAGAGTGTGCACAAGTGAGAGAGAGCGCGTGAATGAGAGAAAGAGCACGCGAGGGAGAGAGCACGAGTGAGAGAGAGAGCGCGAGTGAGAAAAATAGCACAAGTGAGTGAGAGAGAGAGCGCGAGTGAGAGAGAGTGCGAGTTAGAGAGAGCACACGAGTGAGAGAGAGAGCGTGAGTGAGAAAGAGCATGAGTGAGAGAGAGCGCGTGTAAGTGAAAGAGAGCGTGCGAGTGAGTGATAGAGAGCGTGCGAGTGAGTGATAGAGAGCGCAAGTGAGAGAGAGAGCTCAAGTGTGAGAGAGAGCTCAGGTGAGAGAGAGAGCACAAGTGAGTGAGAGAGGGAGAGCGTGAGTGAGAGAGAGCGCAAGTTAGAGAGAGAACGCGAGTTAGAGAGAGTGCGCGAGAGAGAGCGAGCAAGAGAGAGAGCACGAGAGACCGCGAGAGAGACAGAGCTCATGAGCGAGAGAGAGAGTGCGTGAGTAAGAGAGAGAGAGAGCGCACTTGAGTGAGAGCACGCACAAGTGAGAGAGAGCGCGTGAATGAGAGAGAGAGCACATGAGGGAGAGAGCGCGAGTGAGAGAAAGAACACAAGTGAGTGAGAGAGGGAGAGCGCGCGAGAGAGAGAGCACGAGAGACCGCGAGAGAGAGAGAGAAAGTGCGTGAGTGAGAGAGAGCTCGTGAGTGAGAGAGAGAGTGCGTGAGTGAGAGAGAGAGCGCGCGCGTGAGTGGGAGCGCACACAAGTGAGAGAGAGCGCGCAAATGAGAGACAGCACGCGAGGGGGAGAGAGAGCGCGAGTGAGAGAAAGAGCACAAGTGAGTGAGAGGGAGAGTGCAAATTAGAGAGAGCACGCGAGTGAGAGAGAGAACGCGAGTGAGAGAAAGAGCACAAGTGAGTGAGAGGGAGAGTGCGAGTTAGAGAGAGCACGCGAGTGAGAGAGCACTTGAGTGAGGAGAGCATGAGTGAGAGAGAGCGTGTGAGTGAGAGATCGCGCGAGAGAGTGCAAGTGAGAGAGAGCGCGAGAGAGAACGCGCGTGAGAGTGCGAGTGAGAGACCGTGCAAGTGAGAGAGCGTGCGAGTGAGAGAGAGAACGCGTGAGTGAGAGAGAGCACATGAGTGAGAGAGAGCGAGCGCGGGTGAGAGTGCGAGCGAACGTGGGTGAGAGAGCGCAAGCACGGGTGAGAGAGAGCGCGAGCACAGGTGAGAGTGAGAGAGAGTGAGAGAGAATACGGGTGAGAGAGAGCAAGCGCGAGTGAGAGAGAGCACACAAGTGAGAGAGAGGGCGTGAGTGAGTGAGAGAGCACGTGAGTGAGAGAGAGCGTGCGAGTGAGAGAGAGAGCACACAAGTGAGAGAGAGCACGAGGGAGAGAGAGAGAGCGCGAGTTAGAGAGACAGAGCGCGAGAGAGAGCACGATAGCGTGTGAGAGTGTGTGCGAGAGCGCGAGAGAGAGAGAGCCCGTGAGTGAGAGCACGCATAAGTGAGAGAGAGAGCGCGCAAGTGAGAGAGAGAGCGCAGGGGAGAGAGTGAGCGAGTGAGAGAGAGCGGGAGCGAGAGAGTGCAAGAGAGAGAGTGCACGAGTGAGAGAGAGAGCGCAAGTGAGAGAGAGCGCGCGAGTGAGAGAGAGCGCGAGTGAGAAAGAGCGCGAGTGAGAAAGAGCGCGAGTGAGAAAGAGAGTGCAAGAGAGAGAGTGCGAGAGAGTGAGCGTGAGAGAGAGCGCAAGTGAGAGAGAGAGCGTGCAAGTGAGAGAGAGAGCGCGTGTGTGAGAGAGGGCATGAGTGAGAGAGAGAGTGCGCAAGTGAGAGATTGAGTGCGCAAGTGAGAGAGAGAGAGCACACGAGTGAGAGAGAGCGCGCAAGTGAGAGAATGTGCGAGTGAGACAGAAAGCACGCGAGTGAGAGAGAGAGAGCGCGAGAGAGCACGAGTGAGAGTGTGTGAGAGCGCGAGTGAGAGTGCGTGCGAGTGAGAGAGAGAGCATGAGTGAGAGAGAGAGCACGTGAGTGAGAGAGAGAGCACGTGAGTGAGAGAGAGAGCACGTGAGTGAGAGAGAGCGTGCGAGTGAGAGAGAGAGCACACATGTGAGAGAGAGCTCGAGGGAGAGAGAGAGAGCGCGAGTTAGAGAGACAGAGCGCGAGAGAGAGCACGATAGCGTGTGAGAGTGTGTGCGAGAGCGCGAGTGAGAGAGAGGTCTTGAGAGAGAGAAAGTGCGAGTGAGAGAGAGAGCCCGTGAGTGAGAGCACGCATAAGTGAGAGAGAGAGCACGCAAGTGAGAGAGAGAGCGCAGGGGAGAGAGTGAGCGAGTGAGAGAGAGCGGGAGCGAGAAAGAGAGTGCAAGAGAGAGAGTGCACGAGTGAGAGAGAGAGCGCAAGTGAGAGAGAGCGTGCGAGTGAGAGAGTGAGCGAGTGAGAAAGAGCGCGAGTGAGAAAGAGCGCGAGTGAGAAAGAGCGCGAGTGAGAAAGAGAGTGCAAGAGAGAGAGAGAGTGCGAGAGAGTGAGCGCGAGAGAGAGCGCACGTGAGAGAGAGAGCGTGCGAGTGAGAGAGAGAAAGCATGCGAGTGAGAGAAAGAGAGTGCGCAAGTGAGAGAGAGCAAGAGCGCAAGTGAGAGAGCGAGAGAGCAAGTGAGAAAGAGTGCGCGAGTGAGAGACAGCGTGTGAGTGAGAGAGAGAGAGCGTGCAAGTGAGAGAGAGAGCGCAAGCGAGAGAAAGAGCACAACTGAGTGAGAGAGAGCGTGCAAGTGAGAGAGAGCGCGCGAGAGAGTGTGCAAGTGAGAGAGAGCGTGCAAGTGAGAGAGAGAGCGTGCGAGTGAGAGAGAGAGCGTGCGAGTGAGAGAGAGAGCGTGCGAGTGAGAGAGAGAGCGTGCGAGTGAGTGAGAGAGTGAGCGAGTGAGAAAGAGCGCGAGTGAGAAAGAGAGTGCAAGAGAGAGAGTGCGAGAGAGAGAGTGCGAGAGAGAGCGCACGTGAGAGAGCGTGCGAGTGAGAGAGAGAAAGCACGCGAGTGAGAGAAAGAGAGTGCGCAAGTGAGAGAGAGCAAGAGCGCAAGTGAGAGAGCGAGAGAGCAAGTGAGAAAGAGTGCGCGAGTGAGAGACAGCGTGCGAGTGAGAGAGAGAGAGCGTGCAAGTGAGAGAGAGAGTGTGCAAGTGAGAGAGAGAGAGCGCAAGCGAGAGAAAGAGCACAACTGAGTGAGAGAGAGCGCGCAAGTGAGAGAGAGCGCGCGAGAGAGAGCGTGCAAGTGAGAGAGAGAGAGCGTGCAAGTGAGAGAGAGAGAGCGCAAGTGAGAGAGAGAGCTCTAGTGAGCGAGAGCGCTCAGGTGAGAGAAAGAGCACAAGAGAGTGAGAGGGAGAGCGCGAGTTAGAGAGAGAGCGCGCAAGAGAGAGCGAGAGAGAGAGCGCGCAAGTGACAGAGAGAACGCGCAAGTGACAGAGAGAGAGTGCAAGTGAGAGAGAGAGAGTGCAAGTGAGAGAGAGAGCGCAAGCGAGAGAAAGAGCACAAGTGAGTGAGAGAGAGCGCGCGAGTGAGAGAGCGCACGCGCGAGAGTGCAAGTGAGAGAGAGCGTCCGAGTAAGTGAGAGAGAGAGCGTGCGAGTGAGTGAGAGAGCGCGCAAGTGAGCGAGAGAGCTCAGGTGAGAGAAAGAGCACAAGAGAGTGAGAGGGAGAGCGCGAGTTAGAGAGAGAGCGCGAGTTAGAGAGAGAGCGCGAATTAGAGAGAGAGCGCGAATTAGAGAGAGAGCGCGAATTAGAGAGAGAGCGCGCGAGAGAGAGCGAGCGCGAGAGAGAGAGCGCGAGAGAGAGAGCGCGAGAGAGAGAGCGCGAGAGAGAGAGCGCGAGAGAGAGAGCGTGCGAGAGAGAGAGCGCACGAGAGAGAGAGAGAAAGCAGGTGAGTGAGAGAGAAAGCAGGTGAGTGAGAGAGAGCTCGTGAGCGAGAGAGAGTGCGTGAGTGAGAGAGAGAGAGCGCACGTGAGTGAGAGCGCGCACAAGTGTGAGAGAGCGTGTGAATGAGAGAAAGAGCACGCGAGGGAGAGAGCGCGAGTGAGAGAGAGAGCGCAAGTGAGAAAAATAGCACAAGTGCGTGAGAGAGAGAGCGCGAGTGAGAGAGAGTGCGAGTTAGAAAGAGCACACGAGTGAGAGAGAGAGCGTGAGTGAGAAAGAGCGCGAGTGAGAGAGAGCGCGTGTAAGTGAAAGAGAGCGTGCGAGTGAGTGATAGAGAGCGCAAGTGAGAGAGAGAGCTCAAGTGAGAGAGAGAGCTAAGGTGAGAGAAAGAGCACAAGTGAGTGAGAGAGGGAGAGCGTGAGTGAGAGAGAGCGCAAGTTAGAGAGAGAACGCGAGTTAGAGAGAGAACGCGAGTTAGAGAGAGTGCGCGAGAGAGAGCGAGCGAGAGAGAGAGCACGAGAGACCGCGCGAGAGAGAGAGCTCATGAGCGAGAGAGAGAGTGCGTGAGTAAGAGAGAGAGAGCGCGCACGTGAGTGAGAGCGCACACAAGTGAGAGAGAACACATGAGGGAGAGAGTGCGAGTGAGAGAAAGAACACGAGTGAGTGAGAGAGGGAGAGCGCGCGAGAGAGAGAGAGCAAGAGAGAGAGCGTGTGAGAGAGCACGAGAGACCGCGAGAGAGAGAGAGAAAGCGCGTGAGTGAGAGAGAGCTCGTGAGTGAGAGAGAGCGCGTGCGTGAGTGGGAGCGCACACAAGTGAGAGAGAGCGCGCAAATGAGAGACAGCACGCGAGGGGGAGAGAGAGCGCGAGTGAGAGAAAGAGCACAAGTGAGTGAGAGGGAGAGTGCAAGTTAGAGAGAGCACGCGAGTGAGAGAGAGAACGCGAGTGAGAGAAAGAGCACAAGTGAGTGAGAGGGAGAGTGCGAGTTAGAGAGAGCACGCGAGTGAGAGAGAGAGCGTGAGTGAGAGAGCGTGTGAGTGAGAGATCGCGCGTGAGAGAGTGCAAGTGAGAGAGAGCGCGGGTGAGAGACCGTGCAAGTGAGAGAGCGTGCGAGTGAGAGAGAGAACGCGTGAGTGAGAGAGAGCACATGAGTGAGAGAGAGCGAGCGCGGGTGAGGGAGCGAGCGAACGTGGGTGAGAGAGAGCAAGCACGGGTGAGAGAGAGCGCGAGCACGGGTGAGAGTGAGAGAGAATACGGGTGAGAGAGAGCAAGCGCGAGTGAGAGAGAGCACACAAGTGAGAGAGAGGGCGTTAGTGAGAGAGAGAGCGCATGAGTGAGAGAGAGCGCGTGCAAGTGAGAGAGAGAGCGCGTGTGTGAGAGAGAGAGCGCGTGTGTGAGAGAGAGAGCGCGTGTGTGAGGGAGGGCATGAGTGAGAGAGAAAGTGCGCAAGTGAGAGTTTGAATGTGCAAGTGAGAGAGAGAGAGCACACGAGTGAGGGAGAGCGCGCAAGTGAGAGAGTGCGCGAGTGAGACAGAAAGCACGCGAGTGAGAGAGAGAGAGCGCATGAGAGAGCACGAGTGAGAGTGTGTGAGAGCGCAAGTGAGAGAGAGTGCGTGCGAGTGAGAGAGCGCGTGCGAGTGAGAGAGAGAGCACACAAGTGAGAGAGAGCACGAGGGAGAGAGAGAGAGCGCGAGTTAGAGAGACAGAGCGCGAGAGAGAGCACGATAGCGTGTGAGAGTGTGTGCGAGAGCGCGAGGGAGAGAGAGCGCGAGTGAGAGAGAGGTCTTGAGAGAGAGAAAGTGCGAGTGAGAGAGAGAGCCCGCGAGTGAGAGCACGCATAAGTGAGAGAGAGAGCGCGCAAGTGAGAGAGAGCGTGCAGGGGAGAGAGAGAGCGAGAGAGAGAGAGCGGGAGCGAGAAAGAGAGTGCAAGAGAGAGAGTGTGAGAGAGTGAGCACGAGAGAGAGCGCAAGTGAGAGAGAGAGCGTGCGAGTGAGAGAGAGAAAGCTTGTGAGTGAGAGAGTGAGAGCGCGCAAGTGAGAGAGAGTGCGCAAGTGAGAGAGAGCGAGAGCGCAAGTGAGAGAGAGAGCGTGTGCGAGTGAGAGAGAGAGAGTGCACAAGTGAGTGAGCGAGTGAGAGAAAGCGCAAGTGAGAAAGAGAGTGCAAGAGAGAGTGCGAGAGAGTGAGCGCGAGAGAGCGCGCAAGTGAGAGAAAGTGTGCGCGAGTGAGAGAGAAAGCATGTGAGTGAGTGAGAGCGCGCGAGTGAGAGAAAGAGACTGTGCAAGTGAGAGGGAGAGCGAGTGCAAGTGAGAGAAAGAGCACAAGTGAGTGAGAGAGCGCGAATGAGAGAGAGAGCACGAGTGAGAGACAGCGCGCGAGCGAGAGACCGCGCGAGAGAGAGACCGCGCGAGAGAGAGACCGCGCGAGAGAGAGACCGCGCGAGAGAGAGACCGCGCGAGAGAGAGACCGCGCGAGAGAGAGCAAGCGAGTGAGAGAGAGCACATGTGAATGAGAGAGAGAGCGCGTGTGTGAGTGAGAGAGCGTGCGCGAGTGAGAGAGAGAGCGCGTGAGTGAGATAGAGAGCGCGCGAGTGAGAGAGACCACGTGAATGAAAGAGAGCGCGTGAATGAGAGTGCGCAAATGAGAGAGAGAGCAAGTGCGAGTGAGAGAAAGCGAATGTGAGTGAGAGAGCGCAAATGAGAGAGAGAGTGCGAGTTAGAGAGAGAGCACGAGAGAAAGAATGCGAGAGAGAGAACACGAGGGAGAGAGCGCGAGAGAGTGCGTGAGTGAGAGAGAGAGCACGTGAGTGAGAGAGAGCGAAAGTGAGAGAAAGTGCACGAGTGAGAGAGAGAGTGCGAGTGAGAGAGAGCGCAAGTGAGAGAAAGAGCACAAGTGAGAGAGAGAGTGCATGTGAGAGGTGGAGTGCGAGAGAGAGACAGCACGAGCGAGTGTGTGAGAGAGAGAGCGCAAGAGTGAGCGCGAGTCAGAGAGAGCACGTGAGAGTGCATGAGAGCGCGCAAGTGAGAGCGAGCGCGAGTGAGAGAGAGAGCGCGAGTGACAGAGAGAGCGTGAGTGACAGAGAGAGCGTGAGTGACAGAGAGAGCGTGAGTGAGAGCGCGAGTGAGAGACAGAGCGCGCATGAGTGAGAGAGCGCGCGCAAGTAAGAGAGAACCCACATGAGAGAGAGAGCACGCGAATGAGAGAGATCACACGAATGAGAGCGAGCGCGCGAATGAGAGAGAGCACGCAAATGAGAGAGAGCACGCAAATGAAAGAGAGCACGCAAATGAGAGAGAGCGCGTGAGTGAGAGAGAGCGCGTGAGTGAGAGAGAGCGCGTGAGTGAGAGAGAGCACGCAAATGAGAGAGCAGGCAAGTGAGAGATCGCGCACGGGAGAGATCGCGCACGGGAGAGAGAGCGCACGGGAGAGAGAGCGCACGGGAGAGAGAGCGCACGGGAGAGAGAGCGCACGGGAGAGAGAGCGCGCACGGGAGAGAGCGCGCGCACGGGAGAGAGCGCGCGCACGGGAGAGAGCGCGCACGGGAGAGAGCGCACGGGAGAGAGAGCGCACGGGAGAGAGAGAACGCGTGAGAGAGTGAGTGCGCGTGAGAGAGCGCGCAAGTGAGAGAGCGCGCAAGTGAGAGAGCGCGCGAGTGAGAGAGCGCGCGAGTGAGACAGAGAGCATGCGAGTGAGACAGAGAGCGCACGAGATAGCACGAGTAAGAGTGTGTGAGAGCGCGAGTGAGAGAGCGAGCGTGCGAGTGAGTGAGAGACAGCATGCGAGTGAGAGAGAGAGCGTGAGTGAGAGAGCTCTTGAGAGAGAGAAAGCACGTGAATGAGAGAGAGAGCGCATGAGTGTGAGAGAGAGTCGCGAGGGAGAGAGAGTGAGTAAGAGAGCGCATGTGAGTGAGAGAGAGCGTGCGAGTGAGAGAGAGAGAGCACAAGTGAGAGAGTGAGCGAGTGATAAAGAGAGTGCAAGAGTGCGAGAGAGTGAGCGCGAGAGAGCGCAAGTGAGAGAGCGTGTGAGTGAGAGAGAGAAAGCATGTGAGTGAGAGAGTGAGACCGCATGAGTGAGAGAGAGAGTGCGCGAGTGAGAGAGAGCGCGAGATAGAGCGAGAGAGAGTGAGTGAGAGCGCGCGTGCAAGTGAGAGAGAGCGCAAGTGAGAGAGTGAGCGAGTGAGGAAGAGAGTGCAAGAGAGAGAGTGAGCACGAGAGAGAGCGCAAGTGAGAGAGAGCATGCAAGTGAGGGAGAGAAAGCATGCGAGTGAGAGAGTGAGAGCGCGCGAGTGAGAGAAAGAGAGTGCACAAGTGAGAGAGAGCGAGAGCCCAAGTGAGAGAGAGCGTGAGTGAGTGAGAGAGAGCGTGAGTGAGAGAGAGCGCGAGTGAGAGAGAGAGAGCGTGAGAGAGTGCAAGTGAGAGAGAGAGCGTGCGAGTGAGAGAGAGCGCGCAAGTGAGAGAGAGACAGCACGCGAGTGAGAGAAAGAGCACAAGTGAGTGAGACAGAGAGCGCGCGCGAGAGCGAGTGCAAGTGAGAGAACGTGCGAGTGAGAGAGAGCGCAAGTGAGAGAGAGAGCGCAAGTGAGAGAGAGCGCGAGTTAGAGAGAGAGCGAGAGAGAGAGAGAGAGAGAGAGCGAGAGAGAGAGAGAGAGCGCGAGAGAGAGAGAGAGCGAGCATGAGAGACCGCGCGAGAGAGAGAAAGCGCGTGAGTGAGAGAGAGCTCATGAGCGAGTGTGTGAGTGAGAGAGAGAGCGCGCACAAGTGAGAGAGAGTGTGCACAAGTGAGTGAGAGAGAGCGCGAGTGAGAGAGAGTGCGAGTTAGAGAGAGCGCGCGAGTGAGAGAGAGCGCGCGAGTGACAGAGAGCGCATGAGTGAGAGAGAGCACACGTGAGTGACAGAGAGTGCGCGTGAGAGAGCACGAGCAAGTGAGAGAGCACGCACGAATGAGAGAGAGAGCACGCGAGTGAGAGAGAGAGCGATAGTGAGAGAGAGAGAGAGAGAGAGTGCGAGTGAGAGAAATAGAGCGTGAGTGAGAGAGATAGAGCGTGAGTGAGAGAGAGCGCGAGTGAGAGAGAGAGTGCGAGTGAGTGAGAGAGAGAGGGCAAATGAGAGAGAGAGCCCGCATGTGAGAGAGAGAGCGAATGAGAGACAGCGTGCGAGTGAGAGAGCAAGCGAGTGAGAGAGAGACCGCGTGAGTGAGAGAGCACGCGAGTGAGAGAGATCACGCGAATGAGAGAGATCACGCGAATGAGAGACAGCGCATGAATGAGAGTGCGCGAATGAGAGCAAGTGCGAGTGAGAGTGAGCGAATGTGAGTGAGAGAGAGAAAGAGAGTGCGAGTTAGAGAGAGCACGAGAGAGAAAGCGTGAGTGAGAGAGAGCGCGTGAGTGAGAGAAAGCTCGTGAGTAAGAGAGAGCTCATGTGTGAGAAAGAGAGTGCGTGAGTTAGAGTGTGTGTGAGTGAGAGAGAGAGAGCACGCGCGCAAGTGAGAGCGTGCACAAGTGAGAGAGGGCACACGAATGAGACAGCACGCGGGTGAGAGAGAGAGAGAGCGCGCAGGTAAGAGAAAGAGCACAAGTGAGTGAGAGAAAGCGCGCGAGTGAGAGAGAGGGCATAAGTGAGAGAAAGAGCACGAGTGAGAGAGAGAGTGAGAGTTAGAGAGAGGGCGTGTGAGAGAGAGAGCACGAGTGAGAGAGAGAGAGAGAGTTAGAGAGAGCGCGCGCAAGTGAGAGAGCGCGCGCAAGTGAGAGAGCGCGCGCAAGTGAGAGAGAGCACGAATGAAAGAGAGCGAGCGTGAGTGAGAGAGAGAGCGCAAGTGAGAGAGAGAGAGCGTGAGTGACAGAGAGCGTGATTGAGAGATAGCGCGAGTGAGAGAGCGCGCGAGTGAGAGAGCGCGCGAGTGAGAGAGCGCGCGAGAGAGAGCGCGCGAGTGAGAGAGAGCACGCGAGTGAGAGCGAGCGCACGAATGAGAGAGCGTGCGAATAAGAGACAGCGCGCAAATGAGAGAGAGCGAGTGCGAGTGAGAGAGCGAGTGCGAGTGAGAGAGAGAGTGCGTGAATGAGAGAGAGAGAGAGTGCGTGAGTGAGAGAGAGAGCGCGTGAGTGAGAGCACGCGTGAGTGAGAGCACATGCAAGTGAGGGAGCACACGAACGAGAGAGCACGCAAGTGAGAGAGAGAGCGCGCAGGTGAGAGAGAGAGAGAGAGCGCAAGTGAGTGAGAGAGAGCGAAAGTGAGAGAAAGAGCACAAGTGAGTGAGAGAGCGAGCGCGAGTAAGAGAGAGCGCAAGTGAGAGAGAGCGCGCGAGTGAGAGAGAGCGCGTGAATGAGAGAGAAAGCGCGCAAGTGAGAGAGAGACCACGCAAGGGAGAGAGAGCGTTCACTCTCTCTCACTTGCGCTCTCCCTCACTCACACATGATCACTCTCTCTCACTTGCGCTCTCTCTCTCACTCGCGCTCTCTCTCTCTCTCTCACTCACGCGCACTCTCACTCATGTGTGCTCCCTCTCACTCACGAGCTCTCTCTCACTCACGCGCTCTCTCTCTCACTCACGCGCTCTCTCTCTCACTCACGTGTGCTCTCTCTCACTCACGTGTGCTCTCTCTCACGCGCTCTCTCTCTCACGCGCTCTCTTGCGCTCTCTCTCTAACTTGCGCACTCTCTCACTTGCGCTCACTCTATCTCACTTGTGCTCTCTCTCACTCTCACATGATCACTCTCTCTCACTTGCACTCTCTCTCTGTCACTCACTCGCGCGCTCTCTCTCACTTGCGCCCTCTCTCTCTCTCACTCACGCGCACTCTCTCTCACTCACGCGCGCTCTCTCTCACTCCCGCACGCTCTCTCTCTCACTCCCGCGCGCTCTCTCTCACTCGCGCGCGCTCTCTCTCACTCGCGCGCGCTTACTCTCACTCCCACGCTCTTTCTCACTTGCGTGCTCTCTCTCACTCGCGCGCCCTCTCTCACTTGCGCACGCGCTCTCTCACTCCTGTGTGCTCTCTCTCAATTGCGCACTGTCTCTCTCACTCTCGTGCTCACTCTCTCACTCGCGCACTGTCTCTCTCACTCTCGTGCTCACTCTCTCACTCGCGCACGCTCTCTCTCACTCGCATGCGCTCTCTCTCGCGTTCTCACACTCTGGCGCTCTCGCGCTCTCACTCGCACGCTCTCGCTCTCACCTGTGCACTCTCTCACCCGCGCTCACTCTCTCCCACTCATGCTTTTACTCGCGCTCTCTCCCTTGCACTCTCTCTCTCACACCCGCGTGCTCTCTCTCTCACCCGCACACGTGCTCTCTCACTCACGTGCACTCTCTCACTCACGCGCTCTCTCTCATCCACGCTCTGTCTCTCTCTCTCTCGCACACTCTCTCTCATTCACACTTGCGCGCGATCTCTCTCACTTTCAGTTGCGCACGCTCTCTCTCTCACTCGCGCTCTCTCTCAGTCGCGCTCTCACTCTCACTCGCGCATGCTCTCTCTCTGTCTCACTTGCGCACGCTCTCTCTCATGCACGTGCTCTCTCACTCGTGCACTCTCTCTCACCCGCGCTCTGTCTCTCTCTCTCACGCACTCTCTCTCATTCTCACTTGCGCACACTCTCACTCTCACTCGCGCGCGCTCTCTCTCGCACTCTCTCTCTCTCTCGCTCGTGCTCTCTCTCCCTCACTCGCGCTCTCTCTCTCACTCGCGCACACTCTCTCTCTCACATGTGCTCTCTCCCTCACTCGCGCACTCTCTCACACTCGTGCTCTCACTCGCTCACTCACTCATGCGCGTTCACTCACTCTCGCGCTCTCTCACTCGGGTGCTCTCTCACTCGGACGCTTTCTCACTTGCGCGCTCTCGCTCTCTAACTCGTGCGCTCTGGCTCTCTCAATCGCGCGCTCTCGCTCTCTCACTCGCGCGCTCTCTCTCACTTGCGCTCTCTCATTCATGTGATTTCTCTCACTCGCGCACTCTCTCTCCCGTGCTCTCTCTCACTCACGTTTGCTCCCTCTCACTCACGCGCTCTCTCACTCACAAGCTCTCTCTCTCTTGCGTGCTCTCTCTCTCACACACTCTCGTGCGCTCTCTCTCTAACTCGCGTGCTCTCTCACTCACTTGCGCTCACTCTCTCTCACTTGCGCTCACTCTCTCTCACACATGATCACTCTCTTTCACTCTCACTCGCACTCTCTCACTCACTCACGTGCATGAGAGAGAGAGCGCGCGCAAGTGAGACAGAGAGAGATAGCATGCCTGAGAGAGAGAGCGCGAGTGTGAGAGAGAGAGAGCGTGCGCAACTGAAAGTGAGAGAGAGCATGCGCAACTGAAAGTGAGAATGAGAAATAGTGCGCGAGAGAGAGACAGACAGAGCGTGGATGAGAGAGAGCGCGCAAGTGAGAGAGTGCACGCGAGTGAGAGAGCACGTGTGTGAGTGAGAGAGTGCGCACGCGGGTGAGAGAGAGAGTGCAATGGAGAGAGTGCAAGGGAGAGAGCGCGAGTAAAAGCATGAGTGAGAGAGCGCGAGTGAGAGAGAGAGCACCCGCGAGTGAGAGAGCGCGCGCGAGTGAGACAGAGAGCGAGAGTGAGAGAGAGAGCGAGAGTGCGAGAGTGAGAGAGACAGTGCGCAAGTGAGAGAGAGCGCACAGGAGTGAGAGAGCGCGCACGCAAGTGAGAGAGAGCAGGCGCAAGTGAGAGAGAGAGCGCGAGTGAGAGCGCGCGAGTGAGAGAGAGCGCGCGAGTGAGAGAGAGCGCGCGAGTGAGAGAGAGCGCGCGAGTGAGAGAGCACACGAGTGAGAGAGTGCGCACAGGAGTGAGAGAGCGCGCGCGCAAGTGAGAGAGAGCGGGCACAAGTGAGAGAGAGCGCGAGTGAGAGAGAGCACGCGAGTGAGAGAGAGCGCGCGAGTGAGAGAGAGCGCGCGAGTGAGAGAGAGCGCGCGAGTGAGAGAGAGAGCGCGAGTGAGAGAGAGAGCGCGAGTGAGAGAGAGAGCGTGCGAGTGAGAGAGAGAGCGTGCGAGTGAGAGAGAGAATGTGAGTGAGAGAGAGAGAGAGCGCACGAGTGAGGGAGCAAGGGCACAAGTGAGAGAAAGAGCACGAGTGACAGAGAGAGAGCGCAAGTGAGAGTGATCATGTGTGAGTGAGAGAGCGCGCGAGTGAGAGAGAGCGCGCGAGTGAGAGAGAGCGCGCGAGTGAGAGAGAGCGCGCGAGTGAGAGAGAGCGCGTGCGAGTGAGAGAGAGAGAGCGTGCGAGTGAGAGAGAGAGCGTGCGAGTGAGAGAGAGAGCGTGCGAGTGAGAGAGAGAATGTGAGTGAGAGAGAGAGAGAGCGCACGAGTGAGGGAGCAAGGGCACAAGTGAGAGAAAGAGCACGAGTGACAGAGAGAGAGCGCAAGTGAGAGTGATCATGTGTGAGTGAGAGAGCGCGCGAGTGAGAGAGAGCGCGCGAGTGAGAGAGAGCGCGTGCGAGTGAGAGAGAGAGAGCGTGCGAGTGAGAGAGAGAGCGTGCGAGTGAGAGAGAGAGCGTGCGAGTGAGAGAGAGAGCGTGCGAGTGAGAGAGAGAATGTGAGTGAGAGAGAGAGAGAGCGCACGAGTGAGGGAGCAAGGGCACAAGTGAGAGAAAGAGCACGAGTGACAGAGAGAGAGCGCAAGTGAGAGTGATCATGTGTGAGTGAGAGAGCGCGCAAGTGAGAGAGAGTGAGCGAAAGTGAGAGAGAGTGAGCACAAGTGAGAGAAAGAGCACAAGTGAGTGAGAGAGCGCGAGTTAGAGAGAGAGCATGCACAACTGAAAGTGAGAGAGAGCGTGCACAAGTGAGAATGAGAGAGTGCGCAAGAGACAGAGAGACAGCGTGGATGAGAGAGAGCGCGCGAGTGAGAGAGTGCACGCGAGTGAGAGAGCACGTGTGTGTGAGAGAGAGAGTGTGCGCGCGGGTGAGAGAGAGCGCGCGCGGGTGTGAGAGAGAGAGTGCAAGGGAGAGAGTGCAAGGGAGAGAGTGCAAGGGAGCAAGCGCGAGTAAAAGCATGAGTGAGAGAGCGCGAGTCAGAGAGAGAGCGCCCGCGAGTGGGAGAGAGCGAGTGCGGGTAAGAGAGTGCACGGGTGAGAGAGAGAGCGCGGGTGAGAGAGAGAGCACGAGAGAGAGAGCGCGAGTAAGAGAGAGAGCGCGCGAGTGAGAGAGCGCGCGCGCAAGTGAGAGAGCGCGCGCGCGCAAGTGAGAGAGCGCACGCGCGCAAGTGAGAGAGCGCACGCGCAAGTGAGAGAGAGCGCGCGCAAGTGAGAGAGAGCGCGCGCAAGTGAGAGAGACAGTGCGCGAGTGAGAGAGAGCGCACAGGAGTGAGAGAGCGTGCGCGCGGGGGAGAGAGAGCGCGCGCAAGTGAGAGAGAGCGTGCACGAGTGAGAGAGCGCGCACGAGTGAGGGAGACAGCACACGAGTGAGAGAGAGCGCACGCAAATGAGAGGGAGCGCGTGAGTAAGAGAGAGATCGCGCAAATGAGAGAGAGCGTGCAAGTGAGAGAGAGAGCACAAGTATGAAAGAGAGCGTGAGAGAGAGAAACAGCACAAATGAGAGAGATAGAGAGACAGCGCAAGTGAGAGAGAGCGTGCGAGTGAGAGAGTGAGCGAGTGAGAAAGAGCGCGAGTGAGAAAGAGAGTGCAAGAGAGAGAGTGCGAGAGAGAGAGTGCGAGAGAGAGCGCACGTGAGAGAGCGTGCGAGTGAGAGAGAGAAAGCACGCGAGTGAGAGAAAGAGAGTGCGCAAGTGAGAGAGAGCAAGAGCGCAAGTGAGAGAGCGAGAGAGCAAGTGAGAAAGAGTGCGCGAGTGAGAGACAGCGTGCGAGTGAGAGAGAGAGAGCGTGCAAGTGAGAGAGAGAGTGTGCAAGTGAGAGAGAGAGAGCGCAAGCGAGAGAAAGAGCACAACTGAGTGAGAGAGAGCGCGCAAGTGAGAGAGAGCGCGCGAGAGAGAGCGTGCAAGTGAGAGAGAGAGAGCGTGCAAGTGAGAGAGCGTGCAAGTGAGAGAGAGAGAGCGCAAGTGAGAGAGAGAGCTCTAGTGAGCGAGAGCGCTCAGGTGAGAGAAAGAGCACAAGAGAGTGAGAGGGAGAGCGCGAGTTAGAGAGAGAGCGCGCAAGAGAGAGCGAGAGAGAGCGCGCGCAAGTGAGAGAGAGAGTGTGCAAGTGAGAGAGAGAGCGCGCAAGTGACAGAGAGAGAGTGCAAGTGAGAGAGAGAGAGCGCAAGCGAGAGAGAGAGAGAGCGCAAGCGAGAGAAAGAGCACAAGTGAGTGAGAGAGAGCACGCGAGTGAGAGAGTGCAAGTGAGAGAGAGCGTCCGAGTAAGTGAGAGAGAGAGCGTGCGAGTGAGTGAGAGAACGCGCAAGTGAGAGAGAGAGCTCAAGTGAGCGAGAGAGCTCAGGTGAGAGAAAGAGCACAAGAGAGTGAGAGCGAGAGCGCGAGTGAGAGAGAGCGCGAGTTAGAGAGAGAGCGCGAATTAGAGAGAAAGCGCGAATTAGAGAGAAAGCGCGAGAGAGAGAGAGCGTGCGAGAGAGAGAGCGCGCGAGAGAGAGAGAGAAAGCAGGTGAGTGAGAGAGAAAGCAGGTGAGTGAGAGAGAGCTCGTGAGCGAGAGAGAGTGCGTGAGTGAGAGAGAGAGAGCGCACGTGAGTGAGAGCGCGCACAAGTGTGAGAGAGCGCGTGAATGAGAGAAAGAGCACACGAGGGAGAGAGCACGAGTGAGAGAGAGAGAGCGCGTGTGAGAAAAATAGCACAAGTGAGAGAGAGAGCGCGAGTGAGAGAGAGTGCGAGTTAGAAAGAGCACACGAGTGAGAGAGAGCGCGTGTAAGTGAAAGAGAGCGTGCGAGTGAGTGATAGAGAGCGCAAGTGAGAGAGAGCTCAAGTGAGAGAGAGAGCTAAGGTGAGAGAAAGAGCACAAGTGAGTGAGAGAGGGAGAGCGTGAGTGAGAGAGAGCGCGAGTTAGAGAGAGAACGCGAGTTAGAGAGAGAACGCGAGTTAGAGAGAGAACGCGAGTTAGAGAGAGAACGCGAGTTAGAGAGAGAGCGCGAGAGAGAGCGAGCGAGAGAGAGAGCACGAGAGACCGCGAGAGAGAGAGAGCTCATGAGCGAGAGAGAGAGTGCGTGAGTAAAAGAGAGAGAGAGCGCGCACGTGAGTGAGAGCGCGCACAAGTGAGAGAGAGCACATGAGGGAGAGAGTGCGAGTGAGAGAAAGAACACAAGTGAGTGAGTGAGGGAGAGCGCGCGAGAGAGAGAGCAAGAGAGAGAGCGTGTGAGAGAGCAAGAGAGAGAGCGTGTGAGAGAGCACGAGAGACCGCGAGAGAGAGAGAGAAAGCGCGTGAGTGAGAGAGAGCTCGTGAGTGAGAGAGAGAGTGCGTGAGTGAGAGAGAGCGCGCGCGTGAGTGGGAGCGCACACAAGTGAGAGAGAGCGCGCAAATGAGAGACAGCACGCGAGGGGGAGAGAGAGCGCGAGTGAGAGAAAGAGCACAAGTGAGTGAGAGGGAGAGTGCAAGTTAGAGAGAGCACGCGAGTGAGAGAGAGAACGCGAGTGAGAGAAAGAGCACAAGTGAGTGAGAGGGAGAGTGCGAGTTTGAGAGAGCACGCGAGTGAGAGAGAGAGCGCGTGAGTGAGAGAGAGAGCGTGAGTGAGAGAGCGTGTGAGTGAGAGATCGCGCGTGAGAGAGTGCAAGTGAGAGAGAGCGCGAGAGAGAATGCGGGTGAGAGTGCGGGTGAGAGACCGTGCAAGTGAGAGAGCGTGCGAGTGAGAGAGAGAACGCGTGAGTGAGAGAGAGCACATGAGTGAGAGAGAGTGAGCGCGGGTGAGAGAGCGAGCGAACGTGGGTGAGAGAGAGCAAGCACGGGTGAGAGAGAGCGCGAGCACGGGTGAGAGTGAGAGAGAGTGAGAGAGAATACGGGTGAGAGAGAGCAAGCGCGAGTGAGAGAGAGCACACAAGTGAGAGAGAGGGCGTGAGTGAGAGAGAGAGAGCGCATGAGTGAGAGAGAGCGCGTGCAAGTGAGAGAGAGAGCGCGTGCAAGTGAGAGAGAGAGCGCATGTGTGAGAGAGAGAGCGCGTGTGTGAGAGAGAGAGCGCATGTGTGAGAGAGGGCATGAGTGAGAGAGAAAGTGCGCAAGTGAGAGATTGAATGCGCAAGTGAGAGAGAGAGAGCACACGAGTGAGAGTGAGCGCGCAAGTGAGAGAGTGCGCGAGTGAGACAGAAAGCACGCGAGTGAGAGAGAGAGAGCGCGTGAGAGAGCACGAGTGAGAGTGTGTGAGAGCGCGAGTGAGAGAGAGTGCGTGCGAGTGAGAGAGAGAGCACACAAGTGAGAGAGAGAGAGCGCGAGTTAGAGAGACAGAGCGCGAGAGAGAGCACGATAGCGTGTGAGAGTGTGTGCGAGAGAGAGAGAGGTCTTGAGAGAGAGAAAGTGCGAGTGAGAGAGAGAGCCCGCGAGTGAGAGCACGCATAAGTGAGAGAGAGAGCGCGCAAGTGAGAGAGAGCGTGCAGGGGAGAGAGAGAGCGAGAGAGAGAGAGCGGGAGCGAGAAAGAGAGTGCAAGAGAGAGAGTGTGAGAGAGTGAGCACGAGAGAGAGCGCAAGTGAGAGAGAGAGCGTGCGAGTGAGAGAGAGAAAGCTTGTGAGTGAGAGAGTGAGAGCGCGCAAGTGAGAGAGAGTGCGCAAGTGAGAGAGAGCGAGAGCGCAAGTGAGAGAGAGAGCGTGTGCGAGTGAGAGAGAGAGAGTGCACAAGTGAGTGAGCGAGTGAGAGAAAGCGCAAGTGAGAAAGAGAGTGCAAGAGAGAGTGCGAGAGAGTGAGCGCGAGAGAGCGCGCAAGTGAGAGAAAGTGTGCGCGAGTGAGAGAGAAAGCATGTGAGTGAGTGAGAGCGCGCGAGTGAGAGAAAGAGACTGCGCAAGTGAGAGGGAGAGCGAGTGCAAGTGAGAGAAAGAGCACAAGTGAGTGAGAGAGCGCGAATGAGAGAGAGAGCGCGAATGAGAGAGAGAGCACGAGTGAGAGACAGCGTGCGAGCGAGAGACCACGCGAGCGAGAGACCGCGCGAGCGAGAGCAAGCGAGTGAGAGAGAGCACATGTGAATGAGAGAGAGAGCCTGTGAGTGAGAGAGAGAGCGCGCGTGAGTGAGAGAGCGTGCGCGAGTGAGAGAGAGAGCGCGTGAGTGAGAGAGAGAGCGCGCGAGTGAGAGAGAGAGCACGCGAGTGAGAGAGACCACGTGAATGAAAGAGAGCGCGTGAATGAGAGTGCGCGAATGAGAGAGAGCGAATGTGAGTGAGAGCGCAAATGAGAGAGAGAGTGCGAGTTAGAGAGAGAGCACGAGAGAAAGAACGCGAGAGAGAGAACGCGAGGGAGAGAGCGCGAGAGAGTGCGTGAGTGAGAGAGAGAGCACGTGAGTGAGAGAGAGCACGTGAGTAAGAGAGAGCTCGTGAGTGAGAGAGAGAGAGTGTGTGTGAGTGAGAGAAAGCATGAGTGAGAGAGAGTGCGCGTGAGTGAGAGCGTGCGCAAGTGAGAGACAGCACACGAATGAGAGAGCACGTGAGTGAGAGAGAGAGCGCGAGTGAGAGCGCGAGCGCGAGTGAGAGCGCGAGCGCAAGTGCGAGAGAGAGCGCAAGTGTGAGAGAGAGCGCAAGTGAGTGAGAGAGAGCGAAAGTGAGAGAAAGTGCACAAGTGAGTGAGAGAGAGAGTGCGAGTGAGAGAGCGCAAGTGAGAGAAAGAGCACAAGTGAGAGAGAGAGTGCATGTGAGAGGTGGAGTGCAAGAGAGAGACAGCACGAGCGAGTGTGTGAGAGAGAGAGCGCAAGAGTGAGCGCGAGTCAGAGAGAGCACGTGAGAGAGTGCATGAGAGCGCGCAAGTGAGAGAGAGCGCGCAAGTGAGAGAGAGAGCACGAATGAAAGAGAGCGAGCGCGAGTGAGAGAGAGAGCGCAAATGAGAGAGAGAGCGTGAGTGACAGAGAGAGCGTGAGTGAGAGTGCGAGTGAGAGACAGAGCGCGCATGAGTGAGAGAGCGCGCATGAGTGAGAGAGCGCGCGCGAGTGAGAGAGAACCCGCATGAGAGAGAGAACCCGCATGAGAGAGAGAACCCGCATGAGAGAGAGAGCACGCGAATGAGAGCGAGCGCGCGAATGAGAGCGAGCGCGCGAATGAGAGCGAGCACGCAAATGAGAGAGAGCACGCAAATGAGAGAGAGCACGCAAATGAGAGAGAGCACGCAAATGAGAGAGAGCACGCAAATGAGAGAGAGCGCGTGAGTGAGAGAGCGCGCGTGAGTGAGAGAGCGCACGCAAGTGAGAGAGAGCACGCAAATGAGAGAGCAGGCAAGTGAGAGATCGCGCGGGTGAGAGATCGCGCACGGGTGAGAGAGCGCGCACGGGTGAGAGAGTGCGCACGGGAGAGAGAGCGCACGGGAGAGAGAGAACGCGTGAGAGAGTGAGCGCGTGTGAGAGAGCGCGCAAGTGAGAGAGCGCGCAAGTGAGAGAGCATGCGAGTGAGACAGAGAGCATGCGAGTGAGACAGAGAGCGCACGAGATAGCACGAGTAAGAGTGTGTGAGAGCGCGAGTGAGAGAGCGAGCATGCGAGTGAGGGAGAGAGAGCATGCGAGTGAGAGAGAGAGCGTGAGTGAGAGAGCTCTTGAGAGAGAGAAAGCACGTGAATGAGAGAGAGAGCGCATGAGTGTGAGAGAGAGTCGCGAGGGAGAGAGAGCGAGAGAGAGTGTGTGAGTAAGAGAGCGCATGTGAGTGAGTAAGAGAGCGCATGTGAGTGAGAGAGAGCGTGCGAGTGAGAGAGAGCACAAGTGAGAGAGTGAGCGAGTGAGAAAGAGAGTGCAAGAGAGAGAGAGTGCGAGAGAGTGAGCGCGAGAGAGCGCAAGTGAGAGAGCGTGTGAGTGAGAGAGAGAAAGCATGTGAGTGAGAGAGTGAGACCGCATGAGTGAGAGAGAGAGTGCGCGAGTGAGAGAGAGCGCGAGATAGAGCGAGAGAGAGTGAGTGAGAGCGCGCATGCAAGTGAGGGAGAGCGCAAGTGAGAGAGTGAGCGAGTGAGGAAGAGAGTGCAAGAGAGAGAGTGTGAGAGAGTGAGCACGAGAGAGAGCGCAAGTGAGAGAGAGAGCGTGCAAGTGAGGGAGAGAAAGCATGCGAGTGAGAGAGTGAGAGCGCGCGAGTGAGAGAAAGAGAGTGCACAAGTGAGAGAGAGCGAGAGCGTGCGAGTGAGAGAGAGAGCGTGCGAGTGAGAGAGAGAGCGTGCGAGTGAGAGAGAGAGAGTGCGCAAGTGAGAGAGAGAGTGCGCGAGTGAGAGAAAGAGCACAAGTGAGTGAGACAGAGAGCGCGCGAGAGAGCGAGTGCAAGTGAGAGAACGTGCGAGTGAGAGAGAGCGCAAGTGAGAGAGAGAGCGCAAGTGAGAGAGAGAGCGCGAGTTAGAGAGAGAGCGCGAGTTAGAGAGAGAGCGCGAGAGAGAGAGAGCACGAGAGAGAGAGAGCACGAGAGAGAGAGAGAGAGCGCGAGAGAGAGCGCGTGAGAGAGAAAGCGCGTGAGTGAGAGAGAGCTCGTGAGTGAGAGAGAGCGCGCACAAGTGAGAGAGAATGCGCACAAGTGAGAGAGAGAGCGCGAATGAGAGAGAGAGCACATGAGGGAGAGAGCACGAGTGAGAGAAAGAGCACAAGTGAGAGAGAGAGCGCGAGTGAGAGAGAGTGCGAGTTAGAGAGAGCGCGCGAGTGAGAGAGCGCGTGAGTGAGAGAGAGCACACGTGAGTGACAGAGAGCGCGCGTGAGAGAGCACGAGCAAGTGAGAGAGCACGCACGAATGAGAGAGAGAGCACGCGAGTGAGAGAGAGAGCGATAGTGAGAGAGAGAGAGAGAGTGCGAATGAGAGAGAGAGAGTGCGAGTGAGAGAAATAGAGCGTGAGTGAGAGAGATAGAGCGTGAGTGAGAGAGAGCGCGAGTGAGAGAGAGAGCAAATGAGAGAGAGAGCCCGCATGTGAGAGAGAGAGCGAGTGAGAGACAGTGCGAGTGAGAGACAGCGCGAATGAGAGACAGCGCGAATGAGAGACAGCGTGCGAGTGAGAGAGCAAGCGAGTGAGAGAGAGACCGCGTGAGTGAGAGAGCGCGCGTGAGTGACAGAGCACGCGAGTGAGAGAGAACACGCGAATGAGAGACAGCGCGTGAATGAGAGTGCGCGAATGAGAGCAAGTGCGAGTGAGAGTGAGCGAATGTGAGTGAGTGAGAGAAAGAGCACGAGTGAGAGAGTGAGAGTTAGAGAGAGGGCGTGTGAGAGAGAGCACGAGAGAGCGCGCGCAAGTGAGAGAGAGAGCACGAATGAAAGAGAGTGAGCGTGAGTGAGAGAGAGAGCGCAAGTGAGAGAGAGAGAGCGTGAGTGACAGAGAGCGTGATTGAGAGATAGCGCGAGTGAGAGAGCGCGCGAGAGTGAGAGCGCGCGAGAGAGAGAGCGCGCGAGAGAGAGAGAGCACGCGAGTGAGAGCGAGCACGCGAGTGAGAGAGCGTGCGAATAAGAGACAGCGCGCAAATGAGAGAGAGCGAGTGCGAGTGAGAGAGCGAGTGCGAGTGAGAGAGAGAGTGCGTGAATGAGAGAGAGAGTGCGTGAGTGAGAGAGAGAGCGCCTGAGTGAGAGAGCACGCGTGAGTGAGAGCACACGCAAGTGAGAGAGAGCACACGAACGAAAGAGCACGCAAGTGAGAGAGAGAGCGCAAGTGAGTGAGAGAGAGGGAAAGTGAGAGAAAGAGCACAAGTGAGTGAGAGAGCGAGCGCGAGTGAGAGAGAGAGCAAGTGAGAGAGAGCACAAGTGAGAGAGAGCACAAGTGAGAGAGCACGCTCGAATGAGAGAGAGAGAGCACACGAGTGAGAGAGAGAGCACACGAGTGAGAGAGAGAGCGCAAGTGAGAGAGAGAGAGCAAGTGAGAGAGAGCGCAAGTGAGAGAGAGCGCAAGTGAGAGAGAGCGCGCGAGTGAGAGAGAGCGCGCGAATGAGAGAGAAAGCGCGCAAGTGAGAGAGAGACCGCGCAAGGGAGAGAGAGAGAGCGCTCACTCTCTCTCACTTGCGCTCTCTCTCACTCACACATGATCATTCTCTCTCACTTGCGCTCTCTCTCTCACTCGCGCTCTCTCACGCGCACTCTCACTCACGTGTGCTCCCTCTCACTCACAAGCTCTCTCTCACTCACAAGCTCTCTCTCACTCACGTGTGCTCTCTCTCACTCACGCGGTCTCTCTCACGCGCTCTCGTGCGCTCTCTCTCTAACTTGCGCGCTCTTTCACTCACTTGTGCTCTTTCTCTCACTTGCGCTCACTCTATCTCACTTGTGCTCTCTCTCACTCACACATGATCACTCTCTCTCACTTGCGCTCTCTCACTCACTCGCGTGCTCTCTCTCTCACTTGCGCCCTCGCTCCCTCACTCGTGCTCTCTCTCTCTCTCACTCGCGCTCTCTCTCTCACACTCTCGCGCGCTCTCTAACTCGCGCACTCTCTCACTCACTTGTGCTCTTTCTCTCACTTGCGCTCTCACTCTCACATGATCACTCTCTCTCACTTGCACTCTCTCTCTGTCACTCACGCTCTCTCACACTCACGCGCGCTCTCTCTCTCTCACTCGCGCGCGCTCTCTCTCACTCGCGCGCGCTCTCTCTCACTCGCGCGCGCTCTCTCTCACTCCCGCGCTCTTTCTCACTTGCGCGCCCTCTCTCACTCGCGCGCCCTCTCTCACACTCCTGTGTGCTCTCTCTCAATTGCGCACTGTCTCTCTCACTCTCGTGCTCACTCTCTCACTCGCGCACGCTCTCTCTCACTCGCATGCGCTCTCTCTCACTCGCGTTCTCACTCTCTGGCGCTCTCGCGCTCTCACTCGCACGCTCTCGCTCTCACCTGTGCACTCTCTCACCCGCGCTCACTCTCTCCCACTCGCGGGCGCTCTCACTCATGCTTTTACTCGCGCTCTCTCCCTTGCACTCTCTCTCTTACACCCGCGTGCTCTCTCTCTCACCCGCGCACGTGCTCTCTCACTCACGTGCACTCTCTCACTCACGCGCTCTCTCTCATCCACGCTCTGTCTCTCTCTCTCTCGCACACTCTCTCTCATTCACACTTGCGCGCGATCTCTCTCACTTTCAGTTGCGCACGCTCTCTCTCACTCGCGCTCTCTCTCAGTCGCGCTCTCACTCTCACTTGCGCATGCTCTCTCTCTGTCTCACTTGCGCGCGCTCTCTCTCATGCACGTGCTCTCTCACTCGTGCACTCTCTCTCACCCGCGCTCTGTCTCTCTCTCTCACGCACTCTCTCTCATTCTCACTTGCGTACACTCTCACTCTCACTCGCGCGCGCTCTCTCTCTCTCGCACTCTCTCTCTCTCTCTCTCGCCCGTGCTCTCTCTCCCTCACTCGCGCTCTCTCTATCACTCGCGCACACTCTCTCTCTCACATGTGCTCTCTCCCTCACTCGCGCACTCTCTCACACTCGTGCTCTCACTCGCGTTCACTCACTCTCGCGCTCACTCACTCGGGTGCTCTCTCACTCGGACGCTTTCTCACTTGCGCGCTTTCGCGCTCTCACTCTCTCACGTGCGCGCTTTCGCTCTCTAACTCATGCGCTCTGGCTCTCTCAGTCACGTGCTCTCGCTCTCTCACTCACGCGCTCTCTCTCTCTTGCGTGCTCTCTCTCTCACACACTCTCGTGCGCTCTCTCTCTAACTCGCGTGCTCTCTCACTCACTTGTGCTCTTTCTCTCACTTGCGCTCACTCTCACTCACACATGATCACTCTCTTTCACTCTCACTCGCGCTCTCTCACTCACTCACGTGCATGAGAGAGAGAGCGCGCGCAAGTGAGACAGAGAGAGATAGCATGCGCGAGTGAGAGTGAGAGCGCGAGTGAGAGAGCGCGACTGAGAGAGAGAGAGCGCGAGTGTGAGAGAGAGAGTGTGCGCAACTGAAAGTGAGAGAGAGCGTGCGCAACTGAAAGTGAGAATGAGAAATAGTGCGCGAGAGAGAGAGAGACAGAGCGTGGATGAGAGAGAGCGCGCAAGTGAGAGAGTGCACGCGAGTGAGAGAGCACGTGTGAGTGAGAGAGTGCGCACGCGGGTGAGAGAGCGTGCAATGGAGAGAGTGCAAGGGAGAGAGCGCGAGTAAAAGCATGAGTGAGAGAGCGCGAGTGAGAGAGAGAGCACCCGCGAGTGAGAGAGCGCGCGCGAGTGAGACAGAGAGCGCGCGAGTGAGAGAGAGTGCGAGAGTGAGAGAGAGTGCGAGAGTGAGAGAGACAGGGCACAAGTGAGAGAGAGCGCACAGGAGTGAGAGAGCGCGCGCGCAAGTGAGAGAGAGCAGGCGCAAGTGAGAGAGAGAGCGCGAGTAAGAGCGCGCGGGAGTGAGAGTGAGCGCGCGAGTGAGAGAGAGCGCGCGAGTGAGAGAGAGCGCGCGAGTGAGAGAGAGCGCACAGGAGTGAGAGAGCGCGCACAGGAGTGAGAGAGAGCGGGCACAAGTGAGAGAGAGCGCACAAGTGAGAGAGAGTACGCGAGTGAGAGAGAGCGCACGAGTGAGAGAGAGCGCGCGAGTGAGAGAGAGTGCGCGAGTGAGAGAGAGAGCGCGCGAGTGAGAGAGAGAGCGCGCGAGTGAGAGAGAGAGCGCGCGAGTGAGAGAGAGAGCGCGCGAGTGAGAGAGAGAGAGAGCGCACGAGTGAGGGAGCAAGGGCACAAGTGAGAGAGAGAGCGCGCGAGTGAGTGAAAGAGCGCAAGTGACAGAGAGAGAGCGCAAGTGAGAGTGATCCTGTGTGAGTGAGAGAGCGCGCAAGTGAGAGAGAGTGAGCGCAAGTGAGAGTGAGCGCAAGTGAGAGAAAGAGCACAAGTGAGTGAGAGAGCGCGAGTTAGAGAGAGAGCATGCGCAACTGAAAGGGAGAGAGAGCGCGCGCAAATGAGAATGAGAGAGAGTGCGCAAGAGACAGAGAGACAGAGCGTGGATGAGAGAGAGCGCGCGAGTGAGAGAGTGCACGCGAGTGAGAGAGCACGTGTGTGTGAGAGAGAGTGCGCGCGCGCGGGTGAGAGAGAGCGCGCGCAGGTGTGAGAGAGAGAGTGCAAGGGAGAGAGTGCAAGGGAGCGAGCGCGAGTAAAAGCATGAGTGAGAGAGCGCGAGTCAGAGAGAGAGCGCCCGCGAGTGGGAGAGAGCGAGTGCGGGTAAGAGAGTGCACGGGTGAGAGAGAGAGCGCGGGTGAGAGAGAGAGCACGAGAGAGAGAGAGCGCGAGTGAGAGAGAGAGCGCACGAGTGAGAGAGCGCGCGTGCAAGAGAGAGTGCACGCAAGTGAGAGAGAGAGCGAGTGAGAGAGAGAGCGCGCGCGAGTGAGAGAGACAGTGCGCGAGTGAGAGAGACAGTGCGCGAGTGAGAGAGAGCGCACAGGAGTGAGAGCGCGTGCGCGCGGGGGAGAGAGAGAGGGCGCAAGTGAGAGAGAGAGCGCGAGTGAAAGAGAGAGCGCGAGTGAGAGAGAGCGCAGGAGTGAGAGAGCGCGCGCGAGTGAGAGAGCGCGCGCGAGTGAGAGAGCGCGCGCGAGTGAGAGAGCGCGCGCGAGTGAGAGAGCGCGCGCGAGTGAGAGAGCGCGCGCGAGTGAGAGAGAGCGCGCGAGTGAGAGAGAGCGCGCGAGTGAGAGAGAGCGCGCAAGAGTGAGCGTGCACGATTGAGAGAGAGCGCACGAGGGAGAGTGCGCGAGTGAGAGAGAGCGCGAGTGAGAGAGAGCGCACGAGTGAGAGAGAGCGCGCGCGAGTGAGAGAGAGCGCGCGCGAGTGAGAGAGAGCGCGCGCGAGTGAGAGAGAGCGCGCGCGAGTGAGAGAGAGCGCGCGCGAGTGAGAGAGAGCGCGCGCGAGTGAGAGAGAGCGCGCGAGTGAGAGAGAGCGCGCGAGTGAGAGAGCGCGCACGAGTGAGAGAGCGCGCACGAGTGAGAGAGCGCGCGAGTGAGAGAGAGCGCGCACGATTGAGAGAGAGCGCATGAGGGAGAGTGCGCGAGTGAGAGAGAGCGTGAGTGAGAGAGCGCGCGAGTGAGAGAGAGCGCACGAGTGAGGGAGACAGCACACGAGTGAGAGAGAGCGCACGCAAATGAGAGGGAGCGCGTGAGTAAGAGAGAGATCGCGCAAATGAGAGAGAGCGCGCAAGTGAGAGAGAGAGCACAAGTATGAAAGAGAGCGTGAGAGAGAGAAACAGCACAAATGAGAGAGATAGAGAGACAGCGCAAGTGAGAGAGAGAGCACGAGTGAGAGAGAGCGCGCAAGTGAGAGAGAGAGCGCAAGTGAGAGAGAGAGAGCTCGAGTGAGAGAGAGAGCTCGAGTGAGAGAGTGAGCGCGAGATAGACAGAGAGAGTGAGAGAGAGCGTACAAGTGAGAGAGCGCACGCGAGTGAGAGAGAAAGAGAGTGCAGGTGAGAGAGAGAGAGAGTGCAGGTGAGAGAGAGCGAGCGCATGGGAGAGAGAGAGAGCGCATGGGAGAGAGAGAGCGAGCGCAAGGGAGACAGAGAAAGTGCGGGTGAGTGAGACAGAGCACTCGAGTGAGAGGGAGAGCGCGAGTGAGAGAGAGCGCGCGAGTGAGAGCGCGCAAGTGAGAGAGAGCGTGAGAGCGCGAGTGAGAGAGAGCACGAGTGAGAGGCAGAGTGAGTGAGAGAGAGAGAGAGCGAATGAACGAGAGAGCGAGTGAAAGAGAGGGAGAGAATGCGCAAATGAGACAGAGAGAGCGCAGACAAGTGAGAGATAGAGAGAGCACACGAGTAAGAGAGAGCCCGTGCAAAAATGAGTGCCCGTGCTCGAGCGAGGGGAGTGCGAGCGAGAGAGCGAGGGAGAGAGAGAGAGTGTGAGGGAGTGAGAGCGTGGGAGTGAGAGAGCGCGCGAGTGAGAGACAGCGCACGCAAGTGAGAGAGAGCATGCGCGAGTGAGAGAGAGCGCGCGAGTGAGAGAGAGCGCGCGAGTGAGAGAGAGCGCGCGAGTGAGAGACCATGCGAGTGAGAGAGCACGTGCGAGTGAGAGAGACAGTGCGCAAGTGAGAGAGAGCGCACAGGAGTGAGAGAGAGCGCGCGTGCAAGTGAGAGAGAGTGCGCAGGAGTGAGAGAGAGCGCGCAGGAGTGAGAGAGAGCGCGCAGGAGTGAGAGAGAGCGCGCGCGCAAGTGAGAGAGCGCGCGCGCAAGTGAGAGAGAGCGCGCGCAAGTGAGAGAGCGCGCGCGCAAGTGAGAGAGCGCGCGCGCAAGTGAGAGAGAGCGCGCGCAAGTGAGAGAGAGCGCGCGCAAGTGAGAGAGAGCGCGCGCAAGTGAAAGACAGAGCTCGAGTGAGAGAGCGCGCGTGAGAGAGCGCGCGGGAGTGAGAGAGCGTGCGAGTGAGAGAGAGAGCGCGCAGGTGAGAGAGAGCGCGAGTGAGGGAGACAGCGCGCGAGTGAGTGAGACAGCGCGCGAGTGAGTGAGACAGCGCGCAAGTGAGAGGGAGCGCGCGGGTGAGAGAGATCGCGCAAATGAAAGAGAGCGCGTGAGTGAGAGCGAGACAGCACAAGTGAGAGAGAGAGCGCAAGTATGAGAGAGAGAGACAGCGCAAGTGAGAGAGAAAGAGCGTGAGAGAGAGAGCGCAAGTCAGAAAGAGAGAGTGAGAGACAGATAGCAAGTGAGAGAGAGAGAATGAGAGAGCGAGACAGAGTAAGTGCAAGATAGAGAGCGTGAGAGAGCGTGCGTGAATGAGAGAGCGCGCGCGAATGAGAGAGAGTGCAAGTGAGAGAAAGAGCGCCAGGGAGAGAGAGAGCGCAAGGGAGAGAGAGAAAGTGCGGGTGAGTGAGACAGAGCACGCGAGAGACCGCGTGCGCATGAGTGAGAGAGCGCAAGTGAGAGAGAGAGAGCGTGAGAGCGCGAGTGAGAGAGAGAGCGCGAGCGAGAGAGAGCGCGAGCGAGAGAGAGCGCGAGCGAGAGAGAGAGAGAGAACGCGCAAATGAGACAGAGAGAGCGCAGGCAAGTGAAAGATTGAGAGAGCGCACGAGTGAGAGAGAGCACGTGCAAAAATGAGAGCGCGCGCGTGTGCGAGAGGGAGTGCGAGCGAGAGAGCACGAGTGAGAGACAGCACGAGAGAGAGAGAGCGCGCATGAGTGAGAGAGTGCGCATGAGTGAGAGAGAGTGCAAGTGAGAGAGAGTGAGAGCGCGCGAGTGAGGGAGACAGCGCGCGAGTGAGGAAGACAGCGCGCGAGTGAGGGAGACAGCGCGCGAGTGAGGGAGACAGCGTGCGAGTGAGGGAGACAGCGCGCGAGTGAGGGAGACAGCGCGCGAGTGAGGGAGACAGCGCGCGAGTGAGGGAGACAGCGCGCGAGTGAGGGAGACAGCGCGCGAGTGAGGGAGACAGCGCGCGAGTGAGGGAGACAGCGCGCGAGTGAGGGAGACAGCGCGCGAGTGAGGGAGACAGCGCGCGAGTGAGGGAGACAGCGCGCGAGTGAGGGAGACAGCGCGCGAGTGAGGGAGACAGCGCGCGAGTGAGGGAGACAGCGCGCGAGTGAGGGAGACAGCGCGCGAGTGAGGGAGACAGCGCGCGAGTGAGGGAGACAGCGCGCGAGTGAGGGAGACAGCGCGCGAGTGAGGGAGAGCGCACGCAAGTGAGAGAGAGCGCGCGAGTGAGAGAGCATGTGAGTGAGAGAGATCGTGCAAATGAGAGAGATCGCGCAAATGAGAGAGAGCGCGCGTGTGAGAGAGAGCGCGCGAGTGAGAGAGAGCGCGCGAGTGAGAGAGAGCGCGCGAGTGAGAGAGAGCGCGCGAGTGAGAGAGAGAGCGCGCGAGTGAGAGAGAGAGCGCGAGTGTGAGAGAGAGAGACAGCGCAAATGAGAGAGAGAGAGAGAGAGAGACAGCGCAAGTGAGAAAGAACGCGAGTGAGAAAGAGAGCGTGAGAGACAGATCGCAAGTGAGAGAGACAGCGCGAGTGAGAGAGACAGCGCGCGAGTGAGGGAGACAGCACGCGAGTGAGAGAGAGCGCACGCAAGTGAGAGGGAGCACACGAGAGAGAGAGTGCGCCAGTGAGAGAGAGACAGCACAAGTGAGAGAGACAGCGCAAGTGAAACAGAGAGCGTGAGTGAGAGAGCGCAAGTGAGAGAGAGAGAGCTCGAGTGAGAGAGAGTGAGCGCGAGATAGACAGAGAGCGTGAGAGAGCGCGTACAAGTGAGAGAGCGCGCGTGAATGAGAGAGCGCGCAGGTGAGAGAGAGAGATAGCACAAATGAGAGAGAGAGCGTGAGTGAGAGAGAGAGCGCGAGTGAGAGATCGCAGGTGAGAGCGAGCGCAAGTGAGAGCGAGCGCAAGTGAGAGCGAGCGCAAGTGAGAGCGAGCGCAAGTGAGAGCGAGCGCAAGTGAGAGCGAGCGCAAGTGAGAGCGCGCAAGTGAGAGAGAGAGAGCGCAAGTGAGACAGAGAGAGCTTGAGTGAGAGAGAGTGAGCGCGAGATAGACAGAGAGCTTGAGAGAGCACGCATGAGTGAGAGAGAGCGTACGAATGAGAGAGAGCGCGAGTGAGAGAGAGAGAGCGCGCAGTTGAGAGAGAGAGCGCAAGTGAGAGAGAGAGCGCAAGTGAGAGAGAGAGCGCAAGTGAGAGAGAGAGCGCAAGTGAGAGAGAGAGCGCAAGTGAGAGAGAGAGAGCGCAAGTGAGAGAAAGAGCGCAAGTGAGAGAGAGAGCGCAAGTGAGAGAGAGAGCGCAAGTGAGAGAGCGCGCATGGGAGATAGAGAGAGCACAAGGGAGAGAGAAAGTGCGGGTGAGTGAGACAGAGCACGCGAGAGAGAGAGCGCGCGAGAGAGCGAGAGCACAAGTGAGAGCAAGAGCACGAGTGAGAGCAAGAGCACGAGTGAGAGCAAGAGCACGAGTGAGAGAGCGCAAGTCAGAGAGAGAGCGTGAGTGAGAAAGAGAGAGCGCGAGTGAGAGAGAGAGCACGAGGGAGTGAGAGAGCATGCACGAGTGAGAGAGAGCATGTGCGACTGAGAGAGAAAACGCAAATGAGAGAGAGTGTGCAAGTGTGAGAGAGAGCATGAGGGAATGGGAGAGAGCTTGAGTGAGAGAGAGAGCACGAGAGAGAGAACGCGCGAGTGAGAGAGAGCGTGCAAGTGAGAGAGAAAGAGAGAGCATGTGAGTGAGACAGAGTGCGCGAGTGAGAGAGAGTGCATGAGGAAGTGAGAGAGAGAGCGCGAGAGAGAGAGTGCATGAGTGAGAGAGAGCGTGCAAGTGAGAAAGAGAGAGAGCGCAAGTGAGAGAGCGCAAGTGAGAGCTTGAGTGAGAGAGATAGCATGAGAGAGCACGCGAGTGCGAGAGAAAGAGAGAGTGTGTGGGTGAAAGAGAGAGCGTGCAAGTGAGATTGCGCGTGGGAGTGAGAGAGAGCACGCAAGTGAGAGAGAGAGAGAGTGCAAGTGAGAGAGAGTGCAAAGGGGTTGTGAGAGAGAGAGCGCGTGAGTGAGTGAGAGAGAGAGCGCGTGAGTGAGAGAGAGAGAGAGCGCAAGTGAGAGAGAGAGAGCGCGAGTGAGAGAGAGACAGAGCGCGAGAGAGAGAGCACGAGAGAGAGCACGTGAGTGAGAGAGAAAGAGAGAGCGCGTGGGTGAGAGAGAGTGCGCGAGTGAGAGAGAGAGCATGAGAGAGAGCGTGAGAGAGCACGTGTGAGTGAGAGAGAGTGTACAAGTAAGAGAGAGAGCTTCCGAGTGTGAGGGAGAGAGCAGGAGTGAGAGAGAGAAAGCGGGAGTGAGAGAGCGAGAGTGAGAGAGAGACCGCGAGTGGAGAGAGAGAGCACGAGTGAGAGAGAGAACATGAGTGAGAGAGAGAGCAGGAGTGAGAGAGAGAGCAGGAGTGAGAGAGAGAGGAGTGAGAGAGAGCGCGCGAGTGAGAGAGAGAGCGCGAGTGAGAGATTGCACCAGTGAGAGAGAGCACCAGTGAGAGAGAGCACCAGTGAGAGAGAGCACAAGAAAGAGAGAGAGAATGCATGAGTGTGAGAGAGAGAGTTCGCGAGTATGAGAGAGAGAGAGCAGGAATGAGAGAGAGCGCGGGAGTGAGAGAGAGAGCGGGAGTGAGAGAGAGAGAGCGGGAGTGAGAGAGAGAGCGGGAGTGAGAGAGAGAGCGTGAGTGAGAGAGAGAGCGTGAGTGAGAGAGAGCGCGAGTGAGAGAGAGCGCGAGTGAGAGAGAGCGCGAGTGAGAGAGAGCGCGAGTGAGAGAGAGCGCGAGTGAGAGAGAGCGCGAGTGAGAGAGAGAGCACGACTGAGAGTGCGCGTGAGTGAGAGTGAGAGAGAGCACGCGTGAGAATGAGAGAGAGCGCGCGCAAGAATGAGAGAGAGAGAGCGCACACGATTGAGAGAGACAGAGCGCGCGAGTGAGAGACAGTGCGTGAGAGAGAGATCGCACGCGATTGAGAGAGAGAGCACGCGAGTGAGAGAGAGAGCACGCGAGTGAGAGAGAGAGCACGCGAGTGAGAGAGAGAGCACGCGAGTGAGAGAGAGCGCACGAGTGAGAGAAGGAGCGGGCGAGTGATAGAGAGAGTGCGAGTGAGAGCGCGAGTGAGAGAGCGCGAGTGAGAGAGCGCGAGTGAGAGAGAGCGCGAGTGAGAGAGAGCACGAGTGAGAGAGAGCACGAGTGAGAGAGAGCACGAGTGAGAGAGAACGCGCGAGTGAGTGAGAGGGAGAGAACTTGCAAGTGAGACAGAGAGACAGTGGGCATGAGTGAGACAGAGAGAGAGAGCATGCACGAGTGAGAGAGAGAGCGCGCGAGTGAGAGAGAGCAAGAGAGCGCGAGTGAGAGAGAGCAAGAGCACGAGCGAGAGAGTGCGCAAGAGAGAGAGCGATGCGCGAAAGGGAGAGAGCGCGCGAGAATGAGAGAAAGAGCGTGCGCGAGAATGAGAGACAGCGCGCGCGAGTGAGAAAGAGCTCACGCGAATGAGAGACAGAGCGTGCGCGAGTGATAGAGAGCGCGTGAGAGAGAGAGAGCGCGTGAGAGAGAGAGAGCGCGCGCGAGTGAGAGAGCGTGTAAGTGAGAGAGAACACGCGAGTGAGAGAGCGCGAGATAGAGCGCGCACGAGAATGAGAGCGAGAGTGCGCGCGGGTGAGAGAGAGCGCACGCGCGAGACTGTGAGCGTGTGCGCGAGAGTGAAAGAGGGAGCGCACGCAAAATAATGAGAGAATGCACGCGAGAGTGAGAGAGACCACGCATGAGAGAGAGATCACATAAGAGAGAGCGCGCGAGCGAGTGAGAGAGTGAGTGCGAGGGTGAGCGCGCGCAAGTGAGAGAGAGAGTGTGCAAGTGAGAGTGAGAGTGAGCGTGCGTGAGTGAGAGAGCACGTGCGAGTGAGTGAGAGCGCACACGCAAGTGAGAGAGAGATCACACGCGAGTGAGAGAGAGAGCACACGCGAGTGAGAGAGAGAGAGCACACGCGAGTGAGAGAGAGCACACGCGAGTGAGAGAGCACACGCGAGTGAGAGAGCACGTGCGAGTGAGAGTTAGAGCGCGCGTGTGAGAGAGAGCGAGCACGAGTGAGAGAGAGAGCACGAGTGAGAGAGAGAGCACGAGTGAGAGAGAGAGAGCGCGCAAGAGAGAGAGCGCGCAAGAGAGAGAGCGCGCAAGAGAGAGAGCGCGTGCGAGTGAGAGAGTGCGCGCGCGAGTGAGAAAGCCCACGCGAGTGAGAAAGCCCACGCGAGTGAGAAAGCCCACGCGAGAAAGAGAGAGAGAGCGCGAGTGAGAGAGAGAGTGGGAGTGAGAGAGAGGGCTCGAGTGAGAGGGAGCACGAGAGAGAGAGAGCAGAAGAGAGAGAGAGCAGAAGAGAGAGAGAGCTCGCGAGTGTGAGAGAGAGCGGGAGCGAGAGGGCGGGAGCGAGAGGGCGGGAGCGAGAGGGCGGGAGCGAGAGGGCGGGAGCGAGAGGGCGGGAGCGAGAGGGCGGGAGCGAGAGGGCGCACCAGTGAGAGAGAGCACGAGAGAGAGAGAGCGCGCATGATTGTGGGAGAGAGAGAGCTTGCGAGTGAGAGAGAGAGAGCAGGAGTGAGACAGCGCGAGTGAGAGAGAGACCGTGAGTGGAGAGAGAGCACGAGTGAGAGAGAGAACACGAGTGAGAGAAAGAACACGAGTGAGAGAAAGAACACGAGTGAGAGAAAGAACACGAGTGAGAGAGAGCACGAGAGAGAGAGCGCGCACGAGAGAGAGATCGCGTGAGAGAGAGCGCGCGAGCGAGTGAGAGAGTGCATGCGAGAGAGAGAGCGTGCGAGTGAGAGTGAGCATGCGTGAGTGAGAGAGAGAGCATGAGTGAGAGGGAGAGAGCGCACGAGTGAGAGAGCGCGTGCGAGTGAGAGAGAGCGCACGCGACTGAGAGAGAGTGCACGCGACTGAGAGAGAGCGCGCGCGACTGAGAAAGCCCACGCGAGTGAGAGAGACAGAGTGCGAGAGAGAGAGCGTGCGCGAGAGAGAGAGAGAGAGAGAGAGAGCGCATGAGTGTGAGAGAGAGAGCTCGTGAGTGTGAGAGAGAACGGGAGTGAGAGAGCGCGAGTGAGAGAGAGCGCGAGTGAGGGGGCGCGTGTGAGGGGGCGCGAGTGAGAGGGCGCGAGTGAGAGGGCGCGAGTGAGAGGGCGCGAGAGTGAGAGGGCGCGAGAGAGAGAGGGCGCGAGAGAGAGAGGGCGCGAGAGAGAGAGGGCGCGAGAGAGGGCGCGAGAGAGAGAGGGCGCGAGAGAGGGCGCGAGAGAGAGAGGGCGCGAGAGAGAGAGAGCACGAGAGAGAGAGAGCACGAGAGAGAGAGCACAAGAGAGAGAGCACAAGAGAGAGCGAGAGAGCGCGCGTGAGTGAGAGAGAGAGCTCGCGAATGTGAGAGAGAGCGCGAGTGAGAGAGAGAGAGCGCGCGAGTGAGAGGGCGCGAGTGAGAGGGCGCGAGTGAGAGGGCGCGAGTGAGAGGGCGCGAGTGAGAGGGCGCGAGTGAGAGGGCGCGAGTGAGAGGGCGCGAGTGAGAGGGCGCGAGTGAGAGGGAGCACCAGTGAGAGAGAGCACGAGAGAGAGAGCACGAGAGAGAGAGCACGAGAGAGAGAGCACGAGAGAGAGAGCACGAGAGAGAGAGCACGAGAGAGAGAGCACGAGAGAGAGAGAGCACGTGAGTGAGAGAGAGAGAGCACGTGAGTGAGAGAGAGAGAGCACGTGAGTGAGAGAGAGAGCAGGAGTGAGAGAGAGAGCGCGAGTGAGAGAGAGAGCGCGAGTGGAGAGAGAGAGCGCGAGTGGAGAGAGAGAACACGAGTGAGAGAGAGAGAACACGAGTGAGAGAGAGAGAACACGAGTGAGAGAGAGAGAACACGAGTGAGAGAGAGAGCAGGAGTGAGAGAGAGCAGGAGTGAGAGAGAGAGCGCACAAGAGAGAGAGAGCACGAGAGAGAGCGCGTGAGTGTGAGAGGGAGAGCTCGCGAGTGTGAGAGAGCGCGAGTGAGAGAGGGAGACAGCGCGAGGGAGAGGGCGCGAGTGAGAGGGCGCGAGTGAGAGGGCGCGAGTGAGAGGGCGCGAGTGAGAGGGAGCACGAGTGAGAGGGAGCACGAGTGAGAGGGAGCACGAGTGAGAGAGAGCACGAGTGAGAGAGAGCACAAGAGAGAGAGAGAGCACGCGTGAGTGTAAGAGAGAGAGCTCGCAAGTGTGAGAGAGAGCGGGAGTGAGAGAGCGCGAGTGAGAGAGCGGGAGTGAGAGAGCGGGAGTGAGAGAGCGGGAGTGAGAGGGAGCACCAGTGAGAGAGAGCACAAGAGAGAGAGAGCACAAGAGAGAGAGAGAGAGCACGTGAGTGTGAGAGAGAGAGCAGGAGTGAGAGAGAGAACACGAGTGAGAGAGAGAACACGAGTGAAAGAGAGAACACGAGTGAAAGAGAGAACACGAGTGAGAGAGAGAACACGAGTGAGAGAGAGAACACGAGTGAGATAGAGAAAACATGAGTGAGATAGAGAAAACATGAGTGAGAGAGCAGGAGTGAGAGAAAGAGCTCAAGTGAGAGATAGCACCAGTGAGAGAGAGCACCAGTGAGAGAAAGCACCAGTGAGAGAGAGCACAAGAAAGAAAGAATGCGTGAGTGTGAGAGAGAGAGCTCACGAATGTGAGAGAGAGAGCAGGGTGAGAGAGTGAGCAGGAGTGAGAGAGAGACCGTGAGTGAGAGAGAGACCGTAAGTGAGAGAGAGAGCACGAGTGTGATAGAGAGCACGAGAGAGAGATAGAGAGCGTGAGGGTGAGAGGGAGAGCGCGAGTGAGAGAGCGCGAGTGAGAGAGAGCGCAAGTGAGAGAGAGCGCAAGTGAGAGAGAGCACGAGTGAGTAAGAGCACGAGTGAGTAAGAGCACGAGTGAGTGAGAGCACCAGTGAGAGAAATAAAGCGCGCGAGTGAGAGAGAGAGCACGCGGGAGAGAGAGAAAGCGCGAAAGAGTGAGAGAGAGAGTGACGTGCGGAAGAGAGAGAGCGCGCGAGTGAGAGAGCACGAGAGAGAGCGCGCGCGAGAATGAGAGCAAGAGTGCGCATTAATGAGAGAGAGAGCCCGTGCGCGAGAGTGAGAGAGACAGCGTGCGAGAGTGAGAGAGAGCGCGCGAGTGAGAGAGCGCGCGCGAGTGAGAGAGCGCGCGCGAGTGAGAGAGCGCGCGCGAGTGAGAGAGCGCGCGCGAGTGAGAGAGCGCGCGCGAGTGAGAGAGCGCGCGCGAGTGAGAGAGCGCGCGCGAGTGAGAGAGCGCGCGAGTGAGAGAGCGCGCGAGTGAGAGAGCGCGCGAGTGAGAGATACAGCGCACGAGTGTGAGAGAGCGCGCGAGTGAGAGAGAGCATGCAAGTGAGAGAGCGCGCGAGTGAGAGAGAGCGCGCGTGAGAGAGAGAGCACGAGTGAGAGAGAGCGCACGAGTGAGAGAGAGCGCACGAGTGAGAGAGAGCGCACGAGTGAGAGAGAGCACCAGTGAGAGAGATAGAGCGCGTGAGTGTGAGAGAGAGCGCGTGAGTGTGAGAGAGAGAGCTCGCGAGTGAGAGAGAGAGCGGGATTGAGAGGGCGCGAATGAGAGGGAGCACCAGTGAGAGAGAGCACCAGTGAGAGAGAGAGCACAAGAGACAGAGAGAGAGAGTGCGTGAGTGTGAGAGAGAGCTTGCAAGTGTGAGAGAGAGAACACGAGCGGGAGTGAGAGAGCGCGAGTAAGAGAGAGACCGCGAGTGGAGAGAGAGCGTGAGTGAGAGAGAGAGCAGGAGTGAGAGAGAGAGCGCGTGAGAGAGCGCGAGTGAGAGAGAGCGCGAGTGAGAGAGAGCACCAGTGAGAGAGAGCACCAGTGAGAGAGAGCACCAGTGAGAGAGAGCACCAGTGAGAGAGAGCACCAGTGAGAGAGAGCACCAGTGAGAGAGAGCACCAGTGAGAGAGAGCACCAGTGAGAGAGAGCACCAGTGAGAGAGAGCACCAGTGAGAGAGAGCACCAGTGAGACAGAGAATGCGTGAGTGGGAGAGAGAGAGCTCGCGAATGTGAGAGAGAGAGGAGTAAGAGAGCGGGAGTGAGAGAGCGCGAGTGAGAGAGAGAGTTCGAGTGAGAGAGAGAGCACGAGTGAGAGTGAGAGAGAGAGAGAGCACGGGTGAGAGTGAGAGAGAGAGCACGAGAGAGTGAGAGCACGAGAGAGTGAGAGCACGAGAGAGTGAGAGAGAGAGCGCAAGTGTGAGAGGGAGAGCGGGAGTGAGAGAGAGAGTGCGAGTGAGAGAGTGTGAGTGAGAGAGCGCGAGTGAGAGAGAGAGCTCGAGTGAGAGAGAGAGCACGAGTGAGAGTGAGAGAGAGAGAGAGCACGGGTGAGAGTGAGAGAGAGAGCACGAGAGAGTGAGAGCACGAGAGAGTGAGAGCACGAGAGAGTGAGAGCACGAGAGAGTGAGAGAGAGAGCGCAAGTGTGAGAGGGAGAGCGGGAGTGAGAGAGAGAGTGCGAGTGAGAGAGTGTGAGTGAGAGAGCGCGAGTGAGAGAGCGCGAGTGAGAGAGCGCGAGTGAGAGAGAGAGCGCGAGTAAGAGAGAGAGCGCGAGTAAGAGAGCGCGAGTGAGAGAGCACGAGTGAGTGAGAATGCACAAGTGAGTGAGAGTGCGAGAGAGCACCAGTGAGAGAGATAGAGCGCGTGAGTGTGAGAGAGCGCGTGAGTGTGAGACAGAGAACTCGCGAATGTGAGAGAGAGAGCTCGCGAGTGTGAGAGAGGGCGCGAGTGAGAGGGCACGAGTGAGAGGGCGCGAGTGAGAGAGACAGCGCGTGAGTGTGAGAGAGAAAGCTTGCGAGTGTGAGAGAGAGTGGGAGTGAGAGAGCGCGAGTGACAGAGAGACCACGAGTGGAGAGAGAGCAGGAGTGAGTGAGAGAGCGCGAGTGAGTGAGAGAGCGCGAGTGAGTGAGAGAGCGCGAGTGAGTGAGAGAGCGCGAGTGAGAGAGCGCGAGTGAGAGAGCGCGAGTGAGAGAGCGCGAGTGAGAGAGACAGCGCGCGAGTGAGAGAGACCGCGCGCGAGTGAGAGTGCAAGTGAGAGAGAGAGCGCGAGTGAGAGAGAGCGCGAGTGAGAGAGAGCGCAAGTGAGAGAGAGCACGAGTGAGAGAGAGCACGAGTGAGAGAGAGCACGAGTGGGAGAGAGCACGAGTGGGAGAGAGCACGAGTGGGAGAGAGCACGAGTGAGAAAGAGCACGAGTGAGAGAAAGCACGAGTGAGAGAGAGATCGCCAGTGAGTGAGGGAGAGAGAGCATGCGCGAGTGAGAGAGACAGCAAGCGAGTGAGAGAGAGAGAGTGTGCAAGTGAAAGAGAGAGCATGAGTGAGATAGAGCACGAGTGAGAGAGAACGCGCGAGTGAGTGAGAGAACTTGCAAGTGAGACTGAGAGAGACAGCGGGCTTGAGTGAGACTGAGAGAGAGAGCATGCACGAGTGAGAGAGAGAGAATGCGTGAGTGAGAGAGAGCACGCGGGAGAGAGAGCGCGAGAGAGTAAGAGAGAGAGCGTGCGCGAGTGAGAGAGAGCAAGACAGCGCGAGTGAGAGAGCGCACGCAAGCGAGAGTGGCGAGCGAGTGAGAGAGCGCGAGTGAGAGAGAGCGCGCGAGTGAGAGAGAGCGCGAGTGAGAGAGAGCGCGAGTGAGAGAGAGCGCGAGTGAGAGAGAGCGCGAGTGAGAGAGAGCGCGAGTGAGAGAGAGCGCGAGTGAGAGAGAGCACCAGTGAGAGAGAGCGCGAGTGAGAGAGAGCGCGAGTAAGAGAGAGCACGAGTGAAAGAGAGATCGCCAGTGAGTGAGAGAGACAGCAAGCGAGTGAGAGAGAGAGAGAGCGTGCAAGTGAGAGAGAGCGCGAGTGAGAGAGCACGAGTGAGCTAGAGCACGAGTGAGAGAGAACGCACGAGTGAGAGAGAGTGCGTGAGTGAGAGAGAGTGCATTCGAGTGAGAGAGCGCACGAGTGTGAGAGACAGTGCATGAGTGTGAGAGACAGTGCACGAGTGAGAGAGAGCGCGAGTGAGAGAGAGCACCAGTGAGAGAGATTGAGCGCGTGAGTGTGAGAGAGAGCTCGTGAGTGTGAGAGAGAGCTCGTGAGTGTGAGAGAGAGAGAGCGGGAGTGAGAGAGAGAGAGCGGGAGTGAGAGAGAGAGAGCGGGAGTGAGAGAGAGAGAGCGGGAGAGAGGGCGTGAGTGAGAGGGCACAAGTGAGAGGGCACAAGTGAGAGAGAGAGCGCGTGAGTGTGAGAGAGAAAGCTTGCGAGTGTGAGAGAGAGTGGGAGTGAGAGAGCGCGAGTGACAGAGAGACCACGAGTGGAGAGAGAGCAGGAGTGAGTGAGAGAGCGCGAGTGAGAGAGCGCGAGTGAGGGAGAGAGCGCGAGTGAGAGAGCGCAAGTGAGAGAGACAGCGCGCGAGTGAGAGAGACCGCGCGCGAGTGAGAGAGACCACAAGTGAGAGAGAGAGAGCGCGAGTGAGAGAGAGCGCGAGTGAGAGAGAGCGCGAGTGAGAGAGAGCGCGAGTGAGAGAGAGCACGAGTGAGAAAGAGCACGAGTGAGAGAGAGCACGAGTAAGAGAAAGCACGAGTAAGAGAAAGCACGAGTAAGAGAAAGCACGAGTAAGAGAAAGCACGAGTGAGAGAGAGATCGCCAGTGAGTGAGAGAGCATGCGCGAGTGAGAGAGACAGCAAGCGAGTGAGAGAGAGAGAGTGTGCAAGTGAAAGAGAGAGCATGAGTGAGATAGAGCACGAGTGAGAGAGAACGCGCGAGTGAGTGAGAGAACTTGCAAGTGAGACTGAGCGAGACAGCGGGCGTGAGTGAGACTGAGAGAGAGAGCATGCACGAGTGAAAGAGAGAGAATGCGTGAGAGAGAGAGAGCACGCGGGAGAGAGAGAGCGCGAGAGAGTAAGAGAGAGCGTGCGCGAGTGAGAGAGAGCAAGAGAGCGCGAGTGAGAGAGAGCAAGAGCGCGCGAGTGAGAGAAAGCGCACGCAAGCAAGAGTGACGCGCGAAAGAGAGAGCGCGCGCGAGTGAGAGAGCGCGAGTGAGAGAGCGCGAGTGAGAGAGAGAGCGCGAGTGAGAGAGAGCGCGAGTAAGAGAAAGCACGAGTGAAAGAGAGATCGCCAGTGAGTGAGAGAGACAGCAAGCGAGTGAGAGAGAGAGAGCGTGCAAGTGAGAGAGAGCGCGAGTGAGAGAGCACGAGTGAGCTAGAGCACGAGTGAGAGAGAACGCGCGAGTGAGAGAGAGCACCAGTGAGAGAGATTGAGCGCGTGAGTGTGAGAGAGAGCTCGTGAGTGTGAGAGAGAGCTCGTGAGTGTGAGAGAGAGAGAGAGAGCGGGAGTGAGACAGCGCGAGTGAGAGAGAGGGCGTGAGTGAGAGGGTGCAGGTGAGAGGGCGCAGGTGAGAGGGCGCAGGTGAGAGGGCGCAGGTGAGAGGGCGCACCAGTGAGAGAGAGCACAAGAGAGAGAGAGCACAAGAGAGAGAGAGCACAAGAGAGAGAGAGAGAGAGAGCTTGCAAGTGTGAGAGAGCTTGCAAGTGTGAGAGAGAAAGCAGGAGTGAGAGAGAGAGCGGGAGTGAGAGAGAGAGCGCGAGTGGAGAGAGAGCGCGAGTGGAGAGAGAGCGCGAGTGGAGAGAGAGCGCGAGTGGAGAGAGAGCGCGAGTGGAGAGAGAGCGCGAGTGGAGAGAGAGCAGGAGTGGAGAGAGAGCAGGAGTGTGAGAGAGAGCAGGAGTGTGAGAGAGAGAGCGCGGGTGAGAGAGCGCGAGTGAGAGAGAGCACTAGTGAGAGAGTGCACCAGTGAGAGAGTGCACCAGTGAGAGAGTGCACCAGTGAGAGAGTGCACAAGAAAGAGAGAGAGAATGCGTGAGTGTGAGAGAGAGGGAGCTCACGAGTGAGAGAGAGAGAGCTCGCGAGTGTGAGAGACAGAGAAGGAGAGAGAGAGAGAGCGGGAGTGAGAGACCGCAAGTGAGAGAGAGAGCGCGAAAGAGAGAGCACAAGAGAGAGATAGACAGAGCGAGTGAGAGAGAGAGCGCGAGTGAGAGAGCGCGAGTGAGAGAGCGCGAGTGAGAGAGCGCGAGTGAGAGAGCGCGAGTGAGAGAGCGCGAGTGAGAGAGCGCGAGTGAGAGAGAGCATGAGTGAGTGTGAGAGCGAGTGAGAGAGAGCACCAGTGAGAGAGATAGAGCACGAGAGTGTGAGAGAGCGCGAGTGAGTGTGAGAGAGAGAGCTCGCGAGTGTGAGAGAGAGCGGGAGTGAGAGGGCGCGAGTGAGGGGGTGCGAGTGAGGGGGCGCGAGTGAGAGGGCACAAGAGAGAGAGCACGTGAGTGTGAGAGAGAGAGCTTGCGAGTGTGAGAGAGAGGGAGTGAGAGAGCGTGAGTGACAGAGAGACCGCGAGTGCAGAGAGAGCGCGAGTGAGAGCGAGAGCATGAGTGAGAGAGAGAGCAGGAGTTGGAGAGAGAGCAGGAGTTGGAGGGAGAGCGCGAGTGAGAGAGCACGAGTGAGAGAGCGCGAGTGAGAGAGCGCGAGTGAGAGAGCGCGAGTGAGAGAGCGCGAGTGAGAGAGCGCGAGTGAGAGAGCGCGAGTGAGAGAGCGCGAGTGAGAGAGAGCGCAAGTGAGAGAGAGCACAAGTGAGAGAAAGCACAAGTGAGAGAAAGCACGAGTGAGAGATCGCGAGTGAGTGAGAGAGAGCATGCGTGAGTGAGAGAGACAGCAAGTGAGTAAGAGAGCACGCACGAGTGAGAGAGCACGCGGGTGAGAGAGTGCGTGAGTGAGAGAGAGTGAGAGCATGAGTGAGAAATAGCGAGAACGCGCGAGAGTGAGAGTGAGCGCGCGCGAGTGTGAGAGAGCGCGCGCGAGTGTGAGAGAGCGCGCGCGAGTGTGAGAGAGCGCGCGCGAGTGTGAGAGAGCGCGCGCGAGTGTGAGAGAGCGCGCGCGAGTGTGAGAGAGCGCGCGCGAGTGTGAGAGAGCGCGCGCGAGTGTGAGAGAGAGCGCGCGAGTGTGAGAGAGAGCGCGCGAGTGTGAGAGAGAGCGCGCGCGAGTGTGAGAGTGAGCGCGCACGAGAGTGAGAGAGAGCGCGCACGAGTGAGAGAGAGCGCGCACGAGTGAGAGAGAGCGCGAGTGAGAGAGAGCGCGCGCGAGTGAGAGAGCGCGCGCGCGAGTGAGAGAGAGCGCGCGCGAGTGAGAGAGAGCGCGCGCGAGTGAGAGAGAGCGCGCGCGAGTGAGAGAGAGCGCGCGCGAGTGAGAGAGAGCGTGCGCGAGTGAGAGTGAGCATGTGTGAGTGAGAGAGGGAGAGCACGCGCGAGTGAGAGAGAGCGCGAGTGAGAGAGCGCGCGCGAGAGAGAGAGCGCACGCGCGAGTGAGAGAGCGCGCACACGCGAGTGAGAGAGCGCGCACACGCGAGTGAGAGAGCGCGCACACGCGAGTGAGAGAGAGCGCGCGCCTGTGAGAGAGAGCGCGCGCCTGTGAGAGAGAGCGCGCGCCTGTGAGAGAGAGCGCGCGCCTGTGAGATTGACAGAGCGCGAGAGAGAGAGAGCGCGTGCCTGTGAGAGAGGGCGCGCTAGTGAGATTGACAGAGCACGAGAGAGAGAGTGCGTGCGAGAGAGAGAGTGCGTGCGAGTGAGAGAGAGCCCACGCGAGTGAGAGAGAGAGAGCGCGCGTGTGTGAGAGAGTGCGCGCGAGTGAGAGCATGCGCAAGTGAGAGAGAGCGCGCGAGTGAGAGAGAGCGTGCGAGTGAGAGAGAGCGTGCGAGTGAGAGAGAGCGTGCGAGTGAGAGAGCGGGCGAGTGAGAGAGCGGGCGAGTGAGAGAGCGGGCGAGTGAGAGAGCGGGCGAGTGAGAGAGCGGGCGAGTGAGAGAGCGGGCGAGTGAGAGAGAGAGGGCGAGTGAGAGAGAGAGGGCGAGTGAGAGAGAGAGGGCGAGTGAGAGAGAGCACGAGTGAGAGAGAGCGTGAGTGAGTGAGAGAGAGAGAGAGAACGTGCAGGTGAGACAGAGAGCGCGCATGAGTGAGACTGAGAGAGAGAGCATGCGCGAGTGAGAGAGAGCGCGCGGGTGAGAGCGCACGAGTGAGAGAGACAGTGCACGAGTGTGAGAGAGCGCGCAAGTGAGAGAGTGCGTGCGAGTGAGAGAGCGTGCAAGTGAGAGAGAGCGCGCGAGTGAGAGAGACAGTGCATGAGTGTGAGAGAGCGTGAGTGTGAGAGAGCGTGAGTGTGAGAGAGCGTGAGTGAGAGAGAGCACCAGTGAGAGAGAGCACCAGTGAGAGAGAGCACCAGTGAGAGAGAGCACCAGTGACAGAGAGCACCAGTGACAGAGAGCACCAGTGACAGAGACAGAGCGCGTGAGTGTGAGAGAGCTCGCGAGTGTGAGAGAGTGCGTGAGTGAGTGTGCATGCGAGTGAGAGAGTGTGCAAGTGAGAGAGACAGTGCACGAGTGTGAGAGAGCGCGAGTGAGAGAGAGCACCAGTGAGAGAGATTGAGCGCGAGTGTGAGAGAGAGCACGTGAGTGAGAGAGAGAGAACTCGCGAGTGTGTGAGAGAGAGCGGGAGTGAGAGAGCGGGAGTGAGAGAGAGGGCGCGAGTGAGGGGGCGCGAGTGAGGGGGCGCGAGTGAGGGGGCGCGAGTGAGGGGGCGCGAGTGAGGGGGCGCGAGTGAGGGGGCGCGAGTGAGGGGGCACAGGTGAGGGGGCACAGGTGAGGGGGCGCAGGTGAGAGGGCGCAGGTGAGAGGGCGCAGGTGAGAGGGCACAGGTGAGAGGGCACAGGTGAGAGGGAGCACAAGAGAGAGAGAGCACAAGAGAGAGAGAGAGCACAAGAGAGAAAGAGCACAAGAGACAGAGAGCACGAGAGAGAGAGATCACGTGAGTGAGAGAGAGAGAGCTTGCAAGTGTGAGAGAGAAAGCAGGAGTGAGAGAGAGAGAGCGGGTGAGAGAGAGAGCGCGGGTGAGAGAGAGAGCGCGGGTGAGAGAGAGAGCGCGGGTGAGAGAGAGAGCGCGGGTGAGAGAGAGAGCGCGGGTGAGAGAGAGAGCGCGGGTGAGAGAGAGAGCGCGGGTGAGAGAGAGAGCGCGGGTGAGAGAGCACCAGTGAGAGAGTGCACCAGTGAGAGAGTGCACAAGAAAGAGAGAGAGAATGCGTGAGTGTGAGAGAGAGAGAGCTCACGAGTGTAAGAGAGAGAGCTCGCGAGTGTGAGAGAGAGAGCAGGAGAGAGAGAGAGAGAGCGGGAGTGTGCTCGAGTGAGAGAGAGACCGCGAGTGAGAGAGCGAGCTTGAGTGAGAGAGAGAGCTCGAGTGAGAGAGAGAGCTCGAGTGAGAGAGAGAGCGCGAGTGAGAGAGAGAGCGCGAGTGAGAGAGAGAGCGCGAGTGAGAGAGAGAGCGCGAGTGAGAGAGCGCGAGTGAGTGAGAGCATGAGTGAGAGCATGAGTGAGAGCATGAGTGAGTGAGAGAGCGAGTGAGAGAGAGCACCAGTGAGAGAGATAGAGCGCGAGTGAGTGTGAGAGAGCGCGAGTGAGTGTGAGAGAGAGAGCCACGAGTGTGAGAGAGAGAGCTCGCGAGTGTGAGAGGGGGCGCGAGTGAGGGGGCGCGAGTGAGGGGGCGCGAGTGAGACGGCACGAGAGAGAAAGCACGAGAGAGAGAGCGCGTGAGTGTGAGTGAGACAGCATGTGAGTGTGAGAGAGCAGGAGTGAGAGAGCGTGAGTGACAGAGAGACCGCGTGTGGAGAGAGAGCGCGAGTGAGAGAGAGAGCTCGAGTGAGAGAGAGAGCTCGAGTGAGAGAGAGAGCTCGAGTGAGAGAGCACAAGAGAGAGATAGACAGAGCGAGTGAGAGAGCGAGCATGAGTGAGAGATCGCGAGTGAGTGAGAGAGAGCATGCACGAGTGAGAGAGACAGCAAGCGAGTGAGAGAGAGCGCGCGAGTGAGAGCACGCGGGTGAGAGAGCGTGTGAGTGAGAGAGAGTGAGAGCATGAGTGAGAAATAGCGAGAACGCGCGAGAGTGAGAGTGAGCGCAAACGAGAGTGAGAGAGAGCGCGCGTGCGAGTGTGAGAGAGCATGCGAGTGAGAGAGAGAGCGCGCGAGTGAGAGACAGCACACGAGTGAGAGAGAGCGCGCGCCTGTGAGAGGGAGCGCGTGCCTGTGAGAGGGAGCGCGCGCGAGTGAGATTGACAGAGCGCGAGAGAGAGAGTGCGTGAGAGTGAGACAGCCCACGCGAGTGAGAGAGAGAGAGAGCGCGCACGAGTGAGAGAGAGCGCGCGCGAGTGAGAGCGCGCGCGCGCGAGTGAGAGCGAGCGCGCGCGAGTGAGAGAGAGCGCGCGCGAGTGAGAGAGAGCGCGCGCGAGTGAGAGAGAGCGCGCGCGAGTGAGAGAGAGCGCGCGCGAGTGAGAGAGAGCGTGCGCGAGTGAGAGTGAGCATGTGTGAGTGAGAGAGGGAGAGCACGCGCGAGTGAGAGAGAGCGCGAGTGAGAGAGCGCGCGCGAGAGAGAGAGCGCACGCGCGAGTGAGAGAGCGCGCACACGCGAGTGAGAGAGAGCGCGCGCCTGTGAGAGAGAGCGCGCGCCTGTGAGAGAGAGCGCGCGCCTGTGAGAGAGAGCGCGCGCCTGTGAGATTGACAGAGCGCGAGAGAGAGAGAGCGCGTGCCTGTGAGAGAGGGCGCGCTAGTGAGATTGACAGAGCACGAGAGAGAGAGTGCGTGCGAGAGAGAGAGTGCGTGCGAGTGAGAGAGAGCCCACGCGAGTGAGAGAGAGAGAGCGCGCGTGTGTGAGAGAGTGCGCGCGAGTGAGAGCATGCGCAAGTGAGAGAGAGCGCGCGAGTGAGAGAGAGCGCGCGAGTGAGAGAGAGCGTGCGAGTGAGAGAGAGCGTGCGAGTGAGAGAGCGGGCGAGTGAGAGAGCGGGCGAGTGAGAGAGCGGGCGAGTGAGAGAGCGGGCGAGTGAGAGAGAGAGGGCGAGTGAGAGAGAGAGGGCGAGTGAGAGAGAGCACGAGTGAGAGAGAGCGTGAGTGAGTGAGAGAGAGAGAGAGAACGTGCAGGTGAGACAGAGAGCGCGCATGAGTGAGACTGTGAGAGAGAGCATGCGCGAGTGAGAGAGAGCGCGCGGGTGAGAGCGCACGAGTGAGAGAGACAGTGCACGAGTGTGAGAGAGCGCGCAAGTGAGAGAGAGTGCGTGCGAGTGAGAGAGCGTGCAAGTGAGAGAGAGCGCGCGAGTGAGAGAGACAGTGCATGAGTGTGAGAGAGCGTGAGTGTGAGAGAGCGTGAGTGTGAGAGAGCGTGAGTGAGAGAGAGCACCAGTGAGAGAGAGCACCAGTGAGAGAGAGCACCAGTGAGAGAGAGCACCAGTGACAGAGACAGAGCGCGTGAGTGTGAGAGAGCTCGCGAGTGTGAGAGAGTGCGTGAGTGAGTGTGCATGCGAGTGAGAGAGTGTGCAAGTGAGAGAGACAGTGCACGAGTGTGAGAGAGCGCGAGTGAGAGAGAGCACCAGTGAGAGAGATTGAGCGCGAGTGTGAGAGAGAGCACGTGAGTGAGAGAGAGAGAACTCGCGAGTGTGTGAGAGAGAGCGGGAGTGAGAGAGCGGGAGTGAGAGAGAGGGCGCGAGTGAGGGGGCGCGAGTGAGGGGGCGCGAGTGAGGGGGCGCGAGTGAGGGGGCGCGAGTGAGGGGGCACAGGTGAGAGGGCGCAGGTGAGAGGGCGCAGGTGAGAGGGCGCAGGTGAGAGGGCGCAGGTGAGAGGGCACAGGTGAGAGGGAGCACAAGAGAGAGAGAGAGCACAAGAGAGAGAGAGAGCACAAGAGACAGAGAGCACGAGAGAGAGAGATCACGTGAGTGAGAGAGAGAGAGCTTGCAAGTGTGAGAGAGAAAGCAGGAGTGAGAGAGAGAGAGCAGGAGTGAGAGAGAGAGCGCGAGTGAGAGAGAGAGCGCGAGTGAGAGAGAGAGCGCGGGTGAGAGAGAGAGCGCGGGTGAGAGAGAGAGCGCGGGTGAGAGAGAGAGCGCGGGTGAGAGAGAGAGCGCGGGTGAGAGAGAGAGCGCGGGTGAGAGAGAGAGCGCGGGTGAGAGAGAGAGCGCGGGTGAGAGAGAGAGCGCGGGTGAGAGAGAGGGCGCGGGTGAGAGAGAGAGCGCGGGTGAGAGAGAGAGCGCGGGTGAGAGAGAGAGCGCGGGTGAGAGAGAGAGCGCGGGTGAGAGAGAGAGCGCGGGTGAGAGAGCACCAGTGAGAGAGTGCACCAGTGAGAGAGTGCACAAGAAAGAGAGAGAGAATGCGTGAGTGTGAGAGAGAGAGAGCTCACGAGTGTAAGAGAGAGAGCTCGCGAGTGTGAGAGAGAGAGCAGGAGAGAGAGAGAGAGAGCGGGAGTGAGCTCGAGTGAGTGAGAGAGCGAGCTTGAGTGAGAGAGAGAGCTCGAGTGAGAGAGAGAGCGCGAGTGAGAGAGAGAGCGCGAGTGAGAGAGAGAGCGCGAGTGAGAGAGAGAGCGCGAGTGAGAGAGAGAGCGCGAGTGAGAGAGCGCGAGTGAGTGAGAGCATGAGTGAGAGCATGAGTGAGAGCATGAGTGAGAGCATGAGTGAGTGAGAGAGCGAGTGAGAGAGCGAGTGAGAGAGAGCACCAGTGAGAGAGATAGAGCGCGAGTGAGTGTGAGAGAGCGCGAGTGAGTGTGAGAGAGAGAGCCACGAGTGTGAGAGAGAGAGCTCGCGAGTGTGAGAGGGGGCGCGAGTGAGGGGGCGCGAGTGAGGGGGCGCGAGTGAGGGGGCGCGAGTGAGGGGGCGCGAGTGAGGGGGCGCGAGTGAGGGGGCGCGAGTGAGGGGGCGCGAGTGAGGGGGCGCGAGTGAGGGGGCGCGAGTGAGGGGGCGCGAGTGAGGGGGCGCGAGTGAGGGGGCGCGAGTGAGGGGGCGCGAGTGAGACGGCACGAGAGAGAGAGCGCGTGAGTGTGAGTGAGACAGCATGTGAGTGTGAGAGAGCAGGAGTGAGAGAGCGTGAGTGACAGAGAGACCGCGTGTGGAGAGAGAGCGCGAGTGAGAGAGAGAGCTTGAGTGAGAGAGAGAGCTCGAGTGAGAGAGAGAGCTCGAGTGAGAGAGCACAAGAGAGAGATAGACAGAGCGAGTGAGAGAGCGAGCATGAGTGAGAGATCGCGAGTGAGTGAGAGAGAGCATGCACGAGTGAGAGAGACAGCAAGCGAGTGAGAGAGAGCGCGCGAGTGAGAGCACGCGGGTGAGAGAGCGTGTGAGTGAGAGAGAGTGAGAGCATGAGTGAGAAATAGCGAGAACGCGCGAGAGTGAGAGTGAGCGCAAACGAGAGTGAGAGAGAGCGCGCGTGCGAGTGTGAGAGAGCATGCGAGTGAGAGAGAGAGCGCGCGAGTGAGAGACAGCACACGAGTGAGAGAGAGCGCGCGCCTGTGAGAGGGAGCGCGTGCCTGTGAGAGGGAGCGCGCGCGAGTGAGATTGACAGAGCGCGAGAGAGAGAGAGTGCGTGAGAGTGAGACAGCCCACGCGAGTGAGAGAGAGAGAGAGAGCGCGAGAGTGAGAGGGAGAGCGCGCGAGAGTGTGCGCGCGAGTGAGAGAGTCCACGCAAGTGAGAGACAGAGTGCAAGAGAGAAAGAGCGCGCGCAAGTGAGAGAGAGAGCGTGCGAGTGAGAGTGAGCATGCGTCAGTGAGAGAGAGCACGCGCGAGTGAGAGAGAGCGCGCGAGTGAGAGACAGCGCGCGAGTGAGAGAGCGCGCACACCAGTGAGAGAGAGCGCACGCCTGTGAGAGAGCACGAGAGCGAGCGCGTGCCTGTGAGAGAGAGAGCGCGCAAGTGAGATTGACAGAGTGCGAGAGCGAGCACGTGCCTGTGAGAGAGAGAACATGCGAGTGAGATTGACAGAGCGCGAGAGCGAGCGCGTGCCTGTGAGAGAGAGAGCGCGCGACTGAAATTGACAGAGTGCGAGAGAGAGAGTGCGTGCGAGTGAGAGAAAGCGCGCGAGAGTGAGAGCCCACGCGAGTGAGAGAGAGAGCGTGCGCGAGAGAGCGCACGCGAGTGAGAGAGAGCGCGCGCGAGTGAGAGAGAGCGCGCGCGAGTGAGAGAGCACGCGCGAGTGAGAGAGCACGCGCGAGTGAGAGAGCACGCGCGAGTGAGAGTGTGCGCGGGTGAGAGCGTGCGCGAGTGAGAGCGTGCGCGAGTGAGAGTGTGCGCGGGTGAGAGCGTGCGCGGGTGAGAGCGTGCGCGAGTGAGAGAGAGCGCGCGCGAGTGAGAGAGAGAGCGCGCGCGAGTGAGAGAGAGAGCGCGCGCGAGTGAGAGAGAGAGCGCGCGCGAGTGAGAGAGAGAGCGCGCGCGAGTGAGAGAGAGAGCGCGCGCGAGTGAGAGAGAGAGCACGCGAGTGAGAGAGAGAGCACGCGAGTGAGAGCGCACGAGTGAGAGAGAGAGCGCGCGAGTGAGAGAGAGCAAGAGTGAGAGAGAACACGAGTGAGAGAGAGCGAGAGCGCGAGTGAGACAGCGACAGCGTGAGTGAGAGCAAGAGCGTGCGCGAGAGTGAGAGTGAGAGAGTGCGCGTGCGAGAATGAGAGACAGCGCGCGCGAGAATGAGAGAGCGCACGTGCAAGAGTGAGAGAGAGCGAGTGAGAGAGAGCACGAGTAAGAGAAAGCACGAGCGAGAGAGAGAGCGCGCGAGAGAGTGAGAGAGAGAGCATGCGCGAGTGAGAGAGAGAGAGACCATGTGGGTGAGAGAGAGAGCGCGCGAGTGAGAGAGAGCGCGCGAGTGAGAGAGAGAGCAAGAGTGAGAGAGAGAGCAAGAGTGAGAGAGAGAGCAAGAGTGAGAGAGCGAGAGCGCGAGTGAGACAGTGACAGCGTGAGTGAGAGCGAGAGCGCGCGCTAGAGTGAGAGAGTGCGTGTGCGAGAATGAGAGACAGTGCGCGAGAATGAGAGACAGTGCGCGAGAATGAGAGAAAGCGCGTGCAAGAGTGAGAGCGAGAGAGAACTTGAGATTGAGAGAGCACGCGCGCGAGAGCGAGAGCGTGTGTGAGAGTGAAAGAGAGCGCGCCCGAGAGTGAGAGGGACCGCGTGCGAGAGTGAGAGAGAGAGAGCGCGCGCGAGAGTGAGAGAGCGCACGAGTGAGAGAGAGCAAGAGTGAGAGAGAACACGAGTGAGAGAGAGCGAGAGCACGAGTGAGACAGCGACAGCGTGAGTGAGAGCGAGAGCGCACACGAGAGTGAGCGAGTGCGCTTGCGAGAATGAGAGACAGTGCGCGCGCGAGAATGAGAGAGAGCGCGTGCAAGAGAGAGACAGAGAGCTTGACAGTGAGAGAGCGCGCGCGAGAGTGAGAGCGAGAGCGTGCCCGAGAGAGAGAGAGCGCGCGTGAGAGTGACAGAACGCGCAAGTGAGAGAGACAAAGTGCGAGAGAATGAGAGTGCGCACGAGAGAGAGCGCGAGTGAGAGAGCACGAGTATAAGAAAGCATGAGTGAGAGAGAGAGCAAGCGAGTGAGAGAGAGAGCAAGCGAGTGAGACAGAGAGAACACGCACGTGAGTGAGACTGAGAGAGAGAGAGCATTCGCGAGAGAGTGAGAGAGCACACGAGTGAGAGAGAGCGCGCAAGTGAGAGAGAGAGCACGTGGGTGAGAGAGCGCGCGACTGAGAGAGCGCAATAGAGCGTGAGCAAGAGAGAGAGCACGCAAGAGAGAGCGGCGCGCGAGTGAGAGCGCCGTGAGTGAATGAGAGCACGTGCACGAGAGTGCGAGAGAGAGCACGTGCGAGAGTGAGAGAGAGCGCGCACACGAGAATGAGAGAGAGAGAGCGCACGCGAGAATGAGAGTGCGCGCGCACGAGAGTGAATGAGAGAGAGAGATAGAGCGCGAGAGAGAGAGGCAGAGCGCGAGAGAGAGAGAGAGAGCGCACGAGTGAGAGAGCCCGCGAGTGAGAGAGAGCGATAGCGTGAGTGAGAGAGAGCGAGAGCGCGCGCGAGAGTGAGAGAGAGCGCGTGTGAGAATGAGAGACAGTGCGTGCACAAGAATGAGAGAGAGCGCATGCAAGAGTGAGAGAGAGAGCTCGCGTGAAAGTGAGAGAGCGCACGCGCGAGCGCGTGTGTGAGAGTGAAAGAGAGCGCGCGCGAGAGTGAGAGGGAGCACGTTTGAGAGTGAGAGAGAGAGCGCGCGCGAGAGTGAGAGAGTGCACGCGCGAGTGAGAGATAGCGCGCGCGTGAGTGAGAGAGACAGAGTGCGAGACAGTGAGAGCACGCGCGAGTGAGAGAGAGAGACAAAGTGCGAGAGAATGAGAGTGCGCGCGAGTGAGAGAGACAGAGCGCGCGAGAGAGCGCGTGCAAGTGGGAGAGAGCTTGCAAGTGAGAGAGAGAGCGTGTGAGAGAGAGAGCATGAGTATGAGAAAGCACGAGTGAGAGAGAGAGAGCGCGAGTAAGAGATAGCGAGAGCGCGCGTGAGTGAGAGTGAGCGCGCAAGTGAGAGAGAGTGCGCAAGAGAGAGCGCGAGTGAGAGAGCACGAGTATAAGAAAGCATGAGTGAGAGAGTGTGAGTGAAAGAGAGAGCATGCGCGAGTGAGAGAGAGAGCAAATGAGTGAGAGAGAGAGCAAGCGAGTGAGACTGAGAGACCGCGCACGTGAGTGAGACTGAGAGAGAGAGCATGCGCGAGAGAGTGAGAGCACATGAGAGAGAGAGAGAGAGCGTGCGAATGAGAGAGAGAGCACGTGGGTGAGAGAGCGTGCGCGAACAAAAGAGCGTGAGAGAGCGCGAGAGAGCTTGAGCAAGAGAGAGAGCACGCAAGAGAGAGAGAGGCGCGTGAGTGAGAGTGAGAGCGTGCATGAGTGAAAGAGAGAGCATGCGCGAGAGTGAGAGAGCATGCACGAGTGCGAGAGAGCGCGCACACGAGAATGAGAGAGCACGCGCGCGCAAGAGTGAGAGTGTGATTGAGAGAGAGAGATAGAGCACGAGAGAGAGAGACAGAGCGCGAGAGAGAGAGCACGCCCAAGTGAGGGAGATAGCGCGTGAGTGAGAGCGCGAGCGCGCGCGGGTGAGAGAGAGAGCACGAGTGAGACAGAACGAGAGCGAGAGTGAGACAGAGCGCGAGAAAGAGAGCTACAGCGTGAATGAGAGAGAGCGAGAGTGCGCGCGAGAGTGAGAGAGAGAGTGCGCACGAGAATGAGAGCGTGCGCGTGAGAGAGACAGAGCGCGCGCGAGTGAGAGAGCGCGCGCGAGTGAGAGAGCGCGCGCGAGTGAGAGAGCGCGCGCGAGTGAGAGATAGCGCGCGCGTGAGTGAGAGAGACAGAGTGCGAGACAGTGAGAGCACGCGCGAGTGAGAGAGAGAGACAAAGTGCGAGAGAATGAGAGTGCGCGCGAGTGAGAGAGCGAGCACGTGAGTGAGAGAGCGAGCACGTGAGTGAGAGAGAGAGCACGTGAGTGAGAGAGAGAGCACGTGAGTGAGAGAGAGCGCGCGAGTGAGAAAGAGAGCACGTGAGTGAGAGAGAGAGCACGTGAGTGAGAAAGAGAGCACGTGAGTGAGAGAGAGAGCGCGCGAGTGAGAGAGAGAGCACGTGAGTGAGAGAGAGCGCGCGAGTGAGAAAGAGAGCACGTGAGTGAGAGAGAGAGCACGTGAGTGAGAGAGAGCACGTGAGTGAGAGAGAGAGCACGTGAGTGAGAGAGAGAGCACACGGGTGAGAGACAGCACACGGGTGAGAGAGAGAGCGCGCGCGAGTGAGAGAGAGCAAGAGTGAGAGAGAGCACAAGTGAGAGAGAGCACAAGTGAGAGAGAGCACAAGTGAGAGAGAGCGAGAGCGCGAGTGAGAGAGCGACAGAGAGCGCGTGCGAGAATGAGGGACAGTGCGCGCGTGAGAATTAGAGAGAGAGTGCGCGCGAGAGTGAGAGAGAGAGCTCGAGTGAGAGTGAGAGCGCGGGCGCGCGTGAGTGAGAGGGAGCGTGTGCGAGAGTGAGAGAGAGAGAGCGCGCGCGCGAGTGAGAGAGAGCGCGCGCGAGTGAGAGAGAGCGCGCGCGAGTGAGAGAGAGCGCGCGCGAGTGAGAGAGAGCGCGCGCGAGTGAGAGAGAGCGCGCGCGCGAGTGAGAGAGACAGAGTGCGAGAGAGTGAGAGCACGCGCGAGTGAGAGAGACAAAGTGCGCGCGAGTGAGAAACAGAGCGCGCGAGTGAGCGCATGCAAGTGAGAGAGAGCGCGATTGAGAGAGAGCGCAAGTGAGAGCGCGCAAGTGAGAGCGCGCGAGTGAGAGCGCGCGAGTGAGAGAGCGCAAGTATGAGAAAGCACGAGTGAGAGAGAGAGCGCGAGTGAGTGAGAGAGAGCGCACGAGTGAGAGAGAGCGAGACCGTGAGTGAGAGAGAGAGAGCATGCGCGAGTGAGAGAGAGCAAGCGAGTGAGAGAGAGAGAGAACGTGCAAGTGAAAATGAGAGTGAGCGCACGCGTGAGACAGAGAGAGAGAGCATGCGCGAGTGAGAGAGAGCACGTGGGTGAGAGAGAGAGCGTAAGCGAGAGAGGGAGCGCAAGAGAGAGCGGCGCGCGAGTGAGAGCACGCATGAGTGAAAGAGAGAGTGTGCACGAGAGTGAGAGAGAGAGCACGCGCGAGAATGAGAGAGAGAGCGCACGCGAGAATGAGAGGGAGCACGCGCGCGAGAGAGAGAGCTAGAGCGTGAGTGAGAGAGAGCGAGTGTGCGCGCGAGAGTGAGAGAGAGAGTGCACACGAGAATGAAAGCGTGCGCGTGAGAGAGACAGAGCGCGCAAGGGAGAGAGCGCGGGCAAGTGAGAGAAGGAGCGCAAGTGAGAGAGAGAGAGAGCATGCGAGAATGAGAGAGAGAGTGTGCACGAGAATGAGAGCTTGCGCGTGAGAGAGACAGAGCGCGCGAGGGAGAGAGCGCGCGAGTGAGAGTGCGAGTGAGAGAGAGACAGAGAGAGAGAGACAGAGAGAGAGAGACAGAGAGAGAGAGACAGAGAGAGAGTACGCGCGTGTGCGGAGGGAGCTCTCTCTCTCTCGCACGCACTCGCTCTCTCTCCCTCTCTCTGTCTATCTCCGCACGCGCGCTCTCTCTCTCTCACACTCGCGCGTGCTCTCTCTCTCACACTCGCGCGCGCGCGTGCTCTCTCTCTCTCACTCACACTCGCGCGTGCTCTCTCTCTCTCACTCACACTCATGCGTGCTCTCTCTCTCTCTGCGCGCGCGTGCTCTCTCTCTCTCTCACTCACACTCATGCGTGCTCTCTCTCTCTCACTCGCGTGCGCGAGACAGCGAGATAGAGTGCTGACAGCGTGCACGCGCGAGTGAGAGAGAGCGCGTGTGAGTGAGAGAGAGCGAGCGCGCGAGAGAAAGAGAGAGAGAGTGTGCGCGAGAGAGAGTGCACGCTTGGAGAGAGAGCGCGTGCGCGAGTGGGAGAGAGATAGAGTGCTGAGAGAGAGACTGCACGCGAGTGAGAGAGAGAGCACGCGCTGAGAGAGCGCGCGTGCGAGTGAGAGAGAGAGAGATTGCGAGAGAGAGTGTGCGCGCACGAGAGAGCGAGAGGGGGAGCGCGTGCGAGAGAGAGCGGGGGAGCGCGTGGAGAGAGAGAGCGGGGGAGCGCGTGGAGAGAGAGAGAGCGCGAGAGAGTGCGAGACAGCGCAAGAGAGCGCATGAGAGAGAGAGCGAGAGCGAGCGCGCGCGAGAGAGAGAGAAAGCAAGAGAGAGAGCGAGACAGAGAGAGAGCGAGAGAGCGAGAGCGCGCGCGCGGGAGTGGGAGAGGGATAGAGTGCAGAGAGAGAAAGAGCACGCACGAGTGAGAGAGAGAGAGAGAGAGAGAGCAGGTGCGGGCGCACGAGAGAGAGAGCGCGAGAGAGAGGGAGAGCGCGTGCAAGTAGGAGAGAGATAGAGTGCTGAGAGAGAGAGCGCGTGCGAGTGAGAGACAGAGAGAGAGAGCGCGCACGAGTGCTGAGAGAGAGTGCTGAGAAAGAGAGCGTGCGCGAGTGCTGAGAGAGAGAGCGAGAGAGCGAGCGCTTGAGTGGGAGAGGGATAGAGTGCAGAGAGAGAAAGAGCACACGCGAGTGAGATAGAGAGCGCGTGCGCGTGCACGAGACAGAGCGGGCGCACGAGAGAGAGAGCACGCGCGAGTGGGAGAGTGATAGAGTGCTGAGAGAGCGCGTGCGAGTGAGAGACAGAGAGAGCGTGCGAGTGCTGAGAGAGACAGAGTGCTGAGAGAGAGAGTGCGTGCGAGGGCTGAGAGAGCACGCACGACTGAGAGAGAGAGCGCGCGCACACGAGTGGGAGTGAGATAGAGAGAGAGAGCGCGAGAGAGACAGCGAGCGCGCGAGAGACAGCGAGAGCGCACACGAGAGACAGCGAGAGCGCACACAAGAGACAGCGAGAGCGCGCGCGCGAGTGGAAGAGAGAGAGAGCAAGCACCCGCGCGCGCGCATGCACGAGTAGGAGAGAGATAGATTGCTGAGAGAGAGAGAGAGCGCGCGCGAGTGAGTAAGTAAAAGAGAGAGAGCACGCGCGCGGAGAGACAGCACGTGTGAGAGAGAGAGAGCGCGCTCTCTCTCCCTCTCTCACACTCACGCTCTCTCTCTATCTCCGCGCATGCGTGCTCTCTCTCTATCTCCGCGCGCGCATGCTCTCTCTCTCTCTCTCACTCACACTCATGCGCGCGCTCTCTCTATCTCCGCACGTGCGTGCATGCTCTCTATCTCCGCGCACGCGTGCTCGCTCTCTCTCTCTCACTCACACTCATGCGCGCACTCTCTCTCTCACTCGCGCGCGCTCTCTCTCTCTCTCTCACTCGCGCGCGCAAGAGCGCGAGATAGAGTGCTGAGAGAGTGCGCGCGTGAGTGAGAGAGAGCCCGCGCGCGCAAGAGAGAGAGAGCCCGCGCGCGCAAGAGAGAGAGAGAGAGAGTGTGCGCGCGCAAGTGGGAGGGAGATAGAGTGCTGAGAGAGAGCTCGCGTGCGAGAGAGAGAGAGAGAGCGAGAGAGAGGGCGAGAGCGAGAGAGAGGGCGAGAGCGAGAGAGAGGGCGAGAGCGAGAGAGAGGGCGAGAGCGAGAGAGAGGGCGAGAGCAAGAGAGAGGGCGGTCACTGAGAGAGAAAGCGCGCGCGTGCGAGAGAGAGAGCGCGCGCGTGCGAGAGAGCGAGCGCGCGCGTGCGAGAGAGCGAGCGCGCGCGTGCGAGAGAGCGAGCGCGCGCGCGCGAGAGAGAGAGCGCGCGCGCGCGAGAGAGAGAGCGCGCGCGCGCGCGAGAGAGAGAGCGCGCGCGAGAGAGAGAGCGCGCGCGTGCGAGAGAGCGCGCGCGTGCGAGAGAGAGAGCGCGCGCGTGCGAGAGAGAGAGCGCGCGCGTGCGAGAGAGAGAGCGCGCGCGCGTGCGAGAGAGAGAGCGCGCGCGTGCGAGAGAGAGCGCGCGCGTGCGAGAGAGAGCGCGCGCGTGCGAGAGAGAGCGCGCGCGTGCGAGAGAGAGAGAGAGCGGTCGCTGAGAGAGAAAGCGCGCGCTGAGAGAGAGATAGCGCGAGCAGGAGAGAGAGCGCGAGCGAGAGAGAGAGAGCGCGAGCGAGAGAGAGAGAGCGCACGAGGGAGTGCGAGAGAGAGAGAGCGCGCGCAAGAGAGAGAACGCGAGAGAGAGAGCGCGAGCGAGAGAGAGAGCGCACGAGGGAGTGCTGAGAGAGAGAGCACGCGCGAGTGGGAGAGAGATAGGGTGCTGAGAGAGAGAGAGCGCACGTGAGCGAGAGATCGCGTGCAAGCGAGAGAGAGAGAGCGCGAGCGAGAGAGAGAAAGCGCACGAGGGAGGGCGAGAGAGAGAGAGCGCGCGCAAGAGAGAGAAAGCGAGAGAGAGAGCGCGCGCGAGAGAGAGAGCGCGATAGAGAGAGCGCGGGCAAGAGAGAGAACGTGAGAGAGAGAGCGCGCGCTGTGAGAGAGACAGCGCGCTGAGAGAGAGAGAGCACGCTGAGAGAGAGAGAGCACGCTGAGAGAGAGAGAGCACGCTGAGAGAGAGAGCGCACGCGCGAGTGGGAGAGAGATAGAGTGCTGGGAGAGAGAGCACGTGCGAGTGAGAGAGAGAGCGCAAGAGAGAGCTCGAGAGAGAGAGAGAGAGCGCGTGCGTGAGAGAGAGCGAGAGAGAGAGAGATAGAGAGAGAGCGAGTGAAAAAGAGCGAGAGAGTGCCCACACGCGCAAGAGAGACAGCGCGCGCATGAGTGGGAGAGAGATAGAGTGCTGAGAGAGCGCGCGCGCGCGTGCGTGAGAGAGAGCGAGAGAGAGAGAGATAGAGAGAGAGCGAGTGAAAAAGAGCGAGAGAGTGCCCACACGCGCAAGAGAGACAGCGCGCGCATGAGTGGGAGAGAGATAGAGTGCTGAGAGAGCGCGCGCGCGCGTGCGAGAGAGAGCGAGCGCGCGCGTGCGAGAGAGAGCGAGCGCGCGCGTGCGAGAGAGAGAGAGAGAGCGGTCGCTGAGAGAGAAAGCGTGCGAGCAGGAGAGATATAGAGTGCTGAGAGAGAGCACGCGCAAGTGGGAGAGAGAGAGAGTGCTGAGAGAGAGAGATCGCGCACGAGCGAGAGAGATCGCGCACGAGAGAGATCGCGCACGAGCGAAAGAGAGCGCGAGCGAGAGAGAGAGAGCGCACGAGAGAGTGCGAGAGAGAGAGAGTGCGCGCGCGCGTGCGAGAGAGAGCGCGCGCGCGTGCGAGAGAGAGAGCGCGCGCGCGTGCGAGAGAGAGAGAGCGCGCGCGTGCGAGAGAGAGAGAGCGCGCGCGTGCGAGAGAGAGAGAGCGCGCGCGTGCGAGAGAGAGAGAGCGCGCGCGTGCGAGAGAGAGAGCGCGCGCGTGCGAGAGAGAGAGCGCGCGCACGTGCGAGAGAGAGAGTGCGCGCGCGTGCGAGATAGAGAGAGCGCGCGCTTGCGAGAGAGAGAGAGAGAGAGAGAAAGTGCGCGCTGAGAGAGAGAGAGCGCGAGCAGGAGAGATATAGAGTGCTGAGAGAGAGAGCACGCGCGAGTGGGAGAGAGATAGGGTGCTGAGAGAGAGAGAGCGCGCGAGCGAGAGAGAGAGCGCGCGAGCGAGAGAGAGAGCGCGCGAGCGAGAGAGAGAGCGCGCGAGCGAGAGAGAGAGCGCGCGAGCGAGAGAGAGAGCGCGCGAGCGAGAAAGAGAGCGCGCGAGTGGGAGAGAGATAGAGTGCTGAGAGAGAGAGAGAGAGAGTGCGCGCGCGCGAGAGAGAGAGGACGAGAGAGAGCGCGCGCGTAAGAGAGAGAACGTGAGAGAGAGAGTGCGCGCGCGCGCAAGAGAGAGAGAGAGTGCGCGCGCGCGCAAGAGAGAGAGAGAGAGCGCGAGTGCTGAGAGAGACAGCGCGCACGCGAGAGAGAGCGCATGAGAGAGCGCGCATGAGAGAGCGCGCATGAGAGTGCGCGCATGAGAGTGCGCATGAGAGAGCGCGCATGAGAGAGAGCGCATGAGAGAGAGCGCATGAGAGACAGCGCATGAGAGAGAGCGCATGAGAGACAGCGCATGAGAGACAGCGCATGAGAGAGAGCGCATGAGAGAGAGCGCATGAGAGAGAGCGCATGAGAGAGAGCGCATGAGAGAGAGCGAGAGCGAGAGTGCACGCGAGAGAGAGAGCGTGAGTGAGAAAGAGCGAGAGTGAGAGCGAGAGAGTGAGAGACCGCCCACGCGCGCAAGAGAGACAGTGCGCACGAATAGGAGAGAGATAGAGCGCTGAGAGAGAGAGCGCACGAGAGAGAGAGAGAGAGCGAGAGAGCGCGAGCGAGAGAGAGTGCACGCGAGAGAGTGAGAGAGAGAGAGAGCAAGTGAGAAAGAGCGAGAGCGAGAGACCGCCCACGCGCGCAAGAGAGACAGCATGCACGAGTAGGAGAGAGATAGAGTGCTGAGAGAGAGAGCGCACGAGAGAGAGAGAGCGAGAGAGAGAGAGAGCGAGAGAGAGAGCGCGAGAGCGAGTGCACGCGAGACAGCGAGTGAGAAAGAGCGAGAGCGAGAGACCGCCCACGCACGCAAGAGAGACAGCGCGCACAAGTAGGAGAGAGATCGAGTGCTGAGAGAGAGAGCGCACGAGAGAGAGAGAGAGCGCGCGCGAAAGAGAGTGAGAAGGCGTGAGAGAAAAAGAGAGAGCACGCGAGAGAGAGAGACAGAGCGCGCGCGCGCGAGTGCTGAGAGACACAGCGCGAGAGAGAGAGAGCGAGAGCGTGAGAGAGCGAAAGAGCGAGCGAGCGAGAGAGCGAGGCGCGCGCGAGTGGGAGAGAGATAGAGTGCTGAGAGAGAGAGAGCGCATGAGAGAACGCATGAGAGTGAGAGCGCGCGTGAGAGAGAGAGATAGCGAGCGAGAGCGAGAGCGAGAGAGCGCCCACGCTGAGGGAAAGAGCGCGCGCTGAGGGAGAGAGCGCGCGCTGAGGGAGAGAGCGCGCGCGCTGAGGGAGAGAGAGCGTGCGCGCGCGCGTGAGTGGGAGAGAGATAGAGCGCATGAGAGAGAGAGCGCGTGAGTGAGAGAGGGAGCGCGCGAGTGAGAGAGAGAGCGCGCGAGTGAGAGAGAGAGCGCGCGAGTGAGAGAGAGAGCGCGCGAGTGAGAGAGAGAGCGCGCGAGTGAGAGAGAGAGCGCGCGAGTGAGAGAGAGAGAGCGTGAGAGAGAGAGAGAGCGTGAGAGAGAGAGAGAGCGTGAGAGAGAGAGCACGAGCGTGCGCGCGCGCTGAGAGAGAGCGCGCGCTGTGTGAAAGAGAGAGAGCGCGAGCGCGCGCTGTGAGAGAGAGATAGAGAGAGAGAGAGAGAGAGAGAGCGCACACGAGCGAGTGGGAGAGAGATAGAGTGCTGAGAGAGAGAGCGCGCGTGAGAGAGAGATAGACAGCGTGCGTGTGAGAGAGAGAGCGCGTGAGACAGAGAGAGCAAGAGAGCGCACGCGAGAGAGAGAGGCACGCGCGTGAGAGAGAGCGAGGCGCGCGTGAGTGGGAGAGAGATAGAGTGCATGAGAGAGCGAGAGAGAGGGAGCGAGAGTGAGCGTGCGAGCGAGAGAGAGATAGTGAGAGAGAGAGAGCGAGAGAGCGCAAGAGAAAGAGAGCGAGAGAATGTGAGAGAGAGAGCGCGAGAGAGAAAGCACGCGAGAGAGAGAGAGCGCATGCGCTGAGAGTGGGAGAGAGATAGAGTGCTGAGAGAGAGAGCGCGTGCGCGGAGAGAGAGAGAGCGCGTGCGCGGAGAGAGAGAGAGCGCGTGCAAGAGAGAGAGTTCGCGCGAGTGAGAGAGAGGGGGGGGAGGGAGAGCACGGGTGCGCGAGTGGGAGTGAGATAGAGAGAGAGAGCGAGAGAGAGAGAGCGAGAGAGAGAGAGCGAGAGAGAGAGAGCGAGAGAGAGAGCGCGCGCGGAGAGAGAGCGAGAGCGCACATGAGAGAGAGCGAGAGCGAGCGCGCACACGAGAGAGAGCGCGAGCGGGAGAGATATAGAGCGCTGAGAGAGAGAGCGCGCGCGTGCGAGAGAGAGAGAGCGCGCGCGTGCGAGAGAGAGAGCGCGCGCGTGCGAGAGAGAGATCGCGCGCGTGCGAGAGAGAGAGAGCGCGCGTGCGAGAGAGAGAGAGCGCGCGCGTGCGAGAGAGAGAGAGCGCGCGCGTGCGAGAGAGAGAGAGAGCGCGCGTGAGAGAGAGAGAGAGCGCGCGCGTGCGAGAGAGAGAGAGCGCGCGCGTGCGAGAGAGAGAGAGCGCGCGCGTGCGAGAGAGAGAGAGCGCGCGCGTGCGAGAGAGAGAGAGCGCGCGCGTGCGAGAGAGAGAGAGCGCGCGCGTGCGAGAGAGAGAGAGAGAGAGAGAGAGAGAGAGCGGTCGCTGAGAGAGAAAGCGTGCGAGCAGGAGAGGTATAGAGTGCTGAGAGAGAGAGCACGCGCGAGTGGGAGAGAGATAGGGTGCTGAGAGAGAGAGCGCACATGAGCGAGAGATCGCGCGCAAGCGAGAGAGAGAGAGCGCGAGCGAGAGAGAGCGCGCGCGTGCGAGAGAGAGAGAGCGCGCGCGTGCGAGCGAGAGAGAGCGCGCGCGTGCGAGCGAGAGAGAGCGCGCGCGTGCGAGCGAGAGCGCGCGCGCGCGAGCGAGAGAGAGCGCGCGCGCGCGAGCGAGAGAGAGCGCGCGCGTGCGAGAGAGAGAGAGCGCGCGCGTGCGAGAGAGAGAGAGAGCGCGCGTGCGAGAGAGAGAGAGAGCGCGCGTGCGTGAGAGAGAGAGAGCGCGCGCGTGCAAGAGAGAGCGCGCGCGTGCAAGAGAGAGAGAGCGCGCGCGTGCGAGAGAGAGAGAGCGCGCGCGTGCGAGAGAGAGAGAGAGAGAGAGAGAGAGAGCGGTCGCTGAGAGAGAAAGCGTGCGAGCAGGAGAGGTATAGAGTGCTGAGAGAGAGAGCACGCGCGAGTGGGAGAGAGATAGGGTGCTGAGAGAGAGAGCGCACATGAGCGAGAGATCGCGCGCAAGCGAGAGAGAGCGCGAGCGAGAGAGAGAGAGCGCGAGCGAGAGAGAGCGCGAGCGAGAGAGAGCGCGAGCGAGAGAGAGCGCGAGCGAGAGAGAGCGCGCGCGTGCGAGCGAGAGAGAGCGCGCGCGTGCGAGCGAGAGAGAGCGCGCGCGTGCGAGCGAGAGAGAGCGCGCGCGTGCGAGCGAGAGAGAGCGCGCGCGTGCGAGAGAGAGAGAGCGCGCGCGTGCGAGAGAGAGAGAGAACGCGCGTGTGCGAGAGAGAGAGAGAGAGAGAAAGTGCGCGCTGAGAGAGAGCGCGAGCAGGAGAGATATAGAGTGCTGAGAGAGAGAGCTCGCGCGAGTGGGAGAGAGATAGGGTGCTGAGAGAGAAAGCGCACATGAGCGAGAGATCGCGCGCAAGCGAGAGAGAGCGCGAGCGAGAGAGAGAGAGCGCGAGCGAGAGAGAGCGCGCGCGTGCGAGCGAGAGAGAGCGCGCGCGTGCGAGCGAGAGAGAGCGCGCGCGTGCGAGCGAGAGAGAGCGCGCGCGTGCGAGAGAGAGAGAGAGCGCGCGTGTGCGAGAGAGAGAGAGAGAGAGAAAGTGCGCGCTGAGAGAGAGAGCGCGAGCAGGAGAGATATAGAGTGCTGAGAGAGAGAGCTCGCGCGAGTGGGAGAGAGATAGGGTGCTGAGAGAGAAAGCGCACATGAGCGAGAGATCGTGCGCAAGCGAGAGAGAGCGCGAGCGAGAGAGAGAGAGCGCGCGAGCGAGAGAGAGAGAGCGCGCGAGCGAGAGAGAGAGCGCGCGAGCGAGAGAGAGAGCGCGCGAGCGAGAAAGAGAGCGCGCGAGCGAGAAAGAGAGCGCGCGCGAGAGAGTGCGAGAGAGAGAGCGCGCGCGCAAGAGAGAGAACGCGAGAGAGAGAGCGCGCGAGCGAGAGAGAGAGCGCGCGCGTGCGAGCGAGAGAGAGCGCGCGCGTGCGAGCGAGAGAGAGCGCGCGCGTGCGAGCGAGAGAGAGCGCGCGCGTGCGAGCGAGAGAGAGCGCGCGCGTGCGAGCGAGAGAGAGCGCGCGCGTGCGAGAGAGAGAGAGCGCGCGCGTGCGAGAGAGAGAGAGCGCGCGCGTGCGAGAGAGAGAGAGAGCGCGCGTGCGAGAGAGAGATAGCGCGCGCGTGCGAGAGAGAGAGAGCGCGCGCGTGCGAGAGAGAGAGAGCGCGCGCGTGCGAGAGAGAGAGAGCGCGCGCGTGCGAGAGAGAGAGAGAGAGAGAGAGAGAGAGAGAGAGAGCGGTCGCTGAGAGAGAAAGCGTGCGAGCAGGAGAGGTATAGAGTGCTGAGAGAGAGAGCACGCGCGAGTGGGAGAGAGATAGGGTGCTGAGAGAGAGCGCGCACATGAGCGAGAGATCGCGCGCAAGCGAGAGAGAGCGCGAGCGAGAGAGAGAGAGCGCGAGCGAGAGAGAGAGAGCGCGAGCGAGAGAGAGCGCGAGCGAGAGAGAGCGCGCGCGTGCGAGCGAGAGAGAGCGCGCGCGTGCGAGCGAGAGAGAGCGCGCGCGTGCGAGCGAGAGAGAGCGCGCGCGTGCGAGCGAGAGAGAGCGCGCGCGTGCGAGCGAGAGAGAGCGCGCGCGTGCGAGAGAGAGAGAGAGCGCGCGTGTGCGAGAGAGAGAGAGAGAGAGAAAGTGCGCGCTGAGAGAGAGAGCGCGAGCAGGAGAGATATAGAGTGCTGAGAGAGAGAGCTCGCGCGAGTGGGAGAGAGATAGGGTGCTGAGAGAGAAAGCGCACATGAGCGAGAGATCGTGCGCAAGCGAGAGAGAGCGCGAGCGAGAGAGAGAGAGCGCGAGCGAGAGAGAGAGAGCGCGCGAGCGAGAAAGAGAGCGCGCGCGAGAGAGTGCGAGAGAGAGAGCGCGCGCGCAAGAGAGAGAACGCGAGAGAGAGAGCGCGCGCGAGAGAGAGAGCGTGATAGAGAGAGCGCGGGCAAGAGAGAGAACGTGAGAGAGAGAGCGCGCGCTGTGAGAGAGACAGCGCGCTGAGAGAGAGAGAGCGCGCTGAGAGAGAGAGCGCACGCGCGAGTGGGAGAGAGAGTGCTGGGAGAGAGAGCGCGTGCGAGTGAGAGAGAGAGCGCGAGAGCGCACACGAGAGAAAGCGAGAGCGAGCGCGCAAGAGAGAGTGCGCGAGCGGGAGAGATATAGAGTGCTGAGAGAGAGCGCGCGCGAGTGGAGGAGAGAGAGAGCGCGCGCGTGCGAGAGAGAGAGCAGTCGCTGAGAGAGAAAGCGCGCGCTGAGAGAGATATAGAGTGTTGAGAGAGAGAGCGCGCGAGTGGGAGAGAGACAGAGTGCTGAGAGAGAGAGAGAGTGCGCGCGCGCGAGAGAGAGAGGACGAGAGAGAGCGCGCGCGTAAGAGAGAGAACGTGAGAGAGAGAGTGTGCGCGCGCGCAAGAGAGAGAGAGAGAGCGCAAGTGCTGAGAGAGACAGCGCGCACGCGAGAGAGAGCGCATGAGAGAGCGCGCATGAGAGAGCGCGCATGAGAGAGCGCGCATGAGAGAGCGCGCATGAGAGAGCGCGCATGAGAGAGAGCGAGAGTGAGAGAGAGCGAGAGTGAGAGAGAGTGCACGCGAGAGAGAGAGCGTGAGTGAGAAAGAGCGAGAGTGAGAGCGAGAGAGTGAGAGACCGCCCACGCGCGCAAGAGAGACAGTGCGCACGAATAGGAGAGAGATAGAGCGCTGAGAGAGAGAGCGCACGAGAGAGAGAGAGAGCGAGAGAGCGCGAGCGAGAGAGAGAGCGAGAGAGAGTGCACGCGAGAGAGTGAGAGAGAGAGAGAGCAAGTGAGAAAGAGCGAGAGCGAGAGACCGCCCACGCGCGCAAGAGAGACAGCATGCACGAGTAGGAGAGAGATAGAGTGCTGAGAGAGAGAGCGCACGAGAGAGAGAGCGCGAGAGAGAGAGCGAGAGAGAGAGCACGAGAGCGAGAGAGAGTGCACGCGAGAGAGGGCGAGTGAGAAAGAGCGAGAGCGAGAGACCGCCCACGCGCGCAAGAGAGACAGCGCGCACAAGTAGGAGAGAGATCGAGTGCTGAGAGAGAGAGCGCACGAGAGAGAGAGAGAGCGCGCGCGAAAGAGAGTGAGAAGGCGTGAGAGAAAAAGAGAGAGCACGCGAGAGAGAGAGAGAGAGAGCGCGCGCGCGAGTGCTGAGAGACACAGCGCGAGAGAGAGAGAGCGAGAGCGTGAGAGAGCGAAAGAGCGAGCGAGCGAGAGAGCGAGGCGCGCGCGAGTGGGAGAGAGATAGAGTGCTGAGAGAGAGAGAGCGCATGAGAGAACGCATGAGAGTGAGAGCGCGCGTGAGAGAGATAGCGAGCGAGAGCGAGAGAGCGCCCGCGCTGAGGGAAAGAGCGCGCGCTGAGGGTGAGAGCGCGCGCGCTGAGGGTGAGAGCGCGCGCGCTGAGGGTGAGAGCGCGCGCGCTGAGGGTGAGAGCGCGCGCGCTGAGGGTGAGAGCGCGCGCGCTGAGAGACAGAGAGAGAGAGCGCGCGAGAGAGAGAGAAAGAGCGTGCGCGCGCGCGTGAGTGGGAGAGAGATAGAGCGCATGAGAGAGAGAGCGCGTGAGTGAGAGAGGGAGCGCGCGAGTGAGAGAGAGAGCACGCGAGTGAGAGAGAGAGCGTGAGAGAGAGAGAGCACGAGCGTGCGCGCGCGCTGAGAGAGAGCGCGCGCTGTGAGAGAGAGAGAGCGCGCTGTGAGAGAGAGAGAGAGAGAGCACGCGCTGTGAGAGAGAGATAGAGAGAGAGAGAGAGAGCGCACGCGCGAGAGAAAGAGAGAGAGAGCGCACACGAGCGAGTGGGAGAGAGATAGAGTGCTGAGAGAGAGAGCGCGCGTGAGAGAGAGAGCGTGAGACAGAGAGAGCAAGAGAGCGCGCGTGAGAGAGAGAGGCACGCGCGTGAGAGAGAGCGAGGCGCGCGTGAGTGGGAGAGAGATAGAGTGCCGAGAGAGAGCGCACGCGAGAGAGAGTGAGAGAGCGCGCATGAGAGAGCGAGAGAGAGGGAGCGAGAGTGAGCGTGCGAGCGAGAGATAGTGAGAGAGAGAGAGAGAGAGCGAGAGAGCGCAAGAGAAAGAGAGCGAGAGAATGTGAGAGAGAGAGCGCGAGAGAGAAAGCACGCGAGAGAGAGAGCGCGCGCTGAGAGAGAGAGAGCGCACGCGCTGAGAGTGGGAGAGAGATAGAGTGCTGAGAGAGAGAGCGCGTGCACGGAGAGAGAGAGAGCGCGTGCAAGAGAGAGAGTTCGCGCGAGTGCTGAGAGAGAGTGCTGAGAGAGCACGCGCGAGTGAGAGAGAGAGAGAGAGGGGGGGGGAGGGAGAGCACGGGCGCGCGAGTGGGAGTGAGATAGAGAGAGCGAGCGAGAGAGTGAGAGAGAGAGCGAGAGAGAGAGAGCGCGCGCGGAGAGAGCGCGAGAGAGCGAGCGAGAGCGAGAGCGCACATGAGAGAGAGCGAGAGCAAGCGCGCACACGAGAGAGAGCGCGAGCGGGAGAGATATAGAACGCTGAGAGAGAGAGCACGCGCGCGTGCGAGAGAGAGCGAGCGGTCACAGAGAGAGAAAGCTCACGCTGAGAGAGATAAAGAGTGCTGAGAGAGAGAGAGCGCGCGTGAGAGAGAGAACATGAGAGAGAGAGTGCGCGCGCGCGAGAGTGAGCGAGAGAGAGCGCGAGTGCTGAGAGAGACAGCGCGCACGCGAGAGAGAGAGAGAGCGCGAGAGAGAGAGAGAGAAAGAGCGAGAGCGAGAGCGAGAGCGAGAGACCGCCCACGCGCGCAAGAGAGACAGCGCGCACGAGTAGGAGAGAGATAGAGTGCTGAGAGAGAGCGCGAGTGAGAGCCAGAGAGAGCGAGAGCGAGAGAGCGAGAGCGAGAGCGAGAGCGAGAGCGAGAGAGCGAGAGAGAGATAGAGTGCTGAGAGAGAGAGAGCGCATGAGAGAACCCATGAGAGAACGCATGAGTGAGAGCGCGCATGAGAGAGAGCGAGAGCGAGAGAGCGACCGCGAGAGCAAGAGACCGCGCGCGCTGAGGGAGAGAGCACGCGCTGAGGGAGAGAGTGAGAGAGCGCGTGAGAGAGCGCGTGAGAGAGCGCGTGAGAGAGCGTGTGAGAGAGCGCGTGAGAGAGCGCGTGAGAGACAGCGCGTGCAAGAGAGAGAGTTCGCGTGAGTGCTGAGAGAGAGAGCACACGCAAGTGAGCGAGAGAGAGAGAGGGAGAGAGAGTGCACGAATGGGAGTGAGATAGAGAGAGAGCGCGAGAGCGAGAGAGCGAGCGCGCGTGGAGCGAGCGCGAGAGCGCGAGCGAGAGCGCACACGAGAGAGCGAGAGCGAGCGCGCACATGAGAGAGAGCGAGAGCGCACACGAGAGAGAGCGCGAGCGGGAGAGATATAGAGTGCTGAGAGAGAGCGCGCGCGCGCGTGCGAGAGAGAGAGAGAGCGGTCGCAGAGAGAGAAAGCGCGCGCTGAGAGAGATAAAGAGTGCTGAGAGAGAGAGAGCGCGCGAGTGGGAGAGAGATAGAGTGCTGAGAGAGAGAGAGCGCGCGAGAGAGAGAGAACATGAGAGAGAGAGTGCGCGCGCGTGAGAGAGAGACAGCGAGAGAGAGAGCACGTGAGAGAGCGAGCGAGAGAGCGAGCGAGCGAGACAGCGAGAGAGAGAGCGAGAGAGAGAGCGAGAGAGAGAGCGAGAGAGAGAGCGAGAGAGAGAGCGAGAGAGAGAGCAGGTGAGAGAGCAGGTGAGAGAGCAGGTGAGAGAGCAGGTGAGAGAGCAGGTGAGAGAGCGAGCGAGTGAGTGAGAAAGAGCGAGAGCGAGAGCGAGAGACCGCCCACGCGCGCAAGAGAGACAGCGCGCACGAGATAGAGTGCTGAGAGAGAGAGCGCATGAGAGAGAGAGAGAGCGATCGAGCGTGCGCGAAAGAGAGTGAGAACGCATGAGAGAAAGAGAGAGAGAGCGCGTGAGAGAGAGAACATGAGAGAGAGAGTGCGCGCGCGCGAGAGAGAGAAAGCGCGAGTGCTGAGAGAGACAGCGCGCACGCTAGAGAGAGAGAGAGCGCGAGAGAGAGAGCGCGAGAGAGAGAGTGCTTGAGAGAGCGAGAGAGAGCGCGAGAGAGAGAGTGCGAGAGAGAGCGAGAGAGAGAGCGAGAGAGAGAGCGAGAGAGAGAGCGAGAGAGAGAGAGCACGCGAGAGAGGGAGAGAGCGAGTGAGAAAGAGCGAGAGCGAGAGACCGCCCATGCGCGCAAGAGAGACAGCGTGCACGAGTAGGAGAGAGATAGAGTGCTGAGAGAGAGAGCGCATGAGAGAGAGAGAGCGAGCGAGCGAGCGCGAAAGAGAGTGAGAACGCGTGAGAGAAAGAGAGAGAGAGAGCGAGCGCGCGAGAGAGGGAGAGAGCGAGTGAGAAAGAGCGAGAGCGAGAGACCGCCCACGCGCGCAAGAGAGACAGCGCGCACGAGTAGGAGAGAGATAGAGTGCTGAGAGAGAGAGCGCATGAGAGAGAGAGAGCGAGCGCGAAAGAGTGAGAACGCGTGAGAGAAAGAGAGAGAGAGAGCGCGCGCGTGCGAGTGCTGAGAGACACAGCGCGCGAGAGAGAGAGAGAGCGAGAGAGAGAGCGAGAGAGAGCGCGAGAGAGAGAGAACGCGAGAGAGAGAGAGAACGCGAGAGAGAGAGCGAGCGAGCGCGAAAGAGTGAGAACGCGTGAGAGAAAGAGAGAGAGAGAGCGCGCGAGAGAGCGCGCGCGTGCGAGTGCTGAGAGACACAGCGCGCGAGAGAGAGAGCGAGAGCGCACGAGAGAGAGCGAGAGCGAGAGCGCACGAGAGAGAGCGAGCGCGCACACGAGAGAGAGCGAGAGCGAGCGCGCACACGAGAGAGAGAGCACGAGCGGGAGAGATATAGAGTGCTGAGAGAGAGAGCGCACGCGCGAGTGGGAGAGAGAGAGCGCGTGCGAGAGAGAGAGAGAGCGGTCGCTGAGAGAGAAAGCGCGTGCTGAGAGAGATAAAGAGTGCTGAGAGAGAGAGCGCGCGAGTGGGAGAGAGATAGAGTGCGGAGAGAGAGAGAGCGCGAGAGAGAGAGAGCGAGAGAGAGAGAGAGCGAGAGAGAGCGCGAGAGAGAGCGCGAGAGAGAGCGCGAGAGAGAGCGCGAGAGAGAGAGAGAGAACGCGAGAGAGAGAGAGAACGCGAGAGAGAGAGAACGCGAGAGAGAGAGAGAACGCGAGAGAGCGCGCGCGCAAGAGAGAGAACATGAGAGAGAGAGTGCGCGCGCGCGAGAGAGAGAGAGTGCACACGCAAGAGAGAGAGAGCGCACGAGTGCTGAGAGAGACAGCGCGCATGCGAGAGAGAGAGTGCGCGCGCGAGAGAGAGAGAGAGCACGAGTGCTGAGAGAGACAGCGCGCATGCGAGAGAGAGAGAGCGAGCGCGAGAGAGAGAGCGAGCGCGAGAGAGAGAGAGCGAGCGCATGAGAGAGCGAGAGAGAGCGCATGAGAGAGCGAGAGAGAGCGCATGAGAGAGCGAGAGAGAGCGCATGAGAGAGCGAGAGAGCGAGCAAGAGAGACTGCACGCGAGAGAGAGAGAGCGCGAGTGAGAAAGAGCGAGAGCGAGAGAGAGCGAGAGACCGCCCACATGCGCAAGAGAGACAGCGCACACGAGTAGGAGAGAGATAGAGTGCTGAGAGAGAGAGCGCACGAGAGAGAGAGAGAGAGCGAGCGCGCGCGAAAGAGAGTGAGAACGCGTGAGAGAAAGAGAGAGCGCGAGAAAGAGAGAGAGCGCGCGCGCGCGATTGCTGAGAGACACAGAGCGGGTGAGAGAGAGCGAGAGCATGAGTGGGAGAGAAAAAAAGAGCGCGCGCGCGAGAGAGAGAGCGCGCGCGCGCGAGAGAGAGAGAGCGCGAGAGAGAGAGAGAGCGCGAGAGAGAGAGAGAGAGAGCGCGAGAGAGAGAGAGCGCGAGAGCGCGAGAGAGAGAGAGCGCGCGAGAGAGAGAGAGCGCGAGAGAGAGAGAGAGCGCGAGAGAGAGAGAGAGAGAGAGCGCGAGAGAGAGAGAGAGCGCGCGCGAGAAAGAGAGAGAGCGCGCGAGCGAGAGAGAGAGCACGCGAGCGAGAGAGAGAGCACGCGAGCGAGAGAGAGAGCACGCGAGAGAGAGAGAGAGCACGCGAGAGAGAGAGAGAGCACGCGAGAGAGAGAGAGAGCACGCGAGAGAGAGAGCACGCGAACGAGAGAGAGAGCGAACGAGCGAGAGAGAGAGAATGCACGCGAGCGAGAAAGAGAGAGAGAGCACGCGAGCAGGAGAGAGAGCATGTGTGAGCGACGGAGAGAGCATGTGTGAGCGACGGAGAGAGCGTGTGAGAGCGACGGAGAGAGCGTGTGTGAGCGACGGAGAGAGCGTGTGTGAGCGACGGAGAGAGCGTGTGTGAGCGACGGAGAGAGCGTGTGTGAGCGACGGAGAGAGCGTGTGTGAGCGACGGAGAGAGCGTGTGTGAGCGACGGAGAGAGCGTGTGTGAGGGAGAATGTCTGAGGGTGAGAGAAAAAAAACAGCATGTGTGAGAGAGTGAGACAGAATGTGAGCAAGAGTGAGTGAGAAAAAAAGCATGTGTGTGAGTGTGAGCAAGAGAGTGTGTGTGTGTGAGTGAGAATATGCGGGAGAAAGTGTGAGAAAGAGTGTGAATGAGAAAATGACGGAGGTAAGCAGAGCAAAACTTCATCTGATCTCCATTCAGTAGAAATCCAAAATAAATTGGAACAAATTTAGTAAATAGTTTACAGAACAAATGTTCTCTTTATAAGAAAAATCATTCACAGATCAGTAAATATTCGGATTGAAAACAAAATCTTATAATCTGTGAAGCATACTCAAGGTTTAGAGAGACACAAATGTTCAGAAAAACCCATAATCAATGTAAGTCTGAAGTTAAACATTTGAGAAGTGACAGAAAACAGCAGTCGGTTTATCCATACAAAGAAAAATGACTGTACAGATGAGTTGAATAGTATTAGTAAATATATTTTATGATTGGTAATTCCAAAGTTAACTAGCGTTCTCTTATTATGAATTTCTATCAGATTTCCAGCATTTTAACTTTTATTTCTGTCGTTGCAAAGGCTTGTTTTAAATGGGGAGTAAAAATATGCAATCAACTCAAATACAATCAATCAAATATAACTGAATTCATAGAGTCCATTTGGATTAGCATACAAGATTAAGTCTAAACTCTGTAACACAATAAACATATTTATTTAGAATTAATTATCTAAATGTTGACACTGCATTCTGAAAAGCGTACCACCCTGTTGAAAGGAGAACACCGAGGGAGAGCCGTCCCGTCGGAGAGTCAGCCCCGAGGGACGGTCACCCCATCAGAGGGTCAGCTCCAACAACAGGCCACCCATTCAGAAAAGCTGTCTTTCACATGAAAATCAAATCCCCTTTAACTGCCCAAGGTGGAGATAAATGATAGCATGTCACTGTGGGAAGAGAAAGAAAGTTCTTAGTGTTATGACCAATACTTATCCCTGAACTAATGTCCTAAGTAGATATTTTTGGTCACCTCACTGTCTGATGTTCATGACAGCTTGCCATGTGCCATTTGGCTGCTGAGGTTCTTACATTACATGAGTGATTACATTTCATGAGCATTTAATTGACTATTAAGCACAGGAGAATGTTCTGTGGTTGTGAAAGTCACTACAGAAATGCAACATCTTTTTCTTATAAGATGCATGATATATGCTGAGAAATTTGCTCCTTATTAAGACCATCAGCTTGTTTCTACAGTAAGCACATAATTAATCTTATATAATCAACAAGTCTTAGTGATTCAAAAATACATAGCAAAATTACAACCATTGAAACAGAAACAATTCAGCCTCTCAATTTGATATACTGTTTACCAACTTGATTCCATAACCTTCAATAGCTTCATCTAATACAAATTTATCTTGGTCTTGGAATTTTTCGACTTCACGGTTTCCTGTTCTGGGCAAAGGGTAAAGTCAGAATCACACACAGCCACTTGAATAATAGCCAGGACCAGAAATGTCCCAAACAATTTAATGACAAGAATCCAGACCTCACCTCCCACTCAACACTACCCCTTCCATGTTGTGTACACTGAGGAATTAACCATTATCAAGTCGCATAACAAAACAGATGAACTGACTCCAAAATATATGGAAATGCTTTGAAGTTATATCTGAACAATTTGTGATTAGTGATTTGAATGTGAACATAGGAGGTATGGTTAGTAAATTTGCAAACAACACCAAAATTGCAGGTGTTGTGCACTGCGAAGGAGATTACCTCAGAGTACAGGGGGATCTTGATCAGATAGACCAATGAGCCGAGGAGTATCAGGAGGAGATTAATTTAGATAATTGTGAGGTGCTGCATTTTGAAAAGGCAAATCAGAGCAGGACCTATACACTTACTGGTAAGGTCCTGGGGAGTGTTGCTGAACAAAGAGGCCTTAAAGTGCAGGTTCATAGTTCCTTGAAAGCAGGTGGATAGGGTAGTGAAGGAGGCATTTGGTACACTTGTCTTTATTGGTCAGAGCATAGAATATAGGGGTTGGGAGGTCATGCTGTGTCTGCACAGGACATTGGTTCGGCCACTTTTGGAATACTGCATTTAATTCTGGTCTCTCTGCTATAGGAAGGACATTGTGAAACTTGAAAGGGTTCAGAAAAGATTTACAAGGATGTTGCCTGGGTTGGAGGGTTTTAGCTTTAGGGAGAGGCTGACTAATTTGGGGCTATTTTCTATGGAGCATGGGAGGCTGAGGGGTGACCTTACAGAGGTTTATAAAATCATGAGGGGCATGGATAGGGTGAATAGATTAGATTACTTAGTGTGGAAACAGGCCCTTCGACCCAACAAGTCCACACCGACCCGCCGAAGCGCAACCCACCCATACCCCTACATTTACCCCTTACCTAACACTACGGGCAATTTAGCATGGCCAATTCACCTGACCCGCACATCTTTGGACTGTGGGAGGAAACCGGAGCACCCGGAGGAAACCCACGCAGACACGGGGAGAACGTGCAAACTCCACACAGTCAGTCGCCTGAGTCGGGAATTGAACCCGGGTCTCAGGCGCTGTGAGGCAGCAGTGCTAACCACTGTGCCACTGTGCTGCCCACAAGTCAAGGCCTTTTTCTCAGGATAAGGGAGAACCAGGCTAAGGTAGTAACTATAGGGCATAAGCTTAAAGTGAGAAGAGAAAATTTAAGAAGGGCCTAAAGGACATCTTTTTCACACAGAGGGGTATGAGCTGCCAGAGGAAGTGGAGGAGGCTGGTACAATTACAACATTTAAAAAGGCATCTGGAGGAGTATATGAATCAGAAAGGTTTGGAGTAATATGGGCCAAGTGGTGGAAAATGGGACTAGATTCATGGTCAGTATGGACGAGCTGGACCAATGTACCTGTTTCTGTGCTGTCCATCTCTAGGACTCTGATTTCTCAACATAATATTTGTCATTCTCATCTATCCCTCTTCCTGATAGTCATGCTTACAATTTCATATTTATTTTTAATTGTACTCATCAGCAAGTACAGTTGTGAAGTGGTCACACTGAGAAAGTAATTAATGAAAAAGATATTCCATATGAATATAATATGGAAGTAGGAAGAGGCCATTCACTCCTTGAGCACATTCCATCATGGGATGAAAGGATTTCAATGCAAGTAAGAAACTGTGGCAAATTGAGTGAGGTTTTGCTGAAGCCATTGAAAATTTATTGCAGAAACAAACCTGCAACTTCAAGCAAACTTGGGCAATCTTGTTTTGTCAAAAAGCAGTTCATCACAGTGACAATCTGTCAGTCTCAACAACCTCACCCTAAACTCAGTCATCCCAGCTACTCCCCTGAAGACATTTGTTTACGACCTTTGTCAGTCTAAGTGAAATGCACGAGGGGCTTTTCAATTTGTGTCCGCCAACCTATCCCATGCCAAGGACCCTCTTTTCAGATTCTGTGCAAACCTATCCCCTCATCGCCGTCCGTGTTCCTCTGACTGCAGTGGGCAGGTTTGTGCTGGACTCTTCCAAGAAAAAAAAAAGGGAGTGCACTTTTTAAATTTATGCACCGCTTACATTTACTATTTTAATGGCTATATTCTGGGAGAAACTGCAGAGAAACAACAAAAGGGAAAAGCTGGGGTAAGCAGCCAGCAGCAGCCCAGTGTGTGTGGCCCAGGCAGCGGGAAGTAAGTAAGCCCAGGAATATAAGAGTGGAGAGGCAGCTGGACCGACATGCTAATTCAGCGCTTTAGCAAATCAATGCCACTTGAAGAGTACAATGTGAGCCCTCACTGTACAGACGCCAGGGGACCAAGGAAATGCATTCTCAAGTATTTCACATTAAGAGGGAATAATGTGTTAATTTATAACTCTTCACCCTGTACACTTGGATTATCCATCTGTGTCAGCAATTTGACTTCGTAAATTTATCAAAAACAGGGAGAAGGGAAAGGCATCCTCCAGTCAAGAACGAGGGAATGATACTTCAAAAAAAAAACTCAGTCCATTTTTGCCCCTTCAGCTCTGTTACACTGGCTGCAGTGCTCAGGGGAGTTCTGCTTGCACTGCAGTGAATGCACCAGGTCTCATCATTCACAAATGACAGGAGGGGGAAGCTAGCAGCAGTAGCTAAGACTGTTAACAATAGACATTACTTTAGGAAAGTTGGCAAAGTCCCCATTTACACATTCAGGCATTTGTGCACACTCACTTCACAGACTCTCGCACCCAAACTCTCACTTACAAGTACAATTCTCACACATTTCCACACACATAAAATGTGAAAAAAACCCAACACAAGATTAGCTGCTGACATGCAAACTGTAATTAAAAACTGATTGAGTTCCAAAGCCCACAGAACAATGAGTAACTTTAAGAAAGCTTTGTTGAGTGGGTCAGCTGAGCACATAGGAAAATGCAATGACCTGGCTGTCCATCAAGTACAATGACATTTCCAAAAATTTTTCAGTTTTGGTTAACTCTTAGAAACAAACATCTGGACTAAAATACAAAAACTGGGACAATTCATGGGTTTCTCACATTTTTTAAAAAAAGTCGAGTAATTAAATTATTGGAGATGTTCAGAGCATCAAATATACGATACAATATGAAAATACATACTCCAAAGTTGCATTCCAAAGACTATGTATGAAAATTTAACAATTAGATTACATAGTCTTGGCAAATTTTCATGTTCCATCTTGTCAGACAATAGGGAAAATGTCACTAATTAATAAGTGATCTAGAATGTGGGAGTGCAAAAATTCTATCATATCCAGTAAACAGCAGATGGATAGCATTAATTGTCACAGAATTATCAACCCTCAATATCAAAAGCATTGGTCTGCCACATTTGGGAATTGCAGTGGACATTGAAAATTCGGAAGGTACTGCTAGAGTCACAGGTAGTTAGGAGAGTGAAGAAGCCGTTTGGTGTGCTTTCCTTTATTGGTCAGAGCATTCAGCGTTGGAGTTGAGAGGTCATGTTGCGGCTGTACAGGACATTGATTCTGGTCTTTTTCCCTTTGGAAGGATGTTGTGAAACTTGAAAAAGTTCAGAAAAGATACGCAAGGTTGGAGGATTTGAGCTAGAGAGAGAGGCTGAATATGCTGTTTGCCCTGGAGCATCGAAGCCTACGTCAGATGTGGAACCTTATAGAGGCTTATAAAGTCATGAAGGGCATGAATAGGATAAATAGAGAAAGTCTTTTCTCTGGAGTGGGGAGTCCAAAACTAGAGAGTAGAGGTTTAGGGTGAGAGGAGCAAGATATAAAGGGGATCTAAGGGGCATATTTTTCACACAGAGGGTGATGCATGCATGGAATGGGCTGCCAGAGGAAGTGATTGAGGCTGGTACAATTACAGCATTCAAAAAGGCATCTTCAAAAATTTATAAGAATAAGAAAGATTTAGAGGAATTTGGGCCAAATGCTAGCAAATGGGACTAGGTTGGGTTGGGATATCTGGTCAGCATGGACTAGTTGGACCAAAGAGTCTGCTTCCATGCTGGACATCTCTATGACTCCATCACAAGAAAACCATGGCCAGCAGATGCCTGCAAACAGCACATTCCCTCTCAGACAGTCATCTTGACATAGAATTTCCTGGCTTGGAACTATATTATCATTTCTATACTGTCAAAATCCTGGAGCTCCCTTCCTAACAGCTTTGGGAGTGTCCTTAAACCACATGAACTGTAATGATTCAAGCCTGCAGGAGATGGCCACCATCTCAAGGGAAATTAGGACTGATCAATAAATACTTGCTAAGTCAGTAATGAATCCTGAAAATGGATATGTTTTAAAAATCCTTTAAGCAATTGTGAGTAGAGCGACAAAGAATTTTCTTCCAAGTCATGAGAAGTAAGACAAACAGATCAATGACACTATCACCTGAAGACTTGAATTGGCCACTGTTTATTGCTACCTGTCAGCTACGTGAAACTAAGCTACTTGTAGATAATCCTACGTTCACTACCAGTCAGGCTTCACACAACCATTCTACACCATTCACTTCAAAGAACTAACAGAAGCACAAGACTATCCTTCTGTTCTGAGACTTTATGACTACATATGATATGTGAGGTACAGTGGGTTTGACAAAGGATGAATTTGTACTGTCGGCTTTGCAGAATGGTGAACAGAATGAATCATTGGAATTATCATGGAAGAGAAGTGAAGTGATGACCAGCAGATTTAATAGAGAGTACTGTATATGAAACAAAACGTAGGCAATGGAAAGTGAAACTTTTTACCCATCACAATTAATAATTAAGTTCTTGTATCCTTATCATTATTTCTTCTAGGATTTTCCAAGTTGGAATTACAATCCCAAGACTCTGCCAGACTCACGTCTTAATAAGGTGAAAGTGAGGACTGCAGATGATGGAGATCCGAGTCAAGATTAGATTGGTGCTGGAAGTTCATAGCAGGTCAGGCAGCATCTGAGGAGCAGGAAAATCGATGTTTCAGGCAGGAGCCCTTCATTAGCAATGATGAAGGGCTCCTGCCCGAAACGTCAATTTTCCTGGTCCTCGGATACTGCCTGACCCACTGTGCATTTCCAGCACCAATCTAATCTTGACTCACTTCTCAATAAGCAATACCCCATTGTATCTGGCTCAATTGCAATCTCTTATCACATCATCTCAATGCCAAATTAATTCCAAAGAACATCCCACTTACCTTCCCCCAAAGGGTATTTGTGTAGAGTTAGCCAATGAAGAGGATTTGAGTTCTTATTGATCAGAGACACTGTCTACCTGAGAAATATGATTCAATGCGTCCAGTCACCATGATACTAACAATAACTCTGAATGATGACATCATGATTTGTACTGGCTTTTGGAATGTTGGATAGACTGGTTGAGTTTTATGTAGGGAAGTTGACTGAATTGTAGTTTGGTTCCAGTATGGCTGAAACTGAATGGACTGGGGACTGGTCAATGCCAGTGGTAATCGAGCAAGTTAATTTTACAAAAGTATTCAATAAAGCACCACATAAAAGAGTTTAATATTCAAAACAATGGTTCATCGGATGGGAATCGTGAATGAGCATGGATTCAGCATGAATGGATTTACCTATTGGAATATCATGGGGATCAGTGTTGCCACCTCAGCAAATTACAATCTACATTAATGACTAAGAAAATGGAACGGAGCGAACAGAATACATCCAAGTTTGTTTAAGATATAAAGATAAATGTAAAGCAAGCTGTGAGGAGGAAGTAAAGAAGCTGAGAAAGAATACAAGCAAGAACAGATAAGAATATAGTAGATGGTATACAGTGTGAGGAAGTGTGAAGTTATCTACTTCGACAGGAAAGACTTTTGCTTTATGTAGTGAGAACCTTGGAAATATTGGCATTCAAAAAGACTTGGGTGTACATGCATCACAAATAGTTGAAACATAATTACAATACGTAACTAGGCAGATAAGTGGTTTGTCTGCATAATTACAAAAATAGTACAACAAGAAGGAAGGCTTACTGAAGTTGCAAGACCAAAGTGGAGTATGAAATACAGTTTTGAATCTTCTTGCTCAAGCCGCATTTTAGAGGGAGTGCAACAAAGGTTCAAAAGCCTGATGCCCGCAATGAGGAGCTGTCATGAGGTCTAACTGATTAGACTTAGCCTGTATTCCATGAAGTTTAGAAAATGAGTGGTGAGTTCAATGAAATATGTCACATTCTTGAGGCCTTAACTTAGTAGATACTGGGCAGATGTCTTCCCTTGTTGGGAAAACAAGGACACAAATTCTGAGTGTAAAGGTTGATCATTTAACAATGAGATTAGAACGCGTTTTTTCATTGCCAACGGTTCACAACCTTTTAATTCTCGGCTTCATAAGTTGTGATGAACAATTGTCAGTTATATAATTCATGTTGCAGTTTTGTTGATTTATGGTAGTAAGAGGATAAGGGAATAATGGGAGTGTGCAGGAAAGTGGAGTGCAGGTGAAAAAGAGCCATCATGCTGTTGACGAGTGGATCATTCACATTTCTTTCAGGGGGGCAGCCGTGTGGACATTCAAAAGGCATTGCAGCAATTATCAAAGATTATGAGCCGCATCTTTCAAGTTTGCAACCTCTGCTACTTGGGGCTGCAAAAATATGGGAATACCATCACTCATATCACTTCTCATGTGATTGATTTTAAAAATCAGAGACTGAACAGAACAGCCCAGACTACATTATAAGTTCGAGAAATAGAAGATGCTGGAGAAATTTAGCAGATCTGGCAGCATGTGGAGAGGGAAACAGAGTTAGCATTTTGAGTCTGATTATATGACTCATCTTCAGAACTCAAGACTTGGTTATTATGCTGCCATCTTTTACATTGCTTAGCTTTTGAGAAATAATCTTTATGATTTCATCTGGAAAAATATTCTATTTCTTAATCTCGGTTATAATTTCAGTCTCAAATTCGCATAGCTTATTTTTCATATTGTTCACTTAAAGATATCAGCAGATTTCCAGGTTTGTTTCCATTGTCTTTGTGGACATGATTACAACAGAACCAAACTATTGACAGGATGGTCAACCACAGCACATTCCCCCAGCCTACTTCTGACTCTCCACAAACCATAACCACTTCCCAATAACAGGCTCTGGAAGGGAGGTTTATGGGTGAATGGAAACTTTTAAGTTCATACGATATACATTTTGCTTTCCCACTAATTATGTACACTGGCCGCTTGGCCATTATAGAAAACAGGTAGGCCTCAGGTGATCGTAGCTGTGAATGTACCTAATCAGAAAGTGTTTGCATGACTGTATGCAATTCTGGTAGCCCTGTTCTAGGAAAGATATTATTAAACTGGAGAAGGTTCAGAAAACATTTACCAGGATGTTGCCAGAAATGGAGGGTTTGAGATTTAAAAAAAAAGACGAGGAAGGCTGGGGACCTTTTTCACTGGAGTATAGGAGGTTGAGGGGGTGATCTGGTTGAGGTTTATAAAAGCATAAGGGGCATAAATAAGGTGAGTGACAGGGTCTTTTCCCTGGGGTGAGGGAGTTCAAAACTGGGACCACATTTTTAAGATGAGAGGAGAAAGATTTAAAAAGGAGTTGAGTGGCAACTTTTTTTTAAACACAGTGAGATTCCTGAGTGGAATGAACTGTCAGACTAAGTGGTAGATGCAGTTAACTACATTTAAAAGATACTGGGATAGGTTCATGAATAGGAAGGGTTCTGAGGGACATGGGACAAGCACAGGGACTAGTTTTGTTTGGGAACCTGAACTGCGTGGACTGGTTAGACCAAAGGGTGTGTTTCCATGCTCTCTAACTCTACTGCTAAAGTTGCCCTTGCAAATGTTTCTCCAACTATGTTCTCCAAAAGCAGCCGTGTGAGCCTGCTGACATTGTAGCTCAGGTCCATCAACCAGTAATAGGTCAACCTATCAAATCCATCAGTTAATAAGGATGGCATACTGTGCTGAGCAATTTAAACTATTATAAATACGACCAATCATTTGAACATTTAATGTGAACTATTTTTGATTGCAGGGCTTTGCAATTTAATTTCTTTGGGCACAATTTCTGCGGGGAACTGTTTTCACATGTTGTTTATTTTGTTGGGAGTTGACAGAACCAGTTACAATACTGTTAACGACATCAACTATATAAATCAACTAATAAACAGACTGAGTTCTCTGTTCTAACTTAAAGTTTCGGGGGGGGGGAGGAAATCGGACTTCTAAATCTTAGTTACACATCTCCAAATGACAAATTAATTGCCCTCACTTTTCTTCTTTCAAAAGGTCAACCTTGAGAGGTTTTTAACTGCAGGGTTTTTTTTTGCACATTTTTGTAATGGACCTCCTTGGTATCGCGTGTTAAATGATGGAGAACCGGAAATGATATCAGTCACTTTCACACCATTTCAGTTATATATTCCTTTATAAAATGTATGTCGGCAGACTATCCATATTGGATAAGAAACGAGCCTCGCAGTTGGGAGAAGAGTTCCAAATGCAAGAGAAATAGGGGGGGAAAAAAAGGAAACCGTGCGTGGATAATGAAAATGTAAAATTGTTAATATCCCTACAAGCAAAAGGTGATAATAGGTATATTACCATGAACAATAAAAATACTAAACGTTACATAAAAATTAACAGCTCATTAAGATGCAGTAATGAAAAGTCTATCACTTTGGGTCTAATGAGAATCAAAGCTTCAGTCAGCAATACAGATTCTTGCCTTTTAATGATCAGAAAAGCCTTCTCGTTTTATGCACTAAAAAAAACCTCATCAAGCCCGATTGCCAGCCCCGCCCACGACGCACTATTCCTGTCTGTCCCAGCGAACAGTTTTCCGTAATGGAAACTATCTATGCTTATCAATTCCTGCGTCTGCACAGTTAATCCTTCAGTCGGTCACTTAAGGGGTTAAAGCATTGCAGCACATTTGTGACTTGTCACTGACATATAATACCCTGGGTCCTTCATGCAATCAACTTTACTTGACATGTATTTGCTCATCACAGGACCCACATTACTACTGGGAAAATGAAGAAAAACCTAAATTAACACTTGACATTCAATATGGTCAAGTCCTTAATTGGCTAGTCTTCCTGAGAAAGCAATTTTCTATTCCCCAAACTGTTCGTATGTCATGTGTAGAGTGGAGCTCCTGGCCATCAGCGCTGTCCCTAGCTCACTCTAATGAGTGCAGATGAATTAGTGCTACGTGACACGATTTTAGCAGCACTCCCTCCATCCCCCACACCCCCCTTCCTCTGCAGTGACAGGCATTTGGCAGACAGAAAGAAAAAGCATCAAATCAACAGCGCTTGCAAACTGAAACTGAATAGATTTTCTCCTCTTGTTGTAGTTTAATTTTGATGTTTTTTAGATAAAAGACAATATCAAAGCAGAATTTTAAATAAGACGTGACATTGCTGATATCAACCATTGCCATCAGATTTCATTCAGGGTTTAGTCATTGAAGAAGGAAAGAAAAATGCACTAAGATTTAGCAGGGTAGCAACATCCTGTTAATAACTGGCCATTGAATGTACCAGTTAGATGGAATATAGGGAGAGGAAGAAGAAAGGGAAAGATAGAAAAACTTTTGAATCATTGAAGATGTGTTGTGGATGATTAAACAATCCTGAAACTGGAGATTTCACACATTACAAATTTATTGTAGTAATTGGAGATGGGTTACTGCTGTGTACATTAGGTGCTTTCTGTTGTCCCAACAGACCACATTCAGAGAAAAAGTTGAACTACAGGAAATGCTCACAGCAACAAATAATTACAAAATGACAAAACAACATGAATGAGCTTGCATTTTTGCCATTTGAACACGTGGGGTTTAAAAGCAAAGCAAATCTGATTTTAAACCCGTTAACTACCACAGGACAAGTTCAATTTCATGTGCTATGATTTTGCTGTTTAAAATTCTTGAAAGGGTGAAATACGTATAGCTGTAGAAAAGAGCAGGACAGTGGGACTAATTGACTTACTCTTTCAACATGCCAAATGGATATGATGGACCAGTGGTTAGCACTACTATCTCACAGCACCAGGGACCCAGGTTTGATTCCAGCCTTGGTGACTGTCTGTGTGGAGTTTGCACATTCTCCCTATGCCTGCATGGGTTTCATCCGGGTCCTCTGGTTTCCTCCCACAGTCCAAAGATGTACAAGTCAGGTGAATTGGCCATTCTAAATTGCCCATAATGCTAGGTGCATCAGTAAGAGGGAAACGAGTCTGGGTGGGTTACTCTTCGGAAGGTCAGTGTGGGCCAAAGGGCCTGTTTCCACACTGTAGGGAATCTCATCTAAAATGTTCTGTTCAGTATGATTTTATAATTAATAAAATTGCAGAGCACACAAAGATTTAGAGCAAAGTACTGTACAGATTTTCCAATATGCTTGTATTCAGACTCATGTTTTTCTGAACTCTGACCGGAATGTATAGAATCAGGGATATTTGTAATATTGAGCAAAACTTTAAATCGTAAATGCAAAAACATCTCTCAGAATCTACCCCATAGCCCAAAGAAAAATGGATACTATCCTCTCAGAGGATATGGTTGATTTGATTAGCAATGGTTACCTGTTCACAATGACTGGCAAAGCAGTAGTGGCTCGACAGAGAGAAAGAGAGAAAATAATGGGCTTTACATACAATTTGATCATCTCTTCAACTGATCAATCAGAGCTGAAAATTTTAGATCAAGGAGTGACCAAACAACAAGTTTGGTAGAACAGGATAGGCCCATTAAAACATACATTTCAGTCAACCCACAGAAGAACTCTGGTATCCGGGCACTGCTGAACAGCAAAGCCTAGTAACAGCGCATCTCATGCAATACTATAATTGATTTGCCTGGCTCCTAATCTCTGGAATTCCCTTGCTAAACCTCCGTACCCCTTGTTCCTTCTATTCCTTTAAAATACTCCTTAAAACCTATTTCTTTGACAAAGCTTTTGGTCACTTGCCCCAACATGTCCTTATCTGTCTGGATGTCAAATTGTGTTTGATAAACACTGCTGTGAAGTGCCTTGGAGTGTTTTACTGCATTAAAAGCCCTACATAAATACAAGTTGTTATTGTTGACTGCATACAAGGGGTTGTTGAGTTTGTGACAGGATTGGGAATTCAACCCCTACTCCCAGCTCTGCTCCTCCCACTTCACATTGGTGACACTGAAACAGGATAGGAAAATAAATTAGTTGTTCCTTCATTAAATTTAATGCTTGTTTTCAACAGTTTGTAGTATGCACTTAATTAATCATTGAATATTTATAGTTGCTTTTAACTATGCAACAGCATGCTAATGATTTCTATTTCTGATACTCAACTGGGAAATTTCAGGTAAACCAAAGGAGTGGTCAGAAAAGACATACTTTCAGAACAAGAGCACTTCTTACTTTCCACATCTCCCAACCACTCTGTCATGGTCAGCCAGTTAAGCACAAACTTGGCACCACCTGGTAATGTGTACAGGAAAGTTCCACTGAAGATCATAACAAACAGGAACAGTGGACCCCAAATGCCAACTCTGCCATCTAGTAATTTTATGGCTGATGTGATTGCGGCCTTAACACACCTTTTTCGCTTCTCCCCTGCCCAAATTTTAGAGCTTATTTCACAACTGAAACACAAAACTCCACAACTTTAGAATTTAAAAAAAAACTTGTAAAATTTAGCAGTGCATCATTACTGTTTATGGACAACTTATTAAGGTAATATTATTGTGAATGCAAAACTGACAAACTTGCGTGGGTTCAGGGAAAATGTAGATGAATGTTGGAAGGTAGCAGGACAATTAAGAAGATTACTTTTTAAAAAACACAGATGTAATCTTTATGTTATTAGAAGTAGAGAATACAAAAATAAGCAAGTTACACTGATTCTTTACAAAACACCAGTTGGATCTCAGCTGGAGTACCACGCTTAATTCCAAGTGTCTCACTTTAAGAAGTTAGCAATGCCCTGGAGAAGATGCAGAAATAATTTCCTAGAAGATCCCAGCTGAGATTGTTGTTCTTGCTACAGATAAGGTTTAGAGGAGGTATCATAGAAGAATTCAAACTTACTTTGCTGGAATAAATAAGAAATAATTCCTTCAGTGGCAGGACAGTTGGTAACCAGAGGATACAGATCAAGAAAGTTGCTAACTAAACTGATGGAAAAGTGATGAGAATATTTTACAATATTGGGAGTTGTTGTGACCTGAAATGTGCTCTTGGAAAGAAACCGGAGAAACAACTTCAATAATGACTCCCAAAATAGAACTGGATAAATATTTGAATGAAGAAAAAAGGTTGCTGGAACATTGGTGAAGAGCAGCAAAGGGGAAGTCATTGCATAACTATCTTAAAGTGCCATACAGCACAATGGATTGAAAGGCTTCAAGGACCCCTTCTACGCTGCAAGAGACATGGAAGTACCATTTGCAACAGCCGACTGTAACACAGTGAATTTTTTTGATTTTCCATTTGGGTAGGAGTTGGCAATTTGCCGCCAATGTAGCTGGAAGAGGTCCTCCCACCCTCCAGCCATAACTCCCAGGGATGAGCTAAACTAGCTCCCGCTGGATCATCTGTCTCTCAGCAGGAGCAAATCTTGCTCTTGACAGTGACTGGCCAATCTGACTGACTGAATGACTGCTTATGGCATTCTACCAGCACCTGCTGTTCCAGAAATCCCAGGATTGCACAGAGGACTATAAAGAAGATCAATAGCTGCCAGATCATCCCAGGATGTATGAGGGGCTGGGTTGGGAGTGGACCCATGTGTCTGGGGGAAGTGATGGAGGCAGGTTTTGAATGGACAGTGCAGAGGAACTATGGAGACATACAGTCATAAATTCATACAATACATAAACACACGCTTCGTTCTAACTAGTTAATGCTGAACATAATCCCAAACTAAACTAATCCCACCTGTCTGCTCCTGGCCCATATCCTTCCAAACCTTTCCTACTCACGTATTTAATTAAGTGTCTTTTAAACATTGGTTCATTCATACACTAACCACTACGCAACAAAGTTGCCCCTCATGTCTTTAAATCCTCATCTTGAACATATGCTCCTAATCTTGAAATCCGCCATCTGAGGGAAAAGACACCTCTATTAACCCACTTCCCAAATGGTATGTCTCCCACTTCCACAACGTCACTTTCCTGCCCGCCTTTTAAGCAGTTTGCTTTATTAAAAACTGGCCTGACCACTCATCCACCTTCCTATACCAAACACTAAAGCATGGGAAGCATATTATTTGTTGTGGCACCAAGTGACTCAATCTCATTGATCTTAAATGATTTCTTCAAACATGGCATTGATTTCAGGCACTTGCCCATCAACCATGTTATGGTGGACAGATCACAGTGAGCAATAAGACAGTGGTATTGCCGCCATTATATTTTACATGCCTACCATCCTGCCATATGGGGGTAAAATCCAGCCTTCGCGACAACGGCTGAATCAACTGAACTGAGCTTTGACCTTTGTTGCTGCACTTTACCTGGGATCGGCTTAATGGGGAGAGTACTCAGTTCCCCTTGTAAGTCAACTCTTCTTCATATAAAGCCTAACCACGTCACTCCCTGACAAAGTCTGGCACAGTAATTCATACAAGGTACAAGAACATTAATTATACACCAGAGCTGTACATCTGACCAATACAGACTCGATTCTTGCAAGAGCAATTATTGGCCTGGGATGGGGAGAGAGAAACAGGGGTGTGGGAGAAAGAGTGTGGTTGAAATCTCTGCTTCGTCGAAACTAACAGCAACTGAAACTGCATTCGTCATTGGAAAGATAGCTCCCTAATTCCCGCCTGGGACGTTTCTAAAAGCAGTAAGTCACAGCTGTGTTAGCATTAAACTTGTGGAAGGTGAGGTGTCAGCACAGATTGGACACAAACAATCAGAGATGCCTTTTCGTGTGTCGGGGATTTTGCCAAAGAGTATGCCAGGGCAGAAAGAAAAAAAAATAAACAGCAGAAAGACAGAAAAGTAAAATAAAAGAAATCCCCACCGGAGGTTGGAAAAAAAAATCCCTATTCTGGATTTAGCTGTTTGTAAGGAGCTGGCAATTTCTGAACACCACACCCAGTCGATGACATTCATATGCTCCAGACAGCAGGAAGCATTTTTGCAATGTCAATCTGTGCAGGCGCTAACGAGGACAGGAATGATGGTAATGTCCCCTGATTACCAGCTGACAGGACTTGGTGGTGACATCCAGCCCTCATGAACTATTAAACCAGGAATAGTATTAACACCTTCTCTGGGCCGTGCGTTCAGACAGGGCAGTGAAAGCCGCAAGAGCTTTTCAGCACCCTGCCTTGATATAAACCGAGGCGTATTTTTAAAATATATATCATGTTTCCAACTTAAAACCATAGTTGCACGTTCAAGAGGACAAAATGCTGCATGTCATCACTCCAAGCTGACCGGTCTGGAGTGAAAGATTCCAGCATTTTCCTGCAAAGCGTTACTTATACAAGTCTCCCTCAGTCAGCACTAATGAGCCAGTAGTCATTAGCCTCAATACAATATCGGGAACAGGCAGGGAACATGGTCTATCTAATATATCTTCCTTCAGTGGCCCTGCTACTGTATGTGTCACTATCTGCCCCCCTTTTTAACCAGGGACATTCTGTTCCACTGACATGTAAATTCAGAAAGGAAGAACTGTTTGACAATGAGAAAAGCTGCTCGGTGATGTGACACGAACACAACAGAGTAAATTCGAAAGAAAAAGAGCAGCTGCAGTTGCTGTCCAAGTTATTTGCAGCTTTTGACATTTTTGCTCCGCGTCTACATTAAAACATGTCACAATGATATTGCGAGGGAACTGCTGCTTTACAGAATGAGTCACAGCTTTACTAAAGTCACTGAGTCGGTGGCAACCCATCTATTTGAGGTGAATTAGTTGAACTTCAAAAGAACTTAAAATGCTGTTTGAAAATAGCAGATTTTTTTTTAAAAAGTACGCCCTTTTGTTCAGGGAACCTCGGGTGGTTACAGCATAATCACTTCCCATCGTCAGATGACTGATACAAGGAAAGAAGAGCAAGATTTCGATGGCAAAAGGTCACTTACTGTCCGTGGGGCTTTTACAAGGACACAACAGCCAGAGGTGATCGACAGGACAACCTCGCTTTGAATCAGGGATGATGTCAGAAACATTTCATCCAACCAAGGGTAGTGGAGTGGGAATCTGGAACCCTATACCCCCTCCAAAAATGATGTTGAAGTTGGGGCTCAGTGGAACATTTGAAAACTGAAATCAATAGTTTTCTGTTAGGTTACGATTAATGGTTATGGAACAAAGGTGAATGTATAGAGTGGAGATACAAATCAGCCCCATGACCTCATTGAATGGTAGAACAGACACAATGGATTGAATGGTCTCATCCTCTTCAGAAATTGCTAGCTATCCCCAGTGTCAGAAGAGTGGACTGTCATGACCAGCAGCTAAACGGAAGTTGGGAGTTGTTCGTTTGCCACAGACCTGGAATTGCATTCAAAGCAGATGCCAAGATGAGAAAATTATCCAAGGAAATGAAATTGGAACTATTGTTTTTTACACTGCTCCTGTTCAGAGATTATTCTGATTCAAGTGCATGGATATGCGGGTTGAACAGCAATAAGTTGTGTCTATCATGGTAAAAAAAGAATCCCAGGGCACTTCACATGAACATTAAACAAAACCAGACACCAAGCTGCACAAGGAGATTTTAGGACAGGTGACCAAAAACTTGGTCAAAGAAGTAGGTTTTAAAGACCAACTCAAATGAGAAGAGAGAGAGAGAGATGAGATGAGATTGAGGAGTGGAATCCCACAGCTTGGGACTCAGACAGCTCAAGATAAAGCCAGTAATGTAGAGTATAAATTGGTTATATTCTAAAGCCAGACTTACATGATTACAGCTAACTTGGTTGAGAGAAGATTACAGAGACAGGGAAAGGCACTGTCATGGAGGGATTTGAAAACAAGGATGAGAATTTTAATTCAAGATGCTGCTTGATTATGGACCAATGTAAACAAGCACATGGGTATTAAAGGAGTGGGACTTGTGATTCAGGACACAGGCAGCAGATTTTTGGATAAGCTAAAGTTGACAGAGTGTGGATGCTGGCTTGGGGGAGGAGGCTGGTGGTGTTAGGCAAGAGAGTGCATATGCAGTTTTGAGGCTGGACTGGCTATCGGTCAGGCATCCATTTTCACTTAATCTCATTCGGCCACCATTAAGACTTCCTTTCACAATACAAGTGAATTTTCCAAATTCTCACTTGGAGTAAACAGCATAGTGGGAAAGGTTATTCAGGGGCAGCCCAGCTGAACAGTGAGTGCACACGGAGAGCAACAAAAGTCAAGCATTGCCAAATTTGATGAGGTTTAATTTTAATTTGTGACTACTCAGGTGATGCATTATGGAGAATCCAAAGTGCCAGCAACACTTCTCAGCAAAAGACAACCCGCAAAAGGGTTACATTTAACTTTTTTTTAATAAGTCTCTGGACAAAGACAGGGCAATGTCAGCACTCAGAAAACATGGCAAAATGGTATCTGTTTAGAATTTAATAACTGAATGTTAAAAAAAGGTGAATTCAATAAATGGAAGGAGTAAGGCAATTTTTAGTGATGTGCTGATTTCTGATGGCTTTGACTATGTTACATTTAAGCTCCAAGAATAGCTCAAATGTACCTACAGTACACTGTATTATCTCGCTGATTCTTAGAATGCTATGACTTACAGGATGATTCAACAGTTCATTGTGTTCTTCTATTTCAGAATAATATTCAACACAAACAGTTTGGATAAACTTTCTGTTCTGTGCGTAATAAAGGGCTATGGCAGAGAGTAGGAAATATGGGAATTTGGGTCATCTCATGTTGTGATTCACAACCAGCCTCACTTAGATCTTCAGAGGATGAGTTACCCTCGCAGAGGCCTCACTGCCTATCAGTAACTGTGGGGTTATCAGCCCTGGACCGGGGGGAAAGCCACCTTTCCCAGCAACATCATACTGTGCCAGAAAAACAAATGTCCGAGACAAAATAAAATACCTTTCCAAAAACAAAACGCAAGAGAAGGGTGGTAACATATTTGAAAACTAAGTGAAAAGTACAGCCAAAAGGAATATTCGAGGATATGAAGAGTTAAAAGCAGCTATGGCCTGGATCAAAAATAAAAAGAAATATCATCATTGACAGCCAAGATTTTGTGGGGGCTGTATCATCTCATTCTGAATCAGACATTGCGATCAGTCAAAGTCTAACCAGGAATGACAACAAAGATTTTGTTCCTCCCTCATTAAACTGAAAGATCTAAAAAGAACATTTTTTTCGTTACTTGTTCAGTTCCATGACACCAGCTTGTTATCAATGTACAAAGTGTACAGCCTGTGTTTCCTTGAATTAACCCACTGTGTCATAATGACCTGAGTGAAAAAGTTCTCACTATCACAAGGAGTCCTAGTAATCTCTGGCCTCGACAGTGACACACACATCCTCACTCAACAAAACTGCCCAGTTACCAGATGTCTTACTCAGCAACTAATTAGTCACTGAGGTTACTTCTTGGCTCCAAACACTGACACAAGGGTGGGAGACTGCAGCAATGTTCTGTTCAAAACCTTCCTCTGAGCATTAATCAAAAGGCACACCATAGAGGATCAACTTCTTCAAAGATGCACACAGTACACAAGGACCAGCTTAAAAGGTTAATTGAACTATGGTGACCAACATTAATCTCATATTACTTCTCAAATGCAATAATGATGCCGTTATTCCGTTAGTGTTCCCAAAAATAGAGTGTGGGAGTCAGAATTTAATTTGTATTATTTGTAGCTCTCCCAATTAACAAAGGCCTGAGTGATTTGCATCAAACTACTGCACTATGATCTTGCCCACCGAGTAGTAGGGAAAAGGCTATCCTCACTAACAGAATACAGCATGTTGCTCATGGATCTAGTTTGGATTTAGAATCAAAGTTGGGCACAGGGTTTAAAAATAATCATGCACTGGAGAATTGAAAATCTACCCATCTTAAAAATAAAAATTACACCAACTGTGATATTGTCAAGACTGAGCATGACCCTTCGAGTTCCATCCTTATGATTTGACAGAGGGCTGGGTGTCTTGTTTTTCAAAATACCTCCAAAAACATGAGCAGAATTATTTTCTACTGATTTCTGATTCACTTCGCTGTCACCGCACCTCCCCGCCCCCCTCCAAATATCCGACACACTTAGAATGTACAAAAATAGAGAACTTTTATTGTTTATTTTGCTAATTGGTTAATGTTTATATTCCACTAAGACTGTATTTAATTATATAACTGCACTAATGATCAGTTCAGAGTATGGGTGGCAACTTACCCTTGTATATTTAAAAAGACAGCAAGGTTAGTCCTTGATGTTTTATAACATCTCTTTGCTGCTGTTTAACTCTATGAAAATAAGCTGGATTGGTTAGAAAATGGCTTGGATATTTCAAGCCTTCTTTCTCCATTCCTTTTATCAGTCCCGAAGTTCCAAGAACCATCGCCACCTTCTCTGAATTTTCACCACAAATTTACACTTGGAAGACCTTGTGCACAGCCGTTAATTTCTCTGGTAACTGTCAAGGACTGTCAAGAACATCAAAAGATTCCTTTGGAAATGGAAGTTATTTCGGTGATTTCAAGACCTGTAATTAATGCACATGTAAGACCATCGAAAGCACATTACTTTAAAACCTAGTTAAGCAGTCCTGAAAAAGCAGGCAAAAATGCAGCATTGCTTGATTAAAACCAGATCACCTTCCTGATGTGGAAAACACAGAACAAGAATGGCAGAATGTCACACGGAAAAGGTCTTTGGCAGCAAAGCAACAGAGACAGAGGCTGAGAAATTCTGGTCAGTCTCAACCTGTGGCAGATCAAAAAGCTCCCCAAGCTTCTACCTCCTCTCTCCACCCCCAAAAAGGTCTGCCTCAACAGTTACACTTTTAAGGGTTATCGGGGTCCTGAGGCAAACTTGACCCTCTGAAACATTCCAACACATTTACAAGTAAAGAAATAATAAAAATAGGATTAAAGTCAGCGCCTTCTGGTACCTTCTTCCTGGGAAAAACAAAATAAATCTAGCCACAGCAGTGCAAATGTAAATCTACTGAGGAATGTAGGCCATCCCTTCCTCAGCCTGGGTCATTTACAAGTCAACACATCGAGTGAGAGGAATACAATCCCCAGCTGCCCGTATACCTGCTGTCACAGGTGATTGCTACATCCCAAACCACTACTATTACAATCATCTCAGTCGCACTTTCACTTTTACCATGCTGGTTATGAAAAGGAAACAAACTTCCCAAAAGAATCTCTCCAAAAGAAATATACCTCCAAAGTATTTGTACAGCATAACCCCAAATAAATCCATGCTAAATTATATTTCTTACAATTATGATTCTATTCAGCACAGTAAACATACTGATAGTTAGTTCACGGTGTGAATTTTTTTTAACATTTCACTAAATAAAATTCTTTTTCTTTAATGATTTTTTTTTGCAGGGACCTAAAACACATCTCCCTTTCTGTAATCAAGTACTAACTTTCACCAATGTTTCAGACGTGCAGGCATCAGATCTTTGTGAGACTAAAATCATCAGAACATAAAAGCTGATAAATACATATTCCACACACATTGGGAACATGTTATTTAACTTGCAAAGTAACTCTGATTCCTGTAATAAACAGTAAATGACTTATCTGGTCATTGACAATGGCAGCGTTAATTGTTTTATCACCTGTAGTACTGATGCAGCATTTACAACATTATATTTCATATTTAGTTGCACGTAGACAAAATATTTGTTTCTTTGCTTCAGTTGTCCAAGTGTAACTCACCTGGATTAAAGCACATTTGTAGCAAGACAATAAACAGTATATATTACTCAGACACTTGTTAATTTTCAACTTGTGTGGTAAAATTTAATGCAGACTGTAGGCTTAAAAATCACAGTCATAAGCATGAATAAGTTACAGGAAACCTACAGTTTTTGGACAAAGAAACATGATCACTGCTTCAATATACATCCTTATTTGATATTCGCAGGAATTCCCTTCTGTGTTAGATCTGAGTTTGGAGTGAAGAATATTTTCATTTTCAAACTGCAAGCAGTTCCAAGGTACTTACTGAAAGTTATAAGACTCCAAATTAACACAGAAATTTAGACTGTCAAGTAAAATTAACCTTTTGATGGCTCAGTACCATTTTTTCCATCAAACAATAGGAGATTACAATCTCGATTTTTCCCTCTCTGCTAAGAATATTGAATTGGGAAAAGTTCCGCAATCCTGTGTTCGTCCTTAGTTTACCAATGATTCAAAGCTTAATAGGTGTACAAAAATCCACGGCTGGAAAGTATTCCTGCTTCTTACTGGTTTTGCCCCGAAGAACCAATTTAATCGTTTTGTACAAACAACAAAAAAAACTTATTTTCTGTTACTCATTACCATGGACTGATTGCTTTAACCTTGCATTTATCATACCAACAAAATAAAATTTATCTCCAAAAACGTTTTTGCACTGCACAGGGTTCTGACTCAAAATTGCAATCTAGTCTGTGTCATTTAACAGAATGCCAGAGGAAAAAATATTTATGTAAAGTGAGCAGAGCTTGAGATACAAGCCCCATTTTAAAAAAAATCTGCATTCACTATTAATTCCGGCTGTGAATTCCTATTTAGTGCATTTGTGTTTTGTATCAGTCACGCATTTTCCCATCTTTGGAACTCAAATTACATAAAGTCACTTTCTACAATTATCATCTGTGTATGTCTTCCATTATTACTGTCAAAAACCAGATTAATTGTAATGTAAAGCATCGAGCAATTTATATCACAGACAATCTACTGTTACAAATTTAAACTGGGCATGAGATTGTGTGACATCAAATCCCCTGCACTCATCCATGGGGATTCCTGTTATGTGGATATTCCTGTTCTGTAAAAAACAATTAGGTAATAAAGATATTCACTTTGTAGGAATTGATTGCAACAATTAATGAAGCCAATTAACATTCGATTTTTTTCAGTATTTGATGTATTCATACCAATATACAAAAAGAATATTCTAGTACTCCGCAGCCCTTCACTGATTATGAGCAGGGAGCCTTGGGTTCATTCTCCTCAGCTCAGTCTTAGGTTAACTGAGTAATATCTGAAAATCACTGCCCAGGACACCCCCCAGAAATAGGAGAACCTCTGATTCAGAAAGGTTGGTTTTCACTAGTCCTTCATCTGCTAAATATCATGCAATAACAAAATTCACCCATCCAAACTCTAATAATGAAGTTTGTGAGCCACATTACTCCAGAAGGCAAAATGATTACATTATTGTCTCGTATAGCTTCTTTAATTAAATCCTACTTCTTTCAAGGACTTAGAAGACTGAATCTTCTTGCATAGAACTTAAAAAGCTATTTGTACTCCATTGAATTTTTGATTTGTTTTTACAAATAAGTAAGTTTTGTTCCTTTCTTGTACGGATATAATTTTAGATCTGCTAGTTGTTCAAACCTCCTGTTTTCTATTCCCAGTTCATTATATTATTTTAAAAATAAGATTAATCATTTGTAGGCTCACTCATTTTTTTTCATGGCACTGATAATACTATTGATTTTATACAAAGGCCATCCACAATAAACATTGAAATCGAGCCCCAACTGTACATCTCTACCTGCACTGTCTGAGCATCACTACATTACTTAAAAACACTTTGCAGAATGTTGTCACATCTGTTCCAATTGCTCTCACTACATGAGAGCTTCCCTTCCAATGTGAACGTATACTGACTGGAAGGATAATGATACATGCCCGCATGTCTCAGAATAGGGATTAACATCACAGTACACAAAAGCAGTTTGTGCAAACCATCTACAAAGCTTGGACGAGATTTTTTCCTCTCCCATCACATTATATCTCATCCTTATTTCTTAAATGGGAAGCAATCCACGCAATAAGTAAATATCCCTTTAAAATAAAATTATGCTACTGAGAGGCTGATTGAATAGAAAGTAGAGTCTGCCATAGTAGCATGAGAAAGGCAGCACAGGGTGTACGCTTCTATAAGCAGTAACTGGGGTCCCTCTACAGGAAACAAAATTCACCTGCTTTAAATCAATCCATCCAAAATAGTTAAGAGTTTTGTTTTAAAATAGACATGTTGTACCAAACAGTTAAAAAATTGACTCTAAATTTATTATGTGTTATTGATAGTATTTTTATTTGTTGTGGGCAATATCAGCGCGAGACTGCAGTGAGCATCTTCACTCTTGGGCTGTCTGTTCGATTTCTAATGACCAAACTAGGCAAGAATTCCACATGTCAGAATACTGGAACAGAGGAACGACCCTTTCGAAAGGTTGGGCTTGAACCTCCCTGCCCTTGTTTGAGCTGCGTCCAAGAAAAAAAAACTATTGCTTTCATTCAGCAGAGCCAAACAATTTTGCAAGAAGACCAGGGAGCAGGCAGGGCATGTATCAGTGAGTGCCTGGTACAGAGACACCCGCTTCTGTGATTAATTATCAGTTATTACTGGCCCTGCAACAAGATTTCTGCTCTCCCAATAGAAGGAGCTTGCCAAGTCTCAGCTGCTTGTAAAGCGGCCCCTAGTGCAGACATAGCACTGGGGGAAAAGCCAAGATATTGCTAGGACGAGAGAGAGAGAGAGAGAGAGAGACAGAGGCGATAGGAGAATGGAAAGAGATGGCAGGGAGAGGGAGAGAGAGAGAGAGAGAGAGAGAGACCGAGCGAGCTAAGAATTGAAACTGTCTCCGCACAAGATACTAATGATCCCACTGCTGAACTCTGGCATGGATTGCAGTTCAACACGCCGACCCTCACCACAGCACATAAACCTGCATTCTACCACATGAAGCCAATTAAAGAACTCTGAGAGGCCCCTCAACCTACTATCAGTTTCAGCCGAGGTCTGTCAGTCGGGGGAGACTGGACGCGGTGCTCTGTTTATTAGAAGTACTTGAGGTACAATCAACTCCACTCAACCGCAAGCCTTGCTGGAACTCTCTATCTCAAACTTTACAATAACTGGCTCCTGCTGCACTTTTATTTTCTTCTTCAAGCTACAAAGAAACGTACTCTTAGGGAGTTAATGAGGGCAAGCATGCACAATCCAGTGACAGCAGCACAATTGCTCAGTGACAATAAAATGGTACTAATCGACACCAAAATAAACAACATAACAGCTGACTGGGAGTTAAATAAACTGGGAAGGAAAAGAAAAAAAAGAAGACATGCAAATAAAGCATTTAAATCAAACTCACCTGTTGGGCCATTCTGAAGAGCAGGTTAGTCTCGGAGTTCTGCCATGTCCCCATGAAACCAGGCTCTGTGGATGCTGCTCTTGTGCTGAACTGCATGGAGTAGTTGGGACTTAAGTCTATTAAAGTGAAGTCGCTTGCTCTGACTCACACACGCATACATACACTCTCTTTCTCACTGCCTTTTCCCCACTCTCTCTCTCTCACATTCCCTTCTGCTGCTCCTGACTGCAAGGTATTGGTGGGTTTTCAAGCCTCTTGGCTGTCAGTACCAAGATGTGTAGTTAAGATCTGCCTGCAACTCTGCTTTCCTTGGGGAGGGGTGGGGTGGGGGGGGGTCAGTGCTCCTTTCGCACCTCCTGAACAGATACCCCGATCATTTATGCATAGACTGTGACTCCCAAAGCACGCCCTGTACAGCTTAACAGCTGCCAGTCAGGTGTGCAGGCAAAACGGATGAGACCTGACCATCAGCTCACCCTCCCAGTGACTGGATGTCATTGGATAACAGCGAAAAGAACTCAAAGCTCTAGCTTTACTGGCAAACAGAGAATGACATCCTGTGGCAATTCCACACAGGCTTGGGGGTGGTGGGGTGTGAGGAAATTACATTCAGCAACACGGAGCTGAACAATTTAGGAATTTAGAGGTCAGGAGGGGGAAAAAAATCTGTAGCATTTTCTGACAATCCTTTGCTTCTTTAAAAGCTTGAAAATGATAATGGAATCTCACCTTTTGGCACAGTAGAAAGTCCTCGAGTGACAGCTCTGTGTCATTAGTGTGTCAATAAAAAAAATGAACAAAATGTACACAATAGTGACACAAGTGTACATCCGCCACCCCCTTTTCTCCCTAAAAGCTTTCCTACAAACTTTCCCTTTGCATGCACTCTTGACTACATTCAATTCACTGTCATTATACTAAAAAGATCCAAAGCAGAAAATGCTGATTTAGAAAAAAAATACAAAGCACACATCAAAACTAAAATAAATATCCCAGGATTATTGCACCAATGTCCACCTTAGCTCCAAGAAAAGATCCCATAGGTGGATTTTTCGTTGTGTGATCAATAATGCCACACAGTAGCTGCACTCTTAAATCTCCACTCCCTCGTTCTATCTCCCTTTAAAAATCAGCTAGCCTCTTGATTTCTGAAGTGGCACTCAGTTCTCCAGTCAAAGCTGTATACTCTGCTTCTGACCTTCCCACTAATGGCTGTTATTTGTGAGAGGCTAAAGGACATTGCCAATAGCACGCTCTAGCTCTCCCTCTCCTCCTGTCCCGCAGTCCTCCCAGCCTAGACAGCCTGCAGTAGCAGCAGCAGCACCTGCAGTAATAGACTCCTTTATTAAAACTGTTATTCTGCAAGACTTGAAATTCCCCCTAGACTGGGGCCATGTCAAAGCCGATATAATTAACTAGGAAGCTCAGCAACGGATCAATTACCAGACAAGCAAGTGATAGTGAAATCAATGGAAGATCATCAGCCACATTATCAGTGTTGCAACTCATTAGGATAAAACGTAGGAATGCTCTCAAAGCAAGCTGAAGTGAGCTAGCAATCCCAAACAAAGGGCTAATTTGGACCCCTGCTGTGAACATTCTGTATTAGAATGAGCTTTTTCTTTCCTTAAACACCACAACCCCATAACTAAATGTGACAGACTGAACAAAGCAGTTTATTAAGATACCAACTCCAAGTTTATTTACTTCATAAACTTGCCCTTAGAAAAATCAATAGAGTCTGTGCAGGGATTATTAGGCTGACTAACTAATACATCCAGTTTCAAGCTTCCTAACCAAGGATGTTCAACAGTAAGCTACCGGCAAGGTCTTCTATGTAGAGGGGTGTTCCTGTGCTGTCTTTTTGTTGTTTCTGTTAACTTTGCTATATTGTGGACATATGCAGACAAAGTAACCCAGACACTGACGATGACTCTGTCTGAATCTTTCCAGAGGAAAGCTGCAATTTGTCATAGAAGAATGTGTCCGAATCTCCAAGCTTTACATCATCCACACTGTTATCTGTAAATCCTCCAACACTTTCTTTTTTCTATGTATACACAAAGCCACTACTGAGCTTCTAAGCTTTGAAACCGAACCTGCTTTCCATTTCGCACACTCAAGGAAAAAAAACACAGGGCCATACCTGAAAACTATGCCATACCTACAAAATAAAAGGCCGCCACTCTTAATTCTTGGGAGCACAGGATGAGCTACAGACAACGGAAGTGTTGTATGTGTAGGACTGTCCATACAGTTATTTTTAAAAGAAAAATCCTTTATAAAGCACAATTAAACTGAACAGAGTAAAGAGCCGCAACTGAGATAATTTTCTGTCACGTGTTTTATATACACAAAACGCGAGATTATTTAACTAATGTTAATATCCTGGAATAACTTCAGTTGAAATGGGACAATGTGGATTTAGAGTGAAGCAGAAATAGACAGATTTTACCCGGTATCCAAAGTGAACCTTATCCTTCCTTGTCACTGTACCGTATTTACTGTGTAAAATATTCACTGATCACATCTGTGTCACGGTAAACATGATTTCCGTCTTGTTTGTGTGCTTGTACAGATTCTACAGTCTCGTGAAATCGATATGTTTTTTTTTATACAGTTTAGTTTTCTTGTTGCCGTGAGCACAGAAACAGTTTATTTTTTTTAAAAAAATCTGTTGCTTTTTAACAAGATTTTGAATGTAAAAGATTCTATGCATCGATTGTAATTTCTCTCAGCCAGACGATGAAAAATCAACCCTTGCTCTGATTACTGCTGTAACATTGTCCAGCCAAAACTCTCCTTCTGGCATTTGCTGTTTATGTTCTAGTTCTGACAATGCTCAAGATTATTTTCCAGGAGAAATTCGAAACTCGCGCTTATGTTTTTCCAAGTAAGAATTAAGGAATAAACATGTTTCTCAGGGTTTTTTTGAATTTGAATCAGAATTAAAGCATCATATTCCTCTGATGAAAAGTTAACAAGAAACTAGGGTTTTCTTCTGATCGTCCTTAAACCTGCCAATCCTGATTACCGAAAACCAAATCGTTGGCGGGAATTTTTAACTAATTGCGATTGTGGTAGAAAGTTAAGTCTCTGAAATTATTTGAAATATTTCAAAATCAACACCTAACTTTTAGCTCATAGTTAAATAAATGTTTGTGGTGTGGCACCTTAAAAAAACGCACCGAGATTTTTTTTTAAAGTCCCATTTTTCTCTCTCAAAAAAAATGGAAGAAAGCCAAGCTATGTCAGCAGAATGGGGTATTGTCTCTTTAAGTAAGCGGCTCGCAGGGAACTGGGTTAAAGATCAGTGGTTCCTTCATGTGACACTGGACGTTGTTGATTGCTGAATAAGACAGAACTGTCACTGTTAGTGACCAACAAACCATAGCCCACTCCAACACACATGATAATCAGATCACCTCCAAGGCAATGGGGGGGGGCGGAGAAATCTTCGTTTCTGTATTTAGAACAAAGCAAGTAAACACTTTCTCCTGTTGAAACAGTGCGTAAATTTTCAACAAATATTATAATTTCACCAACTATTCTTTGATGGTAAAATCAGCCGCGTCTTACCCACTGAGGATCTTTGAGGTGCAACAGCACCTCGTTGGATAAATGGAGTTCCTTCACCCCCTTCCCTGTTTAACCCTTTCACTGCTTGCTCGCCAGAAAACTTGCTGCTTTTTAATCTGCTCTCGAGCCCCGCAACATTTCATCACTCATTCTCAAACACTTTCAGAAAACGGTTTCAGCATCACCATTCCTCTGTGGCAATCACAAAAAGCTCTGGAGATGGACACGCTGTCAGGATCGGTAAAACCATATCTATTTTCCATTCCAGGGGCAAACTATTCTTTGCCTTTCACTACGCTGCCCTGTACACATGGAAATGGTTTGTGGTTCAACTACCGCACACTGTCAGGGATTACTGACTCGCAGTGCAAGGCCTAGACTAGGAAAGTTCTCCCTAGAGTCCTAATCAATAATTATATCCCAATCAATAGCATGGTAAGAGATGATCTGGTCAAAACTAAATTGCAGTTTGCAGGAGCATGCTGTGCAGAAATCGGTTGCACATTTTCTATGCTTCAGGAAAAGTCCTGAGGAATGATATCAGATTATGAAAGGCACTATATAAATGGAAATCGCTCTTCCACTGAGCAGTGCTGTGGGTTTTATTTGTTGTGATCCACATTGAGGCATCTTGCTGGAAAGGATATTATTAGGGTTCCCAATGAATCAGTTCCATCTTTCTCCATGTCTCCTCAATTACAATCAGAAATAACATGGCCTTTTTGTTTTCATTTCAATCCTTGTATAGTGGAATGAAATAGGTTTAAAAACATATCAGACCCAAACCCTTTAAGTTGCAATCTTGTAAAGAGGGATGACCACTAGACAAGGAAGAGTCAAAATCTCCTCGTCTCTTGACATTGAGGCATCTTGGGCAATTTTGAGTGAACAAATCCAGATCCAGCACCTGCAATTTTCCTTCGCTCCCTTCATTCCCATCCTGCTATGAAAGAGTCAAATAAAATAAACAAAATTTTGTTTTCATGTCGAACTTGAAACATCACACAAGAAACAATCCTTCTGAAACTGCTGTTGTCAGGTTGGGAAAATGCCTCCAGTAAGCAGGTTAAACACTTCCCAGAAAACCTACACATGTGCCATTGAACTGAGGAAGGAAACCAAAAACAGCAGATTCAGAAATTTTTTGTTCATTCATGGGATATGGGCATTTGCTGGCTGGCTATCATTTTATTACCCATTCCTAGTTGCCCTTGAGAAGGTGGCGGTGAGCTGCCTTCTTAAATTGCTGTTAGTCGGTAGACTCACAATGCCATTATGGAGGTAATTCCAGAATTTTGACCCTCAGTGACACTGAAGAAATGATTATATATTTCCAAGTCGGGATGGGGAATGGCTTGGAGTGGAACTTGCGAATGGTGGTGTTCCCACCTATCTGCTCCCCTTGTCCTTATAGACGTAAGTGGTTGAGAGTTTGGAAGGTGCTAAGAATCTTTGGTGAATTTCTGTGGTGCATTTTGCAGCTGGTACACATGGTTGCTACTGAGCATTGATGGTGGAGGAAGTGGATGCTTGTGAACGTTGGACTAATCAAGTGGGTTGCTTTACCTTGGATTGTGTCAAATTTCTTGACTGCAGTTGGAACTGCATCAATTCAGGCAAGTGGGAAATATTCCATCACACTCTTGACTTGTGCCTCGTAGATAATGGATAGGCTTTGGGAAGTCAGGGGGTAAGTTACTTGCTGCACATTTCCTAACTTCTGACCGTTTCTTGGAACCACATATCTGGTATGCTGAGACTATCAATGCAGTTACTGGGGAGGCATTCTATGCTAAACCAAATTGACAAATTTCAGGGAAGCATAGAATTGTACAGTACAAAAAGAAAATATCCAGCTCATCATGTCTGCGCTACTCTTTGAAAGAACTATCTAGTTAGTTTCACTCCTCTGCTCTACCCCCTAGACCTTTCTCAAACAACTATCTTTTGAAAGATACTACTGAATCTGCTTCCACTGTCCTTTCAGACAGTTCATTCAGATCATAATGTCTAGTTGCATGAAATGAATTCCGTTTATCTCCCCAATGGCTTTTCTGTTAAGTATGCTAAATGCTTCCTCAGGTTACCTGCCAATGGAAACTATTTACCCTTACATTATCAAAATGTCTCATGATTTTTAACTCCTCTATCGAATCTCCCTCTACTGTTGTAAGATGAATGACATCAACTTTTCAGTTTCTCCACCTAATTGAATTCCCTGGTCCCTGGTACATTTCTATTAAATGTCCTCTGCACCCACATCCTTCTTGAAGACTGACAAATGTTTGTTGTTTCCAGAACAACATTTTAAGTAATGAATAATTGCAACCCCACCTTATAAAATAATCCAATTGAGTTGAAGTGTTGCCTTCACGAATTGTAAAAGAGCAAATGTATCAGATATAATTTCTAATTAACACTATGCAAGGAAATAAACTCAGAGAAACAAGGTTGTGCAGAATATGCAATTATGGTAATTTAAAAACAAAACTGTTGCCAATATGTAAGGGAATATTGTGGCAACAGGGATCAGTCTTTTCTCAATATTACTTATGTCCTTGTCTGGAACATACTTTGCAGCAAAGTCACAACTGAACCCTCATCATCTGCTCTTCATTGCGTCAATTATCCTGCCATGCAGCAAAAGTGATGGCAAATGGCACATTAACCCTCACAGTCCAGAGTGTCCTTTTCACTATACAATGTGTGCAAGAGATTTCCTAAAACATAGGCATCCAAGTGTTAAAGAAATTCATGAACCCCATAACTTTACTCAAATTCACCCGGCAAAGAAAGTCTCTTAATAACTCTATGCTTCTCTGTGCTTTTAAATATTGGACTAACATGAGCAGACAGACAGTAACAGTAAGTTAAGTGGAGAGGTACAATTGACAAGTTAAAATGCATTATTTGAATAACTTTGATCGTAATTAAATTATCAGGAAATTCAAACAAAATACAGAATCACCAGTTACATAGTAATTGTTCATGAACAGGTCAACCTTGAGTCCAGGGAATATTCCTAAAAGTTCACAGGCAAGAAGAAAGTATTGGAGAGGTGCTGTGAATTTTGAAGCTGCTGTAATAAAGATCGAAATTTAAGCAAAATTTGAGCTGAATAATCCAAATAAGAATGTTGGCAAAGATCTTTAACTTTGATGCTGTGACAATACTCCAACTGTTCAGAGGAACGTTTTAAGGTCACACTACTAATTAACCCTTTGAGCATTCTGGCAAATTTCACAGAATATGAGGCTCATGGAATTTCCCTTAACGTCTCACAATTTTGCATTGCTACATTATAATATCTGACATTTATGAAGTACAGAGAAAGCTTACCACAAGCAGTCACAAGTAATCAATTACATTCAGCACAGAAAGAGTTAATGAAATGGCAATCTATTATTAACCTTGATTAGCTAATACAGTGTGTCGTCACTGGCCTGTTTTCTAAATGCCAAGAGGAGGTGTGCAGAGACTTTAAGCTGTCACATGGATTAACGTGGGGGAGCAAACCAAAAAAAATCAGCAGATTCCAATGAGTACTGGTATCTATCATTCTGCATCACTTTCCAGGGCTCCCCCCTCAACACTGCCCTCTGAATTACTTGTGTGAGATACACAGATACAGGTCTCAGTTGTTTGGCTACCCTTTCTGGTGAGATGAGAGAGTTTGTTCCAGTGTCTATCCAGAACATAGCCACTGATTGACCTAAGGGATCTGGACATCAGGATAAATGGCAGAACTCCAGACTCTTACTGCAAGTCATCAAGCGGCTTTCAGTGTAGCAAAGACCAGACACTAACCCTTTAATCCCCTTTCACTTTGTTGATTGTAGCAAAGAAATAGAATTGTGAGGAACAGTGGAGTCGCAGAAACTGCTAAAATTCCCAACCTTTTAAATTGTTCAACCATTTTATAAGTCTATTGTTTTGTAGAGTATGAAGTGAAACAAAATTCTTTGGGACAGTTTGAGTTTCAAGAATAATTTCCAGGCTGATGTGTGGTGTGCACAAAGGACCAAAAGATTTGCTAAATAACCAACTAAACTCATGCAGCAGGTGCACTGTATCTATCACACAATAAATTCCACCTTCTATCAACTTGACTATCTGGGTTTTAATCAAGTCTGTTTGTTTATTAATTACTGGGGCACTTGTATGCACATTTATGGTGAGTTAGTACACTTTACCACTAATTAGAACCATAGAATCATGCAACACAAGAGGAAACTTTCAGTCCACTGTACCTGTTGACTGAGCTCCCAGCCAGGTCCACTGACCCCTATTTTCTTTGCATCCCTCTATTTTCCCTTCAAGTATTTACCCAAGTGCCTTTCGAAGTTATACAGAACCTGCTTCTTCCACACTTTCAGTCAGTGCATTCCAGATCACAGCAATTAATTTAAATTTTAATTATTCATTGAGGTTTGGTATAAGAAAATAAATTTTATTTCCAACATTATTTCAGTATGAGTGCCTGTGATTAAAAAAACATACTTTTGTTTTCTTTTCCCTTAATATATATGAAGCTTGTACAGAGAGATTTCATAGTTTTCAAATAATGTACACACACCTCTCAATGGCTGGCACTTTTGAATAAAGTTTATCCTAATCACACATTATCTTAAGAGAATTCTACTGCAGCAAGAAAAAAATTACACTAATCTAAACCTGATGTTACTGAGCCCTAAAGGCCCAGTTTCAAATGAATAATTATTATGAAAAGAGCAGCAGTTTTTTCAAATGCTTTCATTACAGAACAAATTTGCATAAATGTCACATTCCCTTCAATATGTAGCATTATAACATATGATTCAAAAATATTATGAAGTGAACAACAGGATTGAAGAAAGGAAGAAATGTTAAAATTAATAAGATGCAATAAAAGACTATTTAATTAAAACATTTTTTACATAACCCTTCTTCTATGCAGTGCCCAAAAAGGAACTGTACTTTGCCCGTGTAGTTCTACAAGCTATTTTATAACATTATATCATATTGTATGTTTCTTTAAATTAGAGGAGACCCTGTCAGTGAATGCTGAAATCTGTAAGCAGTCATTCCATGCAGACTACATGATCTGCTTCATGAATTTTTAAAGAGACAGTGTCCCTTTTTCGTTGGCCTGACCAAGCCATAAAGTCATAAACCTTAAAATACTTGTGCACATTCAGCCGGGTCTGGTCCCGCCAATGTCAGGTTTGAAGCAGAAGTCCTAATAGAAAAGCTGTGAAAGTGATTTTTTGAGAACATGATTTATCAGAATGAACAAATTGAACCCAGAAATTTAGGAGGGGTGGGAGAGTAATTGTTAGGTGTTGTCTGCTTCTCAAACGTTTACATATTGCAAGGGTTATGTTCAGCGGATTTCAATTGCGTATCCCTCCCCATTATTCCATGGGTCCACCACCACCAGCACCCTCTGCAATCTCGCAACACACAACTAATGATGTCTGAGGAGTCTCAATAGTGGCTGCATGAAGTGAAAAGAACCTCCACTCAGGCTTGAGGGCTTTGGAGTATCGAGCGCATGGGTGGATGGATAAGCTTGAAGTTTGGAAGTTATTACTGTCTGGGAAAGGTGACAGATAAAAGATTGGGGGTGGGACAGTCTTGTGTTTGGGAGAGATTGAGATTTGGTAAGGCATTGTAGTCAGAAATATCCAGACCAGGAGTGAGGGCGATTGTGATGAGCATCTAACTGCATAATTGGCACTATTTAGAATTGGTTCTCTCAGCCTTGAGTCTGGCTGTTTTGGGAAAACAAAAAAAAAATTGCAGCAGAGATGAGGAGTAACTGTTCAGCTACTTATTTATATATGTATTTAAAATGTACAATTTCAGGTGTGGCTGAATGACTTTTATGTGTCATTATTCAAGATGGTGGACTGCACGTCTAGCTGCAAGTATAAAAACACATCCTGTCAGCTATGAGTTGACACAAGCAGGGTATGTAGTGCCTGACAAATAGACATTACTTGTTATGATTTAAGTCCATTGATTTTGGTTGAGAAGAAGTTCTGTGTAGGGAGGATGCGGTGGAGGCTGGTACAATTGCAACACTTAAAAGGCATTTGGATGGGTATATGAATAGGAAGGATTTGAAGGGATATGAGCCAGGTGCTGGCAGGTGGGACAAGATTGGGTTGGGATATCTGGTCATCATGTACGGGTTAGTCTGTGCTGTACATCTCTATGACTCTTGTCCTCTTCAATTGTGTACAGTGTACCAGTGTACAGTTAAAAAAAAGTTCTCTCTTACTTCAGGTAAATATACACGTCCAAGGAACATAAACTCCTGCTCTCCTAAAAGTCTGCTATGAAAATGCTGTGGCCACAAACAAGTGTAATCCAGTGCCATTTTAAAATTTGCAATACTTAATGCCTTTTCCAAAGTTAGCAATGTTTATAGTTGTTAATAACATAACTTGGAATACAATAATGGGTAAGACAACAGAAGCTTGACAAATAACAGCTCATCTGTTGATTATGCACTTGACTGCCTTTCAGACCCAACATCAAGGTCAATAATTTTAGATTACACCTAATGCTTCCATTTTTTTTTGAACAGCAAATGTTGGTGATGATCTCACTATCAGTAGTTTCTTGACTTTCCCACTGCCACCTTCTTTGGCATTCTGCCATCGTCCCTTTTAAATCTCTTCTGCCTTCTACCCTTTCACAGGCCTTCCCTTTTTGTTTCTCTTCCCTTCTTTCCCCCTTACTAACCTTTATTTTAAATTTTTTTAACTTTTCAAAGTCTGATCATATTTAAAACATTAAACCTGTTTCTATCTCCACAGATGCCTGGTCAGTATTTTCATAATTTCTAAATGCTTTTTCTACTATGGCTAAGGTGTGGTGATGTCATTTATGGTCTGCTCTGGACACAAGAAACTCCTTTGATTGAGAATTCTGGGCATTTTGTTGCAGTTCTCCAGCTTATCAGATACGTGAGGATTATTGTGGAATATTAAATCAAAACCAGGGTATCTTTTGATCAACAGAACAAAATAAACAGTACAAAGTATTGTTTTGCAAGTTTAGAAACCTGTAAAATGTGATTATGAAGAAGTAACAAAGACTCGTTTGGAACCCAAACAATATGCAACATGAATAGAATTTTCTGAACATGTTTGACGTTATTAATTAATGTTATAAATGTGATGTTTCATAGGATTGTTATATCTTGGGACTATGTCTTTAATTTAGGATAAATTGAGGAATGTGGGCCTTGTGCTATTTTTCTGACTCTGCTAACAGCAGGATTGAATTAAAGATTACAGGTGGCCAAGATTGCTTCACCTTGTAATGATTTGCAAAGTATTCATGCCTGTAAAAGTTCACCAAAATATCTGATTATCTCCAAAGTCCCAGAAATCTAGTCCCAATTATTTAATTTTGAGACTAAAAAAGTTGAATGCTTTCAGGTTTTCTAATTAGCATCTCTACCTGGATATAGGGCCCATATGATTCACATTGTTATTGAGATGGGGGAGGGTTCATTGGAAGCCACTGTAGGGTCACCTTGCAGAGTGTTTCCCTCAAATATCATTGAACTCCAGTTTGCAAAGGACCTGAGTGATAGTGAGAACTGACAGAATGATTGAGGCAGGAAGTAAGTGAAGCAGTCATTGTCCATATGCAGGATGACCTGCACAACATCCAAACTTAGATCATAAGTAGCAAGTAACATTCATACTATACAAATGTCAAGCAATGACTGCAGATCGTGGAGATCAAAGTAGAAGAGTGTGGTGCTGAAAAAGCACAGCTGGTCAGGCAGCATCCAAGGACCAGGAGAATTGATGTTTCAGACATTAACCCTTCATAATGAATGAGGCTTGTGGGCCAAAGGGGCTGAGAGATAAATGGGAGGGATTGAAGCTGGGGTGAAGGTAGATGGGAATGCGATAGGTAGATGAAGATGGGGGTGAAAGTGATAGATTGGAGAGGAGGGTCGAGCAGATAGGTGAGAAATAATACCTATCATAGTCCCAGCAACTTTCCTTCCAGCCCCACCCCCTCCCATTTATCTCTAAGCCCTCTTGGCCCACAAGCCTCATTCCTGAGGAAGGCCTTGTGCCTGAAACATCGACTCTCCTGCTCCTCAGATGCTGCACTTTTCCTGCACCACACTTTTCGAGAATGATTAAGGCAGCAAGTCTTTATGGTTAACTAGCAAGAATCTGAGGTGGAACACGTGCTTGGATTGAAGAAATCCAATTCACAAGAATTTAAATGAGTCTAGAAAATATATTCAGCTTTGGCTAGGTGCAGGAACCTCTAAGATAACATTTACTGAAAAATGTTTGGGGATTAGGAGTTATCTAGATGGAAAAGAAACAGAAAGGAAGCAAGATCTCAAGAGCTTAGAATCCCTTTGGATTCTGACAGAAAGGAGTGTTTATTTGAAGGACAGTGTAAAGTATAACCACAGAGATTTCTGATCCCTTTAAATGTCAAACAGGCAAACTCTTCTGTATTTTAGAATAATGTTTCGTCAACGTTTCTTTCAGTTTGTGTGATACAAGAAAAGTCATGGAACTGGAAATCTTGCCATGTGATCCTTTCCACCATTCACTGAAAGTATTTTTTTTCTTTTTTGAATTATCAATATCTGCAGGATTAAAACAAATCATATTTTTATATAAAATATATTATTTTACATCTGAAATCAAATAAAATATTACATTTAACCATTAACAGACATGCTCTGATTTTTAAAATTTATTGAAAAGATGTGAGGATCACTGACGAGGCCAAAACTATTGCTCATCACGAAAGGTGGTGATGAACTGCCTCCTTAAAATATCACAGTCCTACAGGCACAGGTATGCCCGCACTCCACTTAAGGAGTTTGAGATTTTAAGTCAGCAACAGCAAAGGAATGATGATATAGTTCCAAATCAGAATGGTCTGAGGCTTCAGGAGGAACATTCTTATCTGCACTTTGTCTTGCTGACTGGTGATAGTCATGAGCTTGAAAGGTACTTTTCAAAGGGTTTTGGTGAGTTCGGGTGATGAATGCAATGCATCTTTTAGGTGGTACACACTGCCAATATTGTGTGCCAACTGTGAAGGGAATGAAAGCTGAGGATTGTGGATAGTGGTTTTCTTGGATGGTGTTTTGAGTTTCCTGAATGTTATGGGAGCTGCAATCATCCAGGCAAGTGAAAAGTGTCCCATCACATTCCTGGTTTTTGCCTTGTGGATGGAGGACAGGCTTGGATACTGAGAGGCTGTGTTACATGTCTCTGGCATGTACTCATAGCTTATGGTTTGACCAGTTTTGTTTCCAGTTTATGGTAACCCCCAAGGATAATGAGAGTGGTATACAGTATTCAGTGATGATGATGCCACTAAACATCAAGGTTAAACAGTAAGAGTCTCTTTTGTTTGATAAAGCCATTGCTTAATATTTGTATGGCATACATGTTACTTGCTACTAATTACTCTAAGTCTGGATGTTGTGTAGGTCATGCTGAATATGGACAATGACTGCTTCACTGTTGCAAATGATGCTGAGCATTAGTGCAAACATCAAAGAACATCCCTACTTTGGACCTTATGATGAAAGAAAAGTCATTGATGAAGTTGCTGAACATTGTAATGTCTAGGTCATGGCCCTGAGGAACTTCTGTAGAGATGTCCTGAAAACACCATTCCCACTGAGACATGCAGGACTGCTTGGTGTGCTGACACCATTCACAGTGTTGACTTCCGGTTTTGGAATGTAGACTGAGGTGATCAATCTCCAACAACCACAACCATGTTTATTTGTGGCAGACCTGCCTCCAATGAGGGGAATGTATCCCCCTGATTCCCATACACTCCAGCTTTGATTTGTCTACTCAACAAGAGGAGGCTTCCTTTTCTTTATTTGACCTGATGCTATATGACTTCATGGAGTCAGAAGTTAAAGTTGAAAACTCTTGGACTCCCAACACAACCTATATACTATTGTGCTGCTATCTCGGTTGGTCTGTTTGGCCAGAGGAACAAAAAATATCCAGGGATGGTGATATTGAAATCTAGAACATTGTCTATAAGCTTTGATTGCAAAAGCACAGTTATGTTAAATTGGACCAGTCTATGGATCAGCTCTCCCAATGTTGGTGAAAGACTTCAGTTGTAAGTAAGGAGGACCTTTCATGGTTGACAGGCTGGGTTTGCCATTATTGTTTCCAGCGTCTAGGTCCATGTGAGAGGACATTAAAGAGACAACTACATTTATGTGGGTTTGGAGTTACATGAAGGCCAATTTTGGTAATGATTGCTGATCCAGGTGTCATCAAAAGGTGATATTAGTTTTGCATTCACCTTTAGACTTGTTTTTAGTTCTGGATTTTTAATCGAATTCTAACTCAAATTTCACTCCTGCCAAGGTGAAAATCAATGTACCCAGAGAATTAGCCTGCGACTCTGGTTATTGGTCCACTGATTTTATTCTGACATCACCACATCTCCTATCATTAAAAAGGTGATGATGAGCTCCCTTCTTGAATCCATGTGGTTAAGGCTATTGTTAGCTAAAGGATTCTAGAATTTGGACCCAGAGACAGTGAAGAAGTGATGATATATTTCCAAGTCAGGATAGTGTGATGTCTGCAGGTGATGTATTTCACATCTGTCTGCTGCACCTCTTTTTTCTCAATTATGGACTTGATAGATGGTATTGAAAGGGCCTTGTCAAATTGCTGCAATGCATTATGTGGATGGTACACCCTGCAGACATAGAGTTGGTGGTTGAGGGTGTGAACATTTAATGGGTGAATGTGGTATCAATTAAGCAGGCTGCTTTGTCTGAGATGGTGTTGAGGTTCTTGAGTATTGTTGGTGTTGAAATCATCCTGGTAAGTTGGTAGCATTGCATCATACCTCTGACTTGAGCATTTTTGATGGTGGAAAGGCTTTGGAGATTTAGGAGACAATTCACAGACTGCAGAATTTCCAGTTTCTGACTGATTCTAAGTTGTTATACAGTTAACTCTGAAAACTATTTTATTGTTAATCACAGACAAATTCTTTTCATTTTGCTGAAATTCTCCCAGGAATTTCTTTGATGTAGTCACACAATGTAGCAGAGTTATGCAATGTTTAGGAAAGAAAATAAAGGCTTACATTTAACATTATACCTTTCACAATCTCAGAACATCACAAACACTTTACAATCAATGAATACTTGGGCATGTTGTTCCTTTTTTTGATGTAAGAGAACTGCAGCATGCTCAGTTGGTGGCACCCTGGCCTTTAAATAATAAGATTCCAGTTCAAGTTCTAATCCATGTCCTGAGTACTAAAATCAAGGCTGACAATCTAGTGCAGAACTGAGGCTGCACTACACTGTCACAGATGTCACCTTCCTGCTCTAGTGGATGTGAAAGATCCAACTGAGATTATTTTAAAGCAGCACAGGGGTGTTTTCCCCACCATTACAAAATTGGGAATACTCAGTTAGTCTGACAGCATCAGTGGAGAGAGAAATATTGCAACAGTGATGACATTTCATAAGTATGCAATTGTCTATAAACCATGTTGAGACAAGTGGTGGTTATGCATAGTACTATGTGAATACAAGTCCATCTTTCTTGTTATTTCTTTCACAACAAGATCTCCCAAACAGTGAGAAGTTAGGAAATTAAGCATTGACAGTGACAGAGCTGATGCCATTGCTATAATAGATAATAGTTGATTGAAGCATTTATCCCTTGACAGATATTCAACTCACAGGCCTGTGGTACCCTGCTATCAGTCTCCCCCCTCTCTTGAATGGAGGAGTTACATTCAGTATTTTGAGATCTGATGGGATCTTTCTGTATCTTACCCAGTGGCTTGGGGTGGGAGGGGGGGGAGGAGGATGGTATGTGTGGCTGTCTCTGCCATCACAGCCATCAGCTTTTGGGATGGTGGGGGGTTGTTATTGGGATAGCATTTACTGAGGCCAGAAAGGCCTTTTGCCAAACGTGGGTACTCCGTTTGCCAGGACGTAGGGTGGGAGTTGAGGGAAAGTGGTTGCTGCTGTCGGGTGGGTAAGTCGAAGAAGGCTGCAAGCAAGTTTGAGGAGTGGGCAGAAGGCTGCAAGGGTATTGGGATGGGAGAAGGAAGCCACAAGTGAATTCATGGAGAAGTAAGTTGAGGGAGGGAAAAGGAGGTTGCAAGGGATGAACTTCAAAACTGAATTAAGGGATAGGTTGGGAGAACTTGCCCACTTTGTCTGGAAGAATAGAAAAGTAGTGGAATGTAGAAGGTTCCTGGTGTCCTGGTACAAGTCCAAAAAATTAGCATGCAGGTACAGTAAATATTTAGGAAGGCAAATGGAATGCTATTTTTTATTCCAAAAGGAACGAAGCATAAACGTTGAGATGTTTTGCATTCAGTATACACAGAAGTATTAAGGCCACAAGAAATAATGTACACGTGCTATAAACATTTCAAGGAATATTTACTGACTGATCCCTGGGATGGAGGGATTATCTATGGAGAAAAAGTTGGACACGCAGGACCAAAATCTACTGGACTTTACAAGAATGAGAACTGATCTTCATGAAACATATGAGATTCTCAGGGTACTTGAAAGGATGGATGTTGAAAACATGTTTCTCCTTATGAATCAGACTAGAACACGGGAAGAAGTTTCAAAGTAAGGAGTCTTCCATTTAAGCTGGCAATGGGGTGGAATTATTTCTTTTTCATAGAATCCCTAAAGTGTGCAAGCAGGCCATTTGACTCAACAAGTAGCCTTGGGTGACTATCTGTGTGGAGTTTGCACATTCTCCCCAGGCCTGCATGGGCTTCTACCCACAGTCCAAAGATGTGGCCCTGCTAAATTGCCCAAAGTGTTAGGTGCATTAGTCAGAGGTAAATACAGGGTAGAGGAATGGGTCTGGATGGGTTACTCTTTGGGGGTCTGTGTGGACTTGTTGGGCCGAAAGGCCTGTTTCCATACTGTAGGGAATCTAATCTAATCCATTAAGGCACCCAATAATTGAAGATAGTTTTTGTGAACCACATTGTAAAGAATACCAAAACAAGGTTTTGTTTGTCACAAACAATCATCTTCATTCCGCTCTACCTTGACTGTGCAATGCACAATGTCAGAACAAGCGCCATTTAAAATCTTTACTTATTTTCTTTCCTTCATTGGATTCTAACATGAGATATTTTTATTCAGAAGCTGGATTTTTGACATGCAAATGCATCACAAGTGTTGGAGATATGGCTACACACAGAGCTGCATGTTCGAAAACATACAATCTTTCAATAAGAAGTTCAGTTGAACATCCCAGAGCTCAACCAAACTTACGAGCTACCTTTACCATCCCTCATTGGTGGTTTACTAAAAACATAAAGATGGATAAATCTCCAGGGCCTGATCAAGTGTCACCCAGGATGTTATGGGAAGTTAGGGAGGAAATTGCAAGGCCCCTGGCAGAAATATTTGTACCATCTATGACCAAAGGTGAGGTGCTGGAGGACTGGAGGGTGGCTAATGTTGTTCCTTTATTTAAGAAAAGCTGTAAGAAGAAGCCTTGGAACTATAGACCTGTCAGTCTGACATTGGTGTTGGGTAAATTGTTGGAGGTAATTCTGAAAGATAGGATTGACATGCACTTGGAGAGACAAGGACCGATTAGGGATTGTCAGCATGGCTTTGTGCAAGGGAAATTGTGTCTCATAAACTCGATTGAGATTTTTGAGGAGGTAACCAAAAAGATTGATGAGGGCAGAGGGATAGCTGTTGTTTACTTGGACTTGAGTAAAGTCTTAGATAAGGTTCCGTATTATAGACTAATTCGAACAGTTATATTACATGGGATTCAGGATTAGATTCAGAATTGGCTTTATGGTAGGAGACAGAGGGTGATGGTGGAGGGTTGCTTTTTGGACCAGAGGTCTCTGATCAGCACTATTCCACAGGGATCATTACTGGTCCACTTTTGTTTGTCACTTACATAAATGATTTGGATGAGAATACAGGAGGCATGGATAATAAATTTGCAGATTATGCCACAATTGATGGTGTACTGCTCAGTGAAGAAGCGTATCTAAGATTAAAAAGAGATCTTGATCAATTGAGTTAATGGGCTGAGGAGTGGCAGATGGAGTTAATTTGGATAAATGCGAGGTATCACATTTTGGTAAAACAAACAGGGTAGGTATTATACAATTCATGTTAGGACCCTGGGTAGTGTTGTAGATCAAAGAGACCTAAGAGATTCAGGTACATTAATCTTTGAAGTTTGCAACATGCATAGACAGAGTGGTTAAGAAGGCATTTAGCATGGTTGCCTTCATTGCTCAGATATTTGAGAATAGGAGTTGGGACGTCATGTTGAGATTATACAGGACATTGGTGAAGCTTCCTGCAGAGTAGTGTGTGCTGTTCTGGTCACGCTGTTATAGGAAGGATATTATTCAATTGTAAAGGGTTCAGAAAAGATTTACCAGGATGTTGCTGGGAATGAAGGGTTTGAGTTATAAGAATAGGCAGGATAGGTGGGAGGTTGAGGTGTAACTTTACAGAGGTTTATAAAATCATGAGGGGCATACGTAAAGTAAATAGCAGAGGTCTTTTCCCTTAGGTTGAGGAGTTCAAAACTAAGGGGGCATATTTTGTAAGGTAAGAGGAGAAAGATTTAAAAAGAACATGAGGGGCAACTTCTTTTTCACACAAAGAGTGATTAATGTGTGGAATGAACTGCCAGAGGAAATAATGGATGCAGGTACAGTCGTAAAGTTTAAAAGACATTTGGATAAATACACAAAAAGGAATGGTTTAGAGGGATATGGGCTAAATGCAGTCAGGTGGGACTAGATTAGTTTTGGAACATGATAAGCATGAACTAGTTGGACTGAAGGGTCTGTTTCCATGCTGCATGATTCTATGACCATCCGACAACCATTTCATGTATAGTTTGCCATTGATAGACTGTGCTGTTCCATCTTCTGTCTGATACAAAGATTGACACCCTTTGGTTTCCTGGGGATCAAGGGGTTAATTAATGAGGACAAAATGTCCAACTGTACCCTGATCTCCTATAAAGTATCCCCAGTAGCTTAAATTAACCATTTCCTTTCATTAACCTCAGTTACTACTATAAGCTGACTCACTGCCCATTATCTCCAATAAATCACAGCCTCCTCTGCTTGTCATTGGGATAGTCTTCAACTGACTTACACTGGGACTGGGGCAAATAGCATATCATATAACTCAGGTTGCAGAGTGGACTTCAAACTAAATTCTGTTGCAAGGATGAGGGGTCATGTGAAAGGAGATTTGGAAAGTTAAAGACACTGGAAAATGGAATAGTACAAGGTAGCAATGTGGGTAATGACTACCAGAATGTGGCAAGAAGGGACACAGCGTCCAAACTGAATAAGTTCAGAAGAGAGAATGCAGGGTTCAAAGCTCTTAATTTGCAATATTTGTCAAATGTAGATGAATTAATTGCAGAAATAGCAATAAATGAGTGCAGTACATTCACCTTTACACTGATGCTGTGTTGCAAAATTGGGGCATCAACATGCAAAAGTACTTAATGTTTTGAAAGAACAGTAAGAAAAGGATTAACAGTTGGGGTATCTCTGTTAATAATGGGTGGATTCAGCACAGTTGTATGAAATGATCCTGGTTCAGAGTTTCAAGACAACGTGTCATTTTTGGTTGAAGTAAGAAATAACAAAGGAAGCAAGTCAAGAGTGGGAATTGTCATTAAGCTCCCTAACATTATGTATACTGTAGGACAGAGTATAAATCCAAAATCACAGGGGCTTGAAGGAAGATATAGTAACAATCATGTATGATATTTATCTTCATATAGATGAGATTAATCAAACTGGCTTGGAGGATGAGTTGATAGTGTATATTTGGGACAATTTCTTAGAACAATATATTCTGAAAATAACTAGGGAGTAGGCTGTATTATGTCGTAGATTAGATTAGATTAGATTTACAGTGTGGAAACAGGCCCTTCGGCCCAACAAGTCCACACAGACCCGCCGAAGCGCAACCCACCCATACCCCTACATATACCCCTTACCTAACACTATGGGCAATTTAGCATGACCAATTCACCTGACCCGCACATCTTTGGAGGGTGGGAGGAAACCGGAGCACCCGGAGGAAACCCACGCAGACACGGGGAGAACGTGCAAACTCCACACAGTCAGTCGCCTGAGGCGGGAATTGAACCCAGGTCCCTGGCGCTGTGAGGCAGCAGTGCTAACCACTGTGCCACCGTGCCGCCCCAAATTATACTCGGTGAGTGTGTAATGAGACAGCATTAATTATTGACTACACATTAAAGGATTCTCTAAGCAAAAGTGATCATAACATGATATAATTTAAATATTGCTGAATAGTGAATCTGAAGTTTTTCCTCTTGCAGTTATCAAAGGCAAGAATGCCAAATTTCAATTGTTCATGACAATATATATTGCATGAGAGAAAGGTGCTGATTGATTGAAAAGTCAACTTCTAATGGTTCAGGATGTAGAATTCAACAAGAAATGCCTCAGGTAATCAGAGTCCATCCAACAAGATATCAGCATTTTTTTTTCCTGTGATCATTTGAAATTTGACATCTTTGAATTTGTCCTCATGAATGCCAGACAAAATGCTTTGGTATTATGTCTCTCTCTCTCTGTTTGACAATATTCAAGTTAGCGAGGGAGATGAGGACAGAACCCAGCACAAAGCAGTTTTGGAGAAGTGAGGAAAAGCCAGTGCGAAGTAGCTTTGGAGCAGAATATCCCAGTCTGGAAGAATATTGGTGCAAAAAATCTAGATGGGGAATCAGTTTGGAGGGATTAAAGAAGCAACAAAGGGTGGAAAACATGAGTTGGAGTCATTTATAGGCATTCAAACAGTAGAGTTAAGATGGGAATGGCATTAGAGAGGCATGAATGGCATTAATGGGAGATGTTTAATCAACATTTTGACTAGGAAAAACTCATTAGCAATAATACAATGACAGATGAATTTCTGGAGTGTGTACAAGATTTTTTTAGATCAGTTCACTGAGGAATCAACATTATTTGATGAGAAGAGATTAATTAATAATCTTATTGTTCAGTATCCTTTGGGGAAGAATGATCATAACAAGATAGGAGTCTTCACTGGGATGTAAAGTGAAGTAGTCCAATCCAAAATTAGTGTCCAAAGTTTAAATAAAGGAAATTATGAGCAGTGAATTGTCTACAACAGATTGGGTAACTTCATTAGTAGTTATGATGATGGATATTCAATGGCTAATATTTAAGGAATGAATGCATGCATTGAGATAGTTGTGCATTCCTTTCCAGCACAGACACACATTAAGGAAAGTGACCCAATCATAGCATGCAAAAGAAATTGAGAATAGTATTAGATCTGAAAAAGAGCAAAAGCTGCTACTAGAAAACGCAAGAAGCTTGAGGATTGGCAGCAATTTAAAATTTAACAAAAGAGGAACAAAAGCTTGACGAAGATAAAAAAGATAGAGTATGAGAGTAAATTTGCGAGGAACGTTGAATTAGAGTTAGGGCTAGGTTAGCCTCACTCTAACCCTCAAGCAAATAAAGCAAATTGTAAAATCTCTGACAGGCAAATTAAAAGAACAATTAATGAAGACAAACACAACCCCTCTGTAGTCTGAATTTGGAAAACTGATAATTGTGATAAAGGCAATGACAGCACAATTAAGTTACTACTTTAGCTCTTTCTTCATGGAAGAAAACATAAATAATTTCCCAAAAATGCTAGGGAACCAAGAGACAAGTAAGAATGAGGAATGGAAAGAAAGTAGTATTAGATAAAAAAAATCAGTGCAGGAGAAATTAATGGCCCTGAAAGCTGATTAATCCATGGGATCTGATAATCAACATCCCAGAATGTAAAAGGAAGAGGTCTGGAAAGAAATGGATGCACGGTTTGTTATCTACATAAATCTATAGATTGTTGGTAGATTATTCTGTCGATGCATAAGTTGCAGGAAGACATCCTTTCTTCTGTATTCAAATCTGCTTGCAATAAAAATCATCATACCATTTGCCTTCCCACCTGTTCACGCTAAGTAACTGGTGTACACAACATCTAGATCCCTTAGTCCATCAGTATCTAGAACAAGAGATCACAGTCTCAGGATATGGAGTAGACCATTTAGGACTGAGATGAGGAGAAATATCTTCACTCAGTGGATAGTGAACCTGTGGAGTTCTTTCCACAACAAGATTGCAGTTGTTGTAAACATTTAAGGAAAGACATTAAGGAAATGGGGAGAGACTGGGAGAATAGATTTGAGGTCAGGAATCAGTCGTGACCATATTGAAAGGAGGACTGAACTCATGAGCCAATAGTCCGATGTATACTCTTATGTTCTGCATTTCAATGTTTCTGCAGAGCCAAACAACTGAGTGATAGAATTTCATATTCAGTTTGAAGGTGAGTAATGTGGATCTAAGATTACTGTCTCAAACTTAAAGGTCAGGATGGAATTGGCGAAAATGGACTGGGAAAAGTATTTCGAAGTTAAGATGGCAGAGAAGTTGTGACAAATATTTAAGGAGATATTTCAAAACTCGACAAAAATATATTCCTTGGAAAAAGAAAGATGATATGGGAAGCATGTATCATTCATGGTTAACTAAGGAGGTAAACAATGTATCAAATTGAAAGAAAAGGCACACAATGCTGTGAAGATAAATAATAACTCTAAAGACTGGAATTTTTAAAAGAAACCAGCAAAGGATAACCAGAAGAAAACAAAAAACAAAGAACCATAAGAGAATAAGTTAAGAAATCTACAAGACATACTGCAGAAATGCACTAAGGCTCCTTACAGATCATCTTCCAAACCCATAACCGCTGCCATCTAAGCAGGACAAGAACAGAAGACACATGAGAACAAGACAATCTGCAAACAGAAGGTCAGTGAAATAATGTCACCTATCGCAACAGCCTTGGTTGCACCTATACCCACGATCAGTGCTGCAGACATTAGATCGGCCTTTCTTGAGAATGAACCCATAGAAAGTGAGTACCCTGGATAGAGTTCCTGGCCATGCACTGAGATTCTGTGTGGACCAGCTGGCGGGAGTATTCGCAAACATCTTTAACCTCTCCTTACTACAATCTGAAATCCCCACCTGTTTTAAGAGGGCCATTATCACCCTGGTGCCAAAGAAATATCATGCAGTGTCCCTCAATGACTCAGTGGCTGTCACCTCCCTAATTAGGGAAAAAAATGAGGTCTGCAGATGCTGGAGATCACAGTTGAAAATGTGTTGCTGGTTAAAGCACAGCAGGTCAGGCAGCATCCAAGGAATAGGATACATGCTTTGAAAGGTTAGTCATGGCTCACATCAATTCCAGCCTACCAAATTGCTTTGTTCCTTTCCAATTCACCTACAGGCGCAGCAGGTCCACAGCAGATGCCATTTCCCTGGCACTACTCATTCCTGGAACATCTGGATAACAAAGGTACCTACTTCAGACTCCTACTTATTGAGTGTAACTCAATACCATTATTCCAGCAAACTCAACTCTAAATGCTGAAACCTACGTCTCGGCTCCTCTCTCTGTAACTGGATCCTCAACTCTGTGACCCATAGGCCGTAATAAGTAAGAATAGGCAACACCTCCTCCACAATAATTCTCAATATAGGTGACCCACAAGGCTGCATACTTAGCCCCCATGTGTACTCGTTACACAATCATGTCTGTGTGGCCAAATTCCACCACAACTCTATTTACAGGTTTGCTGATGACACCACTGTTGTTGGTCGAATCCCGAACAATGACCGACAATACAGGAAAGAGATCAAGTGCTTAGCAGCATGGTGTAAAGACAACAGTCCTTCTATCAACATTCGTAAAATGACAGAATTGGTCATTGACTTCAGGAAGCAGAGTGGAGGGCCTGCCCTGTCTGTATTAATGATCCTGATGTGGAGATGGCAAGTAGGAGATATAAAAATTTGAATACACATACAAACAGATTTAAGAACAGCTTCTTCCCTGCTGTTATCAGACTTTTGAATGGACCTCTCAAATGTCAATTCTGATCTCTCTCTCTCTCTCTCTCTATACAACTTCTCCGTGGCTCTAACACTGTATTCTGCACTCTGTTCTGTTACCTTGATGCACTTTGTATGGTCCTATCTACCTGTATAGCATGTGAAACAACACTTTTCAGTGTATCTTGGTACATGTGACAATAATAAATCAAACTCAAACTCAAGTCAGCCTTTTGTAAATTGGGGACCCTTATATGTGGAAATCAATTCAAGATCAGGTATGAGTACGTATGGAAAGGGTGCTGGTCTGGAATAAAGATGAGTAAAACTATATCATAGAAACCCTACAAAATAAAGTAACGGCTATTAATATTCAGTTCCCGAACCAGTTATAATGAAATCCTAATGAGGCAACCAAAAATATCCCTCTCAGAATGGTAATAAGTGAAGGAAATAGATTGAAATAGATTTTATTTGATCTGGTTGATAGAATTGTTATTGAAATAGGAAAAGTTGGATGACTCCACTCCAACTCAATACAAAACTGAAGCAGGTAGTCTCAGGTGACAGGCAGCTTGAGACTAGATGGGGCACCAGAAGATGCTGAGCATTCAACGACTAAGGCTAACAACCTTCCCACATAAATATGGAACACTTGAAAATAGATTTGAGACTCACAGTGAAACTTTCCAAAATCTATTGGGTCTTATACATACATATGGTTAGAATTTAGACATTACCACTGACAGCCGTCTGTTCACTGAAAACAGGGAGCAAAAAAATTGCTGATACAGTGCCCAGGAAATTGTAATATGCTGTGACTGTGGATGGAACAGTCACAGAAACTACCAAGTGTGTCGATCACACAATGTATCCATTGTAATCCACTCTCAATTAAACCTTACTGAAAATGTGCTTAAATGGATATTAAAGAAGAACTGACCAGGTCACAATGTAAAATAAGTGCACTTGGAAAAATTTGTTGTACGTAATAACTTAGTGAAACCTACACACAGTAATCCACTGCAGCTCTTTCTTACAAATAAAGACTGAATCAGTGGTCGTACTCAAATTCCCCCACTGTCAATAGCCCAACAATACTGTATATATTAGTGTTCACTTCCAACAATATCTGCAGTTGAGCAAGGTTGAGGAGAGTTTATCTTGTGCATAACTATGTCCTTGTAATAGTCACTGACTTAAAGAGAGAACTGTGAGACAATTGTAAATACTAGTTGTCAGCAAAGACTCAATAATCTAAGACTGTTTTAGGGTGACCTGATCGTGATCCTTCAAATTATCAAGAGGTTTATTCGGGTAGACATTAGAAAAAATGTTCTTGCTTCCGGGGAAGACCAGACCAAGGGGCTGTAAATAGTCACCAATTTATCCAATACGGAATTTAGGAAAAACCTATCCTGAGACAGTGGTGAGAATGTGGAACTCACTGCTACATGTAGTGGTTGGGGTGACTGTATTTAAGCAGAAGCTAGATAACCACATGAGAGATAAAGGAATGGAAGGCTATGTTGATAAAGTGAGAGTTGATAAAAATGGAGTGTGGAGCATGAACATCAGCATGGAGCTTTGGACCAAATGGTCCTTTGCTGTCATTTATATGTATAATTAATGTAAAGAATATATCAGAATAGAAGATGCTTCAGACAGTAATTTTGAGAATCAGGCATTCACATTAACAAGCAATGAATAAGCTGTTTTCTCATTGGGTTTTTCTAACTTAGCCTATTCCAACCAAGGCAAATAACAAATGGAAACACAGCAAATGTTGTTAGAATTTGGTTGTTAGAGAGAATTGTCCAAGAGGAGAAGACAGGACTTGTCAGTATCTTTCTGTGAAAAGCAGCAACCTATCATTGTTAGGAGTGATGTTACATTGCATTCAGCAGGATAACAGGAGCTTATTACACAGATGGAGGCCATTTAGCCCTTTGGACAAGTGCTGGCACTGATATTTCTCTGCAGTATTCAATGCCAATCTGAAATTGACAATATAATATCTACGAAAGTCTTTTCAAAATATTTTCCTCTTATTCAAATCTGCTATTTCCAATTTCAAATGCATTGGCATTTAATTTTATGCTGAATCTTTAACTGATGATACTGTAATAAGTAAGTAATACTGAATACAGCTGAGAGCAATATATTAGAAGTTTATAAAAATTCCTTGTGTTACACAGTAAATAGATATTACCTGGAGACCAATAAAATGGTCATTTGATCCAATTCCCCAAAGTTTTCTTTTGAGATTTTAGAAGTATTCGTTTATCAAACATTAAAAGGGTGCTGACATCACCTTTTATATTCAAAGACAGTCCACAGTAAAGTGACAAGTGCGGAAGCAGATCACTACACAGTGCAATTACTTCCAGTGCCCTCGGGGCATGTCAATTATTTATTGACACTTCCACAACTGAAAAGAGCTGCTTACGATAAACCCATTAAAACCAGAAATGGATTACTGCACAATTTTTTCATCCTTTGCCAGTTATAATTTCTTCTCCTTAAGTTCTTGGCCTGAAAATAGTTTTGACCTACAGTGTTGAAATCTCCACCAGAGCAAGGGGGCAGGTCCTGAATCTGCCCCAGGCAGAACAGGGGTACAACTCTGCACTACTGATACCAACCTATTCTAGATTGATTGCTATGTGTAACAGACAAACTGTGGTCAAACATGCCGCTAGCACGTCAAATAGTATTATGGCAAGCCAGATCCCATGGATTTATTAACAACATCCCCCCCCCACCAACCCTAACAGTCCCCAGCCACATCTAAATGACACTCTAGGTGAGCAAATCTCGCACATGCCATTCCCTCGAAGACTACCTCAATGACTGATCATGTGTAGGTGGTTCAATTTCTTCCGTTAAGACTGCATTCCAATGAATTCCTGAGGCTGCTCTCTAGCATGTACGCACACGTTAATTCCAACACTTTTGCAGACAGCTAACTTCACTAAGCTGTCGTGGCCTCTGGGACTTCTCTAAGAATAGAGGAACCCCCCCCCCCCCACCAAGACAATGCTGTTTGTAGGCTTCCTTCACCTCCACTGTCAGTTGCATTGAACTATCATTAAATTGCAGAGATTGCTCCTACCCTAGCTGCATTAAGTCTGCTACTTCCTACAGCATTTCCTCTGCTTCATCACTCTCCAGCTCCAAATGACCACAAACTTCTTCCAACAAATACCTTAAGGTAAATTGAAACCAGATAATTTTCTTAAGCTCCATACATCCCAATGAAAATATATCATGCTCTGGGCACCTAAAACTAGCCTTTAGATTACACTGAATGCTTGTCAACTAATTTAGCTCCACCTCTCTTCTGACAGTCACTACTTAAACTTTGCAGACAGTTAAATAAGCTCTGGCTTTTTAAACTCTATCTCTTCTGTTCTGATTCTATTAAACAAACATGAGTGACCTTCTGAACTGCAATTTGTTTTAGATATTATCACAATCACTAAATCTCAACATTTTAATTACCTTCTCTTGTGTTATCCTCTTAAAGTAATATGACCCTAACTGTTTTAATGCATGCGTTTTTGTCCCATTTTCTTCTGTTAAAGTTTATTTCCTAAAACACTAAAAAGAAAAACACATGAAACATAAATTATATACTCTCAGCATTTCTTTTTTGGAGATAATCTAAATTGATTGGAGTTCTCCGCATAAGTGGAGTACCTTTGGAACAGGGATGGGATGCTTTTAAATACATCCTGAATACGTCCTATACCTTTGGGAAAGGTATAATTTCCTTTCAAAAAGATAAGTTGCCCTGTTGGAGATGTCAAGTGCTCTTTCAGAATAAAGCCATAAGGATACCGCAAGATTTGTGCAGTTATTTGGTGAATTACTACACCTCCTCCAATCTCCCCCCTGCAAAAATCTAATCCCCAACTCCCAATCCTTCCACCTACGCCATACAGGAGTTGGGAGATCATTGTTGCAGCTGTACAGGACATTGGTTCGGCCACTTTCCAGGAGGAGCAATTCGACTCCGGACAGTCCAGATGGCTTCCAACTTCAAGGACCACAATTACCCCTCCCTCATGATCAACAATGCTCTGCAGCGTGTCTCCTCCACTCCCCGCACCTCTGCCCTTGAACCTCACCCCTCCAATCACAACAAGGATAGCACCACCTCTCCCCCACTGGTCCTCACCTTCCACCTCACTAATCTCTGGATACATCACATTATCCTCTGCTATTTCTGCCACTTAAAATCAGACTCCACCACAGGGATATATTTCCCTCCCCATTCCTATCTGCATTCCACAGAGACCATTCTATCTGTGACTCCCTTGTTAGGTCCATTGTCCCCAACAACCCATCCTCCACACTCAGCACCTTGCTTTGCCACTGCAAGAGGTCAAAGAGCTGCGCCCACACCCAGCCCCTCACCTCCTTTTCACATCCGGCAGAGATTTTCCTGCACGTACATCCACCGCATCTACTGTGTCCATTGCTCTCAATGTGGTCTCCTCTATATTGGGAGACAGGATGCCAACTCACGGAATATTTCAGGGAACATCTCTGGGATACACACACCAAACAACCCCAATGCCCTGTGGCCAACAACTTCAACTCCCCTTCCCATTCCCCCAAGGACATGCAAGTTCTGGGCCTCCTCCATCGCCAAATCCAAGCCACCCAATGACTGGAAGAAGAATGCCTCATCTTCCGCCTTGGGACCCCCCAACCACACAACATCAACATCGACTTCACTAGCTTACAAATCTCCCTTTCCCCCACCTCATCTCAGATCCAACACTCCAACTCGGCACTGCCCTCTTGAACTGTCCTTCCTGTCCAACTTCCTCCCCATATATCCGCTCCAGCATTTCCACCAACCTATAACTATCACCCTCCACCTGCATCTACTTATTGCCTTTCCAGCTAACGTCCCCCACCCCACATTCCTGATGAAGGGCTTATTCCCAAAATGTCGACTCTTCTGCTGTCTGACCTGCTGTGCTTTTCCAGTACTACAATTTTTGATTCTGACTCTCAAGCATCTGCAGTCCCCACTTTCTCATAGAGGGTAAAAGGGCACAGGGTGGTCAATGGTGGCATAGAGTCATAGATTCACAGCACGTAAACAGACCCTTTGTTCCAACTTGTCCATGCCAACCAGACATCCTCACCTAATCTAGTCCCATCTGTCAGCACTTGGCCCATATCCCTCCAAATCCTTCCAATTCATATACCTATCCAGATGCTTTTTAAATGTTGCAATTGTACCAGCCTCCAACACTCCCTCTGGCAGCTCGTTCCATACACACACCACCCTCTGTGTGAAAAGGTTGTCCCCTTGGTCCCTTTTATATCTTTTGTCTCTCACCCTAAACCTGTACCCTCTAGTTCTGGACACCCCACCCCAATGAAAAGAGTTTGTCTAGCTACCCTATCCATGCCCCTCATGATTTTATAAATCTCTATAAGGTCATCCCTCAGCTTCCAACGCTCCAAGAAAAACAACCCTAGCCTATTCAGCCTCTCCCTATAGCTCAAATCCTCCATCCTGGCAATAATCTTGTAAATAGTTTCTGAACCCTTTCAAGATTCACAACATCCTTCCGGTAGGACGAAGTCGAGAGTATGGTGCTGGAAAAGCACAGATCAGGCAGCAGCCAAGGAGCAGGAGAATTGACGTTTCAGGCAGAAGCCCTTCATCAGGAATTAGGCCTCAATTATGCCCGAAATGTCGATTCTCCTGCTCCTCAGATGCTGCCTGATCTGCTGTGATTTTCAGCACCACACTCTTCGACTCTAATCTCCCGCATCTGCAATCCTCACTTTCTCCCAATATGAAAGAGGCCAGAATTACACACAATATTCCAAAAGTGGCCTAACCAATGTCCTGTACAACCATAACGTGATCTCCCAGCTCCTACACTCAATACTCTGACCAATAAAGGAAAGCATGCCAAGCACCTTCTTCACTATCCTTTCTACCTGTGACTCTACTTTCAAAGAGCTATGCACCTGCACTCCAAGGTCTCTTTGTTCAGCAACACTCCATAGGACCTTAACAATAAGTGTATAAGTCCTGCTCTGACTTGCTTTTCTAAAATGCAGCACCTCGCATTTATCTAAATTAAACTCTATCTGCCACTACTCAGCCCATTGGCTCATCTGGTCAAGGTTCTGTTGTAATCTGAGGTAACCTTCTTTGCTATCCACTACACCTCCAATTTTGGTGTCATCTGCAAACGTATTAACTATACCTCCTATGTTCACATCCAAATCATTTACATAAATGGCGAAAAGTAGTGGACCCAGCACCGATCCTTGTGGCACTCCACTGCTCATAGGCCTCCAATCTGAGAAACAATCCTCCACCACCACCCTCTTCTGCCTTTGAGCCAGTTCTGTATCCAAATGGCATAGGTTGCTACAAAATGACATTGTTTGCAAAGGGAATAGAAAGAGAAATGGGATATTTGTAGGGCATAGGGTAGCATGGAGAGTGTACGAGGTCACAGGTGCTTGTTTACAGGGACATAGAATAGAATGTTTGGCATAAGGAGCCAAAGGCATGTATACTAGTCTTAAAGTAGGATGGAGGGTGCATTAAGAGTTTGTAGGTTTTGATGAGTATTGAGGGGTGAAGGCTAACATTTAGATTGTTCTTTTCCTTACATCTCAGAGCACCAAGGCTTGCCTTTTACTCAGTCCTTTGTACAGTTTCCAGGGCAGCAGTCCTAAATCCCATTAAGACCCACATCCCAACCCTCCAACTCCACATAATCAAAACCAAAACCTTCACATTCTCCAAACGTGAGTCTAAGAGCTAGGAGCATTTTCCAAACTCTATTTACAAGAATTTCAAACAAACAGAGGTTTAAACTTAAATGTAAATGTAATTTAAATTTATTTTTAAAAACCATAAGATGAACTGAAGGAATGATCCTTGTCTAGCACATTTCAAACCCAGGACCACTATCATCTGGAAAGACAAGGGCAGCCAATGGTGGCTCAGCAGTTAGCACTGCTACCTCTCAGTGCCAGGGACCTAGGTTCGATTCCAGCCTCAGGCAACTGTCTGTGTGGAGATGGCATGTTCGCCCCCTGTCTGCATGGGCTTCCTCCAGGTGCTCCGGTTTCCTCTCACAGTCCAAAGATATATAGGTTAGGTAGATGGGCTATGCTAACTTGCCCATAGAGGGATATGCAGGCTAGGAGGATTAGACATGGGAAATGCATGATAGGGTAAGGAGGTAAGATGTTCTTCGGAGGGCTGGTGTAGACTCGATGGACCGAATGGACTGATTCCACACTGTTGGGATTTCACGATAAGACTAGAAAATGATAACAATAATTGGGAACACAGCTGCCTCCAAACTACTCACTACCCTAACTTGATAATATATTGTCATTCCTTCAGTGTCACTGGGTCAAAATCCTGGAATTTCCTTCTCAGCAGCATTGTAGGTATACCTACAGCACAAATACTGCAGCGAGTCAAGAGGCAGTTCATCACCCTCTTTTCAAGGGCAACTAGGGAAGGCAATAAATTCTGGCCCAGAAGCAATTCCCAAGTCCCACCAGTGAATAAAACAAAAGAAAACTGCATTCCCTGCAGAGATGCAAAATTTTCAAAAGGCCAGGAGAAGTACACTATGATTAGAACAAGTCAACATGGTTTTAAGGAAAAATCTAATTGTCATATTCATGAATGTGTTTTGAAGGTATAAATAATAGAGTTGGTAGACACAAACCACTAGATGTAATATATTTGAATTTGCAGACATTGTTTAATAAAATGCAGCACAAAACATTAACATATAAGATGAGGGCTCATGGAGTTGTGGGTGATACATTAGTATAAATAGACGATTGGTTAATGGACAGGAAGCAGTGTGTGGGCATAAAGTTGGCAGGGTATGAATTATTGAATGTTGCAAGGATCAGTGCTTAGGATTTGGGCATTTACTGTTTATATTCATCACTTTAATGATGTCACCGAGTGTATTTATCTCAGTTTGCTGATGATGCAAAGCTAAGTGGGAATGCCACCTGTGAGGAGGGCACAAAGGGGCCATGAAGAGGTTACATGAGTGGTCAACAGGGTGGCAGATGAAGTGTAATGTGGGACAATGTGAGGCTATTTATTTGGGCAGAAGAATAGAAAAGCAGAGTCGTTTTTAAAAGGCCTGAAATTTGTAAACAGCAATGTTGTGAGGTGTTTGGTTGTTTTAGTACAAGGAACACAAAACTCATCATGTAGATATATCCAAATGGCATTTGGCAGTATTGCTAGAGCACTGAAGCAAGTCTTGTGACAATTGTATAGGGATGTGGTAAGGTCACACCTAGAAGACTGTGCGCAATTTTGGTCTCCATGTTTAAGGCAGGAAATATTTGCTTTGGAGGCAATAAAGTGAAGGCTGTCTGGATTTGTTGCTGGAATGGGAGAGTTGTTTTATGATAAGAGGCTAAGGAAATTGAGTCAATATTCTCTAGAGTTCAGAGCAAGGAAAGTGATCTCTAGGTGAGACCTTACCACACCCCTGTACAATCGTCGCAAGACTTGTATATTCTTATACTTAAGTGATCTAGCAATAATGCCAAATGCCATTTGGACGTGTCTACATGATGAGTTTTGTGTTCCTTGTACTAAAACAACCAAATATCTCACAACATCGCTGTTTACAAATTTCAGTTAAAAAATCACACAACACCAGGTAACTTTGTACACCCCAGTCCAACGCCAGCATCTCCAAATCATGACTACAAATTTCAGGCCTTTTAAAAACAAGAGTATTAAAGGACCTCGACAATGTAGATACTGACAGGCAGTTTCCCTTAAAAGGACAACTTACAACAAGGGAGCACATGCTCAGGAAAAGGGCCAATCATTTCGGAATGAGATGAGAAGAAATTCTTTTTCATTCAAAGGGTGGTGAATCTTTGGAATTCTTTACCCCATGAGATTTTGGATGCTGCATCATTGAATGTATCTAATATTGAGACAGATTAATGTTTGGTCTCTCAAGGAGTCAAAATATAGGAGGAGCAAGTGGAAAACTGGAGAATGATGCCTCAGATCAACTAAAATTAAACTGAATGGAGGAACAGGCTTGACTGGCTGCATTGGCTTCTCCTGCTCATATTTCTCATGCTCTTAAGTAGAAGGTGCCAATTCATTCCCATTGTGTCTGTATTAGCTCTGAGAAAGAGTAACCAAGTAGTCTCATTCACCAGAATGTAATCGTGCAATTTTCTCTCCTTCTGAGTTCTTATCAAATTCCCTTTTGAAAGTTAGCATTGAATCTACTCGCACTATTGTTTCAGAAAGTGAATTTCAGATTTCAGTGTTTGAAAGCTTCTTCTCACTTCCCCTTTTTAAAAATTATCTTAAATTGTGTCCTCTGATAACTTGAAGTGCATGGTGGCTCAGTGGCTAACTGTACCAGGGCCCTGGGTTCAGTTCCACCTTTCGAGTTTGCATATCCTCCCGATGTCTGCATGGGTTTCCTCCAGGTTCTCTGGTTTCCACCCATAGTCCAAAGGTGTTCAGGTTAGGTGTATTAGCTGTGCTAAATTGTCTATTGTATCCAGAGATGTGCAGGCGAGGTAGATTAGCCATGGAAAAGGTAGAGAGGAGTTGGGCCTGGCTGGGATACTATTCAGAGGATCAGTGTGTATCCAATGGGTCAAATGGCCTGCTTCTCACTGTAGGGTTTCTATGAACTGAACTTTCTGCAAGTGGAAATAACTTACATTATAGCATCTTCTCTATTGTGATCATGCCTCCATCCCCGATGTTTCATGTTTCTTCTCTAAATCCTTCCAACTCTCCATTTCCTCATCATTTAACAACATTTGTAAATCTCCACACTCCAAACAATCTTTTCTGTGGCTCAGGGTCCATTTTCTACCTTCATAAAGAAGCATTCATCTGTTTTATGTTTTATAAAGATAGGTTGTTGTGGTATGAAATGCATAATAATACTGCAAAACACTTGCTGTTTCATCATTTTGTTAACTGTAGTGAATGTACATATCTTGAGCCACCTTAAGCATTTAATAGAATTCATTCAACTATTTTTTTCTGCAATGGCTAATTTGTCAAATTCATGAGTTTGACAAATTATAAAACATCACTATATGTCTTACAGACCTTATATGCAACTTCTCTTCACTAACTAGATTGGCTTTGTTTCAAATCAATGTGTTTACTACAACCTAATTTAAAAGATAAGCAAACCAAACATAACATTTTCACATCTCTATTCAAACACGTACAGAACATATTTGTTAACTATAGGCATTGCCAATGGAAAGCATAAGGGCTGGTATGTGCCACAGTCATGTGGTCAAAGCAGAAAAGCAAATGAAATCCAGCTTCACAGTTCCAGCATCTTGGCATCAGATATAACTATCACAAGATATAACAGCCCCATAAAAAATTACTGACAAGAACCATAGATTGACACATATGGACATTTAATATCTTGTGTCTGTTTTACACCATCCAATATGATCATGATTGATCTGTTACCTACATATGGTATCTATGCAGAAACATCAAGGCCATTCAGCCTACTGCTGACTCTTTAAAAGCTACACAATTAGTCCCACTCCCCTGCTCTTCCCCATCCTTTATTCTAATCAAATATTTATCAAATTCCTTTATGAGAGTTACTACTGACTGTGCTTCCATCATCTTTTTAGATAGCACACTCCAGAACATGAAAAGTCCAGAAGGCCAGGGACAATACCAGGCATACTAAAAAAGACCTGGTAAAGCTATAACACAGGACTACTTGCATTGCCAAACAGCTGAAGCAGCATGCAATGACAGACTTATATGACACCATAATTTACAGAACAAACATAATCTCTGCAGTCCTGCAACATTTGGTCATGAATGGTGGTGGACAATTAAATAGCTAAGATGAAGAGGAGGTTCCACAATAATAAAGTGATTGGAACAGAAGAGCAAAGTTGGTCGAACCCAATAACTGGACTTTTGTCCATTTTGGTCAATTAATTTCATATCCTAAAATTAGTTTGGTGGAATTACTGGGAAAATATGTTTTCTGCAATAAGTGCGTGTAAAAATATTAGGCAATCAATCCAAAACAATGCAAGGGGAGAGAATTTAAAAGTAAGATAAAAATTAAAGTCAGTTGAATAAAGAGAAGGACAGCACAACTTTCAGAAAGCAGAATATAAAATTTGAAACATCAAGATTGTACAAATGTATGAATTCGACAAAAGTCATTTATAAAATTGCAGACAATTTTCTTTGCATTAATACTGCAGTATTGACTAGATTTTGTTGAGAACTTCAAAAAGGAATTCTGTGAATCTTTGGCAATGCAGGTCATTAAGAGGTATTATTAGTGTATGATGCTTTTCAGACTTTGGAATTATTCCCAATTGGACTATGATGATCTTTTCTGGTCTTATTCACATACCATCAGTGACTCTAAAGTATAATAAACTAATATTGAAATCAAACATTCTGTACTGATGCTAACTTCTTTAATAATATTATTCCACATCACATAATTCAATGAACAAGATTGGTAATAAATAAACCTATCTCGATAGTGGCTACCACATTAGCACTTTCTGTTATTTATAGAATAGTCACTTGGTAGCAAAAAATTAAGTATCACTGAAGAAGAGAGATATGTTGTTAAAGCTTTCTATCTTTCACTCATCAGGACAGACACAAGAATACCAACTTTCAAAGAGAACGACATTTACACTGCTTGAGAAACAGAATACTGGTTTGTTACCAAGTGGACTTTTATTGAGCAAGGCATTACAAAGAAAAATGCACTGAGGAACCAACATTGTTCCTTGTGTCATACAAATTGTTATTCCATTTGAAAACTGATACTCTTGAGTCTGTCCTGATGTGTGCAAGACAAATTTTCTTTCAGCAGTAATATTTTACATTATTAAACTTACTGTTTATCTGAAAATGATTCGAATACTCAGGAATAACTTATTTTATTCTCAAAGGTTCTTACAGGTAGATTGTAATGGAATCTCAGGTTGGTTCTTCATGTTCAAACAATACTAATAATCTGTTAAGTGTACTGTAAATTGCAGAAGTTCATTAGTGTATATGATTATCCCATTTTTCTGGTCCAAAGAATTATGTTTTTGTGTCTACTCAACATTTAAGTCAACCTCCCTTTTTCAACTATGACATGGTATAGCCACAATCATAGATTAAATTGTTCACCCCAAAACTCTTGCTTTACTTACTGGTGTCTTATAAATGGGAGCAAACAATCAAACAGGCAATACATGCTGTGTTGCGAAGTTGTGCAAGTGTTTAGGACATACCAACTCTTTTCTTTGGATGTCAATGACCTTTCACAAGGTGAGCACCCACACCATATATTTACTTTTATACACGACACATATGTTGAGTTCTGTTTTTGGAAGGATTTTTTGAGGGTCCAAAGATCAACTTGTACATGAAGACCCACAATGAGTCAAGTAAGGCAAATCCTTGCCTATGCTGTTCCAGGCACCAGAGTGCCATTGTGAATGTGTTTAACTGCTGAAATATTTTGTTCATGAGTAAATCACCACACAGCAATACTGTCCCCTGAGCCCCCACCCAACAACAAATAATTTGGATTCATAACATCAGAGAAAATCAGGTTCTGTGAGTGGAAAATGCTTTAGTAATTTTCATTGATTATGTAAATTAATTACAATTGTTTGCTTTTACATTGTGCCTTTAATATAGTAAAATGACCCAAGGCATTTTACATTGATATTATCAGACAAAACTCTACACCGAACCCAAGAGGAGATAGTAGGATGGATTTCCAAAAGCATCATCGAAGAAGCTGGTTTAAAGGGACACCTTAAAGGAGAGACAGAGATGGAGCAGTTTAGTCAGTGAATTCTAGATCTTAGGGACCACACACTCGAAGACATGGCCATAAATGACAGACCAATTAAAATACCACATAGGTAAGCTAAGGAGCGGAATTATTCTTGAGAATTCAGTTTCTTTATTTTCACATCTTCCACCCACCATAATTAAGATCACATGGGGACAGAGAGAGAACAAGGAACTATTTTCTGTGGTGGGGAGTCAAAAATTAGGGGGCACAACTTTATAATCAGAGATGGAATAGTCAGGAGTGTTGTCAGGATGCAGTTTTGCATATGAAGGGAAGTGGAAATGTGGAACCAGCTATTTCTCCCAAAAATCTGTCACAGCTCATGTGTCAATTGAAAATATAAAATTTGAGAAAAATATTCAGGTTTAAGCAGCAAAAAAAAAATGTGATGCAGTTCAGATACTGATCAGCTGTTACTTTCCTGAATGCCAGAACAGAATCAAAGAGATGAATGGCCTCCTGTGCTCCTATCTTTTTATGTATTCCTCACATTTTCTGCTTCTGTTTTTGATTTGCACTATTCGTACTTTTTTTCTTTCAATCAGAGTATAGAACATGTTCTGTAAATCTGTTTTGAGAGCAATTACAAAGAGGAATGTGAAATACTTGAGGGGGCCAGAAATTATATTTTGGACCTTAGGTTGCAAAGGCCTTTGGAAAGTCATTTTTCATTTTGAATCCACTGTAATTGGATAGGAACATGACCAACATTCAGGGAAGCGTAATGTATTTGTAATCTAATACCCCAATAAAACATATATATTCACTGAGACAAGTGAATACATGGGAAATTATGACTGGATAAACAAACTTAGGATGGGTTAAGTACCCTGTGTAAAAACTTGATTCAATCCAAGCAAACAATCATTATAAGAATGACAAACTTTTGTTTCAAAATGTAATAAATCATTTATAAATGTATTAAACCCATAGCAGGAGGATGGTGAACATGCATTGGGATAAAAGAATGGGGAAAATGGGTCGAAAAGGCTTGGTATTACTGTACATTTAAATAACAAGATGAACTGAAAAGGCCCATTCTCAGTACCATCATTTAACGTTGCAATGATAAAATTAAATCCTGTTTGAGAACCAAAGCTGGAAAATGATGATAACTCACCAAGTGTGATTAACAGCATAAAAAGAAAGAAGCAAACCATTTATTTTTCTCTGAATCTGAAAGAAGACAAATCAACATTTTGGATTTGTACCTTCATGGGTTGCCCTTGGAATGTTTCAAACAATGACTGAATTTCATTACGATCCATAAGAAACAAATGTCTCTTCTTCTGAGCCACTGCTGCTGACCCACATTTTTATTCAATAAGTCTTGCAGGTATAGTTGGTGTTGTGTGGGGTAATAGATATGAAAGGGTTGATCTGAGCTGAGAGAAACTCATCCCATCCTGATATATAACACAGCCACTGGGTGGAGCATCAGGCAGTTTGAGCAAACAGCAGTTAGACTCTGGAATGGTCTCCTGACCAAGGCACATGTGGCTTTTTTTATCTATCTCTTGTTAGTCAGAGTTAACAAGCCAAAGAGTTAACATAATTCATCCATAGTTACTAAGATATAATAGACTGGACCCTGCTAACTAAGACAGGAACCTCTGCTAAGACTTATTCATAGTCCATCCTCCACCACAGAATGGAGAATAGCCTCTTAGATTGGCATAGGAATGAGGATTAGTGGAAGCTCCGTACTCCAAACACAGAATGCAATGTAATACATTCAGAAATCTCAGAAAACATACACGGATTTAATTAAATCCCTTGCATATTTACTATTAATAATAAGTTACAGTGGTTGGTATGCCCCACCATCACATTCTATTATAATATTGTGACAATAGTTGCTGCAGTGCAGATCTGAGGGGAAGACACCCAGTAGAACTTGAAGGGAAATAGGAAATTTCTTTTGCAGACAAATGAGTCACCATTTTAAAAGCATTGCCAATTTAACAAAGGCTCTGTAAGTCAGTCAGTCTGCAGCTGAAAGCATTTAAACTGATATCAGTCAGCACAGGCTTGTTAAAGCGACAACAGCTGCCTGCTGCATTCCAAGGTAAAAAGGCAACAAGACCTGTGGTGAAAAGAAGCTGGTATTGGCTACAGATAGTCACACATGGACAAGAAGGATTAGATCCAATTCAGGGATTGGCGAAAATGCAATTGGACACTGAAGCTTCAGTAGGACGTTAGACTCTGAAAGAAAACAGGTAGAACATTTATAAACCCAAGCTTAGAAGCTGGAAAAAATAAATTGGGAGTACTTCCTGGTAAAACAAACATTGTTGCAGTTGGAATGGGAATCCAAAATACCTGGTTCTCAGGACATGGGTTTGAATTTTACCAGCTGGTGATAATCAACTTCAATAAAAATCTGAAATTAAAAACTAGTCTAACAGCAACCATGTAACCATTGTTGTAAAATGACAATCTGATTCACTAATCTCCTTCAGTGAAGGAAATCTATTATCCTACCTGGTCAGGTATATATTTAATTTGAGGGTCGCAATAATGTGGTGGACTCCTAAGTGCTCTCATAGACTTATAAACATTTACACCACAGAAAATGACAAATTGACCCACGTCCAAGCCAATCAACCAAGATCTGAGTGCATTAATCCCTAGTTCCTGATTTTGGACCAGAATCCTTGAGGCTATGGCAACACAAGTGAATATCTAATTATTAGAGTCATAGAGATGTATAGCATGGAAGCAAACCCTTCGGTCCAACTCATCCATTCCGACCAGATATCCTGACCCACATCTCTCCAAACCCTTCCGATGCATATACCCATCCAGATGCCTTTTAAAAGTTGCAATTGTACTAGCCTCCACCACTTCCTCTGGCAGCCCACTCCACCATCCACTGTGTGAAAAAGTTGCTCTTTTATGTCTTTCCTCTCACCCTAAACCTGTGCTCTTTAATTCTGGACTCACCCACCCCAGAGAAAAGACCACGTCTGTTTATTCTATCCATATCCCTCATAAACCTATATAAGGTCACCCCTCAGCCTCCAACGCTCCAGGGAAAACAGCCTATTCAACTTCTCCCTACAACTCAAATCCTCGTAAATCTTTTCTGAAACCTTTCAAGTTTCACAACATCCTTCCAATAGGAAGGAGACCAGAATTGCATGCGATATTCCAAAAGTGGCCTATCCAATGTCATGTACAGCCGCACCATGACCTCACAAGTCCTGCACTCCATACTCTGACCAATGAAGGAAAGCATACCAAATGCCTTCTTCACTATGCTGTCAAGGAGCTATGAACCTGCACTCAATGTCACTTTGTTCAGCAACACCCCTTAGGACCTTACCATCAAGTTTCTAAGTCCTGCTAAGATTTGCTTTCCCAAAATGCAGCACCTCGCATTAGTCTAAGTTAAACTCCATCTGCCATTCCTCAGCCCGTTGGCCCATCTGATCAAGATCCCATTGTAATCCATTGTTTAAATGTTATGGGAATTTCGAACATACCCATCTTTTCAGGCAGTGAGATCAATCATCCCTCATCATCCTCCAAGTTAAAAAAGCTTACCTCAACACTCCACTTAGATTTAAGCTAAGAAGTAGAAGGCTATGTCTCCTTGTTATTGATATTTCAACACCAGTTTATCAGTGTTTTCTCATGTCTCAGACCCTCCAGACCAGGGAACATTCTAGTAAATTTCCTCTGCAGTCCTGATTACACCCTTCCGATAATATAGTGACCAGAACCAGCTGTGGCCTAACCAATGTCTTTCAGGGTAACATCTTTGCCCTAGTATTCTATACCTCAGCTAACAAAAGCAAGTATGTTTTCTTAACCATGTTATATACCTGCCCTACTAACTTTGTGGATCTCTGGATTTGCACACTAAGTTACCTTTGACCTTTAGGATTATCCAGGATCAGACCATTCACAGCATAATCCCTTGTCTTGTTAGGCCTCCCAATATGCAATACCACACACTTTTCCACAGTGAATTCCATTTGCCACTACTCTACCTGCTTACTGGTCAGTTGATAGTCTCCTGCAGTTTACAGCTATCTTCCTCAATATTTACCATTCTATCAATGCTCATGTCTGAAATGGCCTATCAAGGCACTGAGTTCCTATCAATCCAAGTTACAAAGTGTAAACAAGAGAATGAAAACTGATGGACCACCCAGCATCAACCTAGACATTAGAAATTGAGACAGTAAACACAGTCCTTTTGATTCCAAAAATACCTTTTTATCAAAATCTGCATCATGTAACAAAGTTGGGACAGTTATCCATTTATGAGTCAAGCACAACCTGACAGTCATACTCCTGGGGTAGCACTATTATCCTTGGGTATGTCCTGTCACAGTGGCTTCAATGTTCATCACCAAGACTACATCGATAGCACCACTAATGGTCAAGTGCTCCAGGTCATAGCTGCGAGAATGAGTCTACAAGAGGTCATGAGTGAACCAACAAGAGGGAAAGTTCTACTTGACCTTGTCCTCACCAATCTATCTGTCACCAATTCATCTGTCCATATCAGTATCGTGAGATTGACCATAGGATAAAAATTAGATTACCTAGGAGTGAAAAGTTAGCATTAGTCCCAGCTCAGATGTGTTGTGATTAAAATTCAGAAGTGGTTATTTAAAATGAATACACCGAAACTCCAGGAAGAAGCTTTCTGTAGTTCCAGATTAAATGTTGAAGTCCTAAATACCATGAATGGTGTTTTGATACTCTACAAGAGCTGTTTTGTTTCATTTCAATTTATAAAGGAACATTTTGGAATTATACTTTTAGTATGTGTTTAGAAACTTTGAATTTGTATTATACATAGATGTTTGGATTATTCCATACTATCTTTGTTCCTTTTGTAATAACCATCCACTTTGTTGTTCAAGCAAAATCTGCAGTACTGTGTGTTTATGGTTTAGTGAGGGACCACTTTGTTTAAACTAAAACAAATAAAAATGTGATCCTACAAAGTAGGTTGCCTTGTGCAGTAATAACATCTACTGTGATCATAAACTATCACTATGCAAAATGGGATAGATTTCAGACAGATTGATGTACTCAAATCTGAGAATCCATGAGCAATTGTGGGACATCAGCAGCAGCAGAATTTTATTCAAACTCAGTCTGTAACTTCATGGTCCAGCATAGCTCCCACTCGACAATTGCCAACACACTGGGTGATCAACTGTGGTTCAATGAAAAGCAGGAGGGTGTGCCAGAAGCAGAACGTTGCACATCTAAAAATGAGGTGCCAAGCTGGTGAAATTACAACGCAGAACTGCTGATATGTCGAACCATGGAAGCAGCGTGCATTCTATCATGGTTAAGTGATCCCATAGCCAATGGAGCAAAGGTAAGTTGTGCAGTCCTGCAACATCCAGCTGTTAACGATAGTGGACAATAAACCAAAAGATATCAAATAGGGGCTCCACATCCACCCCTATTCTCAACGATGAGCCAGAAGTGCTGAGATCTATTGCAGCCTGTTCCAGAGTCCCCATCAGCACAGATTTCAGTCTTCAACCAATTTGATTCACTCATTGTGATATCAAGAAATGGATAAAGGCATTGAATAAAGACAATGACAACATTCTGACAAGACGAGAAAGTAAGGACTGCAGCTGGTGGTGATCAGAGTCAAAATGTGTGGCGCTGGAAAAGCACAGCCAGTCAGCCAGCATTCAAGGAGCAGGACAGTCGACATTCCAGGCATAGGCCTCTTATCAGGAATGTGGAGGGAGGGAAGGGGGGTGAGAGATAAATAGGAGCATGGGGGTGGGGAGAAGATAGCTGGGAAGGCAATAGGTAGATGTAGGTGGGAGGTGATAGTTATAGGTTGGAGGAGGATGGAGCAGATAGTTGGGAAGAAAGATGAACAGGTAGGACAGTTGAAGAGGGCGGTGCCAAGCTGGAGGGTTGGATCTGGGATAAGGTGAGGGGAAGGGAGATTAGGAAACTAGTGAAGTCAGTGTTGATGCTATGAAAGGTCTCAAGGCGGAAGATGAGGCATTCTTCCTCCAGCCATTGGGTGGCTCGGATTTGGCAATAAAGGACGCCCAGGATTTACATGTCCTTGGCGGAGTAGGAGGGGGAGATGAAGTGGTCGGCCACAGGGCAGTCAGTTCTTTCATGCGTGTTCCCAGAGATGCTCCCTGAAACATTCCACAAGTTGGCATCCTGTCTGCTTAATGTAGAGGAGACCACATCGAGAGCAATGGACACAGTAGATAAGGTGGACATATGCGCAGGAAAATTCACACCAGATGTGAAAAGATCCTTTTGGGCCTTGGACAGATGTGAGGGGGGAGGGGGGAGTGGGGGGGTTGGGGGGGGGGGGGGTGTAGGCACAGATTTTACACATCTTGCGGCAGCAAGGTTAGGTGCCAGGTGTGGAAGGTGGCTTGGTGGGGGACGTAGAACTAACGAGGCAGTCACAGAGGGAATGGTCTCTGTGGAATGTAGATATGGGTGGGAAGGGAAATATATCCCTCGTGTTGGGGTCTGATTGTAAATGATGGAAATGGCGGAAGATGATGCACTGTAACTGGAGATTAGTGGAGACCTGGTGATTCTGTGCTTGTTCCGATTGGAGGGGTGGAGTTCAGGGGCAGAGGTGGGGGAAATGGAGGAGATGTGCTGGATGGCATTTTTGATCACATGGGAGGGGAAATTGTGGTCTTAAATTAGGAGGCCATCTGGGATGTCCTGGAGTGGAACTGCTCCTCCTGGGAGCAGATATGGCGAAGATGGAGGAATTGGGAGTAAGGGATGACATTTTTACAGGTGGGGAGCTGGGAGGAGGTGTAAGCCAGGTAGCTGTGGGAAACGGTGGGTTTGAAATAGATGTCTGTGTTGAGTCAGTCACCGGTGATGGAGACAGAGAGCTCCAGGAAGGGGAGGGAGGTGTTGGAGATGGTCCAGGTGAAATTAAGGTCAAGTTGGAAAGTATTTGTGAATTTGAGGAATTGTTCAACATCCTCATAGGGGCACAAGGTGATGCAGATCCAGTCACCAATGTAGTGGAGGAAAGGGTGCTGGATGGTGCCTATGTTCCATGTATCTGACAAAGACGCAGGCATTGCTGGGGCTCATGCAGGTGGCACATGGCCCTTTGGTCTAAAGAAAATGGGAGGATTCGAAGGAGAAGTTGTTGAGGGTGTGGACTAGTTCAGCCAATCGAATGAGTGTTTCAGTGGAGGGATACTGGTTGGGTCGAGGAGAGGAAGAAATTGAGGGCTTGGAGGCCTTCGCCATGGTGGATGGACTTGTACAGGGGCTGAATATCAATGGTGAAAATGAGGTTTTTGAGAGCCAAGGGAACGAAAGTCATGGAGGAGGTGGAGGACATGGGTGGTGTCCCAGATGTAAGTGTGGAGTTCCTGGATCAAGGGACAGTGTTGAGATGTGAGGGGATAAGTTCAGTGGGACAGGAGCAGATAGAAACAATAGGTTGACCTTGTCAGTCAGATTTGTGGATATTGGGTAAGAGGTAGAACCAAGCAGTGCAGGGTTCTGCGACTATGAGATTGGAGGCTGTGCATGGGAGATTCCCTGAAGTGATGAGATTGTGGCTGGTCTCAGAGATGATGGTTTGGTGATGGGATTTGAGGTTGTGGTCGAGGGTGCAGTGGGAGGAGGAGGTGTCTGGAGTTGGCACCTGGCTTCAGCGGTATAGAGGTCGGTACGCCAAACTACTTCTGGAGACTCACTTGTCCGCTGATTTAATGGTGAGGTTGGCATTGGAGTGGAGGGAATGGAGGGCTGTGCTTTGTGAGGGTGAGAAGTTGGAGTGGGTGAGTGAGGTGGACAGGTTGAGGTGGTCAACATCACAACTGTAGTTTGAAAGAAAGAAGTGGAGGGTGGGTAACAGACCAGGACTGGGTGTAGTAAAGACTTATGCTGCAGAATCTGCTGTGCCTGTAGCCATCTGCTCCTGTACAGATACAACATTGACATCTACTCAGCAATGTACAAAATCTCCCAGTTATGTCCTGTACACAAAAAGAGCAACAAGTAGAACCCAGCCAGTTACCAGCCCATCAGCCCACTCTTGATCATCAGCAAAGTGATGGAAGAGGTTCTCAACAGTTTAATAAAGCAGCGCTTGCAAAATAATCACCTGCTCAGTGATACTCATTTTGATTTCTGCCAGAGCCACTGAGCTACTGCTTTCATTACAGCTTTGCTTCAAACATGATAAGTGAACTCTACATTCAAGGTGGATGTGACTGCCCTTGATGTCAAGGCTGCATTTGACAGAGTGTGACATTTGATAAACTCTATCAAAACTGGAGCCAATAGGAATCAGGAAAACCCTCCACTGGTTGGAGTCATGTTTAGTTTCAAGGATTTTTTTTTATTTGGAGGTCAGTGTCAGGACATCACAGTAAGAGTTCCTCAAGGTGATGTCTTGGCACAACCATCTTCAGCTGCTTCATCAATGACCTTCCCTCCAGCATTGGGTCAGACATGAGGATGTTTGCTGTAGTACAAAAACATTCAACACCATTCACAACATCTCAGTTCTGGAGCACACTATACCAAGACCTGCTGAACATCTAGACTGGCTGGTTAATGTCAAGTAATATTCATGCCACAAAAGGAGCAGGCAATAACCATTTCCAACAAGAAATAATATAACTACTGCCCAAACCCCCACTATCAACTAGACATATACATAATGTGCCTACAAAAGTATGTCAGAGGCTAGGAACTCTGCAGTAAGTATCTCACCCCCTATCTATGAAATGCCTGTTCACCATCTCCAAGGCAGAAGTCAGGAGTATGATGGAATACTCTTCACTTGCTTGAATGAGTGTAACTCTAAAGCACTCAAGAAGATTGGTACCATCCAGGACAAAGTGCTTGCTTGATTGACACCACATCCACAAACATTCTTTCCCTTTACAGCTGACACATAGTAGCAGCAGTGTGTACCATTTACGAGATTTATAGCAACATCTCTCCAAGGCTGCTTAGACAGCACTTTCCAAATCCACAAATTTCGACCACTGGAATGACAAGGGCAGCAGATGGGTAAACCACCATCTGCAGATTTCTCTTCAACTCAAAGCCACCCTGACTTGAAACTATATTGCCATTCCTTCATGGTCAATGGGTCAAAATCTTGGAACTCCCTTCTTAAAAGCACTGCTGTTGTCCTTACACCCTGAGGACAGCAGCAGTTTAGCAAGGTACCTCACACCACCATCTTCACCAGGGCAATTAAGAATAGAAATAAATGTTAGGCTAGTCAGAGACGTCCGCATTCCTCGAATAAACTTTGAACAAGTTACAGCAGTAAAATTCCAAACATGGCAATAACTTTATTTTGTAACTGGGAATATTGGAAACACACTTCAGTCCACTTCAGAAGAGGTCTAAGATCAGTAGAGCATTTCAGAGGCAACTGATGTTTTGTTTAAAAGATCAGAATATCTAATTACAGAAAGAGCACAAATAGACCATTTTTGGTTGGGAAAATAGTCATGTGACTCGCCCCACCAAGAAGGGAAAAGGGTGCAAACTCACCATTATGTTCAAAAAGATGGGAAAGTTCCCAAAGAGAAACCAAAGAGACAGGAATTCTTTATTTTGGTTTCTAAAATAGAGAAGATTAAACTAATAATGCAGAAAACAAACAAAATTCCTTACTTAAGAATGAGATTTGTTCTGCACAACAGACAAATTTTTGAACATCAGGTATTCTTTATGCTGTGTAGCATTTCTTCAGTCTGAGGAGTCATTCCTTCTGTACTCCTTCCCTATCAGTTTGTTGGCTGTAATTTCAAGTCCATTAGCAGTGCCCAAGTCTGTACTGCCAAATTAGTACTTCTAAGTTTGGTTATTTTGTTTGTTTTCTGCATTATTAGTTTAATCTTCTCTATTTTAGAAATGCACCCTTTTCCCTTCTTGGTGGGATGAGTCACATGACTATTTTCCCAACCAAAAAAGTACAGATTTGAGCACTGCTAATGGATTTGAAATTACAGCCAACCAACCGACAGGGAAGGGGTACAGAAGGAATGACCCCTCAGACTGAAGAAATGTTACACAGCATAAAGAATATCTGATGTTCAAAAATCTGTCTGTCTGTTGTGCAGAACAAATCTCATTCTTAAGTAAGGAAGCATGTTTGGCCTCAAAATTCTGCACAAAATTCTGTTGATGTAGTTTAACTATTTCAGAAAAAAACTGCCATTGGATCGATGCAGGAAAACACATCCAGTTGAACATTTTATCAGTCTTCCAAGATTAATGATGGAACATAAAATGATTCAACTCGTGGAAATCACTTGGCTTGGAGTCTCAGGTTTATTTCAAACAATCAGCATTGAAGAATCCAAAGATTACACAAGGCTACAAGAAATATTTTCCATCCCTAATACCACTGAAGGATCATCAAAAAAATCATAAATCAGGAAAAATTTCAAAGAACATCTAAATACTGCTGCTACAATTGAGCTAAAGAGTTCACGTGAGATCATGAGTGAACTTCTAATCAACACAGTCTGAACAGCATTGCTGACTGCTACAGAGAGTGGAAAAGCAGAACAGTCAATCCTATTGATAACATTGACACAATAGAAATCTGCTACACCAGGCAATATAAAATGAAATAAGATATCTCACATGCCAATCTCTTGAGAGATCACCACAGATCCACAACATGGCAACTAGGATGAAATTTCTCCTCTCACCTGCATTTGTGCCCTTCATGAAGGACATTCATAAAATCTAATATTCTCCAGAAAAGGTGATCAACTATGAACAGCAACCACGTCACCAGTTAAACATGTTCTCAACAAAACAATGTTAACAATATGAAGGATCTTCAAGGGAAGAAGTAAACGAATAATCAACGTTCAGGTCAACTATCCATAAGCCAATAAACTGCAATTTTCCAAGTCTGAAACATATGTGCTTGGGAAGAATAGTTGAACTCTTAGTCCATTTAAGCCCATGAAGTCAAAGACTTGAGGACAGTGGAGTGAAGTTGTAGCTGTAAATTTAATACCATTGTTTATACCATGAGTTGATCAAGGGAAGAAATGTTTAGGAGAGATAATGTTTAAGGCAATGAATATGATAAGGTTAATCTGAGCTGAAATGAAGCACCATCCATCTGCTATCTCATACAGTCATTGGCTGGAGCATCAGGTAGTTGAAGAATTTTGGGCAGGCAGCAGTCGGACATGAGTACAGTCTCCTGATGAACACATACGCGTTTTCTCTACCTCTAGTTTTTAATAGTTAATATGCTTAACTATTAACATAACCTGTATGCAATTACTGAGACTTAATAACCTTCACTCTGTTATATAAGACAACAGACTCTTCTGCTGAGACTTAAGTGTCCATCCTCCACCACAGACTACAGAACAGTCCCTCAGACTAGGATAGGAAAAAGGATTGCTCGCATTAACAATCTGTGTTTGACAGCCAGGCATCACATCACATGATAACATGTTGACAACAATCTCATCGAGTTATCTTGAATCTTCAACACAGAAACAAGCCTTTCAGCTCACTGGACCCTTCCTGCTTTTCACGTTTCATGTGAGTTGACTCCCACCATTAATTCACTCCATTCCTTCAATGTATCTTACTCAGCAGGTGATACATTGACTCCATCAGTGGTGTCCCACTCCCCACTACATTTCCCCTCAGACCCATGGCACCCATTCCATTCTTCTCTATCCTCCCCATCTACATGGATTTTACAATCAAATCTTGCATCATCCCAAGCCCCACTTACCCTTGCTTCTCATGGATATTTGATTGTATAATTGTAGTTGTAGTTACAGGCATACAAATACAAAATGAATTGTATAAAGGACAGATATGGTACCAAGTTTAATGAGGATTAAGTGTCTAACTTTTCCTTCTTTTCTACACACCAATTTTAAAAGAAGCTAGAAACTGCATCTGCTTTCCAGAGAACTCATGACACATTTAAACACAGCCTGAACTTGGCCAGTTTTGATTCACACCTGACAAGTTCAGAAGAAACTTGTTTGTATGCTGTTAAGTCAACATCAAGAGTTAACTGGCATCAACAATAATAGTGTGTGGGTAACAGCAATTAGATTATCTGCTGTTATAAGTGTGTTTGCAGCATTTCCACCATCAAGGATAACATGATCCTTGCGTTTTGCCAAGTCCTGACAATTCAAACATAATTAACCAGGCAAAAGGGACTCTATTATGTGGTAGACTTTGCTGTGGAGCTTGTTAATTTTAACTGTGTCCTGCATCAAATTGGAATTAATTTTTTTTCCTCATTAAAGTATCCCAAAATTTCCTTCCCATACGAAAGTAATTTTGCTCTGAGAAAAATAAATCTTTGGTCCTGACCCCTTTGTGGGTGTGAAACTGGCAGTTTCAATAATTGCTTCCATACAAAATGGAATGTAAAGTTTTGCATACTTTTTGAAGTGTGAATTTAATGGAATTGTCTGTGGTGTACAGAGATATTTGTTTACTTTGTTTTGCTGGTTACTTCATTTTGTGCAGTATTTTCAGGCTGGCGATATGTATCAAGGATCTTTTTCCTTTATATTGTCCAAAATAATCTTAGAAATACTTCTTGTACAAAATGGCATTTGTGAAAACATTGCATATGATGTGTGTTGCATTACCCTCAATATCATCCAAGATCTGAGCCCTCGTTCAGGGTTAATCCAGTTTATTCCTTCAAGGCTGAAATTAAATTGATAAATATTTCAATCAGTCAAATATTTTCTGAGGATTGACAACTTAAGGCATTTTAAGGGTTAAAACCAAGGGGCTTCTACATCTCATTGGTGTCAATGCATCACATTCTCAAGCAGTTTAGTTTAGTTACTACAAAATTCAGATACTCCTGTCAAAATGATGAATGCTAATGTTTTCAGACTATTCACATTTTCTGATCCAAAAGCATATCCAGCTAAGGATGGTATTTTGAAATATGATGGTCACCCACCTTGTTTCAGTGAAATTTAAAACCATTTAGCAATCCTATTTACCTTTAAGTAAAAAAGAAGTTGCCTTATCACAACAAAGGTTCACCAAATGTAGTACCAAGGACACTCAGAAAAAACTAGAGTCAATCTGAATTAAGTTGAAAGCTCTTCATGATTGGGATTGTTCACCTAAGTAAAAAGTGAGGTCTGCAGATGCTGGAGATCAGAGCTGAAAATGTGTTGCTGGTTAAAGCGCAGCAGGTCAGGCAGCATCCAAGGAACAGGAAATTAGACATTTCAGGCATAAGCCCTTCATCAGGAATGAGGAAAGTGTGTCCAGCAGGCTAAGATAAAAGGTAGGGAGGAGGGACTTGGGGGAGGGGCGATGGAGATGTGATAGGTGGAAGGAGGTCAAGGTGAAGGTGATAGGCCGGAGTGGGGTGGGGGCGGAGAGGTCAGGAAGAAAATTGCAGGTTGGGTGGGTGGTGCCGAGTTCGATGGAATCGACTGAGACAAGGTAAGGGGAGGGGAAATGAGGAAACTGGAGAAATTGTTAACCTGAGCCAATCTGGAAAGCCTTGGCTGACCAACACAAATAGGAGATTAGAATCTCCTCAGTTGAGAGAAAAAAATATAACCAGAAAATTTAAAGAAAAAAAAAGAAAATATATATATGTAACCAGGAGATTAGAACCTCCTCAATTTAGGATTGACTCTGAGCTGGCTGACTAGCTACAGCCAGTATATTGTGCACTAGTAAATAAAAGGTGATGGGACACTAATCCCTAAGCAATTATTTCAGCCTAACTATCTCTAATTGTTTTATCAATGACCTTGCTCTGCTATAAAGTCAGAAGCGCAAATATTGTGGTGCAGAGGTAGAGTTTCTATCCCTAGACCAGGAGTTCCAGGCTCTCAAGTCTCACCTGCTCCAGAGGAGTGTAATAACACCTGACCAGATTGATTAGAAAAATAGATTAAACTAAAATTATGAATATTCACTGATGTTTGAGCAGTATCTAATACCATGCACAATTCCACAGATGCCAAAGTATTATGTGATCATCTGCAACAAGCCTGGAATGACATTCAGGGCTGAAGCTGATTGTGAGAAGCAGCATTCACACCATGCAAGTGCCAGGAAATAAAAGCCACACAGCTTGGAAACAGACCCTTCAGTCCAACCAGTCTACACTGAACATAATCCCAAACTGAACTAGTTCCACCTGCCTGCTCTTGCCCTATATTCCTCCAAACCGTTTCTGTTCATGTACTTCATCAAATGTCTTTTAAATATTGCAACTGTGCCCACATCCACCACTTCCTAAGGAAGTTCATTGCTCATGTGAACCATCCTGTGCAGAAAAAAAATGGCCCTCATTTGTTTTTTTTAGTTCTCTCTCCTCTTACATTAAGCATGTGCCCCCTCCTCTTGAAATTCCCATCCTAGGGAAAAGACACCCACCGTTAACCCAATCTATTGACCTCATGATTTTATGAACTTCTATAACATCACCTCTCAACCTCCTATGCTCTAGTGAAAAAAAACTCTCAGCCTATCCCAGGTGGCAAAGTGGCTCAGTGGTTAGCACTGCTGCCTCACAGTGCCAGGGACCCAGGTTCAATTCCAGTCTCAGGTGACTGTCCGTGTGAAGTTTGCACATTTTCCCTTTGTCTGTGTGGGTTTCGTCCCACAGTCCAAAGATGTGCAGGTTAGGTAAATCGTCCATAGTGTTCAGGGATGTGTAGGTTAGGTGTAAATGTGGAGTTAGGGTAGGAGAATGGATCTGAGTGGGTTACTCTTTGAAGGGTTGGCATGTATTTGCTGGGCCTCATGGTCTGTTTCCACACTGTAGGGATTCTATCCAGCCTTTCGATGAATATTTTTCACAAGAAACTTAACCGTCTCCCCTTGATATTGAATTTCATTACCATCACTGAATCTTCTCCTATCAATCTCCTCAGGAATACCATTGACAGGAAACTGAAGTGGACCAGCCATATAAACATATAACAAGAGCAGGCCAGAAACTGGGAATTCCACAGTGAGGAATTCAACGGCTGACTCTCCAAGCCTTCCCAGCATTACTCAAGAAGTTCAACACCATCTGGGAACAAATGAACATTAGGAACAGCAGCAGGCCAGTCACCCTTATCTGCTTGGTTCATTATTTGAGAACATCATAGCCCATCTGTGAATCAATCAACTTTCTATCTTTGCACCATAGTCCTTGTTAAATTTCTTTAAAACAAAATCTAATTTCACCCCTGAAAACCTCAATTGACTCCAGCCTTTTGAGGTGATAGAGTTATATGCTTCCATTATTCTTCATAAAGTGCTTTCTGGTTTCACACTTGAATGACCTGGTTCCGATTTAGTGCTGTGTCCTCTCCTCTTGATTTCCCCAACACAGAAAACATTCCCAATCGAATTCTTTGAACATATCAAATAGTTGATCAGAACACTCCTCAATCTCTAAAACTCAAGGAAATGCAAGGTAATTTTATGGAAACCACAGTCCATATGAAACTTTCAATTGCAAGTACCCATCTGATCTATCTGTAGTGTCCAGATCTCTAATCAAGTCCCATTTGCTAGTATTTGGCCCATATCTCTCTAAACCTTTCTTATTCATATACACATTCAGATACCTTTTAAATGTTGTAATTGGACCAGCCTCCACCACCTCCTCTGGAAGCTTATTTCATATACACACCACCGTCTGTGTGGAAAAGTTGCCCCTGAGGTCCCTTTTAAATCTTTCCCCTCTCACCTTAAACCAATACCCTCTAGTTTTGGACTCACCCATCCCAGAGAAAAGACCTTGTCTATATTCATGTCCCTCATGATGTTATTTATTATATTTTATATTCTCTAAAGTCACCCCTCAGCTTCCGAAGCTCCATGGAAAAATGGCCCCTGTCTATTCAGCCTCTTCCTATAGCTCAAACCCTTTAACCCTGGTAACATCCTTATATATCTTTTCTGAACCATTTCAAGTTTCACAACTGCCTTCCAATAGGAGGAAGAGCAGAATTGCACACAATATTCCAATAGTGGTCTAACTAATGTCCTGTACAGACACAATATGACTTCCCAGCTTCTATACTCAATGCACTGACCAATAAAGGCAAACATGCCAAAAGCCTTCTTCACTTTCCTATCTAACTGTAACTCCACTTTTGAGTAACTCTGAACCTCCACTCCAAGGTCTCTTTGTTTAGCAACCCACCCGAGGACCTTACCATTAAGTATATAAGTCCTACTCGGTTCTCCAAATGTGACAAAGCTTAAGGAGACTTCATTTCCAAATCAGTATTGTTTTTGAATGATCACCTATGAAAAGTTCATTTTCAGACACTAGGTTGCATCATCCCTCATCTATGCTGTTTTTGGGTAGGGCTCCCTGTTAGGATGGCAGGGTCACTGAATTTGCCCTCATATATCATGAGTCTCAGTAGTCAAAACAAGAATAAAAATAGAATGGAAATAAAATGAGTGTAGAATAGGGCTGCATAATTCAGTCTTATTAACACATATCTGAAACTTCCAAGATCTGTCTTGATATGCACTCAGTCTCATTTACACTTCATTTAACTTAATACATCGACTTGAACCTGAAGCAACATACTCCCGAGTGTGCACTCAAATGTCATTCTTTGTCTTAAGATTTCAATCTGTTGAACATGTTCTGTTCTCTTCCCCTATATTTTGACTATTTTGAAGAGTGATAGTTCTTGCTTTCTAACCCACCTACAATTTTGCTGATTCTGAAACTCTATCATAATCTTCCTGCAGCTCGAGTGAATACTTACACCTTCAGACAGACATAAGCACAGAAATTACTCATGTGGTCGGAGTCACTGAATGCTAAACACATTTATATGATATCTCTTTATCCACTGTTTGAAAACCTCCCCGATAATAGTGAAGCACAAAGAACATTGTATTTCACATCATGAGCAAGTCACGATTATTACTTTTGGCACAACAGCGCTTTCTAATAGCAAGAAGAAATCTGATAAATCAAGTCAAACCTTACTGAACAATCACAGTTGCTCAAACAGACATGTTGTATAACTCTACCCTAAACACCAAACAATACCTGTTCCATCAGTTTAAAACAACTTACAACAACAAAGTAAAATTTGGATTTATATATCACCTTTTAAATTTGCAAGTTGCCCTAGAGTACCTTATACATTACTTTGAAATGTAGACAACGTTGTAATATAGGAAATGCAGCAGCTGTGTTATATACAGCAAGATCAAAAGAAATCAATGCTAATGGCAAGATAATCTGTTTTAATGATGGTGGAAAAATATTGGCCAGGAAACAGAGAAGAATCCCCTTGATTTTCTTCAAAGTAGTACCATGAATCATTTAAATCCACCGTAGTTTACCCATGGTTAAGCATTTCATTTGAAAGGTGGCACCTTTGACAGTGTAGTCCCAATGCTCTACAGCAATGCTGTAGCCCCTCAGTACTGATTACCCACCACTGCTTACTCCCTCAGTACTGACCCTGTGACAGTACAGCCCCTACTTGGTACTGCATTGGTATAATCAGCATAGATTACTGCCTCAAGCCTCTCGAATGGGACTTGAACCTATGACTTTGTGACTTGGAGGTGAAAGTATTGCTCAAGTGTGTCACAGCTGACAGAGAATTGTTGATCAAATTGCATTTAAAAGGTGAAAGTCAGGCTATCAAATTCCTCATCCTTTCATTTAAAATCCCAACAGTGATTGTTCAGAAAGTCAATTGAAAAGTAAATAGATGATTTTTTTTGTTTGTGATGCGAGAACCCTTCACTGTCACCTAAAGTGAAGACAGTACAGCAGAGAATTCCCAGGGACAGGAATGCATGGAATCCCTGTGCAGTAAATGGTTAAAACTAGACCTACGAGAATCTCTTTTTTTAAGTGACAATGGATGTTGACCAAAAGCAAAGGATGAGGTGACATTTCTTCCACTCTGAAATGAAAAATTCCACTGAGTTTTCCAGCAAAAATGTTATCTTTTCCCTTTCAGTTGCTTGGTTAGAATAGATTTAAAAGGACAAAATACCAGGAAGGCATTGCGATGACTAAAACCCATGTGACAAATCATCATATAAATAGGATGACAAGAGTTCTTGAAATGTGCTGTAGCAGAACATCATTCTTTAATGGAATTGTTTGTAATAAGAAGCAGGGTGCAAAAAGGCTATTTACAAAATGTATTGGGACATTACTAAGTCCTTAGGACATCTTTCCACCATTAGACACGCTGCATTGACCAGTTCAAGTCTGATAGCTGTCTCTCTGGTATCGAGGGACATGCTGTCCAGACAGTCAAATGGATCAGACTATGTGGTTACATAAAGTGTTTATATTGTGCACAGTACCAGGTTTCAGTGGCTAGCTGTACTGTTGTCTGATGGATCCATATTTTTCTGTGCCCTGATTGAAAGGATTCAGGTTCAACTGCCTGTCTGCCACTCTTTGGACAAAAGATTTTTTTTGATTCAAATCATGTTTGCTGGGCCTCTCAATGAGGCAGTTTTACAGACAGACATTTGCTATATCATGATGTACCTTGACTCACAGGGATGCTCATTAAAAAATGCCTCACATTCACACCCCTCACAAACTGAAATGGGAGAAATGTCTTTTACATTTCCTGATGCATGATTCAAGTCTGACAAGCACCACCAATGCTGCATTCTTTCTCCTGTGTATATTTTATGATATAAAAACATGGGAAGGGACAGCTGCCAAGCTGCACAAGAAAGCCCATTCCATCAGCAAAGCTGATCATCAAGAGCATTCCTGATATACTTCACACCCTCAAAGACTCCAAGCTCCTTGACTCACCTGAAATGCATCTGTTATCAGTAATCTCACAGAACACAGAGAACATAGCCTCCTCCTGATATAAAAACCTTCTCCATATTCCAATACAGGTAACACCTGTCAGATTTAGCCAATTCCTTTCCACCATCAGTCAAATGCGATCACAAGGATCCTCCAGCACTGGAGAATGTCTCCACATTTCCCTCATAAGTTAGAAGAATGCCCAAAGCCAAGTTAATTGTTGGAAGCAAGTTGCATATAAAAGCTACAAAACACTCACTTGGAGAAATAAGTAAGTTTGTGGGATGTCACAAAGATTGGCCACAAGGTTGACATTGAGGAGGAAGATGTTAGGGTAAGGTTAAGGGGGATATAGATGGATTGGTCAGGTGGGCAGATGGAATTTAACCCTGATAAATGAGAGGGGATGCACTCATGAAGAAGGAATAAGACAAGGGAGTGCTCAATGAATGTCAGAACACCTGGGAAGCTCAGAGGAACTGAGAGATCTTGAGGTGCATGTCCACAAATCTCTGAAGGTGACAGTAAGAGTCATAGCATAACACAGCACAGAAACAGACCCTTTGGTCAAACCAGTCCTTGCCGACCATGTTCTCAAACTAAATTAGTCCAAACTGTCTGTGCTTGGCCCATATCCTTCCAAATCTTTCCTATTCATGAATGTATCCAAATGTCTTTTAAATATTGCAACTGAACCTGCTTCCACCACCTTCTCGGACAGATCCTTCCATGCACAAACCACTCTCTGTGTAAAAAAGTTGCTCCTTATGTCCTTTTTAAATTTTTCTCCTCTCATCTTAAAAATATGCCCCCAACTTATGGAAAAGACCCTTGCCTTTGACCTTACCTATGCCCCTCATGATTTTATAAATCTCAACAAGGTCACCCTTCAACACCCAAGCTCCAGTGAAAAATGTCCCAGCCTTTCCAATCTTTTTTTTATATCTCAAACCCTCCATTCCTGGCAACATCCTGGCAAATCTTTTCTGAACCCTCTCCAGTTTAATAATAGCCTTCCTGTAACGAGGTGCAGAACTGCACACAATAATCCAGAAGAGGTCTGACCAATGTTTCTGTACAGCCTCAACATGATGTCCCAAATGATAGGTGTCAGCAAAGAAGGCAAGTTTGCTAAACACTCTTAACAACCCCGTCTACCTGTGACACAAATTTTAAAAAATTATGTATCCGAACGCCTACGTATCTCTGTTCTACAATAGGGCAATTAAAAGGGCAATTTTAAAAGCATAAGGAACACATCCCTTTATCAGTTGTGGCATAGATTATAAGAACGGGAGGTCATGTTGGGGCTGTATAGGATTTTGGTTGGGCCACAGCTAGAATCCTGACTGCAGTTCTGGTTACTACATTTTTGGAAGCATGTGTTTGCACTGGAGAGGGTGTAAAAGAGATTCACCAAGATGTTGCCAAGGCTAGAGCATTTCGGCTATGAAGAGAGGCTTGATAAGTTTGGCTGGTTTTCTTTAGAGCAGAGAAGGTTGAGGGGAGATCTGAGGTGGATAAGGTTATGAGGGGCATGGACAGGGGAAAATAAAGCAGCTGTTCCCTTAGTCGAAGGATCAATAACAAGAGGGCATATTTTGAGGTGAAAAGCAGAAGGTTCAGAGGGGATTTGAGGAAAAACCTTTTCACCCCGGGGCCTGGAATGCACTGCTTTGGAGGGTATTTGAGGCGGGAAATCTCACAACCTTTAAAAAGTACTTGGATGATCACTTGAAGTGACTAGGCCATTCAAGGGTATGGGTCTAGTGTGGGAAAGTGGGACTGGTGTAGCTGGTAATGTATTTCTAGCGGTGTAGACTCATTTTCTGTACTGTATGATTCCATGATCCTCTCTTGGAGAGGAATTTGAAGATGGTGATGCTGACTCCCCTATTTGTCAATAATCTATCCACCTCCATGTTGAAAATATTCAATAATTCTGCCTCAAGGAACAGAATTCCAAATCAAGACCAACAATGGAAAAAGAAAATTCTGCTCACATCCATCTTGACTGAAAGACCCTGTGTTTTTAAACTAGTGTCCCCTTATTTTAGATTTTTCCCACAAGGAGAAAGATCTTTCAGCACCCACTCTGTCAAGTCCTCAAGAATGTTTTTATGTTTCAATGAAATCACATCTTACTCTTCTTAACTCCAATGGACATAGGCCCAACCTGATCAACATTTCCTCATAAGATAACCAACTCCTAAGTCAGGTATCAGTCAAACGAACACTCCTGAAATACTTTCAACACATAAGGGAAGCAAAACTGTATACCTGCAAAAGGGTCAGGGCTAACCCTAACTCCAGATGTGGTCCCACCAATGGTAAAACTGAAGCAAAACTTCCTTATTTATATATGCTGTACTCTTGCATTAAGCAACATCAATCTATTTGCCTTCCCAATCTTCTTTTGAAGAAGAGTTATGCTGGAATGAAAACGTACCTCTGTTTCTCTTTTCAAAGATGCTGCCAGACCTGCTGAGCTTTTCTTCATCCAGAAACACAGTGTGGGTGTTCCATCACTCAAGAAGCTTGACAACATCCTGAATAAAGCAGCTACTTGTTTGGCACCACAGCCACAAACATCCACTCCCTCCACTGCCTGCTCAGTTGAATTCCTCCCCAATAGCATTCTGGGTCCACATTAAGCAAATGGACTGCAGTGGTTCAAGAAGGCAGCTCAACATTTACCTTCTTAATGACAACTAGTGACAGGCAATAAACGCTGGCTCAGCTAACTACGTCCCATGAGTGAAAAAAATTCTTTTTTTATATCTGTTGCTGGATATGCAGCCACAATTTATCTGATTTAAGAACCAGAACATCCAGCTACCTCAGTGCCTCAGAATTCTGCAATCTCAGTCCACTTAAATAATATGTTGCTTTTCTATTTGTCTAGTCAAAGTGGACAAGTTCATATTTTTCCACATTATATTCCATCTACCAAAGTTATGCTCACTCATTTCATTCATGTATATCTGTTTACAGATTGCTTGTGTCCTGTTGATAAGTTACTTTCCATCCTGTCTTCATAGCATCAGAAAATTTAACAACTTTGGTTCATTAATCCAAGTGGCTGATATAAATTGTATATACTTGAGGCCACTATCATACTGCACTAGTGACAGCTTACCAACCTGAAAATGATCCATTTATGCCTACTATCTATTTCCTGTTAACTAACCAATGTTTGACCATGCTAATAAGTTATCCAGTAGGCCATGCACTTTTATTTTGTGTAGTAACCTCTGATGTAGCACTTTGTCAAAAACGACAGTCTAAGCACACTGCATCCACAGGCTCCCTTTTATCCACATTGTTTGTTACTTCCTCCACTAACTCGAATAAGTCAGTCAAACATAACTTGCCTCTGACAAAAATATGTTGACTCTGACCGATGCATTGAGATTTTCCAAGTGCCTTGCTATAACATCCTTAATAAAAGCTATCAGCATTCTTTTCATATACCAAGTGTTAAACTCACTGGCTCAGTTTCCTGCTTCCTGTCTCCCTCCTTTCTTGAATAGATGAGACACATTCACTAATTTCTAGTCTTCTGGGACCTTTCCAGCACATGGGGGATTTTGGAAAACTGAAACTAATGTATTTACTGTTTAAACAGTCACTTGCTTTACAATCCTAGAATGAAGTCCATCAGGACCTAATGTGTTGTTACCTTTTAGTTCCTGTAATTTCCACACTACTCTTTCCATGGAGAATGTAATTCTTTTAGGTTCTTCCTTCTCTTTCATCTCCTGATTTATATTTATTTCTGGGATGTTATTTGAATCCTCTACAGTGAAAACAGTTAAATAATAGTTCAATTCACCTTATTTTTTCTCATTAATTCCATAAAGTGTCTCCCTAAAAAGTCAACATCCAATTTACCGAGGGCAATTTCTCTATTTTTACTCGAGGTAGACAAGCTTCTGTGTAAATAGTGCATAAATTCATTAGGACTGTCAAGTTATCAAACACCAATCAAGCTGTCAGAGGGTTCTGTAAAAATTGTCTAGCCTATCAAAGGGAATTTTCGAGACTAGTATTTATAACGAAAGATAAGATGGTGCAAATAGAAATAACTATGCGTGATATGGTAGCCATTACAGAGATGTGGCTGCAAAAAGTTTAGACCAGAATATTCATGGGTAATTTAGAACTATAGCTTTTTAATCTTTCTAAAGAATTCTGGACAGTTCATTATGACTGTTGACGTAAGTCTGAGGATTTTTATCATGCTGCATGACTGATTTTATCAATGAATATAATGGGTTGGCATGGATACAGCATTAAGAGTCCATAAGGGTGAGTGCAGGAGGGATATTTTATGTGCTTTATGTATTTTTGAACAGGTAGGCAGATAATTATTGCAGTGGGATGCTTTTTATATCATTGTTTGATTGATAACTACAAGTGGTTTTGGATTCTTTGACATGGGATTATGAATTTGAATACTAATTGCACTTAAATTAAGTGTTTGCTTTTATAAATTTATTGAGGAAGTTTAAATGTAGTAGAATGTGTTTTATGATTTTTCTTTCTCAATATAGTAAAATCTGCAGTACAATTTAATAAGATCTTACTTCTCATCAATGCAAAGGATGATGTGTTTTCAAGAAGGACTGGGCAAAGGATAGACAGCATTGTTTAACATAGAACATAGAACAGTATAGCACAAAACAGGCCCTTCAGCCCACAATATTGTGCCAACATGAATTGATGTAATGGCTATTTTTAAAAAGGCCAGAATATGGGTACAAGGGCATAGATTGCATGGAGCGTGTAGGGGGCCACTTGGTATAGCCTTGGTGCAGGAAGATAGGTTGAGTTAAAGTGTGTGGGAGTCAGGGGAATGGGTACAGGGCATTAGGTGTCATGGGTTGACTGGCTGAAGCAAAGACTGTGTAGTGGGTGAGGTTGAAGTGAGGGATAGAAGAATGATTTCCATAATTTTCTTTGCTGACCAAATCCAGGAATGAAAAATTGGAGCCACATCAGTTTTTGGAGCAAACAGACCATTTGAATGTTAATTCCACACTGGGTGAAGAATTGACAATCTTACCCTTAACGTCTTCATGCCTAATCATTTCAACACCATCTGTTTCGTTTGGTCATCATCTAACTTTACTCTCCACATATTTACTGATGATTCAGCTAAATAAGGATATTGTTAGCTTCAGATATATTATTCAAAACCCGGCTATCCAAAATTAGACAGTTTTGATATTCAGTTAAATTAATGGTGAGCAACTGTTTTGCAGATGTCTAACACAACATGCAGTGCATAATATTCTGAGTGAGATGATACAATATTAATCAAAGCATCAAAAAGAGTACCAGAGGGCTTATGCCCCAAACAGGCATTAATGTCTTTGCATCCACCAATAAAAGGCCAAATACCCATTTTATGATTCTATAGTGCAACTGTTTTTCTCTGAGTGCGGCCATTAATGTTGATACAGAGCTGAAGCTACAGCCTTTAAAGGGACCACTAGCAGCTTTTATTGGAAAATTAAAATACCTGACACAAAGCCAAAGGTTGAAGGAGTGCATTAAAAAGACACAGGCCACTTTTAGATATTGGCCAAATCCATTTCTGATCACTATGTTCTCCTTCCAGCTCACTAGCCCACATTTTTGGGCCACCCCGACTTTTAACATCTACCCGAGAGTCACAATTAAACAATTAGAATGAAATGGTCTTTGCTGAGCTGTGCTGGGGATATTCAACAGGCTTTTTACTGGTCTTCCATCAAGTCTGATTACTGATCTCATGTCGGAAATCCAAAATCCATCATTGTTTCAGTCACAAAGATGCTGGAGTTTGGGCATACCAAGCCGATACATTTTGTTTCATTTTCTGATTGCACGAGCTGTTCCAGTTCGGCATCAGCTCCTAATTTGACCAGACTGAATCAAGTTTCTGAACTATTCTAAAGTGATATTTTAAAGAGGCAGAATGATGGGCTTATTTCTGCACTGTATGACTTTTATTCTCTGTTTTTCTGGAAGAGGACGCTGTATTCTAGACATTTAGTTTGGCTCCATTTGAGTTCAGATTGATAAGTTCAGACTCAAACCATTACTTCACTGGAACTCATCTCAACTTTCAGATGTCTTTTCTTCTCACTTCTAGTTCCAGAGAAATGATTAAGCGAGATCTGTAAGGTTGTTAGAGAATCATTCAGTACAAAAGGTGGGGAGCAACCAACCTATTATGGCTTATCAACTGTTTGAAAACCAACTCAACAAGGTGCCTCTCCCCAGCCCTTTCCTTGTAACTTTCACCACTTCCAATTACTCATACCACTCACTTTTTGAAAGATGCTATCGAAGAACTATGTGACTTTACCTTTTATATTAAGTGGCACAGCTAACCAAAACATTTTGGTTAATGTATAGCAAAATGTGCAAAAGATAGGATAGATTAATTGGGTTCTCATAAAAAGATCACTAACGGAAAGGTTAATCTGTGTTTTCTCCCTTTCAATGTTGTCACACCTGGTGTGCAATTCCAGAATTTTCTGCTGATTTTAACTTTAGCATTTCCTTTCCATTTCTTCTCATCAAAAAGAGGAATACTTGAGATGGAATTGTTATTCTGTTTCAGCCATTTGGTGTCGAACAGGTCAAATAAGATATCCCGCAAACTGACACTTCTACCTCAATTCACAAGGTTACATTGTTCTATGAAATTATAATAATGAGGTACGGTTTTATTTCCCTAACTATCCTAGGGTCTCACTGAAGGAAGCTTGTAACTGTTGTTCAATTTGAAAATGCTTGTGTTGTACTTGCATACTGCAGTCTCTTATGTATAATCAATATTCCGTAATATAGTACAATGTTAACAGCAGGAATCAGTTGTGACTCATTGGCTACTGTTCTGCTGTTGGGTCAGTTAAGACTTTGAGTTCCGATTCAAAGAATCCAAGCTGAAATCTCAATCGGCACAGCATCCTTCACCCACAACTTCCACCCTGCTCTCAAAATCACTGTGCATCTCGGACACCTCCCTCCCCTTTCTTGACCTCTCTATTTCCATCTCCGTTGACAGTATCCAGATAGGTGTTTACTACAAACCCATACAGTCACAACCTCCCACCAATATCCTGGAAGAACTCAATCCCATTCTCCCAATTCCTCCACCTCCACCCCATCTGCTCAGACAAGGAGACATCCCACTCTCAAGCATCCCAGATGTCCACCTCTTTTGAACAATATGCTTCCCCTCCCCTTTGTCATCCAGGCAGCCCTCCACCACACCACCTCTATTCCCTGTTCCACTACTCTAATGCCCACCCCTCCAATCACAATAAAGACAGAATCTTCCTTGTTCTCACCGACCACCCTATCACTCTCCACATCCAATGCATCATCCTTAAACACTTCTGCCAACTCCAACTAGATCCGACCACTAACATCTTCCCCTCCACACCCCTCTCTGCCTTCCACAAGGACTGTTCCCTTCGACAGTCCTTGGTTTGAATCATTATCCCCACCAACACCCCTGAAACCCCAGATACCTTCCCTGCAACCGGAAAAGATGCAAAACCTGCCAATACACCAGCCCCCTCACCTCCATTCAGGGTCCCAAACAGTCCTTCCGGGTGAGACAGAGGTTCACCTGCCTCTCTACCAACCTAGTTTACTGCATCAGGTACTCCTGATGAGGTCTTCTGTACACTGAGGAGACCAAATGTAAACTAAGGGAACGGCTCACTGAACCTCGCAGCCAGATCCACAGGGACTGGGCTGACCTCCCAGTCATCACCCATTTCAATTCCCCTTCCCACTCCCTTTCTGGCATTATCATCCTTGGCCTCCTCCATTGCCACAATGAACCAAACACAAGTTGGAGGAACAATACCCCACCCACTGCCTGGGCAGCCTACAGCCTTCAGGACTCAACATTGAATTCTCCAATTTCAAACAACCTCCCTTCCCTACCCCCAACTCCCTTCCCCCTCCCTTCCACTCCTCCCTACCACAAACCAGATTCACTCCTCCCGTTAACCAACCCAGTTGTACTCTCTACCTGTCTCCACCTATCCCCACTTCACCACTCTGACCCCGTCACCCCCTTTACCTCCAATTGCCCCGACTTTCCCACGCCCAGTCCTGACGAAGGGTTACATCCAAAACGTTGATTTCACCACCTCCTAATGCTGCCTAGCTTGCTGTGTCCTTCCAGCCTCCACAGTGATGTGCTGTCCTTTTGATGATGTCCTTTTCAATTTCTGCCATCTCAAATGGATGTAAATGATCTCACAGTACCATTTGAAAAAAAGGTGTAGTGGAACTTTTACCAGTGTCTTGGACTGGTATTCACCTGAATCAGCATCACAAAAACAGGTTATCTGATCATTATCACATTACTGTTTGTGGAATCTTACTGAGCATAAATTGACAGCTGGTTTGCCCCATTACAACAGTGACTAATCTCTGAAAATATTGTTTTATGAAGTCATCGAGGTCTACATCCTGCAAAGAGATCCTTTGGCCCAACCTACCCATGCCGACCAATTTTCACAATTAAACTAGTCCCATTTGCCTGTGTTTAGCCCACATCCCTTCATACCTCTCCCATCCATGTACCTGTCTAAATGTTTCTTAAATGACAAAATTACACTCACTTTCACCACCACCTCTGGCAGCCTGTTCCAGACACTCACCACCCTCTGTGTGAAAAAATTGCCCCTCTGGACTCCTTTCTTATTTCTTCCCTCTCACCTTAAACGTATGCTCTCTAGTTTTAGACTCCCCTACCATGGGGAAAATCTACCTTATCCTTGCCTCTTGTGATTTTATAGATTTCTATAAGGCCACCCCTCAGTCTCTAATGGTCCAGAGAAAAAAGTCCCAGCCTATCCAACCTCTCCTTATAACTCAAACCTTCCAATGCTGGTAGCATTCCAGTACATTTTTTTCTGCAGTCTTTTCAGTTTAATAATATCATTTGGTTATAGAAGCTTTGAACCATCATGAAGTGCGTGACATAAATGCATATCTATTTCTTTTTTAATGATAGCAAACAGTAAAATGAGTGTGACTTTTTAACTGTAATATTGTTTACAAACATTTTCAAACAAAGGTGCTGAATTGAAGGATGTTTGAAGATAAGCTGAGAAATGGGAAGTTTGGATTCCAATCTCAGAATTAATTATTGGAACGAGGTTTCCCCAAATGATAAGTTTGAACTTTCTTATATGTTGATCTCCTACAATGTCATCACAGCAGACCCATTGCTGGTGTTTGCAGTGATGTGCCAGGTGATTCAGTGGAATGAGGAAGATACCTGGGCTCAAGGTAGAGTCTCAGGAGAACATGAATGCATCTTTTAAAAACTTGTAACTTGCAAAAGAAACATTGTCAATTGTAATGGTGAAAAGGACTTCAGGGTGATGTCTCTCATCTCAACACTGAGCTAAATGGTCATTACAATAAAGCATTCAGCATACAACATATGCAGTAAGGACACGCTGACAGTTATACTGAGTTCACAGCACAGAAATTAGCCATTCAACTCAATCATCTTTTCTAGTTTGCGGGCGGCACAGTGGCACAGTGGTTAGCACTGCTGCCTCACAGCGCAGGAGACCTGGGTTCAATTCCCGACTCAGGCGACAGACTGTGTGGAGTTTGCACATTCTCCCCGTGTCTGCGTGGGTTTCCTCCAGGTGCTCCGGTTTCCTCCCACAGTCCAAAGATGTGCAGGTCAGGTGATTTGGCCATGCTAAATTGCCCGTAGTGTTCAATAAGGGGTAAATGTAGGGGTATGGGTGGGTTGCGCTTCGGCGGGTTGGTGTGGACTTGTTTCCACATCGTAAGTAATCTAATCTAATCAAAGTTTTTATGTTCCACGCAAATCTCCTCACATCACAGCTCATCCAACCCCATCAACTTATGCTTTCATTTCTTTCTCCTTCATTTGCTCATCAAACTTTCTCTTAAAGCATTTAACAATGCACTTCAGTCATTCCCAACTGTAGCAATTTCCATATTCTCAGCTTTTTCCAGGCAGAAGAGTTTCTCTTGAATTCCATTTTGGATGTATTAGTCACTACCTTATGTCTATAGCCCCTCATTCTGGTCTCACTGACAAGTGGAAACATCTTTATGTTGTCTTCCCCATCAAACTCTTTCATAGGCCTCTGTTTGGTTTTCCTTCAACCGCCGATTTTCTTGAGAAAAGAGCCCAGCCTGTTCTTGTGTCAATCTTGTAATGATTTTTGGCATCTCTTTCTCCAATGCCACAATATCGTTGTTATTGTACAGAGAACAGAACTTATCATGTGGTTCCAAGTGTGATTGAACCAAGGTTCTATACAAGTCACCTAACAATAAAGACGGCTCTAAGTTTCCTGACTTTTGTAAGTGCAAGCTTGAATTAAACATTGGTTAGTGGTTTCCATCCATGCTTTGCATGAACCAATTTTCAATATCAGACAGACACCACTACCTAGTTGTAACAATCCCAACCTTGTTGCTTTCTATTCTGATACATGTTACCACTGTCCAAGCACTGAGCCGCAAAAAAAATATATATGCTGTCTACTGTCCATAGTTATGTTTGTCTGAGTAGTCACAAAGAAAACTTTCCAACACTGCCCAAGCAATAAGCCAATATTGCCTGGACGGGTGGGTAGTCTGAACAGTATTAACTGCTATTTTCCTGAACATTCATGTCTTATATCCCTGTCCCAAGAGTTTGCATGATAAGTGTAAGTTCAATCAACAAAAGTATTGGACCAGAAGGTAAACCACTATCAAATGCAAGGCAATCATGGAAGCACAGAACTCTGATGGTGCAGAAGGAGGCCATTCAGCCCATCATACCTGCATCAGCTCTGTTATCTAGTCTGATTCGATTATGTTGTGCCAATATCCTGTCTCTGCGCCATGTCCCTGCTCATTATTACTATCTAAACAAAACATTCAATGCCAGCATGAATGCCTCACATGAATCCGCTCCACCACATTTCTAGGTAGTACATTCCAAATGCTGAAAACTTAGTTTGACAGTTCTCACATCATCCTGGCTTCTTTCATACACCAGCTTCACCAGCAGAAACATGCTTCACTCTATTTCATCTAGCCTACTCACGATTTGAAAACCTCAATCAGATCTCCTCTCAGCTTTCTTCTCTCAAGGGAGAACAGCTCCAACTTGCTCAATCTATCCTCAAATCTTAAGTTTCTTATTCCTGAAACTATTCTTGTAATTTGCTTCTGCACTCTCTTCAATTCATTCATATCTTTCCTATATGCGATGCACTTAACTGTACACAATACGCTAGCTGAGGTCCAACGGATATCTTATACAAGTTCAACATCGCCTTCTTACTCTTGCACTCTCCATCCCCATCAATAAACCTGAGAACACTGTCTATTTTATTAACTGGTCTCGCTACCTGTCCTTCCACTTTCAAAGATCTGTACACATATACACCCTTAGTTCCAACGCCCCTTTAGAATTGTACTCCCTGTTTACATTGTCTCTCAATGTTCTTCCAACCAAAGTACAATACCTCACATTTCTCCATATTGAACTATCTGTCTGCCCATTCCACCAACTTGTCAATGTTCTTTTGGAGTACCACACTATCCTTCTTACAGTTTACAATTCTTCCAACTCAGTGTCAATGTAAATTTAGAAATTGTCCCCTACACACTAACATGCAGATCATTAATATATATCAGGAAAAGCAAGGGCCCCAATATAGGGGAATTCTGCTTTAAACCTTCCTTCAGACTAAGAAATAGCCATGAACCGTTACTCTCGGTTTCTTATTAGTCAGCCAAATTTGTATCCATGTTGTTATGGTCCCTTTTATGCCGTGGCCAACAACGTTCCTCTCTAGTCTGTTGTGAGGCACTGTATCTGATGCCTTCTGAAAATCCAAGTGGACCACATCATAAACATTACACTCATCGACACCTTCCATTACCTCTTCTAAAAACTCCAAGTTAATTAAACATCATTTTCCTTTAGAAATCCATGCTGACTCTTCTTAATTAAGCCACTTTTTTTTTCCCTATGTGACTACTGCTTCTATCCCAAATAACTTTTTCCAAAAATTTCCCCACTACTGAATTTAAACTCACTGGCCTGTAATTGCTGGGATTAGCGGCACATCATCAAGTGACAAATCAGCAAATTTATTCAGACAGATCTCCCTTAAAATCATCCATAAGATGGCATCCAGTGCTCCTCGGTCCCTGTTAATATGCTTTGTGGACTGGGTGCTTATTATTTCTCCTGCTTCACACTATAATGCCATACCATCCTCCAAGCAACATAACAGCCCCACTGCACAATAACATGGAAAGTCTCAGTTTAAACAAGGTTATCCTCCTTTTACATTACCGATGCAGTACACTGGATAATAATGAATTGAATTGCTGGCAAAAATTAGTTTTTTTCATGAACATTCTCAAACATGTATCACCCAGCAAGGTGATGCAGCAAAAGTCCCATTCTATCTCTCTATGTTCCTCTTTTTTCCATATGTCTTGCTTTCCCTCCCTCCCACATTCACTGTCAATCTACCTTTGTATCACTCTTCTTTACTAAGTCATCGGCTGCCACCTCCTCTATCTCACAATCTCACTCTTTCTTGCTCACTGTCTCTCACCCTTTTTGTCTTTCTCAAAAACTCTTTGTCTTTTTTCTTTTTCATTTTCTCACTGTCCCTTCATCGCTCTCTCTCTCTCAACACTCTGTCCTTCCCAGGATTAATAAACTAATTGCCATTGATAACAATGTTCCTGAAAATCATATTTTCTAGCATTCAAGCAAGTTGTAATTTCTGACCACACAGTCTCTTTATACCAGTTTATCCTGCCACATAGGAATTAAACTAATGCAGCACAATTTCCTTCCCTCACTACACCCACCCACCCACGCACCACACACACACACACACACACACACACACACACACACACACACACACACACACACACACACACACACACAGACCACACTGGTCTACAGCGAACACTGAGACGACATTTTGAAGTCAAAACATTCTGTCACTATTCTACAATATAAACAATCTCTTCAAATAGTCCCTTATTTCTATGGAGCAGCTGAACAGCTACTAATCTCAACTATGTTCAGTTCCGAATGTAAACTAACCCTGTCGAGGCAAGGAATGAAAAGTAAAACTGCTCCTACAACATTGCTTGGTTCTGTGCAAACAAACCTGTCAGCACTACAGTCTTAAAACTCCAGTCCCCACAGCTAGGCAATTCAAATAGCCCTGTGACTCTCTCGAGGGTTGCCAGCATCAATATCTGGTACCTTGAATGTACAGGAAATGTTTTCTGAAAGGGCAGGATCTCTTTACTTTTCTCTCTGCCATAAAATGACTACAGGCTTCAAGATTCATTGCTGAGAGATTTTATTTCTTAAAGTGGGCTGTAAGAAAATCCAAACAGGGATTATGTGCCATTAAAAAATGAAAAAGAATACTTCAGTGAAAATCTCCTTGATAATTATATAATTTACTTGATCATTCCTTGTTACAAGACTTGTCAAAGGGTCCCCTGTTACAAGGTCGTTTATTTCATAGCTTGTCAGAAAGCAGATTTTGTTACTAAACTGCTGTATTCTGATTCAGGTAAAGGAAGGGCCTAATCATCTAATGTGGCACTGGCACACTGGCAATCAGGACAGTGATTGTGGTGTCCGAACAGCAGAGTTCAGCATCGAGCTAAACTATTATTTGCAGGCTGAGATGAACCTTCAATAGCATCCATTTCCACTGTCTGACCCCTTATTTTCAGCACTGTAACATTGCCCCACTCAATCCATGTCTCAGCCTAACTGCTAATGAAACCCTCATCCGTGGTCTCATTCCCTCTAGACTGGACTATTCCAAAACATTCCTGGCTGGCCTCCCAGCTTCCATCATCCATAAAATCAGGGATGTCTAAAGCTCTGCTGCCCGTGTCCTAACAATCTCCAAATCCCATTCACCCTTTTGGTCTGCACTGTCTCTGTTGTTTTAAGGGGTTCACGAGTTATCTAATAAGGCAATCGACAATTTGTAAGTAATTTTCCGACAGAGTTTGTTAAGTTTATCAAGAAGCAGTGGTTTAGATCCAGTACATTAGTTAATTTGTTAAAGAACTTATACAGCCATGTTAGCTGGCGATTTAAACTAAATAGTGGGAGATTCAGTTGCATGGAAAAGGTTAAAGAGGGGGAGGGTTCAACAGAGGCTTTTTAAAGTTTCCAGAATAAGCAACAGGACAGAGAGTATGGAAAGGCTCAGAATCTACTTCAGACACAGCAGATAAGGGGACAACTGTAAGAAAGGGTGCATTGAACACAGGACTGAGGGTGTTACACTTGAATGCACACAGTATATGAAACAATGTAATGCAGATTGAAATTGGTGGGTATAATGTTTTGGATATCTCAGAGCCGTGGTTGCAAGAGGATCAGGGTTGGGAACTAAATTTCCAGGGATAAGCATTCTATTGAAAGGACAGGCAGATGGGCAAAGATGATGGGGTTGCCTTGTTAAGAAGAAATGAAATAAAATCAATAGCAAGAAGTGATATAGGGGGTCAGAAGGTGTAGAATCTGTGTGGTAGGACCCTGATGAGATTAATGTCCAGGCCTCCTAGCAGTAGTCAGGATGTGGGGCGGACAAATAAATCAGAACAAAGAAAAGGAATACAAGAAAGCTACTATTACAGTAACGATGGGGACTTCAATATGCAGACGGTCTGGGAAAGTCAGGCTGGTAAAGGATCCCAAGAAAAGGAATTTATGCAATATCTACGAGGCAGTTTTGTGGACCTGCTTTTGCTAGAACCCAGTAGGGAATCTTACCAATGACTGAGGTCAGACTAACTGGCATATAATTTCCTGTATTCTGTCTCTCTCCCTTCTTAAACATGGGTGTTGCATGAGCATTTTCCAGTCCTCTGGGATCCTCCCTAATTCCAGTGGTTCCAATGCCTCCACAACTTCCTCAGCTATTACCTTCAGAACTCTATTCTGAAGGGTGTAGACCATCTGGTCCGGGTGATGTATCCAACTTCCTCAGCACCTGCTCCTTAGTAATGGGTACTACACTTATCTCTGGCCCCTGACTCTCTTGAAGTTCTGGTGTCTTCCACTATGAAGACTGATGCAAAGTACTGATTCAGTTCCTCTGCCATTTTGTTTTGTTTCCATTGCTGCTTCTCCAGCCTTATTTCCCAGTGGTCCAGGGTCCACTCTGACTTCTTTCCGACCTTTTATATATCAAAAAAATCTCAAACAAATTAAAATAACTTTTAAATTATTAGATAGCTTACCCTCATACTTCATCTTCTCCTTACTTTTTGATTTTTCAGTTATCCTTTGCTGGTTTTTAAAGACCTCCCAATCCTTTGGCTTCCAACTAATCTTCACCACATTGTTGTTTTCTCCTTTACTTGTATGTTATCCCTGGCTTCCCTTGTCAACTATGGTTTCCTCATCCTTCCCTGAGTCTGTTTCCTCTTCCTTGGGATGAACTTCTGCTGTGCCTCCCAAATTACCCAGAAACACCTGCCATTGTAGCTCTACTATTTTGCGGCGCTCAGCTCCCTCCTCCAATCAACTCTGGCCAGTTCCTCCCTCATGCCTTTGTAGTTATCTTTATTCAATTGTAACACAGTTACATCTGTTTCCAGCTTCTCCCTCTCCAAACTGTAGGGTGAATTTTATCATATTATGATCACTGCTCCCTAGTGGTTTATTCACCTTAAGCTCCCTAATTCAGTCTGCCCCATTACACATCACTAAATCTAGACTTGCCTGTTCCAGAGTGTGTGGGTAGAGTTTAGGAACTGCATGGGAAAAAAACACCCTGATGGGAATTATGTACAGGTCTCCTAGTAGTGGTTAAGATGTGGGGCAGAAAAATAAATATATGGAAAAGATATCTCAAAGTATTTCAGAGAAATAATTCCATGAAGATCTCTGTACTCCTCCAGACTGGTACTTAAGGAACACTGATTTCTATCACTCCACCACTGGTAACTTAGCCTTGAACTTCCCGACATCCTAAAGTCTGGAATTCCCTCTCTGAAGCTACCTCTCTTTCTGCTTCATGAATTTGTTCAAAACCTACCAAGGTTTAAATAATGTAAATCAATGTCAAATGTTGTCTGATAAGACTCTGGAAATAGCTCTTTTGGACATGTTATTACATCCAAGGTCTGATATAAATGCAAGTTTTGTTCTAAGTTATAAAGAAAACCTCAACTCCTAAATTAAAAGTATTATGTACCAGCTGCATCACAGCGAAGGGTACAGTAATGAAGTTCCAGTCAGAATATATTGAGGTAGCAACAATGAACATGTGAAAGATGAAAATGAATTTTCCAGTTGATATACTCTAACTGTGCACCTGAGAATAAAGGAAATCAAGATTTGTTCTCATAAAGGGCCAGTTGCATCTGTTACTTTACAAAGTACTCTATTCACAAGTAGTGTGGCTTTAAGTTAACTTGCAAACACTTTTCTTATGAAAGGACTCTGTGGTTTCCATTCTGTTACCCTCTTTGCACTGTGGAAAGAGAAAAGTGACTGGGGATTGCTGGGAGGGCTTTGTGCAGTTTTCACAACTGGTGATATGTACGATTGACTGAACTTTCAATATATTCATTTATGTGGGGAACAGAGTAAAGTATTGACCAACGTTAGGAAGTCATGATGTGGAGGTGCCAGAGTTGGACTGGGTGGAAACAGATAAAAATCACACAACAGCAAGTTATAGTCCAACACGTTTATTTGGAAGCACTAGCTTTCACAGTGCTGCTCCTTCATCAGGTGATAATAAACCTGTTGGACTCTAACCTGGTGTGTGAGTTTTAACCTGAGGAAGAAACTGCTTATAGGAATGTAGGATTTAGGGGCATGAGGAGATCTCTTGACTTTAAAGGCTTCTCTGCTTTCAATAAGTTCATGGTGAATCTGATTTCATTTTCAAGTCCACTTACTATTGGCTCACACTTGCTTGATTGGTCTGATACAAGTCCCTTCCTTGGTTCTTTTTAATTTGTCCACGGGATGTAGGTATCACACAGTCCTGGTCCTGATCAAGACTGTAAGGATCTACAGAAAATTGTGAACACAGCCCAGACCATTAGGACAGCAAGGTAGCCAACATCATCAAAGACCCCTTCCACCTGGGATATAATCTCTTCCAACCTCTTCCGTCAGGCAGAAGGCAGAAAACACATATGCCAACAGGTTCAAGAACAGCTTCTCCCTCACTGTTATTAGGTTGCTGAATGGACTTCTCAAATTTCAAATCCATATTGACCTTGCTTTTTGTACATCGTTGCAATCATAACTTTGTATTCATCGCTCCATCCGATCACCCTATGATCTTTGTGTCTTTGTATGTTGTGAACTGCTGTAGTGTATGCAAAACAACATTTTTCACTGTACTTAGGTACAAGTGACCAGAATAAATCAAATCAAATCAGCAGCTGGGCCAGCATTTATTGTCCATCCCAAACTGCCTTGAAGAACATGGAGATGAGATACTTCCTTGAATCACTACAGTTTTGAGGTATTGGCACACCCATAATACTTTTAGGAAGAGAGTTCCAGAATTTTGACCCAGTGACAGTGAAGCAACAGCAATTTAACTCCGAGTCAGAGTGGTGAGTGGCTTGAAGAGAATTTGTAGGTGGTGGTATACCCATACATTTGCTACCCTCATCCTTCCCAATGGTAGCAGGTAAAGGTTTGGAAATTGCAGTTGGAGGAAACTTTAAATAATGCTCCTACCCTAACTCCAACAGCAACCCCACTCTAATTCCAGAATCAACCCCAGTTCAGCACTCTAAGCCCTAACTCTACTGGACAAATGTACACCATGTGCCAGAATTATCCTTCAGTTTCTGGTGACCATTGAACTGGACATAGCTAAAACTGTGGAGGAGGAAAAGCAACTTATTTCGTCATTGCACCTTTTTTGACCAGCAATCATCTCAAAGCACTGTAAAGCCAATAAAGTACTTTTTGATTTGTAATCACAGTTGTAAAGTAGGTTGCACAGCAGCCAATCTGTGAACAGCAAAATTTCACAAACAGTAACACGTAAATGACCAGATAATTAAGTATTGTGATCTGGATTGAGCAATAAATATTGGCTGAGACATCACAAAAAATTCCCATATGCCTCTCCAAACAATGCCATGGGACTTTTTACTTCCACCTGAGAGGACAGATGGGGCTTCTAACGTTCTCTGTATATACCTTGCTTCTGTACTGGGAGAGACAGTATGGATTTTAGTGCTCAAGTCTATGGAGTGAGCTATGAACCCACAGCTTTCAGACTTCAAGGGGAATAACTTTCCCACTGAGCCATGGTTGAAAGGCTAAGCATGGGTCCTTCCTATGTTGTGATTCTCCAGTCCTCACAGAGACTCTGGGCAGGATATTAACGGGACATTGGGGTCAGGAGCAGATGCATGAAGGCACATAGTTTTTGCGCCAGTAGCCAAATGTCAGATTTTTCAGTTTCATCCTGCCCCTCCAGCCATTTTCCCAAAATTAAGATGAGGAAATGAAAGGGCAGCTTACCCACGACTAGCATGGAGCCAACTGAGTCAAAAAGTGTTGCACTGGAATCACACAAGTGAGGCAGCAACTAAGCAGCAGGAGAGTCAACATTTCAGGCATTAGCCCTTCATCAGGAATGTGATGAAGGGCGTATGCCTGAAATGTCGACTCTCCTGCTCCTCAGATGCTGCCTGACCTGCTGTGCTGCTCTCATGTTCTCATCTCCAGCATCTTCAGGCCTCACTTTCTCCATGTAGCCAGTTGAGCTCACGTAAAGGCTAATTAAAGTTTAATTAAATCGAAAACCAAGTGTAACTTTACAGTCAATCTCTCAAGAGTTGTGAACAGATGACTGCCCCTGAAGTTGGGTCTTCAGTAGATTGGCCCCAGTGTTCAAGAATACCTTTGCCTGCCAACCATTATGGCTAACAACAGCACTTTTGCAGTGGTCCTCACTCCATCCCCTCTCCACTCCTCCAGAATGGAGGTAAGATGGAGGCATCTTCTCTTTCTCTCTGTCTCTCATACCTGCAATGGCAGTCTGTATCTCCAGTCATGCTTGAGAGCCCAAGCACATCTGCTGACAAGTGACTGATCAATCAAGACAAAATAGCTACTGGGCGGTGGTTCTGGATATGGGACCCATTTGATCCAGATGTAGGCTTTCCAACGCAAAGTTCAAAAGATCATCCCTTTGTGAATTTGAAGGTCAGTATGTATTTTGGACAGAGGGTACCTAGACTTGGAAGAAAGAACATGCAGTGATTATTTATTTGACTTTGGACAAGGGGATTTTTAAGTAAAGAACTAGCCCCTTAAAAAGCAGGTTTGAGGGCACAGCTCCTGCCCTGGAGCAACAATCATTAATCGCATCAGGCTGGCCCAAAATAAAACAGCATTTTCCTGAAAGACACAGTAGAAATAGGATGGATTAGGGATATGTTTGCACATGTTCCTGCACAGCTCAATATCCAGTCAATTCAAACACTCAAGGGTGAGCGAACACAGAGAGAAGAACAAACCCAATGCAGTGAATTACAGCCCCATCAGTCTACTCTCAATCATCAGTAAAGTGATGGAAAGTACCATCACCAATGTTATCAGTCCGCACTAACTTAATGATACTGGGCTTGGGTTCCACCAGGCCCTTACTTTCCATTCAGCTCCTGGCCTCAATAGAGTCATAGAGATGTACAGCACAGAAACAGACCCTTCGGTCCAACTCGTCCAGGCTGACCAGATACCCCAACCCAATCTAGTGCTTTGATCCAAACATGAACAAAAGAGCTGAACTCAAGAAGGGAAGTGAGGGGGATGTCCTCAACATGAAGGCAGGATTTCACAGAATCATAGAATCTCTACATTGCAGAAAGAGGCCATTTGACCCACTGTGTCTGCACCAATTTTCCAAAGCGCATCCCATGCAGATCCAGACTCCCACATTTACTATGGTTAGCCCACCTAGCCTGCACAACGCAAAGCAATTTCTTTTAGCATGGCCAATCCACCTAACTTGCACATCTTTAGACTGTGGAAGGACACTGGAACACCCTAAGGAAAACCACGCAGACACAGGGAGAATGTGCATAGTCCACACAGACAGTCGCCCAAGGCTGGAAATGAATCCAGATCCCAGGCATTGTAAGGCAGTAGTGCTAACCATGGTGTTACCATGCCACCCTCATACTGACTTGAGTGAGTGTGGCATCAAGGAACCCATCAAAACTGGAGTCCATGGGAATCATGGGGAAAATTCTCTCTTTTCAGCCCCAAGAATACACGTGGAGCTAACACCATTCAGAATGATGCAGGACACTTAACTGGCACCCCATCCATCACTTTCAACACTCAGTTCCTCCATCATCACTGCACAGTAACAGCAGTGTGGACCATCCTCAAGATGCACTGCAGAAATGCATTAAGCTTCCTTCGATAGCACCTTCCAAACTATTGAGAAGGACAAGGGCAGCAGATATACGGGAACACCAACACTTGCAAGTTTTCTTTCATGCCATACACCATCGTGTCTTGGAAATATGTTGCCATTCCTTCAGCAATGCTGTGTCAAAATACTTGAACTCCCTTCAGAAGAGTAGCGTGTGTTTATCTTAAACACATGAACTGTAGTAATTCAAGATTACTTTACCTTCTCAAGAGCAATTAGAAATGAGTAATAGATGCTTGCCCACATCTTGCAAATATATTTTAAAAATTGAAATCACAAAGAAAAGTTGTAACTTAAGCACCCCATTCAGGACTTGAGGCTGAAATGAAGCCCAATTTGCAATGTAACGGGTCACAGGCTCTAGCCATTCACAATACTGACACCACAAACAGGTTACATAATGCATTGAACTCTAAGCTGAAGGACAACTCACAATCAACATTGATGGTGGTGAATGGGTGCTGTTGAATGTGAAGTCATGGGGAGACTTCATTGGCCGAAGTATCTGATCTTTATAGAAATTCAGATGAAGCATGCTTTTTATAATTCATTCACAGGACGAGGGTGTCACTAGCTAGGCCCAGAATTTATTTCTATCCTTAATTGTCCAGAGACAGTTAACCATGTGTGGATCTGAAGTCAGATGTAGCCCAGACCAGGTAAGGAAGGCAGATTTCCTTCCCTAAAGGATATTAGTGAACCATATGGGTTTCTCTGATAATCAACAATGGTTATCATTAGACCCTTAATTTCAGATTTTTAAATTTAAGTTCAAATTCCAACATCTGCCTTCGTGGGATTTGAACATGAAACCCAGTGTGGGTCTCTGCATTAGTAATGGAGGTTAACAATGATAAAACCAGCCTCCCTTCATCCTGATATTGTTGATTCCAAGGTACAGCACTGTTGTGCAGGAAATAATCAGGGCCACCATGAGTCAAATTGAGCTATGTGCCACATGCATGGAATGCATTATAATGCTTCGGGCTAAACATTCCTTGCACATGGCTGAATGAGAAAGAGCTCAAGCAGTCTTCGGTCATGCATAATGGATCCCACCCAATGAAGTTGCTGCAGGGCAGGCTTTCACTTAAGATAGCAGCTGTCTACATTGTCTAGAGAAGGTCCTGAGTTGGAAATCAAATGTCTCATTTTGCTTATAGATCCTTTCTTCACTGCAAATGTTTGACCGGCCAGATCCAAAAGCTGTCGGGTAAAAAATGAGGTCTGCAGATGCTGGAGATCACAGCTGAAAATGTGTTGCTGGTTAAAGCACAGCAGGTTAGGCAGCATCCAAGGAATAGGAAATTCGACGTTTCGGGCATAAGCCCTTCATCAGGAATGAGGAGAGTGTGCCAAGCAGGCTAAGATAAAAGGTAGGGAGGAGGGACTTGGGGGAGGGGTGATGGAGATGTGATAGGTGGAAGGAGGTCAAGGTGAGGGTGATAGGCCGGAGTGGGGTGGGGGCGGAGAGGTCAAGAAGAAGATTGCAGGTTAGGAAGGCGGTGCTGAGTTGAGGGAACCGACTGAGACAAGGTGGGGGGAGGGGAAATGAGGAAACTGGAGAAATCTGAGTTCATTCCTTGTGGTTGGAGGGTTCCCAGGCGGAAGATGAGGCGCTCCTCCTCCAGCCGTCGTGTTGTTATGTTCTGCTGGTGGAGGAGTCCAAGGACCTGCATGTCCTCGGTGGAGTGGGAGGGAGAGTTAAAGTGTTGAGCCACGGGGTGGTTGGGTTGGTTGGTCCGGGCGTCCCTGAGGTGTTCTCTGAAGCGTTCTGCAAGTAAGCGGCCCGTCTCCCCAATATAGAGGAGGCCACATCGGGTGCAGCGGATGCAATAGATGATGTGTGTGGAGGTACAGGTGAACTTGTGGCGGATATGGAAGGATCCCTTGGGGCCTTGGAGGGAAGTGAGGGAGGAGGTGTGGGCGAGAGTTTTACATTTCCTGCGGTTGCAGGGGAAGGTGCCGGGAGTGGAGGTTGGGTTGGTGGGGGGTGTAGACCTGACGAGGGAGTCACGAAGGGAGTGGTCTTTGCGGAACGCTGATAGAGGAGGGGAGGGAAATATATCCCTGGTGGTGGGGTCCGTTTGGAGGTGGCGGAAATGACGACGGATGATACGTTGTATACGGAGGTTGGTGAGATGGTAGGTGAGAACCAGTGGGGTTCTGTCTTGGTGGCGGTTGGAGGAGCAGGGCTCAAGGGCGGAGGAGCGGGAAGTGGAGGAGATGCGGTGGAGGGCATCGTCGATCACGTCTGGGGGGAATCTGCGGTCCTTGAAGAAGGAGGCCATCTGGGCTGTGTGGTGTTGGAACTGGTCCTCCTGGGAGCAGATGCAGCGGAGACGAAGGAATTGGGAATGTGGGATGGAGTTTTTACAGGGGGCAGGGTGGGAGGAGGTGTAGTCCAGGTAGCTGTGGGAGTCAGTCGGTTTATAGTAGATGTCTGTGTTGAGTCGGTCGCCCGAGATAGAAATGGAAAGGTCTAGGAAGGGGAGGGAGGAGTCTGAGACAGTCCAGGTGAATTTGAGGTCGGGATGGAAGGTGTTAGTAAAGTTGATGAACTGTTCAACCTCCTCGTGGGAGCACGAGGCAACGCCGATACAGTCATCGATGTAGCGGAGGAAAAGGTGGGGGGTGGTGCCAGTGTAGTTGCGGAAGATGGACTGTTCCACATATCCTACGAAGAGACAGGCATAGCTGGGGCCCATGCAGGTGCCCATGGCAACTCCTTTAGTTTGGAGGAAGTGGGAGGATTGAAAAGAGAAGTTATTCAGGGTGAGGACCAGTTCAGTCAGTCGAAGGAGGGTGTCAGTGGAAGGGTACTGGTTGGTGCGGCGGGAAAGGAAGAAGCGGAGGGCTTTGAGTCCTTCGTGATGGGGGATGGAGGTGTACAGGGACTGGATGTCCATCGTGAAAATAAGGCGTTGGGGACCGAGGAAGCGAAAATCCTGGAGGAGGTGGAGGGCATGGGTGGTGTCCTGAACGTAGGTGGGGAGTTCTTGGACTAAAGGGGACAGAACCGTGTCGAGGTACGCGGAGATGAGTTCGGTGGGGCAGGAGCAGGCTGAGACAATGGGTCGGCCGGGGCAGTCAGGTTTGTGGGTTTTGGGCAGGAGGTAGAAACGGGCGGTGCGGGGTTGTGGGACTATGAGGTTGGAGGCGGTGGATGGGAGATCCCCTAAGGTGATGAGGTTATGGATGGTCTGGGAGATGAACTCAGATTTCTCCAGTTTCCTCATTTCCCCTCCCCCCACCTTGTCTCAGTCGGTTCCCTCAACTCAGCACCGCCTTCCTAACCTGCAATCTTCTTTCTGACCTCTCCGCCCCCACCCCACTCCGGCCTATCACCCTCACCTTGACCTCCTTCCACCTATCACATCTCCATCGCCCCTCCCCCAAGTCCCTCCTCCCTACCTTTTATCTTAGCCTGCTTGGCACACTCTCCTCATTCCTGATGAAGGGCTTATGCCCGAAACGTCGAATTTCCTGTTCCTTGGATGCTGCCTAACCTGCTGTGCTTTAACCAGCAACACATTTTCAGATCCAAAAGCTGTACTGACTTTGTTGTGCCAACAGTAGGGGAAAAGGAGAAGTAGGAGGAATGCTAAAGGTGTTGCAGCTACCTATCCATAAATAAACTTCGAAACAACAAGAATCTGAACATGCCTAGGGATTCCATCACCTACTGCAGAAAGATCTGCAGCTATGTGGCATGAGAGCCTATGGCGTTGAAGATCACAGCAGAACTGAACTTTCTTAGCATTGATCTTATTAAAACTACAACTAGGGACTTAGTGTGGCATCACCTAATTGACCAGCTACAAGCGGATTCATGAACTCATGGATGCTAATTTCAGGAAAACACATTTGCTTATGCAGTTCACCACAGACTCAGAAACAAGATGCTCAAGTGTAAGATTTGCCTCTATGGTTGGATTCCCTCTATACAAGAAGCCATCATCTGCACTTAGTTCCATGGTATCAAGTAGGCAAATTCCTGAACAGGAAGGGATTTCACTCCCTCAATGGCCAGCTTGACTATGATCACCTGTATGAATTCTTGCAGGTCCGTGCTGGATATCCAGGGAGCTATCACAAAACTTGCATTCTGTACAACTTTCAGGTTCCTTGAATGTCTGCTCCCATACATCATCTCCAAAGCTGGCTGTGGGTAACGATAGAGACCCCCAGAAGCCATTAGTGACCCTGGTGCAAAAGCCCAGTGGTGCTGAACAGATCTACAATGCAGTCTACTCATCCACTCAGGCTAATTTGCCAACTGAAAATGTGCTTCTGATGCCTAGACTGCTTAAGACGAGCAGTGTGGTAATCACCTGACTACGCTCTGATTCTCTCAGATGAGGTCAAAGGGCATTTGACAGAGATGCTGAGGGTGATGATGTTGATGATGCTGCTGCTGCTGAAGAAGCCAAGGCAATCATGAGACCGGGCAGACAGGTCTGAGAGAACCTGATAGTGGCTAGATGTGAGACCAAATGAACCTGAACTATGATCTACAGCTCCCGTTTCCAGAGCAGAGTTCTGCAGTAGTATATGGTACCTGTGAACATATTCTTTAAAAGTCAGTGAATAAAGAACATTTATTTATAACAGAGAGGTAGAGGTTTGACACAATACTAAGTGACTCACTGAACCTACATATCTAGCTTTAGGTTGTGCTTCCCAAGAGGTCATACTCCTCCCAGTGTGCAGCAGAGACTTGCACCTTCAATTTTTCAGACACAGCTCTACATGCAGGTGCTGAGATGATCATTGCCCTTCAAGAGTGGCAATAAGATAATCAGACCCAATCAGGACCCATTACTTAAAAAAAAGACCAAATTAATAATATTAAGTACTATCTTGTATATGGTGCTTGGCTCTACACAAAAGAGGTTGGTTAGGTGAAAACAATATACCATTAAGTGATATATGTGACTGAGATGCTTAAGCCACCTTTTGCAGTTGTGTCCTTCTCTCAGACAACCCTTTGGTGAAAGCACTTCAGATGCATAAATTCCCATAAACGTCAGTGAGCTCTTCCTGCTGAATCTTGTCACACCTTTTATGTTTCAAATTTGACCTTTGGCAAATGTGCTCAAGCCAGTGTCACTGTGGTGTAAATAGTGCAACATTGGCAGCTCTAATTATTTTCTGATCTGATATCTGATTTGGTATCTGATATGTGAGATATGTGGCACCCAATCTCAGGTGTGACTGTCTTCAGCCGTGGCATGTGTGCAATGTGAGTCTAAGTTAGCGTGGAGTAGAAAGTGGTACTTACTCTGGCTGACAGCAACAGATTAGATTAGATTAGATTACTTACAGTGTGGAAACAGGCCCTTCGGCCCAACAAGTCTACACTGACCCTCTGAAAAGCAACGCCTACAGACCCATTCCCCTACATTTACCGCTTCACCTAACACTATGGGCAATTTAGCATGGCCAATTCACCTAACCTGCAATTCTTTGGACTGTGGGAGGAAACCGGAGCACCCGGAGGAAACCCACGCAGACATGGGGAGAATTTACAAACTCCACACAGATAGTTGCCCGAGGTGGGAATTGAACCTGGGTCTCTGGTGCTGTGAGGCAGTAGTGCTAACCACTGTGCCGCCACACTGTAAGTAATCTAGAAAGGAAACCAAAGAAAACCAAACTCTAGGTTCACATCCAGAGGAATTGAAAAACCAAGAAATATATATTCAGATTGCCTAGAATCTTGTTAGGCACACTTGTAGTTTTGATCTCCATATTACATAGGCGGCACAGTGACACAATGGTTAGCACAACGCCAGAGACCCAGGTTCATTTCCCGCCTCAGGTGACTCTCTGTGTGGAGTTTGCACATTCTCCCCGTGTCTGCGTGGGTTTCCTCCGGCTGCTCCAGCTTTCTCCCATAATCCATAAAATGTGCAGGTTAGGTAAACTGGCCATGCTAAATTACCCGTAGTGTTAGGGGAATGGGTCTGGGTGAGTAGCAGGTCAGTATGGACTTGTTGGGCCATAAGGCCTGTTTCCACACTGTAAGTAATCTAATCTAAAGTGATACAGAGGCATTTGAGTATACGTAAAAATGTTTTCATTTATGATACCAGAACTGTTGGGGTTGTTCTCTTTTGCTTGAATGAAGGCTGACAGGTAAACTCATCGTCATCTTCATGATTATAAAAGGGTTGGTTGGCACAGATTTAAAGATGAGGTTTTTAACTGTGGGATGACAAAATCTTGGGTCGTCACATCAATATGGTAGTTGTTGAGGTAAAATGAAAAGGGTAGGGAGAAGAATAATTTGGAACATCAACATTGCATGGACCAGATGGGTCAAATAGCCCGTTTCTCTGCTGAAAATTCCATCTAAATGAGTTTTCACTGTTTCGATTCCAGTGTTGCTCTGTGATGAATACCACAGCCAATACTAACGTAAACATTTCCTGCAACACAGTTTTCTCTGAAGTGAAATCTGCACTAGATTAACTCCAGAATATATTGTGTGATATAAACAATGCTTTAGGGAACTGATCTGGTAAATTATGTCACGATGGCCATTCATTATATTTTTCAGTTACTTATGATATGTAGATCATTGAGTGACTGTGAGACAATACTCACTGAATGTGTCAAAACTGATATCTCCATTAAAAAAGTGGCATATATATAATGTAAGACCTCAGAGACTGCTGCAAACTAATCCAAGATATCATCAAAACAAAGCAACCTATGAAACATGGGGCCAACTTTTCATTGTCACGGAGGCAAAACAAGCCTGACTTGTTCAGAAAAAAATGTTGAGACTAGGCAAGGAGCCATCACAGGAAACACGGGAACAATGTGCAGATACATGTTGCATGTGAATGATCATCCTGCTGGAACTGGTCACGGTGTTTGTGGAGCCCATCTTTCATAGTTCACTTTGTTAAATAAGTCAATACTCAGGCAAAAATATTCAGCAGGACACTCACTCATTATTTTGTCATCACTTTGTTAATATGGAAACTAGTATTAAACTGGTGGACCATCACACGTCTTGCTGCAGAGAAACTGGACAATTCATGTTATTAACCAGGATATTACATTGAATCTACAGAGGGAAGCAGATCTCTGAGTCTGTTGCAAAAACAGAAATTGCTGTTCTTCAGTTCTGAAGAAGAGTCACTAGGTCCAAAATGGTAACTCTGATTTCTTTCAAAAGATTCTGCCAGGCCTGCCGAGTTTTTTGAGCAATTTCCATTTTTGTTTCTGATTTTCAGCATCTTCTGTTCTTTTGTTTCTTTTCACTGAGTCTGTTGGTTTCTTAAGGTATTTCTGCATGATATTAGCCTCATCCCACTCTCGTTCATCTCATCCCAATAGCATATCTTCTTATTCCTTTCTCTCTTATATTTGTCTACATTCCCCTTAAAACATCTGCACTATTCACACACTATATCGCTTCTTGTGATAGAGCTTCTCCAGAAATTAAGAAATCTTGATTTGGATCATCAGCTACTGGTTCATAATAACAGGAGATTGCAAAGATATCCCAACTTCAAAACTCCAGTATGGCCTTGCCCCTTCCTATCTCTATAAGCCCTTGAGGCACTAATACTCTCTGAGATCTCTGCACTGCTCCAAGGTAATGGAGGAAAAGGTAGCTGCCATTGCTTCTGCTACCACTCCTCTTGTTGATCATGAGACAGCAAGTTGGCGCTATGTACGTTACTTGCAGGCAACTGAAAGCTGTTAGCTCAGAAGTGCAAATTAAAGTCAAAAGCTTCATCATAGTGGAAAATACATGGAAAATAATAGAAGTATACTTTTGGAACAAACTCTGTGAACAAACCTTTCACCTTGTTAAAGAAGCTAGGAGAAAGTGAGGACTGCAGATGCTGGAGATTAGAGCTGAAAATGTGTTGCTGGAAAAGCGCAGCAGGTCAGGCAGCATCCAAGGAGCAGGAGAGTCAATGTTTCAGGCATGAGCCCTTCTTCAGGGATGCTCCTGGATGCTGCCTGACCTGCTGCGCTTTTCCAGCAACACATTTTCAGCCTTGTTAAAGAAGCAGCTAACAATCTTCAGTGTCTGAAGACTTTCGAGCCTTTCAATTTCCCATCCCCCCTGTCGTTCTGTTGTGTTCTTGTTCGGTTGACTCTGGTGTGTTTCAGATATTTGTGAAGTCTGTGCACTTTCCTTTAAAGCCCAGAATGTCGGGCAAAAGTCTTTGTGTAGTTGCCTTCCTGCAAATTAAATTGCAGACCTGCCTATCGCCTGGATGTTTCCTGTGAACCTTGAAACACATGCCAGTTAAACACAAAATGCAAAGGTTCATACCACGTGGCTGACAAAAAAAAGCATTCTCTTTCTTTTTTTAAACATCATGCCTGCACCTACACCGTTGCTGCATACCCTCATATCCTCCCACTCACTACTAACCTTTCAGGGTAAGAGTTCACCCCAAGGACATTGGCTAGCGTACATATTTACCAACACATGAGCTGTTAAGAGTGCGCATTATTAATAATCTCTTCAAATATCAGTATCAGACTTTTTTTTTAATGTCTAGTTTTGCACCGATCCCAGTTCATCACATTCTGATTCAGATTTATACAATATTCCCTTACATTAGCATGCATCTCTGGAACAAAAAGCACACTTTAGCCATTGGCATCACTTTGCGACCAATATGTTCAAGAAGACTCACCATTAGAATGTTGTTAAAGTGCAAGTATATTAGCTGTGACTTCAGCAACTGTCTGTCATGTTGAATACCATGAGATAGAGAGATAGTAATTATTGCCAACAACCCATTAGAGGGCTCCTTAGTAAAACAAGTTGCAGCGGCAAACTAATGGGCTAACGGTCTCCCACCACGTCTCTTCCTATTCCATTTAACCACATGTCACTACAATCAAATCAGCTGACAATTGTGAGGCAGACAGGCCCAGCACAATTAGCAAGATCTGTGACCTTCTGGGTTAGATTATTCAGGTTTTGCAGACCAGGAGAAAGCAGACAGGAGAGAATCAGTTTGCAAGTGTTTATCATACAACACCCCAGAATGTTTCACAAGCACTGAAGAAAGTACCAGGTTTCTAACTTTTTGAGCAAATTTTCTTTTCAGAAAAGTCCAATAATTTAATGCATATTTTGTGCGTTTTTCACCCCTTAGAAACCCTGCCTAGATCATTCTTCTGGGAAATCATTTAGTCTTATTCAGCAAAAGGTGCTAGTCCAGTTTTAATAAATTAACACCAAAGGTCACTGTCTGTATTTCCTGCATGGATTACTGGCAATTATTCATCATTCACTTCCAAACATTTGTATTGTTTGATTACCTGGACCATGCTATCTTCAGTAATCTCTTACGAAGTCAAAATACCTTTGGACAAGTGAAATCAAGTTTTATTTTATGAAGTCTTGTTGAATAACTTAGATGGAAAAAGCAAGGTCTGCAGATGCTGGAGATCAGAGCTGAAAATGTGTTGCTGAAAAAGCGCAGCAGGTCAGGCAGCATCCAGGGAACAGGAGATTCGATGTTTCGGGCATAAGCCCTGAAGAAGGGCTTATGCCCAAAACGTCGAATCTCCTGTTCCCTGGATGCTGCCTGACCTGCTGCACTTTTTCAGCAACACATTTTCAGCTCTGAATAATTTAGATGCCAGCCCATTGTCCATTGCCTCATAAATAACATTTAATACACATGCCATGTATTGTATGAGAGATTTTAAAAATGTTGTTCTGATTAATTTAGATATCACACCCATTGAAAATGTTCTTCTGAATTGAAGAATGGAACATCCTATTGCTATCCTTGATTGAATTTAACCGACAAAGAGTAAAATAGGTGAATGGGGGTGGGGATGGAGGTGATAGGTCAGAGAGGAGGGTGGGGGAAGGTAGCAAAGAGTACAATAGGTGAATGGGGGTGAGGATGGAGGTGGTAGATCAGAGGAGAGGGTGGAGCAGATAGATGGGAAGAGAGGTTGGCAGGTAGTGCAGGCCATGAGGACAGTGCTGAGTTGGAAGGTTGGAACTGAGATAAGGTGGGGGGAGGGAGTGGGGGGGGGGGGGGGGGAGGAATGAGGGAACTGGTGAAGTCCATATTGATGCTCTGGGGTTGAAGTGTTCCGAGGTGGAAGATGAGGCGTTCTCTATTCAGCCTCTCCCTATTGCTCAAACCCTCCAACCCTGACAACATCCTTATAAATCTTGTCTGAACCATTTCAATTTTCACGTCATCCTTCCAATAGGAGGGAACTGCACACACTATTCCAAAAGTGACCTAAGCAATGTCCTGTACAGCCGCAACATGATCTCCCAACTCCTGTACTCAATACTCTGACCAATAAAGGAAAGGGTACAAAACACCTTCTTCACTATCCTATCTACCTATGACTCCACTTTCAAGGAGCTATGAACCTGCAGTCCAAGGTCTCTTTGTTCAGCAACACTCACCAGGACCTTACTATTAAGTACATAAGCCCTGCTTTGATTTGCCTTTCCAAAATGCAGCACCTCACATTTATTTAAACTAAACTCCATCTGCAAATCTTCAGCCCATTGGCCCATCTGATCAAGGTCCCGTTCTACTCTGAGGAAACCTTCTTCGCTGTCCACTACTCTACTTCTGGCACCACACTTTAGAAAAGATGTGAAGCTGTTAGACAGAGTGTAAACAAAATTTGCAAGAACAGCCCAGGGATGAGGGACTTCAGTTACATAGATAGATTGGAAAAGTTGTGTTGTTTTCCCTGGAGAAATGGAGCATGTGGGGTAACTCGATGGAAGTACTCAAAATCATGAGGCATCTGATACAATAGTATGGAGCAATTGTTTGTGTTGGTGGAAGGATGGAGATGAGGTGGACACAGATTTGAAGTAAAAAAATAAGAACTGAGGATGTTGGAAATGAGAATCAAAAACATAAATTGCTAAGAAAACTCAGCAGGTGGAATCAAATCAGAGTCTGTTCTGAAGGAGGGTCACTGGATCAAAAATGTCAACTCCGCTTTCTCTCCACAGATGCTGTCAGACCTGCTGAATTTTCCCAACAATTTCTGTTTTCAGTTCTCATTCAAAAGGTAATTGGCAAAAGAAGCAAGAGCGTTATTAGAGAAGGCTTTTCATCTAGCAAGTGGTTAAGATCTGGAATGCACGGCCTGAAATTGTGGTTGATGCAGGGACAACTGAGTCACTCAAGAGGGAAGGTAAAGAATGTGCAGAGTTACGGGTAGAAGGAAGGCATGTGGCAGAGGGGGGATTGATCCTTCAGGGAGCCAGGCACAAGGACTGAATGGTTTCCTTTTATACTGTAATAATTCTGTGACTGTGTGAATATGATTTTTTTTTTAAAAAAGTACTCACTGGTTAACATGTACACTTTTCTTTACATCCTAAAAATGCAGTGCTCTCCTCAATGAGATTATTTTTATGAACCATGTGAACTGCATGCTCCAGTCAGGAGTAAGCTGCAGAGAAGTTTCTTGATAGTTCTTTAACTAAAACAGGAGGCTGCTTTACGCAGCTAATATGTAAACCAGATACAAAGTTCACTCGTCTGGCCAAATAAAACATTATAATTTTGCAATTGATAAACAATCTTTTTGCAGGATCCAAGAGAAAAATGGAAAGAAATGTCAAAATTTCTTAATGTGACCTTCATCATGAGAAAGCAGAGAGATAAAAATCTCCTGAGTATGAACTTTAACCCTATTAGTAGCCAAGGCTTCCACTGAGAACTGACCCCTCCCATGAAGGTCAAAATATGATTGAGGTATGTGCAAGGTTAGTAAGTAAAACCCAGACCAGAGTGACAGCCTCTGATTCCCCATCCGTCAAATCTTGCTACCTTTGTACGATGAAGAAACTCTTGACATTGGTCCAAATCTTTTGAGAATGTCAATCATCATTGGATTTCCACTCGGCTCCTACATTTTTCCAACCCTTCCAATTCCAGCCTCTTCAGAAATGTGAAACATATCTAAAGTGAAAATCCTTCTTTGCAGTGCTGCATAGCTGGGGAAAGATAAGCCATGCCCCCTTTCTTTGGTATTAGCTGACTCGTTGTGGTAGATAATTCATTCCCTCAACAACTTTTCAGTGTGTCAGTGAATGAGTGTGACTGAGTGCTTGAGAGAATGTGTGGATGGGTGGGTAAATACTTCTAAGTCAATATCATGGAGGAGTTAAGTGAGTAAGGGTGTAGGGTGGCAGCCTAATAATGTGGAAGTTGGGTAGAGTGACAGATGGTCAAGGTGACAGATGACTGATGCTGAGTATTCAGGTGAGGTTGAGCAGGATTGTAAAGTCTAAGGCTTGTTCATTTGGGGCAGGGGGAGTCAGGGTCAGGTGCTAAATGGTCAGGAGGTGTGTTGGATGAGGGGTGGCATAGTCAGGTTAGGACAGGGGATTTGGTAGTGTTGGGTGGTGAGGTCAAATCAGGTTGAATCGGGTTAGGGGAACTGGAGCTTCTGGGGGGTGGCATAATTGGATAGTCAGAGCTGGTCAAGTTGGGTCATGGTATTGGTTGAAAGTCGAGGAAGAATCAGGGAATTCGTTGCAGTTACCCAAGTGTTTGACCATGATTTTTCAGTCTAATATCTGCTAGGTAATTATCTCGACAACTACATTAGAACTATCCAAATCCTTGCTCAGAGATGGACACCTATTTTTTAGAGGGTTACAAGGAGCAGGGGAATTGTCCACCAGACAGTCAAACTTTCTTGATATTTGTTGTGGAATCAGGACCTCTGCAGCGTCCCAAGACACATCAGTGATCCTAAGTCTGGTTTAACTACATGGAGGTCAGATGATCTGGGCCATAGTTTCATTTTCAATATGTAAAATATCTTTTGCTGTTGATTCAGGATGAAAGAGCTCAGATTTAAAAACAGATAAGTCTGAGAGTACTATACGATCGGACATTAAAACATAAGGGACACAGGTGGTTTGTGTAATCTCGACACAAACAACAAGGTGCACAATTTTTTTTTATATAAATAATATTACTTTTGTACAAATTAATCCATATTAAAATATGAATTGAATGCCCACATTCAATGGATTTCTATTCTGGTTTCTGGTCTGTAATCTTCATGTCTGAAAATAAAAATCATTAGAAAATTACATGTACGTGGTAAACTTTAGTTCCCCTAAGATGTTTCTTGCAGCATTCTAATTTTAACTTCTACATCACATTTACGTTGCAGTACATGGGAGGTTATGTGTTGTTGTTAACTCAGTCATTGCTGTAATACAAAGTGAATGAGCTCTTTGTGTCATTATCAAATCACGATTAGTGATACAGGCATTCGAGTTAAAGATAATGATCAAAATGGAACTGAACTGTGGACCCTGGCAGTTTGCATGATTTCAGAGTAACTGACAGGGTACAATCCTTAGAGTAAATGGCAAAGAATTTTCAAAAACCAGACTACAAATCAATTCTTACAGCACTTGCAAAGGGAAAATAAATAACAATAAAAAAACTTCTCATGAAATGTTCAGGAAATCCATATTACAGAGGAGGAAGTGCTGGATGTCTTGAAATGCATAAAGGTGGATAAATCCCCAGGACCTGATCAGGTGAACCCTGTGGGAGCTAGAGAAGTGATTGCTGGACCTCTTGCTGAGATATTTGTATCATCAATAGTCACAGGTGAGGTGCCAGAAGACTAGAGGTTGGCTTACGTGGTGCCGCTGTTTAAGAAGGGTGGTAAGGATAAGCCAGAGAACTATAGACCAGTGAGCCTGACGTCGGTGGTCGGCAAGTTGTTGGAGGGAATCTTGAGGGATAGGATGTACATGTATTTGGAAAGGCAAGGACTGATTAGGGATAGTCAACATGGCTTTGTGCATGGGAAATCATGACTCACAAACTTGATTGAGTGTTATGATGAAGTAACAAAGAGGATTGATGAGGGCATAGCAGTAAATGTGATCTATATGGACTTCAGTAAGCCGTTTGACAAGGTTCCCCATGGGAGACTGGTTAGCAAGGTTAGATCCGTGGAATACAGGGAGAACTTGCCATTTGGATACAGAATTGGCTCAAAGATAGAAGATAGAGAATGGTAGAGGGTTGTTTTTCAGACTGGAGGCCTGTGACCAGTTTAGTGCCACAAGGATCGGTGCTGGGTCCTCTACTTCTTTGTCATTTACATAAATGATTTGAATGAGAGCATAAGAGATACAGTTAGTAAGTTTGCAGATGACACCAAAATTGGAGGTGTAGTGGACAGCGAAGAAGATTACCTCAGATTACAACAGGATCTTGATCAGATGGGCCAATGGGCTGAGAAGTGGCAGATGGAGTTTGATTCAGATAAATGCGAGGTTCTGCATTTTGGTAAAGCAAATCTTAGCAGGACTTATACACTTAATGGTAAGGTCCTAGAGAGTTTTGCTGACCAAAGAGACCTTGGAGTGCAGGTTCATAGTTTGGTATGCTTTCTTTTATTGGTCAGAGTATTGAGTACAGGAGTTGGGATGTCATGTTGCAGCTATACAGAACATTGGTTAGGCCACTGTTGGAATATTGTGTGTAATTCTAGTCTCCTTCCTATAGGAAAGATGTTTGTGAAACTTGAAAGGGTTCAGAAAAGATTTACAAGGATGTTACCAGGGTTGGAGGATTTGAGATATGGGGAGAGGCAGAACAGGCTGAGGCTGTTTTCCCTGGAGTGTCGGAGGCTGAGGGGCGACCTTATAGAGGTTTACAAAATTATGGGGGGCAAGAATAGGATAAATAGACAAAGTCTTTTCCCTAGGGTGGGGGAGCCCAGAACTAGAGGGCATAGGTTTAGGGTGAGAGGGGAAAAATATAAAAGGGACCTAAGGGGCAACTTTTTAATGCAGAGGGTGGTACATGTATGGAATGAGCTGCCAGAGGAAGTGGTGGAGGCTGGTACAACTGCAACATTTAAGAGGCATTTGAATGGGTATATGAATAGGAAGGGTTTGGAGGGATATGGGCCGGGTACTGGCAGGTAGGACGAGATTGTGTTGGGATATCTGGTCAGCATGGATGGGTTGGAACGAAGGGTCTGTTTCCATGCTGTACATCTCTATGACTCTAACTGTCCTTATTGCAACCTTCTTTTTGCTTCTCTCAGGAGATTATGTGACTGCAGAGCTGAACTTGAAATAGTGGGAAATACATTAGAAACTATTTAATCAAGATAGTCCAACCATTATGAAATATCAGTCAAGTTTGACGAAGTAATTGATCTTTTCCTGCTTGTTAGTTTGCAGGAGTGTGTGAACAAAAGGAACAAGAATAACCAAAAGCCATAAGAAAAGCTGGAAATCACAGCATCCGTGGAGAGAGAGCAAGTTAATGTTTTCAGTCAAGATGTCTCTTCATTAGAGATGTGATGAAAAGTCATCTAGACTCGAAATATTATCTTGCTCTCTCTCCCTACAGATGCTGCCTGACCCACTGTGATTTCCACCAATTTTGTTTTCAGTACAGATTCCAGCATCTGTAGTAATTTGTTCCCACAAGAATAATCAATGCGACTTTTAAAGCCTGCCCACCTTAAATATATCCTTGAGCTGGTCTATCTCAACTGCACTGACAAAAGACAAATCTGTCCATCTCAGCCTTAAAAATATTGCCTTCCCTCTAGGGTAGGGTATTCATACCCTCTGAGTGAAGTAATTTCTTCCCATCTCAGACCAAAATGATCAATCCTTTACCCTGAAACTATGGCCCAATGTTCCTGCAGCCAAGCAAAACAATCTTTCCGAGTCTAACCTGTCAAGCTCAAGTTGCATGTTTCAAAGAAATCAATCATATCTTCTTGATACCGTCTTCTTGCATTTTCTTATTATTTGAAACTCTAGTTAGCTTAGGCCAAATTTTCTTAGCCTTTGATATCAACCTTCCCATCCCAAGGAATAGAGCCAATTAGAGGACAAAAATGAGATTTAGCCAAGGTAACAGGTTGTACCTCCACAATCCGGCAGTCTCAGGATCTGGCCTTTATCAGTGCTGAGAATTTGCTGGACCAAGGTAGGTTATATGTTCTACACAGTCCTTAGGTTCCTGGTTTGTGCCACCCTCCACACACTGAGACTGAAGCCCAGCATGTAGCCTGTCCTCCTGCTCTCTCTCGGACTTCTTTAGCTGCGAAACCTTTCTGAGGAGGATAAGGTGTTGGTGCTAGTGGATGGAAGCAATGAGGAGACACTTAAGAATGCCAACACCTCCTCGTTAAGTTTTGAGGGTGACAGGGACATGTGTATCTAGCCAGGGCACTAAGTAGCCTGTAACGAGCAGTAAACCTGATCTGCTATTAGATGCTGATGTTTTGAAATTAACTTTAAAAATTGTACTGTAGCAAATGAGTCAGGGACATGTCATGAACTATAAGTTCTGTGGGTGCAGGATCACAGAGTTTGCTGGATTAGAAAGTGCTAAATAAGAGAGGTACTACCAGCATATGAACACCCTGCATCTACTTCCATCAAGGAAGAAGCTGGCCAGACAATGATAAAAGAGCAGATATGGACAAGATTCAAAACTGATAATGGGGTGGTACTGGATAAGTTATCTGCACTTAGAGTTGGAAACAAACCATGACTGGATAGGATGCATCCAAGAAAGTTGAGAGAGGAAAATGTGGAGCCACAGACAATTTTTTTTCAGTCTCTCTTAGACTTGGAATCAGTACCTGAGGACTGGCAAATTGCAAATGCTACACCCTTAGTCAAAAAGGATGTCACAGTAAGCCCAGTAATTACAGACCAGGTCTGTTTAACTTTGATGATGTGAAACCTTTAAGATAATAATTCAAGACACAATTACTAGTCACATGAACAAATATGAGTTAATTAAAGAAAGCCAGCATGGATTTTTTAATGGAAAATTGTATAATTTGTTGGAATCTTTTGAATAGATAACAGAGATTAGAAGGGGCAGTGGCAACATGGATGTGGAATTGGCTGAGTGACAGGAAACAGGGTAGCTGTTGATGGATATTTTTCAGGCTGGAGGAGGTTTGTCTTGAAGTTCCATAGGGTCAGTGTTGGGACCTTTGCTCTTCTTGATACACATTAATGACTGCGAACTTAGTGTGCAGTGACAAATTCAAAATTTGCAGATTCAATGAAACTTGTAATCATTGTAAACTGTGAGGAGGATAGTATAGATAGTGTTCAAAAGGGCATGGAAGGATTCATGAAATGGGTGGATAAGTGGCAGATTAAGTACAATATAGAGAAATGTGATGTCATTCATTTTGGTAGGAAGTGTAAGAGAGCAGTTAACAAAGCATAGAGCTTTATGAACAATGCATAGAATACAACAGCAAGGAGATTTATGCTGAACTTGAATAAGATACTGGTTTAGCGTCAGCTGGAATACAATATCCAGTTCTGGCATCGCACTTCAGGAAGGATATGAATAATTGGAAAGAGTGCAGATAACATTCACAAGAATAAAGTTCCTCATTCCCAAAACTAGTTATGAAGATAGATTGGAGATATGAGGACTGTTTTCCTTGGATGCTTAGGTTGTACAGGACGATGGTGAGGTCTCGTCTGAAGTATCATGTTATAGGAAGGATATTATTAAGCTGGAGAGGGTTCAGAAGAGACTTACCAGGATGTCGCCAGGAATGAAGGGTTTGCGTTATCATAAAGACAGACTGGAAAGGCTGGAACTTTTTTTCACTGGAGTACAGGAGGTTGTGGGGTGACCTTAGAGGTTTGTAAAATCATTAGGGTATAGATAAGGTAAATGGCACGTGTCTGTTCCCTAGGGTGGGGGATTTCATGACTAGGAGGCATATTTTTGAGGTGAGAGGAGAAAGATTTTAAAAAGACACGGGGCAATTTTTTTTACATAGTGTCTTCGTGTAGGGATGGATATGGGTACAGTTACAAGATTTAAAAGATGTCTGATAAGTTGATAAGTCCGTGAATAAGAAATGTTTAGAGGGATAAGTGTCAAGCGCAGTCTAATTTAGTTTGGGATTATGCTCAGCATGGAATGTTTGGACTGAAGAATCTGTTTCCGTGCTCTATGAAGCTATGACTATCCATAAAAGAAGGCTAAGAGGAGGCTGAATAGAAATATTCAAAATCATGAGGGGCCTGGACAGAGCAGATAGAGAGAAATTGTTTCAACCTACGAAAGGATAGAGAATGAGAGGGTGCCCATTAAAGTTACTGGGGAGAAAAGCAATAGCGATAGAAGAAAAAAATTTTTATACAGCAAGAGGTTAAAGTCTGGAATGTACAGTTTGATATTCTGATAGGGACTCATTCAACTATAGCATTCAAATGGGAATTAGACTGTTATCTGGCATCAAGTGAATTTGTGTATTCTGAGAATCAGAGTAGACACAGAGGGGACGAATGGCTTCTTTGTATGCTGTAACAATTCTGTAATTCTATGATTTGTGTACTCCAATACCTTTATAAAAAAGGCCAACATACAATTTGCCTTTCAAATTACTTGTTACAGAAGCATGCTAAATGCTGTGTTCCTTGTAGGTCTGTACCAAAGCTCCTGAAGCATCAACATTTACAACTTCAACCTTTTTCAAGAATATTTTGCTTGAATTGAACAATCTCACACTTCCTCACTTCACATTCTATTTGCCATCTTGTTGCCCAGTCATTGAACCATACCTCTTTACAAACTTTGTGTCCTCCTCAAAGCTTGCATTACCACCAATTTTGCATCATTTGCAACTTAGACATGCTATTTGTTCATTTCTTTGTCTAAGTCATTAAATTTGGTTTTAAATAACTGAAGCTTAGCATTGGTTGTCACACCATTCCACTCGTCATGGCCTGCCAACATGAAATTGCCTTGTTTATTCCTATTCTTACCTTCCTGCCTATTGGTCCTTTATATACATTAAAATATTAGCTTTAACTCATGAGTCCTGAAATTTATACTTAAGTTTATAATTGTGGAAAGAAATCCCTTATATTTTGTTGTAGAAATTTGCTTGTGTCATGATATTTTGAGGAATTAAAGTGAAAATGGAAATCAAACAAGAAATGGCACAATTAGACCTGAAGTGTCTATGAAAAGCTCTCTCACCTTTACTCATAAAGACATTGATTCAAACCCCACTCTAGAGATTTTAGTACATAATCTTAGTTGACACCATGAGTGCATTACTAAGCTGCAATGTCAGAGTGGCTACTTTCAGGGAGAACTGCATTCATGGACGGTCAGCATTGAGACAGTGCTGCTGAGTCACAGGGGTAGGCATGTTAGAGTGCTGCGTAGTCAGAGGAACAGGGCAAAGAGAGTGCCTATCTACCCTGTCAAAGGTACGGAAAGGTTCTATGGCTCTATTTCAAGGAATTGTTACTGAGAGTGCTGGGCCAATATTAACTCTTGCACCAACATTCCGAAAAACATTATCAAGTTGCTTGTTGTGCACAAATTGCTGCTTCTTAACATTACAACAGAGAATACATTTCTAAAGTACTTTATTGTTTGGAAAAGGCTTTTCCATGTCGAGAGGTTGTGAATGACAGTGGAGAAATGTGAATCCAACTTCCTTCTGACAGAAACATTATTTTAAAATAACCAAACAATTAGAATTTTGATTCTGACTATTGTCATGAATGTGTAATTGTTATAAGTCTTTTGTAAAGAAAGTTAATCAGTCTTTAAAATGGGCACAACTATTCTTACAAAGGGGCCACTAGAATTGTGGATTCAACTGCAGCCAAAAGTAATAATCAGACTGTGTTACCTTAAGGGGCAATCACAAAGGTTCATGAAATAACTTGAGGCATCTCCATTGAATGTTCAAAAGGTACAAAGACACAAAACCTACTGTAGTGTTGAACCAGAGATAGGAGGGACATCACAAGGAATTGCAACACAATTGCCTTTGAATTATGGAACAATGATTCATCAAAATTAACATTTGGTTCATTGTGATAAAGCTGACTAGAAGCATCACATTGAGGTGAAGCATCTGAATACCACGAGACAGACATCACACAAACAGCTCTGCTCCTCAACAGAGATAAAAATCACACAACACCAGGTTATAGTCTGACAAATTTATTTGAAAGTACTAGCTTTCAGAGTGCTGCTCCTTTATCAGGTAGCTGTGGAGCAGAATCATAAGACACAGAATTGGTAGCAAAAGATCACAGTGTCATGCGACTGAATTGACATATTGAACAAACCTAAATTGCTATTAAGTCTTTCATCTTATAGAATAGGTTGCATGTTTCAATTCATCTATATGTAACTCCTTTTCGTTATATTCTCGAGATAAGTTAAGGTTTTATAAATAAAGGTGACATCTCAGCACAGACAATACATCAAAAGTGTGAGGTTAGAGTCTGTCTGTAAGCCAATCTTGAGTCATATTGGTCCTATTTCTAAAGTGGGAACTTAGAAAATGTTACATGGATTGACTATCTGCCGATTGTGTGCTTTTTGAGCAAAATGGAATGTATCTGCAAATACAATTCTGTAAATGCAAATTCACCCCATAGACTTATATGTGTGAGTGTGAGTGCATGTGAAGGAGAGAGAGAGTTTGTGAGTGTGTGTGTATGCGAGTGTGAGTGCATGTGACAGAGTGTGTGTGCTTGGTAGAGTGTGCGCATGAGTGTGATGGAGTATAAGCCTTTGAGAGGGTGTGCGTGTGTATGTGTCAGTGTCTGAGTATGAGAGAGAGAGAGAGAAAGAGAGAGAGTGTGTGTCTGTGTGTGTGTGTGTGTGTGTGGTGGGGTCATCTATAGTGTGACATGAACCTAAGGGACTCAGTCAAGGCCATCCTCATGAATACCAAACTTGGCTTTCAGCCGCTCTGCGTTGCTGAGTAGTCTGAAGTCCGCATTGGAGGATGGACACCCAAAATCCGAGGTCAAATGTCCCTGACCATTGAAGTGTTGCCTGACTGGGAATAGAGAGACAGAGAAGAGCCATTGTACTGAACAGGCTATCACAAACCACAACCTTCAGTGCCAAGAGAGGGGTCTTCACACATTCACAGGATCTGTTTTGTTCAGCTGATAAGTGGGAGTAACCTCCCATTATTCAACCACAGAAACAATTGCTGAATCTGACTTCAAATTTTAAAACCACTCTCTTCAGAAAGAAAATCTTCAAATAAGAAAGGCTTATGGCAAATATAGAGATTAACCTTACTTGACCTCACACATATAACTTTTATCCTTGTTTTAAATCTTCTGAATCCGTATTTTAGCTGACATTTTACTTTATATCAAAGTAACTTCCATCAATAGTCAACTAATAAACTTAACTTTTATCATGTTCAATGCATAAGGAGATGCTGTTTGTTATTTTTTAGTTGAAGCACTTTAAAACCAAGTGGGGACAACATATGAGCTTATACAAACACTTATTTCAATGACCATTTTGTGGATATGCCTGATATATGGTCATGACACTATTTGGCTTGACCTATTGATCACACACCTCACATTTCATAAGTTCAGTGCCACATTAACTTACTGAAGGATGGACATGTTTTGCTATTTATCACAATCAAATTATTGCATTGGTTGTAATGTGTAGATTCCCAACAATAATAAGGTTCTTTCACTCTCTGTATCTCAAGCAATTACTGTGTTTTGGTTGAAAGAGAATACTGGACAATGGCAGGAGGAATATGAGAGGGTCACAGCAAGCTCACCAACATGAGGGATGATGGGTTGACATTTTAAATTGTAGTCCCTTTCAGAACAGAGGAGGATATTCAATGCAAAATTTTAAACACCTTTTCTGCAAAAGTGTTCCAAATATTTTTTCCCGTGAGTTGTCTGTAACTGCTTTTTTGCGAATCATGTTATTTGTAGGCTGTGTTTGCTTGTATTACAGTCCGTGTCATCACAAGCTACTGTCATTTCCATTATATTAGAAGCTGGAGAAGACCTTGCTTACCTCAGATTAACTTGTATTTATCAAACAGAAACCAGCCAAAACCCTAAATGGATCTATACCTTTTCAGCTAACTGCACAACATAGTCACGAGAAAACATTTTCCAGTCAGAAGCTCATTTCATTAAGTAATCTCCAATGAAATAAATGGGGAACAGTTGCTGAGAAAAGGCTTATTTCCATCTTCAAGAGATTTTATTCCAATTTTGACTTTTTTTCTGCCATTTAAAATCTATTATCCCATTCAATCAATTTGAATGGATATCATGGCTTTGTCACATTAGAAATAAAAACTGACAATTTGTGGAAATAATCTAGTCACAGCCCTTGCATAAGAAAGTATTTAACAGGTATAAACATACTTAAATAAATGTTTTATCATGACTAATCAGTAAAAGGTCAGGTAGTTATATTCTTGTAAGATTCAAGAGAAAAGTATTTGAATCATAAAATCCCTACAGTGCAAAAAGATGCCTTTCAGCCCATTTGTCTGCACTGATTCTCCAAAAAGCATTCCACCCAGCCCTCACCCTCACCGCCCCCCCCGCCCCACCTAATCCTTGTAACCTCACCCAGGCAGGGAGCCTAGAGCAGTACCAGAGTGGGATTCTAGTGATCTGTGGCAAGACGCATGGTGAACCCAACAGGAGTTAGCAACAAGATGGAAGCATGGAGGCTCAGGGATCGAGAAAGCAAGCCCAGCGCGGGAGAGAGATCGAGCCTAGCTTGGGGGAGAGATTGATCCCTCGTGAAGATTACAACCCTCGTTGGGAAAGTCCAGTGTGAAATGACTGCAGACACAATGCCAAAGAATTTTGAAATTTTTAACATTATTTCTTTATTTACTACTTTTTATGAAGAAGAACTGTAATGCTGAATTTTTAACTTTTTAAAAAACTTTCTACTTTATATCTATCGTACCTTCTTACCTTGTACCTAAAATGGCACTGTGAATGGTGACAATGTAAACTGTTCACTGTACTCCTGTATCCCAATACTTGAGAACATGTGACAATAAAATTTAACTAATTTACCACAACTTAGGTTGCACATCCTGGACACTATGGCCAACCCACTAAACCTGCATATCTTTGGACTATGGGAGGAAACCAGACCACCCGGAGGAAACCCATGCAGACTCAGAGAGAACAGACATACTCCACACATACAGTGACCTAGTGATTTGAAGGCTGGAATCAAACACAGATCCCTGGCTTTATAAGGCAGCAATGCCAACTACTGAGTCACCAAGTCACCCAAAAGCTGTGAAGTAAATGGGAGTTATGCATTACAAAAGTATTTTTAAAGACAGTATAAAACACTTGGAACTTAAATCATTTGAATCAATATCTAATGCAGTTTGGCCACAGTTTATATTGTCAACCAAATGGTTTATTTCATTTACAGTAAAACCAGGAAGTGCTGGAGAAACTCAGCATATCTGGCAGCATCTGTGAAGACAGAAACAGAATTAATGTTTTGAATCTGGTGTGACTCTTCTTCAGAACGGATACTGAACAGATAATGAACAAACAGCCTCAGAAACACTGCACATCTTGCAAACTACAGCTGTGCAGGTCATATAAGCATCTTTAAGGCACAAGGACTTTACTGTTCTTTCTCTTTATCGTTCTGATCAACTGAGCCAACTGCAGGCTTGCAAAAACAATGGCTTTCTGTGGAATTTTCTGGAATTTTTTTGTTCTAACTTCTTCACAGGAGACTTTCAGGTTTGATCAAATCAATCTCAAGAACTTTACACGTTACAAAATCAGTACCTCAAATCCAAGTCACTCCTTCAACTCAGCTATCAAATTACAGTTGTTTTGGCACATTGAGGTATGAGTGGTTGTAGAACAATCCATTCATAGGTTTGCTTCTCTCATGTATCTTATCAGAACCCTAAACTCAACCGACAAATCACTGAATTTTAAAAATTATAACATTAATGATCTACAAATCATTCCTTTCCGAAACTAAATAAAACTGTAAATTTTGATGTACCACACAAGCTATTTTGGTGTTGTATTAAAGATAAAATGAAATTCACAATCATTGGGAAGGTTAGACCTACATATCTGATAGCCATTGCAATAGCTAGAATTAATACTGAAATGCACCTATATAGCATCTTGAATATAGTAAATTTCCCAAGTGGAATTGGTTTAGCTCAGTTGGTTGGATCGTTGTTTTGCAGACCAGTATAATGCCAACAGCATGGGTTTAATTCCCATCATCTGTTTGGGGTTACCATGAAGGACTCTCGGTCTCAACCTCTTCCCTAGCCTGAGGTCTGGTGGTCCTCAGGTTAAATCACCATCAGTTGCTTCTCTCCCTAATGGGACAGCATTCCCTCTGGTAAGTCTATGGTGATACAACAATCCCAAGTGCTTCGCAGAACATTGTCACATACAACTGCCACGAAAACACATGAGAGTCATATCACCAAATACTTTATCAAAGACTCATTTCTGGAGGAGAATAGAGAGATGCTTAGGTTTAAGGAGAAAATGTCACAACTTAATGCCTAGAAAGTTAAAGACTGTCGATAATTGCAAAGAGAAGGGAATTGTAATTAGATTCTAAAGAGAGCTACAGATTATATGTCAAAGTAGCTATATTACAATGATATCAGATCACATGGAAGTAATGCCTATGTCTGTACATCTCAGGGTAAGATGTTCTCTTTTACCATTTTCTGCAAATATTTATGTGCAATAAAGCTTGTTGCCGTTCACTCACACAAGAATGTAGAGCTCCCACTTTACTACATGGTGACAATGGTAACCAAACCCAATGAGCCAGAGGCAAGTGGTTATAAGAAGCCAAAGTGAAACTCAGCAACAGTGCAGGTTAGGGAAGAATCTACAAGGACAGTCACACAATGTAAACCCTTAAATATCTTAACTGAAGCTCAGTGGTGGTAGGGGCTGACCAACTACAGGCTTACACAGCAACAATCAGAAAGCCTATGCAGGAGGTCAAAAAGCATATGCGAAGGTCAATTACAGACTGCACAAAGTGACAGGAAGAAATGAAAGTACTAATGGAAATGATGAAGAAATGGACAATCAGAAAATTGTCCAACAGCAAGTACATAAAGTGACAGGAGGGCTCTTGGAGTGCAGGAGTAATATCCCTATCTCTCGGCCAGGAGACCTGAATCCTACACAGGGTAAAAACAATGACTGCAGATTCTGGATTAGTGATGCTGGAAGAGCACAGCAGTTCACGCAGCATCCAAGGAGCAGCGAAATCGACGTTTTGGGCAAAAGCCCTTCATCAGGAATAAAAATATAATAACACATCTGACCAGACTGGAAAGTATCTATAAAGTAATAGGGCACAGTCCAAGTCACCAGTGAGAACCCAATACGGCCAGTTTTATAGAAGGTCAGAAGTGCAATGACATTGACCCAGGTAGAGCTGCTGTGGCAATGAAGAATATTCAATACAGATCACAGCAGTCTGCCAGAGTTTAGCAGCATGCGATGCAAAGCAGCAGAGCTAAATCATTTTGGGGCATAAGGCAGGCTCAATGCAGGATTTCAATTCCTCAGACAGTACTAACCTCAGAATGAATTCAGGGATAGAGAGATAAAGATAACTATAAGGAAACTATTATTAAATAGGATACTGAAGATGACACATTGACCCTTTCTGATTTTTTGCTCTGGTTGACTTTGAGAATCCTCAGACCATCCTCCATTAAGCTTTGGGAATTCCAATGGAATACAAGGGTGAAAGACCAAATGAATGCTAGTCTTCTCTCCAAGGAAAAGAGATTGCAGAGACCTTGCATGCCACTTATGATCATTACAACTCATTACGAAGTAGCATTGCTTGTAAAGCCTTGAACCTTCTTAAGTTAGCAGACACCAAATATGTTGACTCAGTGCAACAAGGGTTACCTTGCATTTTTGCCACTCCAGCCCTAACACTGCAAGAAAGCAAGGCAAATGTTTAATTCCTCTCAAAACAGAAGCTAAAAAATGCAGAAAAGGACGACACTAAAGAAGGTGGTAAACAGCCACCAGACAGCAACCCAACAGTATGTTATCATGAGGAATGAATCCACCAATCATGTTGTTCATTTACAGAAAGCTGAGATTTTGGATTTTCCTGTGCTTTTGAATTCAGGTGGCACTCGTCCTGAAAACAGAGCCCACTCTTTCGAAGAGGATCAGCCCTTTCTCGAAGGTAGAGGAGTAAAGATGTCTACCTATTTCACAGAACCCATCAAAGAGATGCAGCAGCAATAGCCACAATTAGATGAAAAATTCCTCCCATAGTAGAAGGTCAGAACACTGTTGGGAAATACAAACAAAACTTCTACTAACTCAATCATTAATAAAGCAAGTGAAGCTTCAAATATTTTTGCAGCCAGTAAAGTGACATAGAACCTAAGATATTTTGGGTTTATACAGTTAGAGAGAGATCATCAATCATTCAGGAAAGAGATCTCAAAGCTTCAAAATTAAATTCAGGATCATTGATGCTTCAGGCAAGGTATATGATCCCTCACCTGCTTTGGCAGAAGCCAACTATATGGAACACCTCTTGGCAATGAAGCACAGAGAAAATCAATGTGAACTGGATGCGTTTAAAGAAAATCTTCAATTCCTTTGCAAACTGCTCATTAAGAGGGAATTCAACAATTGCAAGTAACTAATAAAATGTTATCCTTCAAAAAAAAAATGCTTATGTCTAAATCAGATCATGCCAAGATTCAACATGCAGAAATTGTCAACTTGCATAGATGATGTCTGGAGGCTGTGAACAAAAGGCATCAGCCAAACCCCAACTGGAAACACTCAAATTTTTCATAGGTCAAATGTACAAGACCAACTATTGAGATTCTAGAGTTCCAGAATGCCTTGGCAAGGCTTATAGTTGAGCTTCAGAATGAACTTGAATAGATTAATAAGAACTGACACAGTTCTACCTATCTCCACGAGACTACTGAACGAAAAGTCCAGCTGTTATCAGGCCAAACACTACAATCAAGCCTTGCAGGCTGCAGTTAGAAAACTTACAAAAGACTTACATGTTCTCATGCAGTTGACACAACAGGATATATAATCATGGAGGAATATACAGGGCACAAAGAGCATGGTTAGCTGAAAAAATACTTTCCACTAAAGTTAACGAGAGATGACGTAGGTGTCTCACAAAGAAAAACTGGGGAGAGAGAATAAGAACCTTCATTACCTTGTTAGAGATAAACTGCAGAATGAGATTGACTGTTCAAATAAAGAGGGAGACTGTTCAATGAGGGAGCCTTTGAGAGGTCATTGTCTGCACCTCAATAACCTCTCAATTGGAGCAAGTGTCAAAGTGACATGACTATTCACAGAAACAGAAGTATGAACAAGTCTTCATCTTCTTCAGGAGTGTCTTTATAATGCCCTTTGTTTTTTGTTTCCTCTATTCATTTCAACTGTTGACCATAGGGCAAAGCAGAAGGAAAGATGAGTGAGAAATTAATTTTTTTTACTTCTGTTTCAAGAGGATGTAGTCATTCGAGTCCTGAAGTGTTCTGCTTTGATTCAGCTTTTTAACAAGTAGCCTTCACTAATGCTACATTCAAGTCTTCATTAGTGTCACAGACCAAGAACTGGCCTGTGTCAAAAGCTGGCATTCCATTCAACTCATGTGTTAGCCCACTAAAGAACCGATGAAAGAACATGTTTGTCGCACACTTCCTTGAAGAGAACAGCGAACACTGTTGAAGATCAGCCCATGACTGAAAGAGACTTGTGATAGAGACCTACAGGATGAGAAAAGGTCCTTCAGTCCATCTCATATGAGCCAGTCAAAAGGAATTGCCAAACTATTCTAATCCCATTTTCTAGCTCTTTGCCCATAGCCTTGTTTGCCTTGGCTTCTCAAGTGCACATCTAATGGTTTCTAAATGTTATGAGGGTTTCTGCCCTGACAGATAGTGAATTTTAGATTCCCACCACCAGCTAGATGAAAACGTTTATCTTCACATTTCATCTAAAACTCCTGTCCATTACCTTAATTCTGTGCCAACTGTGCCTCCTGATTAAGGGCTTATGCCCGAAACGTCAACTCCCCTGCTCCTTGGATGCTGCTTGACCTGCTGTGCTTTTCCAGCGCCACACGTTTCAACTCTGATCTCCAGCATATGTAATCCTCACTTTCTCTCACTGATTCCTCCACCATGGGAATTTTTTTTTCCTGTCTACCCTATATATGCCCCTCATAATTTTATGCACCTCAATCATGTGCCCTCTCAATCTCCTCTGCTTGAAGTAAACAACCTAAGGCATTGCTAAAACTCTTGAGCTGAGGCAACATCCTGGTAAATCTTCTCTGAACTTCTCCATGGCTATGATAATCCTTCTATAATGTAGATTCCAAAACTGCACACAATACTCTAGCTGTGACATAACCAACATTTTATATACAGTTGCAGCATAACCTCCCTGCTCTCAAATTATATGCCTCAGCTAATAACGTCAAGTATACCACATGCCTTCTTATTCACTTTATTCAACTGCCCTGGTAATTTAAGGGACCATTGTACATGCATACCAAAGTCCCTCTGCTCCTCAGTACTTCCCAGTGTCCGACCATTCATCATGTATGTCCTTGCCTTGGTTGTCATGCCCAAATGTATCATCCCACACTTACTTGGATTGAATTCCATTTGCCATGATCAGCTGATCTGACCAGCCTGAGAATATCCACCTGTAATCTAAGTCACTACTTACTTACTCCTTACTACTTATCATTTTTGTATTATCCACAATGTTACTGAGCAACCCTGCTACAGCCAAATCTAAATCATATACATAAATCACAAACATCAGGGCCCCCAATACTGATCCAAACATTTAGCCTCCACTTTGTGGAGGAAAATGATGGCTAAATGTAAAATCTGGCTGGGACTTGAATGAACTGAGAGCATTTTAAATCAGAAAATCTATAAATATAAAATGTGAAAAATATGAATGGTAATGCAGTTAAATTAACACAACTAAAGATAGATTTATTATGGAAATAAGCATTTTTTATCAGAATGCTTCATTCACCTATGAGTAAAATGATTTTAGACAACTCAAAATGATGTTAAAACTTTGTGCAGAACCATTTATTGGTTTCAATTCATGCAGTGGTCAGTTTATGAATAAATTAAAAAGAATGCATTTAAAAGGATTTAAAAGATGCCCTTAGCATCCATGTGCTGGAAAGTAATGTTTAATTTTTGGAAACAAAAACAGAAATGGCTGGGAAAACACAAAAGGTATGTTAGCATCAGTGGAGAGAAAGCAGAGTTAACGTTTCAGGTCCAGTAACCATTCCAGTGGACCTGAATATTAACCCTACTTTCTCTCCACAAATGCTGCCAGACATCTTGAGTTTTCCCAGCAATTTCTGTTTGCTTTGAATTTCCATCATCTGTAATTCTTTGTTTTTTTAATTTAGTGTTTAATTTTTGGAATCTGTTTAAAGAGCCTCAAGCAGGTGCAAATAGCTGAAACATGTTCTGGTGTGAATTCATCCAACAGCTGTAGATAGATTTGTAGGTGGGGACTGTTTCAAGTTAGATATTTTTAAATTGATATTGTTGTATGAAGGTGTTAATAATTTAACAAATGCTGGCTTGCTTAAGACGCAGTATTTTGGTGAAACATATTAAAAAAAACAGAATTTTACCAAAACTCTATGTGCTTGAATTTATTCTTGGCCTAAAAGAAGGAAGCTAACAACCTCGCCAGTCTCTACCTTCAGTGCTGACAAACACTTTGAAAAACACTCAGTCACAAATTGTTCTTTTTATCAGGAAATGCTCAATGCCAGATCACCAGGCAACATGACTTAAGTTAGGAACACATCAATATAGTGATCACAAATCATGTACTCTGGCCACTTTTAGCTTAGTCCCTCGTTATCTCTGCAACCTCTTGCAGCTCTACAACTCACCCCATCCCATCCACTTGTCCCCCAACTGAACTCTCAGTTTCTCTAATTCTGGCCTCTTGTGCTCTCTTCCAATTCCAATCTTCCTCCACCCAACCATTGGTAGTCTTTCATTTAACCATCTGGACCCTATTTCCCCCTTCCTTTTCCTCTCTGGCTTTCTACTTCAGTTAAAACTCAGCTCTTTGATCAAGCTTCCACCCTCCACTTCCCCTAATATTCCTGTTTTGGCTTGTCATCCATATTTGTACGATTAGACTTCTGAAGTACAATGGCGCATTTATCTAGATTCGGAGCAATTGAAAAATACAATTTGCTGTTACTTCCTTTTGTAGCCCTGTTTATAATTGAAAAACTTTGCACTTTATTTTCTATTCAGAAAAATTAACATTGACACTCAGATACCTTTATTAAGGCATTATCTTCATCAAAAAAGTCTCTGGTGAACATTTTTATTTGATTTTGTAATGCTTTATTGTCTTGTAAGAACAGTCTACAGGACCAATTGGCAACTAATGTGATCCGCCATTTTGATGGAGCAGATCAGCCATTATCTATGTAAATGACAGAACAGACCACTCCTATAAAGAAAACAATCTGTGTAACACAGTTCATGTTACTAATTTCCAAACCGAGACACTCAATATTGGTTAATGATCCATCAAAGATGAAATGATTTACAGGATTATAGGCACAATGTGATTATATGACAGAAGGAGCCCATCATCCTTGTGCCAGCTCATTGGAAGAACAACATAGCTAATCCAACTCTACCCACTATCATCTAATTTCACTTCTGTGGTGAGTAAAAATTCCAGCACAATTCATTAGGATTCTATCAGCGTAACAAAATATTACTGCAACCGTTAGTCTCAGTTCAGATTTCTTACTGATGCACAAATCTTTACTGTGAAGTTTTCAGCACCCCATTGTGATGTACTGAGAAGCCCAGACCTCATACCATATCTCTCCATTAAACCACAGTAGTGCCTTAAGCAGAAGATCTGATCTCCCACTCTGATGTCTGTGCACTGTGATCTCCCTGGTTCTTGTATTGGAATTCACAGGCTTTAAATCCCTATAATTACACGGCAGGTGGCATCTCACCTCCTGTGCTTCACTCCTGTGCAACGTTTGTGACCATCTGGTATGTCTGAGGATAACAACTGTGTGCCTTGACTTAAAGATTAACCTAATTATTCTGGCATTGATCAAATGAGAAAATGAAACTTTATTAGATATGTATGAAGCAGTTATTTAGTTCCGACAATGAGTTGGCAGGCAAGTCCATAAATATAAGTTCCTCCGAACGATTGACATTTAAACATTGGCCTCATGGACTTTCCTTCTTACTGTGGTTCAGTGATTAACATTCTTGTTAACAGAAGCGTGCAGATTCAGTTATCAGTGTGGACAGAAGCCAATAGTTTAGGTCAATGGTCCAGTGTGGCAATGACAAGTGACTGAATTTTCAGAGTGGCTGTCACTCAAATGAGATATCAAATCGAGGTTGCACATATGAGCCTATGAAAATTATTTGAAGAAAGCAGGGATTCTGAATATTGGCAATTTATGGGAGCTAGCTGTGCACAAATTGACTGTGTACTTGTCTTCAAAAGTGTCATGACCACATTTCACGAATAACCAGTGTTTATAAAGTATGGAAAACCCTCAGGCCATGAAAAGCCTGGAAGAAGTATATGTTCTCCCTTTACACAGTTCCCTTGCTTACTCTTTCAGTTCTAGTTTGTTGTGTGAGCTCTGTGCTTGCATCAACAGGAGGATTATGAATGGGAAATATTGACTCACGAACTTGATTGAGTTTTTTGAAAAAGTAACAAAGAGGATGGATGAGGGCAGAGTGGTGGACATGATCAATATGGACTTCAGTAAGGCATTCGACAAGGTTCCACATGGGAGACTGGTTAGCAAGGTTATATCTCATGGAATACAGGGAGAACTAGCCATTTGGATACAGAACTGGCTCGAAGGTAGAAAACAAAGGGTGGTGGTGGAGGGTTGTTTTTCAGACTGGAGGCTGGTGACCAGTGGAGTGCCACAAGGATTGGTGCTGGATCCTCTACTTTTTGTCATTTATATAAATGATTTGGATATGAACATAGTAGGTACAGTTAGTAAATTTGCAGATGACACCAAAATTGGAGGTGTAGTGGACAGTGAAGAATTTTACCTCAGATTACAACAGGATCTTGATCAGATGGGCCAATGGGCTGAGGAGTGGCAGATGGAGTTTTATTTAGATAAATGCGAAGTGCTGCATTTTGGGAAAGCAAATCTTAGCAGGACTTATACACTTAATGGTAAGATCCAAGGGAGTGTTGCTGCACAAAGACACTTTGGATTGCAGGTTCATAGCTCCTGGAAAGTAGTCACAGGTAGATAGGATAGTGAAGATGATGTTTGGTATGCTTTCTTTTATTGGTCAGAGCATTGAGTATATGAGTTGGGAGGTCATGTTGTGGCTATACAGGACATTGGTTAGGCCATTTTTCGAATATTGTGTGCAATTCTGGTCTCCTTCCTATTGGAAAGATGTTGTGAAACGTGAAAGGGTTCAGAAAAAGATTTATAAGGATGTTGCCAGAGCTGGAGGATTTGAGCTATAAGGAGAGGCTGAATAGGGTAGGGCTGTTTTCCCTGGAGCGTTGAAGGCTGAGGGGTGACCTCATAGGAGTTTATAAAATCATGAGGAGCATTGATAGGGTAAATAAATAAGATCTTTTCCTTGGTATGGGGTGGGGGTGCAGAACTAGAGGGCATCGGTTTAGGGTGAAAGGGGAAAGATTTAAAAAGGACCTAAGGGGCAACTTTTTCATGCAGAGGGTGGTACATGTATGGAATGAGCTGCCAGAGGAAGTGGTGGAGGGTGGTACAATTGCAACATTTAAAGGCATCTGTGTGGGTATATGAATAGAAAGGGTTTAGAGGGATATGGGCCAAGTGCTGGCAAATGGGACTGGATTAAGTTGGGATATCTGGTCAGCATGGATTAGTTGGACCAAAGGGTCTGTTTCCGTGCTGTACATCTTTGTGACTCTATGAGTTTAAGTGGAAATTATAATTTGAAGCTTCACTATATTTAGACACTCAGGGTTTACGGAGTTACCACTGACTGAAAATCTCTTTTATGGCTTCATAGGTTACATCGAGTCAGGCTGCCAACTCTGCTGCTGTTCCCTGGAGTCTCCAGCAAGACAAGACTAATCGCCAAGATTCTACTCAGAGCTAAAACCTGGGCAAAATATCCTAGGGCAAGTAAGAAGGGTATTAAAAACTATGTTTTTCAAACTTTCTTTATTAATTAGAAAATTGTTGATGTTGGGCGAAAGTTGTTTAATGGGTTGTAGCTGTGGAGATACAAGGTCATGTGATAAAATCTCTAGCATACACCAAACAACTTTGCAATCCAAAATCCACTTTTCTAGATCAATAAATCTAATGATGATTCAGATATGCAACTGAAATCAAAACAAAAATTTAGTGACGATAGAACTTCTCCATTTCCCTAGCTCTTTCACCCCAACCAGCATTTCACTCTCCCCACATCATCAGTCTCTGATCTCTCTCTCTCTCCTCCCCACCCATTTTCCCCCTCACTCTCTCCTTTCTCCAGTGGGCGGCACGGTGGCACAGTGGTTAGCACTGCTGCCTCACAGCGCCTGAGACCCGGGTTCAATTCCCGACTCAGGCGACAGACTGTGTGGAGTTTGCACGTTCTCCCCGTGTCTGCGTGGGTTTCCTCCGGGTGCTCCGGTTTCCTCCCACAGTCCAAAGATGTGCGGGTCAGGTGAATTGGCCATGCTAAATTGCCCGTAGTGTTAGGTAAGGGGTAAATGTAGGGGTATGGGTGGGTTGCGCTTCGGCGGGTCGGTGTGGACTTGTTGGGCCGAAGGGCCTGTTTCCACACTGTAAGTATTCTAATCTAATCACCCTATTCAAAACATGCTGCCATGTAATTCCCTACGGGATCATGGAAATAAAATAGTATTAGTCTGAAGTTCATCAACTGATTTATGATCAGAATGTCAAGTTGAAATGAAAGCATCTCTGACCTTCACAACCTTCGGAAAGAAATAAACGTCTGAGCAGTTATTACAGATAGCCACTGAAGCAATTGCCAAATTACTGCTGACATACAAAAAAGGGTTAACACAACACATCAATGAATAGTTAGAAGAAGGACCTGCTGCTAGGGGTAACAGGGAATTTACAATGAAGGCGGAGGCCATGCAATTATAATCTGGCCAAGCCCCACTGGACAAAAAGTGATTTGCTTGAAAGCTTCCTCTGCTCTGAGTAAATGTTCATGCTTATGCGCTCCTCAGATAGTGACAGCTTTGCAGATGTCAATCAAATTATCATCTATTTACTATTGATATGGTCATGTCATTTGAAATATTCCCAACGTTTCTGATGAAATTGGAAGCTCAGGTCTGCTGTGGAATTCACTCTGGTTTGCACTAGCTCTCAGGGTTGGGTAAACTGCTCTTTTGCAAATGTCATTGTGTCTGCTTACCATTGCTGGGAGGACAATCATCCTCCTCCCTCCAGCTCAGAGCCAGATGTGAATCTTCCAACTGTCAGGGGAAATGCATGGCAAATTTTAAATCCAGTTTCAAAAAAAAAGTTGCTTTACACTGGTGCTTCAGGTGCAGGTGGTATAATAAAACAAGCTGAATTTGTTCTTGTTTGACAAAGGGCAGTCTTATTTAACTGCTTCAACAGGACCAGTGCTAAAACTGGAAGGAAATTCTTTCTCAATAGCACTGACATTTCAGTTGAAGCACATAAAGGAATTGCAGCTCTCTGAGTAATTAATGAAAGTCTGCATCTTAGTGGCAGTCTTTGAATTATGTGCCCACTACATTCAATTACATCTCCAAAAGTTAGAGTAAGTCTTCGTTTGAAATCTGTGAGGACTCAGTGCAGCACTGCCCTTCTGAAGAATGTGACTGTGTTTGTGTGTGTGTGGGCGTCTTGCTTGATCACTACCCCATCCACAACTTTAAACATTTACTCCTTCCACCATCAACACACAATGGCAGCAGTGTGTACAGTTTAAAGATTACTCTGCAGCAACTTGCCAAGCATTCTTTGATAGCACCTTCCAAACCACGACCTCTACCACCTAGAAGGACAGTCACATGGGAGCATTACTACCTGAAAGTTCCTTTTCAATTCACAAACCATTCTGACTTAGAACTATAATGCTGCTCTTTCAGCATCACTGGGTGAACCGTGTCCCTGACAGTATTATTTGTGGATGTGTACCACATGCACTGTAGCAGTTCAAGAAAGAGTTGGAACCTTCTACTCAACGACAATGAGGAAGAAGCAACAAATGTTGTCCTTAGCCAATAATGCTCATATCACAAGAACAAATATAAATAGTCTCAGCAGAATTTAACACCCTATTCCTTGGTGAGCTGGGGGGACACTTCGGGTGTACCTCACCATTTTCTCAACTTAGCCTCGATTAAACCTCTAGTGAGAAGGCCCTTGGTTATCCTTCACACTCCACCAATAGCCGAGCACAGAAGATGTCAATTAAAGCCTTTTTAAGGGCCTTTCCCGACTGCTGCTGCTTTTACCTCAGCAGCGGGCAGGCAGGTCACCATGCAGGACCCAAAAGGTGAACAATTGTCTGTGGGTTTCAGAGTTGGCGGCTGGTTGGTGTACAAAGGCACACAGATGGAGTGACCCAGCACTGGGAAGTGTGTTATGTTGAGACCCTGGCCTTGAAGCTCACTTCACTTCTACCTGTGCCCTTCTCTGCAATCCCTCCATCCATACAATCAGTCACTTGCAATCCTAGGCTTCTGACTGTCTCAGCAGGCGAAACATGCACCTCAAAGTCCTTGATGAAAGAGATGGTCTGACCCTGCTCAGTTATGTACCCAAGGAGAACATAGTTTAATAAGTCGACTTGAAAGGTTCCAAGACAAGGCTCTCACAAGCTATCCATCCAGTTGAGAAGACTCTGCATGAGTGAGTGACAGCATAAGTACATCCAATTGCTTGTGCATGAATACTTGTATGTAGTTTAGTCTATTCCTTGTTTTAACAGATAGAAATAGTTCCCCATGGAAGAAATTTAATGATGAAATAAATTTGATGCAAATTATAAGAAATTCATACCATGTTTGAGATTGAGAAACTTCAACCTTCTGAAATAAACACTTGAGTTTTTAATATAGCCACTATATCCGATATAACACCACAAATGTTACAGGAAACTCAAAACATGTCTTCATAATGTTCAGATGAAATATCATCTCTCTTTCTCCATAAATGCTGGTGGCTGCTGAGTATTTCAATCCTTTCCTGTTTCTATTTTTTCATGGAGTTGCATATCTTGATACAAGCAGTGAACTGTTATCATCTAATTTTCATACATTCAAGTGTCTTATAGTCAATCTTGCCCTCTGATTTTTCAAGTGTTGGAACTACACACTCAAGTATTGCAATATTCCGGAGTCAGCCTTTTGTAATTCCTCAAATCCACTCAAGATCAGCTTCCTTTTAATCCTCTTCTATGAATAAGATGAATTTTAAAAATGGTGGTCAAAACTATGAAGATTTATGACAGAACAAAAAAGGAAAAATTATCTTTGGTAGACAATTTTAAGATAATTGCCAAAAATATCAGTGGAAATTAAGGAGAAATGCATTTAGGCAGTTTACTATTGTAATCGATAAGGCACAAGTCAGGAGTGTGATGGAATACTCTCCACTTGCCTGGATGAGTGCAGCATCAACAGCACTCAAGAAGCTCAAAACTATCCAGGACAAAGTATCTCACATGATTGGCACCACACTGTTCCTTTCGTCACTGACGCATAATGGCAGCAGTGTGAATGATCTACCGGATGTATTGCAGAAATCTACCAAGGCTTCTTCAACAGCATGTTCCAAACCCGTAATCACTATCATCGAGAAAGACAAGGGCAGCAGATACATGGGTACACCACCACCTACGTGTTCTCCTCCAAGTCAATCACAGACTTTGAAGTATATGACCATGTCTTCAGTGTCGCTGCATCAAAATCCTGGAACTCCAAACCTCATGGCATTGTGGATTGACCTACTCTAAATGGACTATAGTTGTTCAAGAAGACAACTCAACACTGTCCTTCTCATGGGCAATAAAGGATGGAAAAAATATACTGGTCCAGTCAGTGTAGCGTACATCCCCTGAATTAACATCTTAAAATCCACAGTGCACCCAGAACGCAAAGTACGGTACTGAAAGGTTAGTTGAAGCAGATTCAATAACTTCAAAAAGGAATGAGATAAACATTTGATAATGAAAATGATACAGGACGATGGGGGATAGATCAAGTGTGTGTGTTTGGGGGGGGGGGGGGGGGGGGGGGGGGAGGTGGTTATAATGGCCTCAGCAACCTAAACTATTTCAGAGGAAAGATGTTCACATCTGATCATTATTGATTGCTTTCTGTATATGTGCGGAAGTGAATTCCAGGTGTGGATAGGAATGTGGGTAGTTGATTAGAGCTCCTGGTTTAGAACAACATTCAGTTGGACAAGGTGTCCAAAGGTTGTCTTGGAACGTTAACATAGAGTTGACACCTTTAATAACCAAACCTGGCAGAAAAAGTACAAAAAGAATGTAACAATCCAAGGAGAGTGGGTCCAGACCACTGGGGGAAGATTCTCTCTCTCCATATCAGTTATCCCAAAAGTGGAACAACTTATAAAGAACAACTTTATCACTGAGGGAAATCTTTTCCCAATATGCCTTCCTATGTCAGTGCTTGAGTGTGAAGAGTTCAACTTTGTCCAGGTGTTGTGAACAACCATATAAATCACAATGAATGAATGGCTGTTCCAGTCATACCCTTTCGGAAGTGGGTCAGCACTCCCCAAACGTACTTCACATGGAAGCAGCAAAAAGAGACCTTAATTCAATGAGTCCAATCTCGGCTCAAGTCTGGGTCACCTTGATGAAAGATTCAAGCAGATACCAATCCCCTCTGGGTTTACTCCCAGATGCCTCTGGGTTTGCGTTTAGAAGTATTTAACTATAGCTTAGAATGGGCTGGGAAAACCATCATATTTTCTCCAGGTACAAAGAAGAGAACTCTTTTTGTAAATTGTCATTACATACCATTGATAGTTTAACAATAGATAAAAATACATCTGTCTCTGAAAAGCCTAAAATTTACTGGTTAAGTAACAGCATTCACAGCCTTACTGAAGTAATTCTATTCAGCTAATATTTCATAATGATTCCAAATTGCACCAAAATATTGTGTCACTTACAATTCAGCACCACTACAGTAAATGATTCTATAAAACTAATATGAAAACCATAAGACCAAACTTTCACTGGTTTCGTGCTGTACATCTCTATGAATCAAACCACTAAAATATCTTCCTTTTTATGGTGTTTAAAACAATTTCTTCTCTTGAATTACTTTATTTCTCAGTTCTCTTTCTAAATTCAGGCAAGTGAGACATGACAACAGCATTGCAACATCACCTTCTTACAAAGGGAAAGATACACATCCATTTGATAATTTAATATCGCTTCATATAAATGATGCAGTGAAAATCTTTATAATATGATAATAGAGGGAAATAGTGGAGAAAAGTAATCCTACACTTAAGTAAAGGAAAGAAGTACACTTTCTGATGTGCCATATGACATAATCACTGCTGCCAATATAATATAGTCTTAGAGCTGCCCTGGATGTTAGCTCATGCAACATTGTCTACAAAGATCAGATTCTTATTGAAACAGGTGTCTTGAAGTTAATGAATAATGCGAGCAATTTACAGTGCTAAAACATGACAGACTTATGCATTATCTGGGTTTTGTGCTCACTGATGTTACTGCACATTACATTCACTTAAATGGCTGACTGAATGTGCTACACTGACTCCATTGTACTAAGAGTTTGAATGAATGCGTAACAAATACAGTTATACATGAATGCCATGTGTTGTGATGTCATGTAACTGTCTTGAAGGTACACTATCTGTCTGGTCTGGAATCCTCACAATAACCTAGCACATTACGCTGCTGTGGTAGCAGACTCACCTGTGAATCTGAATCTTTGTTGGATCACGTCCCAGTTAACCACATAATCCAGGCTGACCATACTGATAGAATGCTGCACTGTTGGAAGGTCAGCACTGAGGAAGTGTTATAGTATTGGAAGGCAGTGATCCTATGTAAACGTGATTCAAACTGTCACGTGTTTCCATATCAGCCAGACAATCTTGCACTTCCAGGTTAGATATTCTTGCTGTTAAATGCTTGGACAATTCGAAAACAATGACATTCAAATTCAATGTCTTTTGATTTTGTAAAAGCAAAGAGACAATCTTCAGTACAACTCATTTTCTAAAATGTCCAAGTGACAAAGTTAAAGGTTTGTTTTTGTATATTTTCCACAGGTATCTGACGGAGGTGGGAATGGATCAAACCAATTACTTGCTATCAATCCCACATCAATTATCAACATCCTTGTTGCTGTACATCCTGCTAGGTAATAGGTCCAATAAGCAATTATTTGATAGTGAACTTTTCAATGCGTTTTACTGAAATACAGCCCAACATTTACAACCATGCAACATTCATATGTGAATGTTTAAATGCTGAATCATTTTTTTCCATATTTTAACTGAGTCGCTGACTCATTTATCTAAAATTAAACAATTTAAATAATTCCCTATGTATGAGTGATGAGCTGTCCTAATATTGCACTGATAACTTCTGTTAATATGAACAACACAATGTCTATCAGAACTCAGTATTTTTCTAAAGAGTATACAACTTGATTAGACAGTAGTTCTGAGATGAAGTACAAAAACAGCTTTATTGTTTCAATGTTTACTCAGTTATGAAAGATGGCATTGGACATCATTAAGCATTGTTTACTTGGGATATACTGGCACTTGACAAAGCTTCAGAGTCATGAGAGAGATTTTTATTAAAAACAGAATGTGTTCCGTGGATAATCTAATCTGTGTCCCTCCCAGGAAATCACAGCTTCCATTTTACTTAAGTCAATATCTGCTAATTAAACATTTCTTTTAAATAAATATTTACAAAATGCAGGTATCAAATCTACTGAAACTCCGCCTTCTTCACTCATTCTTTAATCCATTCACTTGTTCATTCATTCACCCATTCACCAGCCATTCATAAGAACAGAACAAACAGGAAAAGGAGCAGCTCATTCAAACCTGGTATGTCATTCAATAAGATTACACTTAATCATTTTACTCAAATTGACATTTCTGCATTATCCCAAAATCCCTTGGTTCCTATAGTTTCCAGAAGATCTGTCTATGTCTGTCTCAAATCTATTCAATGACTGAGTATTGACAACTCTCTGAGGTAGAGAATTCCAAAGAGTCACAATATTTTGAGCAAAGATATTTCTCCCCATCTCAATCCTAAGTGGCTGATCCCTTATTGTGAGACGATTCTCCCAATTCTATATTGCCCAACCAGGGGAAACATCCTCCCCACATTTACTCTGTCAAATCCCTTAGGGCTTATGTTTCAGGTCGTGGATTTGTTCGCCGAGCTGATGTGTTTTTCTGCAGATGTTTTGTCACCTCCTTAGGTGACACTGTCAGTGCGCCTCAGTGAAGGGTTGGAGGAACAGGCGGCACAGACCACTGGAGGCGTACTGATGATGTCACCTAGTGAGGTGACAAAACTGCAGAAAAACACATCAGCTTGGCAAACGAACCTATATCCTCACCCACAACCCAAGCTACAAATCTTATCAAAAACTCTAAGTTATGCTTCAATGAGATCACTTTCATTTTCTAAACTCAAGAATAAATATCTAATGTACTCAATCTCTCCTCATCAGGCAAGCTGGTCATCTGAAGAATCAGTCTCATTGACGTTCGTTGTTGTCCTCCAAGGCAAGTATGCCCTCTCTTAGTTGACGTAATTAAAACTGTACATAGTATTCCAGGTATGGTTTCACAAATGCACCGTACAATTGTAATGAGACTTCTTAACTCTTATATTGTACTCCATTGGTAACAAAAGCTAAACATACCATGTGCTTTCCTATTTAGTTGCTGCACTTGCATATCAAACTTAAAGAAAAAGCAAATAATTGCACAAAGATCAGACAGAATGTAAGAAACAAATATAGATTAAAATGTTAATAAAGAGAAGAAAACTGAGTATGAAAGAAAGCTGGCTTGAAATATTAAAGCAGGTCTTAAAAATTCGAAAGCTATTTAAAAAGTAAGAGACAATTTACAATTTGAGTATAGGTCTTACAGAAAGTGAGTCTGAGGAATTAAAAATAAAATAATTAAGAGATGGTGAATGAATTAAACTGGCATTTTGCATGTAGCATCCAAGAAATAGCTGTAAGTCAGGAAACGCAAGGGAGGAAGGAACACAAGAAAATTGCAATCACCAGGGAAGTGTACTAAGCAAACTTGCTGGGACTACAGGCTGACCAGTCATGAATTCCTAATGGTCCTCGTCCTATGGTCTCAAAAGACGTGGCTAGTGAGATAGTTGATGCTTTAATTCACTATATCTGGGGAATGTTGCATACAAAAAGAAAATAGAGAACTCAACTTATCAGATCAGTCATGATTTTATTGAATGGTGAAGCAGGATCAAGGGGCTGAGTAGCCACATCCACTCCTAACGACTATGCTTGCATTTAACTTTATCATTCCTGTCCAAGGACACCAACAATCCTACACGAGTGCAAACATTGATGAATCTCTCAATCTTAAAATTACTACTCTGATTTTCTGGGGTTTTTTCCCCAAAATAGGTAATTTCACATTTTTCAACATTGTGTTGCATCTTCCATATATTTGCCCACTCAATTGACCAGTCTATGAACCCTTTTGCCTTTTTGTGATCATCTTAAGGCTCACTATATTGCCAAACTTTGATTTGTGAATACATGTAGATGTGCTTATTTCAGATTGTTGGTCTATCTTGTTGGTCTACAGAGAACTGAACATTTTCTTTTCCTCATTACCAAATTACCTTTTTTGTTTATTAACCACCACCAGTAAATCACACATGAGCTCCAACTGAATAGGCTTGGCAAGTACAATGCAAACTATCAAAGGTGAGGGAGAGGCTAAACAAAAATGGAGTTGGAACAGCAGATTGTTGGTCTAAATCATTAATAGCTGAGCCGCAGCATTAATTCTTGTAGCCCCGACTACTTGTAGCCAGCCAATTCAAAAGTGTCTGGTTTATTCCTATTTGGTTTTATAGCTGTTTACCAATCCTCTACCTGTGTTAATATATTACTTCCAACTCTATAAATCCAATTTTTGTGTAATCATCCTTTGAGTGGCACCTCATTTTTGAAAATACAAATTCACCTCATCCACTGGTCTTTCCCTTTTCTATGGCCAGAAAAGTCTTAACAGAATTGAGGAGTATTACTTCTTTTTCACAAATTTGTGCTGACTCTGCCCATCATGTTGTGATTCTCAAAGTGCCCTGCTAACACATTAATAGATCTAGCATTATATCCTATAATTGATGTTAGGGTACTGTTGTATCCTGTTTTCTCCAATTCATTTGTGGAATAATAGGTTACCCATTGCAGACATGGTCTGTTCGAGCCAATTCGAGAAAATGAATATCAAGACACTCCATATCCCTGCAGCCAACTCTCTTTGACCTATCGGATTTTAGTTGACAAACCTTGCATTTGGTTTCTACTAGTACTTCTATTTCATTAATACTGATTTCTTCAAGTTCCTCATTTTCACTGGACTTTGGTTCCCCGCTGTCTTGGAGGTTTGTACAAAGTTGTGTCATTCTCCACTGAGGTACTGTCACCCTCAGGCACTCCAGTTACTGTTCTGTCCTCAGGTTCGTCCAGGTCTGTATTTGGCATTGTTATTTGCGGATCTTCAATTAACGTTGTCCTGGCACATTTGGTCTAATTGCCAAAAGTTGATTTGTATGTCTTGTCCACACACATGCATATGATGTGAAGGTGCCGGTGTTGGGGTAGATAGTTAAAAATCACACAACACCAGGTTATAGTCCAACAGAGTTATTTAGAAGTACAGCTTTCAGAGCACTGTTACTTCATCAGTGGGGCAGGATTATAAGACACAGAATTTATAGCAAAAAATCACAGTGACATGCAATTAAAAAGATATTTTGAACAAACCTAGATTGCTGTTAAGTCTTTCATCTATATAGTGTAGGAAAACAGTCTAGTCTGTACCACAATGATGATTGGTACCCACTTTTTGGCAGTGGCATAATTCCTTGGCAACATTTTTTGATCTTTTTGGAAAATGCTACACTTGGCTTTCTTCTCTCATTGTAACACCGAATTCTGTTGTTTCCTGTCAGCAATATATTTTGTCATGGCTGGTTTCAGTAAAGCAAATATCGTGCACAACTGTCACTTTTCCACAAGAAATGTGGGAGATGTTTGAGTTGTTGAGTCGGCCATGTTCTGGTACGTTAACAAAAATCAGTGCAGTCTTTTGAATCATGATTGTTGTTCTCAAATTACCGTGAAGAAATGTCTGAACAAACATTCCTGCCAAATCATTTATGACTGGGTGATAGGGAGCTGATTGGATATATTGAATTCTATTCTGCTTTATGTGGTCTGTCAACTCTTGTGATATCAACTGTTGATTATTATCACTAACAAACTGTTCCTGAAAACCAAATCTCAATATTTAAATGATTTTCTCTTAAGATATTGTCTTCATCATGACGTCTTCAAGCCATTTAATATGTGCATAAACCATTATGAAAAGCATTCTGCCTTCAAAAGGTCTGGCATAATCAATTGGATACTTTGCCATGGGCTTTCAGGCCATTTTCTTGAGTGTAATGGTGCCAAAGGAAGTCGATTACAAACACTTGAACAAGCTGCACATATTCCTACTTTCTCCTCAATTTCATAATCAAGCCCTGGCCATCAAAAAGCCATCACCTTCATTCTGACAATGACACAGTGACCTTTCTATGGTAGATTTAACACACGTTTCCTTAGCTGTGGTGGAACGATGATCGTCATTCCCTATAAGAAATCTCCTGCTTATATATATAGTTCTAGCTTGAGTATGACATAGGGCTTTAGTTTTGGGGTTGTACCTGTGATCCTGCCACACAGTACCATGTCCAACACTTTTTATAGAATTAGATCACTCCTAGTGTGTCAATTCTTAACTTATCCTATCATTACCACAGTGTAATCTAGTTATTCAAAGTAGAAAATGTCGACATTAGGGCAATTTGTAGTTGACTCATTAGTAAAGGTAATCTAGAAGGCTTGTTCCCATGTAAATGGTTTGCCGATATTCAGTTGTACAAGCGTGAGCTAATGATGACAATGCCCAACTCTGCATATGATTTGCTAGTGGAGAAGACATCCCTCTATGAGACCCAAATATTGTGGTCAATAATCTGTGGTCTGTTGGTCAGGTAAATTCCAAGTCATACAGGTATTAGTGGAATCATCTAAGGCCAACAATGATTCCTGGAGCTTCTTTCTCTTTCTATCACAGTGCATTCCTGCTTTGTTTAATGATCTTGTTGTAAAAGCTGTTGGCTTCTCTTCACCATTGGATAAAGCGTCAAGAACAAATTCACTCAGTGGTGCTTCATACTCTAGTTGCAGTGGTAACTTTGGGTCAAAATGGTCAGGACATCGGACTCAAATCAACATTGTCATCAGCAACCACTCACGAAGGAGAATGATTATGCACCTAGAAAATTCTGTGTCTTCTGTGGGTCCTTGTGTAGCTGATGAGCCTGATCACAAAGCTGAATCTGCAGCCACACATTGGGCAGGTGTTTCTGGAAGGTGGAAGTGGTCCTTGGCCTTGAGACCATTGGCATTCCTTTCTCTGGTTCCTTTTCCATACTTCATCTGGCCAATGGGTGTTGAAAGAACTGTATCCCTTCATACAGGAGTTTCTTCTCAACAAGAGTCTCCTATGCATTGACATCGACATTGTATTTCTTAAGGAAAACCTTCAGAGAGTCTTAAAATATTTCCTCTGTCCTCCTCTTGTTTGAGTGCCTTTCTTGAGCTCAGTGAAAAAGGTTTGCTTTGGTATTGGAACTTAGACATCCTAAACACATCCTAAACGGAATTGGTTTAGAATGATTATGGCCTCAATGCTGGTGCTGTTAGCTGCTTCAAGGACACTGATGTTATTATGCCTCCCTCCCAGCTGATGCAGAGAATCCAAGTCAAACAGCATAAATGGTACTTCCCATGGCTCTTAAAATGCCATCAATACATAGTCCATGTTACATACCCACACAGAAGAGTTAGATGGATGGCTCCCTTATACACAAGGATCTTGGTATCAGCACAGATGTCACAAACATCAAAGACTCTCATTCTTTGGCATTCCTGACTTAAGTAAAGCCTTTTTGGCTGGTCCATTTTGGTCTTCCTATTTCCAATTCTTGTTTGGCATAACAAATTGTACAATGACTTAATCAGATTTGGGACAAATCTGCCATAGTAATGTAGCAGCCCAAAAAAGATAAGTTAGTTTACATTTTTAGGTGCTGGTGTCTTAACTTTGGCTATTACTTTTGCAAGTGATATAATAACATGGTCTGAATATTTAATGGAAGATAGAATATTTGTCCTTCCTCACTCTTAGGCTATGAACTTCCAGTCTCTGCAGAATAGCATGTAAATTGTGGTGATGCTCTTTTTCTTTCTTTCCATGATGAAAATATCATCTCTGGACTCCTTCTAATCCACTTAAAATCTGATGTATGACACATTGGATTAATGCATGCAGAAGTGTGATTCCAAATGCAAGTTTCTTGTATTTAAATAGCCCTATATGTGTTATAATTGTTCAATATTTTGGTGACTTGAGATCTACATTCATCTGGAGATGTGCTTGAATGTTGACGTCTAGCTTCTCCACCAAATAGGTCATCAATAAAAAGAAAATGATTTTGTTTAATGCACTGTACTGGATTAGTGGTGACTTTAAAGCCACCATAGATGCATACCAATCTATCTTTATTCATCATTGGTGTGAAAGACATGGCTCAAGTATCCCATCTTGACTAGCCTCTCTAAGGACATTGCATACAGCGTTGATTTAGCCTTGCAACATTTTGCTCCATTCTCAACACTGATTTTCAATTTGACAGATGTCTTTTCCATGCTTCCCAGATCCCTAATGATCTAAATAAATATGCCATTGTCTTCAATCAGCTACGTTCCCCCTCAAAATATTTCAAGTCTGTCGCCTAGATCTCGATTTTTTTCTTATTTTAAAGGCAGATATGAAGTAAATATCTCACGTGTGATGCAGATGGTCAAACCAACAGAGTTTATTTAAACACTACAGTTGAAATGTATACAAAAGAACATGTAATTTAGAATAACTTAACTATCAGAAAACGTAACTGACCCAACACAGCAACTTAACTTAGGAGCTGTTCCAATTCCATGAAGTCCCATGAACATACCTCTTGGTAAAAGATAAATTCAAGCACAGGTTTATTTCAGAGAGAAAAATCAGTCAAGAATCATCTGTTGAAGCTTGGAACTTTTCTCAGCACTGCAGCAGCTTGTGCTACAGCTAAAACAGCAGCTTCTCACTGTTACAACTAAAACGAATGAGAAAAAACCTTAACTGGGAGAATGGCCATCCCTGCTAGTTTGAAATAGACATTTTGGTATCTTTAAAACCTCTCTTGAAATAAACCAAGGACAAAATAAGCTTTTTAAGTGGCAGCATCATCACAATTCTCAGAATTTGCTGAGCGACTTATTTCATCCTAGTTGAGTTTGATTTTCTCCAGCCAACTTTTCTCAATAAAGATGTAAAATTTACTTTGATAACGTTTAAGAACAAATCTTCAGTCTGACCATATAACTGAACATGCACCTCTTCCCATTGTACTTTCTTCATACAGTTTTAGAGGGATACATTACAATGTGACTCAGCTGCTTCTGTGCACTGCAGATGCTGGAGATTAGAGTCGAGAGTGTGGTGCTGGAAAAACACAGCAGGTCATGCTTCTGATATACATGTATTAGTGAAACAGCTGCTTCAGTGTCCATCTCCATTCTTACCCAGTCCGTATTGGTTGGTGTCACCAATAATAGGCAAGAGTGAGGATTGCAGATGCTGGAGGTTAGAGTCAAGCATGTGGTGCTGGAAAAGCACAGAAGGTCAGGCAGCATCTGAGGATCAGAAAAATCGACGTTCCGGGCAAAAGCCCGAGATGTTGATTTTCCTGCTCCTCGGATGCTGCCTGACCTGCTGTGCTTTTCCAGCACCACACTCTCATCATCAATAAGAGTCAGTATGTTTAATAACAGCGCATCTTCAGACTGAGAGTCTGGGCTTTTCTCATGCCCTCATTGTACCATATACATTTTGTTCCTATTCTTCCATTTCTGTTCTTTTACTATATCTTTTTTATGTTTCTTCCTCAAACGTGCCCATTCAACATGCCCTTTATGGTTGGGGTTTTAATATGTCGCTTCATATAGCAGCAATTTGCTGCTGTATGATTGTATTTCCACTGCAATGCAACTTTGAGTTTGCATTGGTCCTCATCTCTCAGCCGCCATTTTGTGAATTCTCAAGTTCAAGTTTAGCTGTTGAGCTTCATGGCTGCTAGTTCCATCAATACTGCTATTTGCAATGTTTTCTTTAAGTCGAAGTTTCTTTCTGTCTGTAATCTCTTTTGGATTGCTTCATATTTTAAACCACACACCAGTCTGTTTCTGATAGCAGAATTTAGAAACAACTCAAATTATGTTAACTCTTTTCAAATTTCTACAAACTGGGACTCAGATTCACCACCATGCTGGTTGCATTTGTGGAAACTGAACTTCCAACAATCACTAATGCTTACTGGTTAAAAAAAGAATCTGCAGGATTCCTAATATTTCTTCAAGTTTTGGAAACTTGCTTTTCTGTCTGTACCAGCCTTCTTGGGTGGTTAAAAGCTCCCCTCTTTATAAGTGGGTGTAGTGATTGTAACAAGGTCAGCCAGCTGTACATCATATAATATGGGTTCCCTGTTTGGGGCTATTAACCTGGGAGCCCTGGCTGACATAAAAAGGAATGCTGACATGCTGGTGCCTGACTCTATGAGGCAGTAAAACAGACAAAAACTGCTCATGTGCAAATAAAGGGTGACTTGGTGACCGGATATTGGCCTCTGAAGTGTAATTTCAGTGGGAATACAGGGGCCACTATATCTGTTTCAACTTTGTTTACTTGAACAAAATAATGAAATCTGTCTATGTGGGAGTTCCAGCTTTCTATATTTTAATCTTATAGTCCCATATCATTTGTTAAGTGCCTGAGTAGCACAACATACCATGAAAATGTTAGCATTACATAACTTAGTCCTGTTTAAAAGTAAGCCTTCTATTTATTCCCAAGTCTACACCCTTAGCTCAAGATGTTCCCCTCCATTAGGGTACTTGCTCCTCAGTGTTTCTTCAGGATGGAGTATGCAGTTAACTTTGTCTGCACTGTCCATCTCTTCCTGGGGTGAATTCTCTTTTTTAATGAAGCAGTGGATTGACTGGTGGATCAATTCAGGTTTATCCTCGTCACCAGTTTTGTTCTTAAGTTAACTTCCAAGGAGGACTAGGAGGCCAAAGAATTAAACAGCAGGAGTTTTATTATTGCGGTGTTAACTCGACAGGCTGCAAGGTTAGGCTGTTTGTTCCTCCAAAACTGCTGATGATATTGTCATTACTTCACATGACTGGTCTCTTAAAGTGATAGTCCACTATACTTACACAAAAACACAACAACTGCTGCTGCACCAAAATGGCTCTTATCAATGTCACAAATGATATCCTTTGTGACCATTACAAGGTAAACCTTCCCTCCGTATCCTTTTCGGCCTGTCTGCATTCTTTGACATGGGTGACCACATAATTCTTTTTCAATGCCTCCACTGTGATTTAGCTGGCTGGGTTTACAATGTGACTCTATTCTTAACTATTTAACTAAAGTTTCACTTAGAATGGTTTTGCATTCTACTCTCACACTCGCATCTCACATTAAGCCACCCCTATGTCTCAACAAATGTTGGTCTTTAACAATATAATCTGAAGTCTTAATGTTAGTCTTCACATGCATGCTGACAACATCCATCTCTACACCATCACCACTCCTCTCGACTGAGGACTCCTCCTTCTATACTAAATTAACAGGCTACTTACCTGACATCAGATGACGATGAGCAAAAATTTCCTCAAATAAATATTGAAAAGGGCAATGCCACTGTTTGCAATCCCTGCTCCATACTCTATTCTCTAAGTACTGCCTCCAACCTCCTTCCACGTAAAGGAAAGTCTGTTATCAAACTTGATGTCACATTTAACTCTTCAAAAAGGTTCCAACTTCATTTTCATGCTGTCACTAAGATCGCCGAAGGATTTATTCCATAATTCCCTATTGAGTGGCTTCTACTATCATTGTGCCATGATTAGTTAGCTCATCCATCCTGAAGCCCTCAGCCTCATCAAGACAACCTTAAAAAAATCTCCAACCTGTTGGACAATTGCAAAGACTGAGGCTCCTGCTTTCTGTGTACCCTTACCTGTCTTCTCTCACATACACTCTTATCCCTGAGTACTGACCAAACTATACAACCCCACTTAAAGGAGTGTGACTGCCTCCAGTACCAAGAATCCATGAACTTTTACCTTTCCCTGATATGTTGTCATGTCTGTAGCTCAGCCTTCAGCTCAAACACTTGCCACAGATTTGTTTGCTCTGCACAAAACCAACATCCAGGAACTCCCACATGCTGCAACTATGACACATCACTGTCCGACCTATCAAAGCATGAATCAACTCCCGAGGCTGACAAAGTGTCTAAAAACCGAAGGTGACAAAATACCTCCTTTCTTTGCTCTGCTAACTCCCTTAATCACTTAACTCCTGCAATAAACAGAGAATCACTTAAAACAGCTTTGCTTCCTGCCCTCAAGCTGTTACCTCTGTCTCCAAGGATCAATCCTGAGAGGTAGTTTCACACTATGTTCAAAAAGGAACATAGTGGTAATTGAGGACAGTATAGTAAAGGGCATGGGCACTGTTCTTTGCGGCAACCAGTGCCAGGGTTCAATATGTCTGCTCAGGGCTGGAAAAGAACTTACACTGAGAAAGGATCCAGTCAAGGTTGTGCATATAGACACCAATGACATGCCCAGGAAAAAGAATGAATTTCTGTATAGTCAGTATAAGGAGCTAGGTTACATATTAAACTGAATCTCAAGGTCATAATCTTAGCATTATTACCTGAGCCACACGTAAATATGTGTTGGGACAATAGGATCAGAGAGATGACTCAGTTTAAGGGAAGTGGGGAAAGAATAAAAGGGAACCTGAGTAGCAACTGGTTTACATAGAGGGTGGTATTCATATTAAATGAGATGCCAGAGCAAGTAGTTGAGGTGAGTACAAATCATTGATAAGAAAGGTTTGGAAGGATGTGGAACAAGTGCAAGGAAATGGGTTAGCGTGCATGGACATTTTGGTCAGCATAGGACCTGTAACCATGCTGCTGGACTCTATAAATGCATGGCTACAGTTACAGTTCAAGGGGCCCTGGCACTAAGACTCGGGAAAGTGGGATCTGTACTGAGGAGACAGACTTCACCTGAACTGTGCTGTGACAAATGTTTTTGCTGACCCCATACTTAGGCAAGTAGAGAAGATTTTAAACTGAATAGTGGGAGTAAGGAAACTTAAAGAGTCATGGCTAAATAAAGAAAAATATTAATATGTGAAATGACAGGAAGGGATAGGGAATGTGAATTTAAGCGTCAACCTACATGTAAGACTACAACTTCCAAAGACAGTGTAAAAGGATGAAACTGAATGCTCTGTATCTGAATACACATAGCATTCAAAACAAAACTGAGAGCACAATTGGAAGTGAAAAAGCAAAGTGAGTTTTGAGAAGATTCGTAGCTCAGGTTGAGGTTCTGGATGTAGGTTTGCTCGCTTTCTATTTATATGTTTGGGTTTTCTTGGGGTTTTTTCTCCCAAGGAAACCCAAACATAGAAATAGAAAGTGGGCTACACCACCAGTGCTTCAATCAGAAGCTCACTGAAGATGTTACCTAGTGTGCTGATGAAACATCTGAAAACGAACCTCCCAGCTCAGCGAGCAAACCTACACCTAGATGAAAAAGTGCAATCTGGTAACTACTACAATGACACAGCTGCAGAATGTCATGAATTCTAATCTGAATCTTGAAAAGTACAGGATATCTAGGAACTACAGGAAAACTCTAAGAGACAGACCAGCCGTCTGTGGTTAAACTGCAAGGAAAAGTATATATTTGTGAATCGACAGATGGAACGACAGAAAATTGAATAGAATGTAAAAAAGGATCAAAGTATGTAAAAGAATTTTTTTAAAAAAGAGTACGGAAGAAAGCTAGTTAGAAATATAAAACGATGTAAGAGTTTCTTTAAATACGTCATGAAGAAAACGATTAGTAAAATGAGCTTTGGTCCTGTAGAAAGCAGGCTAGAGAATTAATAGTGGGAAAAAAGAAAATGGCAGATGAACTGAACAGGTATTTTGCATCAGACTTCACTGTAAAGGGGACAAGTAACATACTAGAGAAGCAGTAAATCAGGTGATGTAAGAGAGAGAGGAACTTTGGAGAATTACAATCACCAGAGATATAATACTGAATCATTTTTTGGAGCAGCACCTGATAAGAGGCCTGGTCCTCATAGGCTTCATTCTAGGATCTTAAAAAGAATAGCTAGTGAGACAGTTCGAGCATAAGTTTTATTTTTCCAAAGCTCCCTTGATTCAAGGATGGCCCCATTAGTTTGGAAGACAGCAAAACAGGATGAAGACAGAAAGCAGGAAACTACAGGCCAGCTAACTTTATATCCATAATAGGGAAAATGTTAGAAGCTATTCTTAAAGAAAGCTACAGCAGAGCATTTGGATTAATTCAAGCTCATCAGGCAGATCAATACTGTTTTGGGAAAGGAAAAACATGTTTGACCAGTTTATTTTCTTTGAAGAGGTAACGTGTTGTAGATTACAGGAACCTGGTGGATGTACTGTACTTGAATTTCCAGATGGCATTTGATAAAGTGCCACATCAGTGGTTACTGTGGAAGATAAAATTGCATTGTGTAGAGGGTATCATAGTGGCACAAATGGAAAACTAGCTGGCTAACTAGAAACAGTAAATATGAATATTTTTCAGGTTGGCATGATGTATTGAGTGGTTTACCACAGGGATCAGTGCTGGGACTTGAACTACTTGAAATTTGTACACTTATCACATTTGCTAATGATACAAAGATAGATTGAAAAGTACACTGTGAAAAGAACATAATGAGACTACAAAAAGATATAGATAGGCTATATGAGTGGGCAATGATGTGGGAAATGGAATACAATATAGAAAGGTTTTGGCAAGAAGAACATCTTCTGAAGAAGAGTCATGTCTGACTCAATAAGTTATCTCCATTGCACTCTTCACAGATGCTGCTAGAATGACCCGGCTTCCCAGCACATGTTTTTTTTGAGATTTCCAACATATGCCCTACTTTATGCTTGTATAAATTCTCATTGGCGAGACATTACAGAGCTCTGAGATGTAGAGGGATCTGAGTGTCCTCACACTTGTAGCACTAAGGCTTTGTGTGCAGGTACAGCAAATAATTAGGAAGGTAAAAATCCTGAGGGGCCTTTATGGGGTAGATATGGAGAGGATGTTTCCTGCTTTGGGAGAATCTAGAACGATGGGATTACTGTTTAAAAAAATCATCATTTAAAACAGATGAGGCAAAACTTTTTCTCTCAGAAGATCATAATACTTTGGAACGATGTTGCTGAAAAGAATGTAAAAGGATAGTCAGAATATTTTAAAGCAGAGATAGATATAGTGTTGTTAAGCAAAGGGTAATCAGTAGTAGGTGAAAATGCCTACCTCAGTGAGATTGCAATCAAATGAACCTGGATCTATATTCTCTCCAACTTTTCCTGGCTCTGCATGAACCGCTCAGGTCTGTGCATAGTACATAACTTGAAGTCAATGCAGCCACCCAGTGAGAGCCCTCTGACCAGCTGTGCAGCTGTGTAGCTTAAAGGAACAATGGCCACGATCCCACTGAGTAGTGGAGCAAGCTCAAAGAGCTGAATTGCCTACTCGTATGTTCTTATTGCTCGACTTTGTTCATGACTCAGCTCATCTGCTGCCGAAACCCACTGCCTGCATCACTCTATAACTGACAATTGAAATGACTTCTGGCTGATCTCCCACATTCTACCCAATTCATCCAAACCTCTGTTGGCCAAGTGTTAACTCACACTAAGTTCTGTACATCTAATATCCCTGTGCTCACTGACCTACATTGTCTTCCAGACCAGCTCTGCCTTCATTTTAAAATGCTTATCCATTTTCTAAATTTCCTCCATGGCTTCAGCCCTACTTATCAGTGCAACCCGCTCCAACACCACAACTCTGAGATATTTATGTTACTTCAATACCGGCCTCTTGTGCATTTCCAATTACAATTACAAATCCAATGGTGACCATGTCTTCAATCGCAAAAGCCCCAAGCTTGGAAAAAGCCTTTATACTTTTCTGCAGTGCTACCTCATTTTCTTCCTTTAAGACACACCACTCCTTAAAACCTATCCCTTTGACCAAGCAAAGGGCATTGTCAGGATGGTATTTGAGTCCAAAGCTGCCTCTCTCGAATTTTTTCTGTTGTAGAGATGTTCAGGGCTAATCTAGCCACTGTAATCACTTACACTGTTTACAATCAGAGGTTAAATCAGCAGCTGGCGCGAGAACATTGTTCTGGCTAAATTGAGCAGAGGATGCTCGTGCATTCTAACAATTGTAAAACAATTAGGTGTCCCCTTTTGTAACTTTGTGATCCCATTAACGATCAAACGCTATCAAGCCTCCATAATTAGAAGAGGCAATGGTTGATTTAACATATGACTTGATATTAACTTCATGAATTCAGTACAATGTTTAAGCGGTGGGGATTCAATAGGTAGATGCACATGGTTATTTGAGATCTCACAGCTATTTTTTGATCAACGCTGTTTTGTTCATGAATGGAATGTGAAGTGAAAACATTTCTGATCACCTAGGAACTTTTCCTGAATACTAATGCAACAATAATTTGCATTTGCACTGCACAATTAATGTACTGAAAAACATAATAGTGTTAAACAGACAAAAAGTTGATACTAAGCAACATAGAGAGGTATTAAGTCAATTGGCCAAACACATGATCAATGAAGTAAGTATTAAGAAGTGCCTTATGGAGAGAGAAAGAGAGAGAGAGAGAGAGAGAGAGAGAGAGACGTAGTTATACAGAGAGATTTAGGCACAGAATTCCAGTCCTTAGATCTGAGGCAGTGGAAGTATAACCACCAACAGTGGACCAATTAACATCGGGACATACAAGAGCCAGAATTAAAAGAGCACAGATATGTTGGAGGATTTCAGGCTGGAGGAGATTACAGAAAGTAAAAAAGAACAAGGTCACAGAGATTTAAAAGCAAAAATGAAAATCTTAAATCCAAAGCTTTGTTGGGCTTGGAGTCAAGGTAGGTCAGTGGATGCAGATTTAAAGGGCGAGTGGGATACAGTGCTGTAGACACAGTAGCGAGGTCAGCCAGGTGGACCTTAGAATATGAGTTCACTGATTGGAGCTGTTAATCTGGTCCAATCAGGGAGCCCTGGCTGACAGATTTAAAAAAGAGGTATGTCAGATATTCTGACAATCTGAAAGCTGCCTTTGAAGGAGTTGGACCAGTGTCAAGGACTTTCTACATGTAAATAAAGGGTGACTTGGTGACTGGATACCAGCCTCTGTGGAGTTATTTTAAGTGCGAGTTAGGGCAAAGGCCACAGAGATTTAGATGAGCACACATTCATTTTGAATGTGTTGCAAAAGAAAGGCTATGAGAGGATTTGTGAGTCTTAAAAATAACAAAAGCATGGACTGACAGTGGGGTGGGTTTTCTTACAAGGAAGTTTGAAACAAATATTATTAAAGGTGTTGACAAGGTGGATGGTAAAAGGCTGTTTATTCTTGTGGGAAAATCTAGAACTAAGGATCATGATATTAAAATATGGGGTCACTGAGTTAAGACAGAGATATGAAGATATTTTTCCACACAGATGTAGAAACATAGAAATTACAAGCAGGAGTAGGCCACTCAGCCCTTAAAACCTGGTTCTGCCAATTAATATGATCATGACTGATCCTCTATCTATCTCAATGCCATATTTCCACTTTCTCCCCACACTAGTTGATGCCTTCAAAATTCAAAAAAGTCTTTCCTGAGCATATTCAGTGGTAGAGAATTCCACAGGCACATTACCCTTCTAGAACATCTTCCTCATCACAGCCCTAACTGGTACGCATCTGAGACTTTGTTCCTTGGTTCTAGACTCCCCAACAGGGAAAACATCCTCCCTATATCGTCTTTGTTCAAACAATCATAAGTCTTTTTAATTCTCTCCTTGAAAAGGTGGTGGAAGCAGAGTTGTTGAATATTTTCAAGGCAGAGGTAGATAGGCAAAGGGGTGTGAAGTTATCAGGGGTATGCAGGAATGCAGAAAAATCAAATCAGCCATGACCTTATTGAATGGTAGAGCAGGTTTGAACAGCTACATGGCCTATTGTTGTTTTTAATTCATATATTCAGGTGAGCTGCAGCAAGAGTTAAGGTGGTTGGGTGGTGATATGGAGTTGGAAGTAGGCAGTCCTAAGGATGGAGCAATCCAAATCAATGCCTTCTAATTGTCATTGGGCTAGGATCTCTTTGCATTGATAAGGACACTTTTCAGTTTTGATAAAGGATGAGTTGGCTTCCACCCTGCTAAGTTAGAGTAACATTTCTTGTAATCAAGCACACCAACAGGAAAGTTGTTTGTTTTGTGCCAGCTGACTGGAATGGGCATACAGACCAATCAGCCTATGATTAGATGAAGCCCTGAGATAAGACCTATCTTGGCAGACCTCACAAATCTGTCATAATGGAGCTTGACTACACAATGAAACACAAGTTATTTTGTTCACATTCTCTTTTCTTCATGAAATGTAAACCCATTAGTCATGCACATTTTTCCTTTGATGGGATTTGCCATGAATTTATCGATAAAACGCGTTTTTTGTCAGAAGTAATGAGAATTATTCTATCACGTGCTGGTTCATTAAAAGAAACGTGGCTTCAGATTCAAATCCTAAACAGAGAGATTAAGAGGCATATGAAGCATTGAGTTGGGTCTGAAATGAACACTTCAAATTCATTATTTTGAACAATACCTGATTGGAGCTATGAAAATCATACAGGAGAGAAAACATGCATTAAATACATGGGATCAGGTCTTGTAATAAGCTACAAATGTACAGGTACTTATAGGTTTCTCTTTTTAAAACAACTGAAATTGGAATTTCCTAAAATTCCATTTTTCTTTCATTTTCTTCTGACACAAAACTCAATTTTGTGATCAACATTAATTTTGAAAACATTTTAAATCCTTATTGCAATATTAACACAAAACTGAAATAAAAATAATGAAGTAATGCAAAAAGTTCCATGATTTGGAGGTGCCTGTGTTGGACTGAGGTGTACAAAGTTAAAAAACACACAACACCAGGTTATGGTCCGACAGGTTTATTGCAAAGCACTAGCTTTGGAGCGCTGCTCCTTCATCAGGTGGTTGTGGAGTATAGTTCTTCCAAATAAACCTGTTGGACTACAACCTGGTGTTGTATGATTTTTAACTTCAAAATGTTTCAGAGAGCATGTAACTTTCCCTTATGCCAAAGAATCAGATGGAAAAAATAAAGCTTCTCTAACAATCTACATTTATGTAATGTCTATAGTTTGTAGTGCATTACAATGTATTTCTGAGGAAAGCAGCAACAATGCTTGATGGATAAATTTGAACTAAAAATGGTTTAAATTCAACAATAAACATCCTAATACATGAATGCAGTGTTAAGTTTCTCCCCTTTCATCTGAACCAAAATGAAATGAAATGGTCGCACAGTATATTCACTTGCTTGCAATTATATATTGCACCGTGCCGCCCACAGTATATTCACTTGTTTGCACGGTGGCACAGTGGTTAGCACTGCTGCCTCACAGCGGCTGGAGACCCGGGTTCAATTCCCGACTCAGGCGACTGACTGTGTGGAGTTTGCACGTTCTCCCCGTGTCTGCGTGGGTTTCCTCCGGGTGCTCCGGTTTCTTCCCACAGTCCAAAGATGTGCGGGTCAGGTGAATTGGCCATTCTAAATTGCCCATAGTGGTAAGGGGTAAATGTAGGGGTATGGGTGGGTTGCGCTTCAGCGGGTCGGTGTGGACTTGTTGGGCCGAAGGGCCTGTTTCCACACTGTAAGTAATCTAATCATCCCAATGATTTCACAATGGATGTTACAATCCATGCTAGAGAGATGGGAAGGTGGTGGTTGGTGTCAAAGGCACTCAGCACCTTCTCACAGGACTGGACATCAGAAAGGGGAGAAACACTCATCTTCCCTTGCTGCTGACCAATTGCACACCTTTCTCCAATCCCACCCTTCCCCACATTACCCATCTGGGGCTTGGATTGTTCCATGAAAGTGGGTCTTTGGTGCATGCCCTTCCAGCAGTAGCCATGCCCTCCATAGTGGTGCTGCTGAACACAAAGGCTGTTGGTCTTCTATTGGCCTGGAGCTCTCAGTTGGCATGACTTCTGCTCATTGGTCTTGATCCCAATGCAAGGGCCTTTCCAGTGCCTGATTTTGTTCAGCAAGTCTTCCCGAAAAGAAGCAACACTGATCTCTCAAGAGCCACAGATGAGAGAATGTTGCTAACGTGATGGGTAATGATCATGGCCTTACCATGACTCAAGTGTGAAGGGAACAACTGGAATATTTTGACATATACTTATCACCTTTAAGCCCAAAGCTATATATCCACTCATAGGCTTTCATGATTAAATTGCACCTTTTTATGTCAAAAAAAAACTACATTGCCACTCCCATGTGAATCCAACATTTTTTTCTCCTAGCCTAACATTTTGAAATGTATCTAGGAAGAAATATCAACAGTAAATTTAAAAGAAATTGCTTTCTGCAAACAAAGTTCAAAAAAAACTTATGCATGTAATCCAAGGACGTATGCCTAAGTGCACCAAACTCACATGACAACATTGGCTGTTGGCACAATGAAGAACAATCAAGCCATAGTCCCAGGACAAAAGCACACTTCTTTTCTCTCTCTGTACAAGCCCAGCACACTGGCTCAATCACGTTATGCAACCATGCTATTTCACTTTAACCTTGCACGTCAACACCAGATAGCTTAATTTCCTGCATAATAATCTTGAAATTTAAAAAAAAAATTCAGATCTCTCAGTGACCTCTCATAATAACAAAGCACATGAAATAAAAACATAAAATGCTAGAATGATGTAGTTGGTCTGGCAGCATCTGAGAAACTGAAAGCACGTGGACCTTACTAAAGAAAGAATATGATGCACATTCTTAGACCCTGCTGGACATTATGGAATTTGTGTGTGGTCAGTTTTCCAACATAATTCCAAATAAATGGAAAATTCATGGCAATGTCCAGCAAACTGAAGTTTGCATTTGACTTTGACATAAGATCTGGGATCACGCAGCCTCCTGTAAATAGCATTGGGTGGCTCTGCCACACAGTTCAGATAAACAGCCAATGCCAACTTTGCCTGGAAGTGTTGGAGGAGGTGTGCTATAGGTAAGTATTATATGTAAGTACAGATTGAAAACAATAGACAATAAACAATAGGTGCAGGAGTAGGCCATTCTGCCCTTCAACCCTGCACCACCACTCAATATGATCATGGCTGATCATCATTAATCAGTATCCTGTTCCTGCCTTATCTCCATAACCCTTGATTCCACAATCCTTGAGAGCTCTATCCAACTCTTTCTTAAATGAATCCAGAGACTGGGCCTCCACTGCCCTCTGGGGCAGAGCATTCCCACAGCCACCACTCTCTGGGTGAAGAAGTTTCTCCTCATCTCTGTCCTAAATGGTCTACCCCGTATTTTTAAGCTGTGTACTCTGTTCGGCACTCACCCATCAGCGGAAACATGTTTTCTGCTGCCATAGTGTCTAATCCTTTCATAATCTTATATGTCTCAATCAGATCCCCTCTCAGTCTTCTAAACTCAAGGGTATACAAGCCCAGTCGCTCCAGTCTTTCAGCATAAGGTAGTCCCACCATTACAGGAATTGACCTTGTAAACCTATGCTGCACTCCCTCAATAGCCAGAATGTCTTTCCTCAAATTTGGAGACCAGAACTGCAACAGTACTCCAGGTGTGGTCTCACCAGGGCCCTGTATAGCTGCAGAAGAACCTCTTTGATTCTATACTCAATCCCTCTTATTATAAAGGCCAGCATGCTATTAGCCTTCTTCACTACCTGCTGTATCTTGTATTTGTATAAAGTTGGCCACAAACTGAAAACATTTCCAAGTGTTCTACAGTCATTTAAATGCTTTTGAGGTGCAGACACTGACAGAACATAAGGAAGCATTGCCCCTAATGTGCATATAAATCTCATAAACAGCATCAAAATAAATAAACAGATCATTTTCTTTCAGGTGATTGTGGAATAAATATTCTTCAGGACACCATGGAAAACTCTTCTACAATTGTGGGAATTGGATCTTTTATTTCACATACTTAAAATCAGGAGGGCATCACATTAACACTTTTCCCAAAAGAAGGCCCATTTAAGAGTGCAGCTCTCCCTCAGTACTAATTTTCCCAACTGCAACTATTGCAACGCAGTGTTCTCTTTGTATTGGTCCTCCAACAGTGCAGTACTCATTCAGCACTGTCCCTTCCACAGTACAGCACTTCCCCTGTACTTTCCTTCTGCAGCGCAACATTACTTCAGTGTACTGATTTGCCGATGGTTCAGCATTCCCTCAGTCCAGGGCACCCGCCATATCCATGGAATTGTTTTCCGCAGTTTCAGTTACCCATGGTTTACCACAGCCCGAACATATTACAAGGAACGTTCCAGAACCAGGGAGTTGCCAGGAAGATAAATTTCCCATTTAAATGAATGGGTTCACTCATATCCGTGGTTTCGGGCTTCAAAGGTAGGTGTTGGAACGTATACTCCTCACTCCCGAGTACAAGGGGACTACTATACTACCCTTCCACTGGTGCTGCTCTCCCTCAATACTGAGTCTGAAACACTGCAGCACTCCTTTAAGACTGTGGATCCTCAGTATTGACTGTCTGATAATGCAGTACTCCCTCAGCACAGCTCCTCCAACATCTCAACACTCCGGTTTGATCTGTAGATTAACTACTCCAGAAGCCAACTTGCTGAGGGTAAGGTGGAGCATTATAAGAAGGAAGATCAAGTGAAGCAGGAAAAGAAATGGAGACAAACTTTCAGGAGCAACCAAAAACAATGCAGAACTCTCCACCAACCTTCACAGTTAACAACATTTAAGGCCTTTGTGAGGTTAAAGAGACTGTGCACAAGGGTTGGTGCAGCTATCTGCATTTTCCTTATAATTATCCTATGGTAAAAATCCTGTTAGTTGTGCTGCTTAGATAGCAAAAGCATCCCTATGCCATCTGGAAGAAGTTTTACAGCCATAGGGAGAAGGCTATTAAAGATAGAAGCTTATCATAAGCTTCTAACAGAAGGAAAGTTTCTCTGTAGTTACCACAGTCAGACTTGGTACTTTTCTTGATGATGTTTATTTATGATGGCATCTCTAAGATCTTAGGAAATGCTCTCCTCCTTGCCGATACTCTATAGTACTGATCCCCAATTGTACAGTGCTCCTTTCATCCTGTCCCTTCAACAGGACAGTGCTGCCTCAGTTTCTGTGCAGCGACTCACCTTATTTAGCCCGAAACTCGTGATAGATTCCTTCAACTTAATCCACATCTACTTCAATGCCATTTGCAAACAGCACAGAATGCCCACTTTTTCTTGATGATTTCAATATTTTAGTTCACTGTGAATTGTTTGTTGGTCTCCTCTTCAGTTACATATATTTTTATTTTTATTTATATGCTTCACATTGTTCACTTGTGTTTGTGACTTTAATCACTTTGTGTTATCTTCAGCATCAAATCACTAATGCAAACATAAAACACTAATAGTGCTGACACTATACCCTGGAGTATTCCACTCAACATTTTCTGCCAGTTTGACATCATTCCCCAAACAAGTATCCACAACTTCACATTCTTCAATGATTCCTTTACTATCAATATTCACCGATCAATCTTCACCAGGATTTAAATAGTAGCTTCATTGCAGAATTAACTTCTTTGGATGTCTGATCCGCTGGTTAAAGAACTGAGTCCTGCTCACAGACATATTGATTCAACAACAACCGCCAAAAGTACATCACATGAAAGCCAAATCCCACTCTATTTTGTGTGGGAGTGTGCAAGATTCAGACAAGATGCCTGGTCCTCATATACGATCATGAAAAGGATAATCTCTTGAAATGATTATCACCTGAGATATTGGTTGCTTGGGTTACTGCTAACTCTAGTCAGAGTCACTAATCAACTTTTAATCAACGTGCCTGATTGGGGTTCATATTGATCTTTATAACAGTAGCCTCCAAATCTTATAAAGCTGCTGCTGAACAGAAATTCTCTACATATAGGATTACAAGAATGAACAAAAGCAGGCCATTTGGACCAACACGGCTGTGCCAATCTTTATACTTTACATTCACCTCCATCACTCCTTTCCATCTCACTCCATTCAACATATCCTTCTATTCCTTTCTCCTTTCTTCCTCATTTTTTAGCTTTCCCTTAAATGCATTTACCCTATCCTAATCATTTTGACTGGTCATTGTGGCCGCATTCACTACTTCCTTCAGTGAAGATGTTTTTCCTGAATTCAATATTGAATTTATTAATGACTACCTTATATTTGAGTCTCCCAGACTTTGGTTAACAGCACTAATGGAAATATTATTGCCCATTCTTTCGTGATTATTGCACATAGTTTCCTTTGCATATTCCAGTAAACTTAAGGGCCATCCAAAACTTTGTTCGCCATGTCTTAATTCATCAAATCCCACTCATCCATTTTTTTCCTGAGATTGCTGACCTACATTGGTTCTCAGTTAAGCATCAGAGCCATTTTAAAACTCTCATTGTTGTTTGCAAATGCCCTGTGAACCTCCACAACCTCCCTGTTACCGTAATCTCCTCCAACCTTGTACCTTACAAGATGTTTGTGCACCTCTAATTCTGACGTTATATACCACCCCAGTTTCAATCACATCATCATTGGGTGTCATGTATTCAGTTGCCTGAGCCCAAAGTTGTGGAATTTCCCCCCAGTAATTCACCTCCTGTCTACTTCTGTGGTTCTTTAAGATACTTATTCAATGCTCCCGTTTTTGGCTAAGCTTTTGGTCACCTGCACTCAGATTTTCTCATATGGCTCAGTGGTAAATTCTATTTAATAATGTTTCTGTGAGGCATCTCAGGTTGTTTTGCCACTTTATAAGGCACTAGATAAACACAAGCTGTTGTTGTGTGATTTGTAATTAGCTGTATAGCAGCTTGCTGTGATTTTAACTCCAGATAAAACAGTGGTGTTAAATGTTGTGGATGATTCCACTCAGAAGCAAGTGGGTACAGAGCAATTTCTCACTCAGTCTACAACTCTGAAACAAACAGCTACAGTGGCAATCGCAAGAATTTGATTAAAGGAAGCTTTGTATGTTAGAAGGGACAGACTGTGGCTGTAATCACTCTGAATACTCACTGATTACGAAGGGGTTTGGAAGCACTAACATTTTTGCTGGACAAGGCAGCTGAAAGGGTCTCTGTGACTCTTGTACTACAAAGACAAAATCTCTTTCATTTTTATCTGTAGCTGGGAGGCTGTTGCAACATGATGTTTTGCTCTGTGTCACCAGTGTGGGTGTGCTGACTGAATGCCCCTCAGGCACAGCAGATTCAGGCTGTCACATCTAGTCACTGCTTAACAGGTCTAGAACCATACCTGTTTTGACAAGTATCGCCCACATTCAGGCTCTGTGCCTGGTCCTGGCAGTACACACATTAACATCTCAACAGCAGTGACTTTGCAGCAGTTGCCAAGTGGCAAAGATATTTGTTGATGTTGTAGAAACTAGAAGGAGTCAGAAAGCACTGAAGCACTTGAAGGAAACACTGATACTGAGCTTTTCGGGTATTGTTTTTGCTTTGCTATAGATTATTAAAATATTTTAAATTTTTTTTTGTAATTGTTATTCTAATTGTGGGGCAGGGAGATTGAAAAACTATACCAGATTCGATCTATTTAGCCAGGTTTAACCGACTGGAGGTGTCACCCGCTCCAAACATTCTGATACCTGATGGTTTTAAAAGGCATTTCCTCCCCCTCTTCTCATGTTGACTGCCAGGAAATTGGAAAAGCTAAGGAAGAACACACTTTAACATTTCACAGAGACAGCAATTGGCACAAAATGGTCAGGCTTCAAATACTTCCACCAAGTTAAGTGCTATGCACCAGGTGGCAGGATATTACTCTTTTTCACTTGGCAATTTATATTTGAGACTATTGGAGGAACTAAGTCAAATTGAACCTATACAAGTTTCCTTTCAAGCAGACATCTTATTTAATGTCATCTTGCAACTGAGTTATAGAGAAGATGATGAAACAGATATGAAGGAAATCATCCTTTCCTTTTACATTTGGTGAGTAGATGTATTTTCCACATATCTCTGGACTGAAGTTGGACCCAGTTTCTCTCTAACTGCACTCACTGTGGTCAGATTTTAAGTCAAGTTGGATTCACACCACCACTAAAATTCTCTGATGCCATAAATATTGCCACACATGGAAGTAATCCATCAGATTCCAAAATAATTACATTTCTGAAAAATAAAAACTGGTTCAAAGTGAAAGATAGTGAACAAAATTGAGAACAGGACTGAAGAAACTTGCTTTTAAGATCCCTGAAAAATCTGCTAAGGCTTCACAAAACTGAAAGTGCGTGAAACATATCTCAAAGCGTGGAACTATGCCATGCAGATTTACTTTCACGATAGCTTTGAAAAAGCTCATGTCCTGTGATTCCCCACAGGGCAGAGTGCTGATCTCAATCGCAACAAGAGGCAAGTCCAGATGCTTTGTCACAAAGATGGTGGGAGGAAAATCATCTGGGCAAATCACGATGGAAAGTGTTAGCTGCATGTAACATAGCTGGCAGTAACCTAGAGGCCAGCCTCCTGTACACTAAATGAAACCTGGCACAGAGGTGCTTAAAAAAAGAATGCGGGAGAAAGGAAAGCAAGAATAAATAAACAAAAACACAGATTTAGCAAAGGTGCCGACAGGGTTACAGGGATTTTAGCAATAAACAATGCTTTAAACTGAAAACGAGAAAACCTGTTTTTACTTTTGTCCATTTTGTCAGGCTGTTTTTATTTTTGGGAGAGGGGGCAGCTTTAAAAATGGCTAGTAACAATTATCACAGCACTCCCATCTGCAGCAGTGGTGGTTTCAGACCTGTAGGCTATAATGAAAGGAGCGAGACATCACTGGATCAGTCCTCTTGGGCCCCATTCCTCCCACAGCATTACACTGCTGCAGGCAAACTCCGCAACCAGGAGCAGGTGACAATACTGTAAGCCTCTCCTTAACTGTCTGTGTTGCATTAATATTAAGGCCAATAGCAGGGGACACAAATCCCCTGGTAGATCTGAATGCATTCCAAGGTTTCAGACCCACTGAGTGCAGTTAATCCCCTGCAGCTGGAAGTTACTCTCTATCATACTTATCTAATACATTTTTTAAAGGTTACTCACCGGTGACCAATGTAACCTCGGTTTAAGTAGTTTTCACCACTTCCTTTTGCACCAACACCCCCCACCCCAGCACGCACCCCCCCCCCCCCCCCCCCCCCCCCCCCCGCCCCCACCTCACCCACCATCTTCGCAAATGAGACATTTTAACTTGTGGATTTGATCCTTAAGCTTTTAGAAAGCACAGGAATAGATAACAGCACACCTACAGATAATTGTAACACGGAGCCGGTGAGTAGCAGAAAGATTTTACAGTTTGTAATGCGGCCATTACAGCTTTCAGACTTCAGAGAGAAAGAGGGGGAGAAAAATAAAGATGAAAACAAGTATGGGAAAGACAGAGAAATGAGAAGATGAAAAAGGGACTGTGGAACTGGACAACTCCACACCATCTTCTCTAACCTTTCAAAGCTTCTCCACACACTTTAATGTCCCATAATGAGCATTCCATGGCTGATATCATCAGACCAGGTTCCTAATGAAGGGCTTTTGCACAAAACATCAATTTCTCCTGCTCCTCAGATGCTGCCTGACCTGCTGTACTTTTCTAGCACCGCACTCTCAACTTTAATTTCCAGCATCTGCAGTCCTCACTCTCGCCTATCATCAGATCACACTCAAATCCTCCATCTCCTCATCCATGAGCATGTCCTTGATGCATCCGCTGATATCTTGAGGCCCGACTGAAACCCTGTTCACAATCACTGAAATCTTTCTCCAAGTTATGCATTGGTTTGCCATGCTATATTTCTTGCCATTTCTCAACCAAATAGTATGACCTGGGACTCCAGATCCCACTGGACCCCTTTGGCACCTTCTCGTATTTGCTCACATTCTCATATGCTGCCCATTATCTCTCTTTGAAAGTTATGATTAGTTATTGCCTGCTGAAGTGTTGCCGCCAAGCCTCATCTTCAGTAGTGATTTCCTCACTGAATTATCCTCTCTAATTCAGTGTTTGTACCAAGATACTTCATTTTGGCAATTTCAGCCAAAAATGTTCTAGCCCCTCTGACAGGAACACAGGTGCTCACAAGGCTATTCACTTACTTTCTATAATTCAGTTCAGTCATGGCTGATCTCTATCTTAACTCCATTTTCTACCACGGTTTCATAACCCTAAACATTGGTACACAAAAAAACATCGTCAATCTTAGACATGATATTTAAATTGACCTCTAGCTTCAAAAATATTTTAGGGATGAGAATTCAAGATTTATGCTACCCATTGTGTGAAGAAATGCTTCCTGACATCACCAGTGAACAGCCTTATTTAGAATTTTAAGGCTATATCCCCTTGTTCAGGACTCTTCCACCAGCAGAAATAGTTTTTCCTCTATTTATCCCTTTAAAGTTCTTTAATTGTGTTAAAACCCTCAATTACATCACCCTTTAATCTTCTACATTCTTTTGACTTTTTTGATCTGTTATCCTTTCTGAAAAGCACCTACACCAACTGTTCCAACCATATGTATAGCCACTCACTTAACCTCGCCATCTCAAAAAGGCCATTTCCAACCTCTACATGCATTATTGCGCTACTAACATGTCTGTCTTCTATAAACTATCTACCATCATCCATGAAAAGCATGATCAACATCCCAATATCTTACCAACATCCCTGACCTTTACCGGTCTTGTTAACAGTCCCTTGTTTGTTTTCCTGATTGCTGTCATCATTCTATTCTTTGCTCATTTAAATGGACTGTTGTCATTTAAGGAGGTGGGTCACTGGAGGCTTCATGCCCAGTAGGGATGAGCAGCAAATATTGGCCTTGTTGATGATATCTGTATTTCATGGAGAAGAAAATTCCAAAGACTCAAGCCCATTGAGTGAAGAAATGTCTCCTTACTGCAGTCTGAAATCACCAATTCATTATTTTGAGACTGTGACTCCATGGTTGAGTTTCAGAGTTGACAGTACTTCTTATCTCATCAACCTGTTCAAAATAATTGCCCAAACCAAAGCCAATTATCAGCTGCATGATAAAAATTCAAAATTTCTAACCACACGAGCATTCAGCCCCTCAAGCATATTCGACCATTTTAGAGCATGGCTGATTATCTGCTTCGACATTTTCTGAGGCTATCCAGACATCCTTTGCTATCATTACTGATGAGAGATCTAGCCAACTCTATGTTGAATATACTCAATGACAAAGCTTTCCTAGCTGACTGGGAATTCCAAAGTTTCACTGTCCTCTGTGTGAAGAGATTCCTCCTCACCTCTGTCCCAAATGGTTCTGACACTGTGTTTTCTGGTTTTGAACCCCAAGCCAGAGAGAACACACTTTCTGCATCTAAACCAAATGCTTGGCAAATTGCCAAGAGGTAGAAAATATAATTTGTACTCATAATAAATTAAATTCACATTATATTGATTCATCAATGAGAAATAATAAAACTAAAAGAGACCTGACTGAATTTTTCTAATTCTTTTAACTTGTTAAGTAAAGTTACTTCTAAAATATTAAATTGAGATCAATGGAATCAAGATAATTTTATCAAATTTTCTAGTGATAAAAGTGTTTCTAATAGTGCATTCAGAATTATATCATCTTAGCTCTATTAGAAACAATCAAGGTCACAACCATGAAAATTCTTCCTCAAACCAAATCATTATCTTTTATCATGATATAGTTGTACCACTAAAGTAGGCTTGTTTGGAGCACAGTGATTTTTCTTTTATAAATATCATCATTTGAAACTCTAAAGTGTGGCGTTTCATTCTCACAATTAAAATATGACTATTATTTTTATTAATTTTATTTTGATTCTTTTCACTTCTACACAATCCAACATGGAAATGGCTGGGGGCCACAGACAAGATGTTTTAAGAATTGTACTTGTTTCCGTAGCTATGGATATAGGCCTTTGTCCTAGGTGGTACAGTGGTTAGCACTGCTGCCTCACAGCGCCAGAGACCTGGGTTCAATTCCCACCTCAGGTGATTGACTGTGTAGAGTTTGCACGTTCTCCCCGTGTCTGCGTGGGTTTCCTCCGGGTGCTCCAGTTTCATCCCACAGTCCAAAGATGTGTGGGTCAGGTGAAATGGCCATGCTAAATTGCCCGTAGTCTTAGGTAAGAGGTAAATGTAGGGGTATGGGTGGGTTAGTGTGGACTTGCTGGGCCGAAGGGCCTGTTTCCACACTGTTAGTAATCCAATCTAGATTGTTAGTAATCTAATCTCCAGCCATGGGAGGGAAGTAGCCTCTCAGCAAATACATTATCAAACCTTTAGAAAATTTCAATCAAATCATCTCAGATTCTTTCAAAATTGAGGGAATTCTGTTCTATTCATTCTTTTTATGAATAGAGAATTTCAGCTATGAAGAAAGATTGGTTGTGCCGAGATGTTTTCTTTGGAATAGGGATGACTGAAAAGAAGATTTAGTTTTGGTGTGTATGATTATGCGAGGCTGAATTAGATTTAGCAAAGAGGTCACTATACAGCACAAAGATTTAAAGTGGAAGACTAGAGGGGAGATGAGGATTTTTTTTTCACCCAAAGGATGGTGAGGATCACTGAAATGATGGTAGAAGCAGAAACCCTCACCATTAGAAATAAATTAGATGTGCACTTGAGATGCTGTAGTCTACTGGACTCTGGACCAAGAATCTGAAGATGAGATTAGAATGAATAACTCTTTTCACACTGACATGGGTATGACAATTTAACTGTCTTCCTTCTTCTACAAACTGTCCTATGTTTCTATTCATCTTTCCTCATAATTAACTTTCTCATCCCATGAGAATTTATCCCAAACCTCTTAGGGGTTAAGTAAGGAGATTTTGTTTATGGTTCTAGTAAGATAGCAGTATGGAAACAATATGAATGGCCTCTGTTTTATTTAACTCATTTGTGTATTGTGCATGCTGGCTAGAGTAGATTTATTGCCTAAGAGAAAATGGTGATGTGCTGCCTTTCTGAATCATTGCTGTCCTTGGAGTGTAGGTACACTCACAGTGCTGTTACAGAAGGAGTTTGAGGATCTCGAACTAATGACAGTGAAGGAATAGCAATATAGTTTCAGATGAGGATGTTCCAAAATGCTTGAGAATCTCAGCAAGTCTGGCAGCATATGTGAAGAGAGAAACAGAGTGAACGTTTAGAGTCTGGAATGACTTCTTCATAAATGACTCTGAGAATGTTGACAGTGGGAGGATTCAGTTGTGGTATAGTGACTGAATGTCAATGGAAGCTGGTTAGATTATTTTTTAAGATAGTCATTGTGTGGCACTTATGTGCTATGGATATTACTTGTCACTTGTCAGTTTAAACCTGGATACTTTTCAGGTCTTTCTGCATATGGATATGTGTGCTTCAATAGCTGAGGTGTCATGAATAGTGCGAACATTGTCCAATCATCAGTGAATATTCCCACTTCTGACCATACAATGGAGGGGTGGTCATGCATGGAGAGGCTGAAGGTGACTGGGTCAAGGACCCTACTTGAGGAACTCCTGCAGGGATGTCCTGTAGCTGAGATGATTGGCCTTAAATGACCACGAAAACTTTCTTTGTAGTAGGTGTGGCTTCAATCTTTGGAGAGCATTCTCCCTAACTCCAGTTTATCTAAATCTCCTTAATGCCATACTCAATCAAATATTCCCTCTAAGCTCCTCCAACAGTCTGCACACGGTGATTAGCAGCTGATGTTGATATTTGACTCCCAGTTGCTGCGCATGGACCTTGGAAGTTCACACAACTGAAAAAAAAGTTAGAGGGAACATTTTTTTCATGTGTATATCAAGACTGTAATGAAGACAAGAGTTGCGAGATCTTGGCAGAACCCAAACTGAGCATCAGTAAGCAAGTTATTGCTGAGTAAGTGTTGCTATTGGCGACCACATCCATGATGGAGATCAACAAGTGGGGCAATAATTGGCTGAATTGGATATGCCCCATGCATGAAACATATATGGGCAATTTTACATGTTATCTGGTGTATGCCAGTATCGGGACTGTACTTGAGAAGCTTAGTTAAGGTTCAGTAAGTTCTGCAGCATGAGTCTTTTGTACTATTGCTGGAATATTGTTGCGACCCATTGGCTTTGTCATATTAAGTGACTTTCAGCCAGTATTTGCTACCACATGGAATTAATCAAATTGTCTGGACCCTGACAGAGATCACCCACAGACATCCACTACTGAAATTGGTTGCATATGATTCGACACTGTCTTTTAAACTGATGTGTTAGGCTCTTCGATCTTGAAAGATGGGGATATTTGTGAAACTCCTCCTAATAGTAGCTTTATTATGTACCTCCATTCATGACTGGTACTGAATTACTGCTGTGGTAAAGTGCGAAGCATATTTTGATGTCTACTGGGAACCTATACAAATCTTGTCATTGTCTGGAACACACGACTGCATTTTGCAGTATTGGGTTGGGGAAGGGGGTTGGACTATGGGGTGGAACAAGCAGCTCCCCACTCTGAAAAGATAGTCTGTCAGAAGGCAGCACATTCTGAGGAAATCTGATTCGGCCATTGCCCCCATAATCTGTTATAATGGAACTTGGGAGTGGAGAGGAAGGTAATGGGCCAAACATCTGAACTATTTTATATGCCCCCCCCCCTTGCCAAAATCACACTGGAGGAGGCATGTAGTAGCCAGCCCATTGATGCAGAAATGAACAACATTCTAGAAGGCTCAGACTTTCCTTGTTACATTTTCAAGCAAACTCCTTTTGTAAGATTTTTCAGTTCAAAGGCCTTGGAATAGTCTATGCCCATGTCTCAATATTGAGATGTAGAGCAGGCAAGAAAGTGGTCCACTGACAGTCCATCTAGACAGTCGGTCTGGTGATTATTTCTGTTCCTGATTGATTATTCATGTCTTACCACAAACTGCTGCAGAGACCAACTGCTGCCTCTCAACTTAGATTACATAACAGTGCACCAATAATCTTGGCACGCTGTCCAGGAGCCCTTACTGTTCACCCAATTCAAAACCAGACTTGCTGGAGCTTTGAACAGAGCACAACATTTCAGCAGAGAGTTTAAACAGGTTTATTTTGCTCTCATTTTTTCTCCTCAATGTTCCCAACTCTCTTTCTGAACTGATCTTTTACTCCAAACACTGAAGTTCCCATGAGACCTTTGCTAAGAACTTACTGCTCCTTGTATAGGTGACAACAAAGACAAATCAAAGTTTTCTATGTCTAATCTAAGTTACTCCTAATGCATAATCACCCACATCAACTAGAAAACTCACCCACAGTTATTATTAGCAAATTAGAATGACCCAGAAATAATTGTCAAGGTTACTCAAAGCCTAATAGTGGCTCACAGTATAGATAAATATAGTATATAGCAGAAGGTACTTTTAAACAAAAATATTTTCTCAAGTGTTTTGTCAATTCATATCCTAATATGATCTATGAACTACAAAGTTCATTCTTTTCAGAATTTGAGAAATTGAACTGCAAAACACTTAATTGCTCACTTTTTTTTAGAAAAGGCAGTGAGTATACAGTCTTTTTCCATTACTTATATAAATGCAGCTTTCAAGCTCTCAACAGCTCTCGATTTTCTTTTCCTAGAATGCAGTGTGTTGGATAGTAGCATCCTAGATTTAGAATTAGGTTTCCATTGAATTGTTCAATCCTCGACCACTGTAGTGCCAGCATTATCCAGAGAGGAATCCGGCCAGAATCCATCACATAGTTTAGGGAACAAGCTGGCAAAAAAAATTAAGGAACAATTGGCAATGATTGCCAATGGAAACAAAGGATGGAGAAAGACCTGGTGAGGCACAATAAATGGGAGCTGGCTGTTGTGACAAGGAGAGGGAGGTGGTATTCATTAACCAAGGAATATCATTACAGAGAAGAACTGGAAGGGCAATAGAAAAACTGATGAAAACCACTGAGCAATAGATATTATAGAATATGTAATTTAAAGAGAAAAGAGATTGAGTTAATCCTGTTGAATTTACTGAAGTGCTGGAAAGAGACAGTCCAGGAAAACAGATTGCAGCTCGGCAGCACAATGCAAAAACTAGCACAAGCCAAAATGGAGATTGAGAAGAATGTTGAAAAACTGCTGGATTTACACTATTCACTGCCACACGACAAGGTTGACTGCATGTAGCAGGTCCCAGAAGATTTTGACGAGACAAGCACAGTCAAAAAAAAGCTTATTTCTTATAAAAATCTTCAATTCATGCCTGTATTCACCAAGGAGGGAGGGAGGCCATTGTTGAAGAGGGAGACGGGCTGAAGCAACCAATTCAAGTCTCCTCCTGCATCTGGATGGGAATTCAAATCCACAGAACGAAACTTAGCCCTCCATGTTGACATCTCAGTTTGTGGCCTGGGAAATGAAACAAAAGGCAGGTCTCTCCTCTGAAACAGGCAAACCACAAGAAAGCAAATGTATAATACTTTTACTGTCTTCATTTTGAGCTCTGTGGAGTGTGACTAGTCTGGAGGGGTTGAAAAATGAAAGAGAGTAATTCCCATGGAGAGCTAAGACCAATAGCCAAATAGTAAACAATATGATCAGTGCAAAAGGCCAAGGCTATTGTCCCCATGTGGCTGCAGTCAAAATGTATTCCAAACATTTAGTTGTGTATAAATATCATTATTTCTCTTCTTGGAATTATTCTGATATGAAATTGTCTTAGTGGTTCTCACTTTCACCTCATTCAATGAATATTCACAGAGTGGAAGAAATCCAAAATTTAGTTTTTAATGTGGAGACAGGGGTCAGTGACCGGAGAGCATGAACTGAATAGCAAAAGAACCAAAAGGTGTGGCAAGGAAAATTATATTGCACAGTGAACTGTTAGGATCTGAACTGTATTATCTAAAAGGGTAGTGAGAATAGATTCAGTTTTAACTTGCAAAGAGGAATTGGATAAATACTAGATAGGAAAAAAAATGAACAGCATTGAGGAAAGAGCAAGGGAATTTAAATTAGATAGAGCTGGCACAGGCAAATGGACCGATTGACTTCCTTCTATGATGTATCATTTGCACTTTGACCAAATTCCATATCCAAAACATACAGTAATCTGTATCTTGCTGCTGCAGAAAAATTAATACATTTTTTTGAGTGGACAATTCTGACAGGCTGTAACATTTCAGAGGCAAGAGTGGTTGAGTCACCTGTGCATGGAATCATCCCCAAATTCAAATGCTGGCTCTCTTAAATATACTCATCACCATAAGTATTGATAGTAGACCACACAGAGTGAATATTGATCATTAACCAGTGCCTTGACATAATAAGCACCCTGAAACAACAAGTAACAGTGGGAATGCATTTGGCTAGCTACCAAATAAGAGTGTCAGAGACAAAAATAAATGCAGATGCTGGGATCCAAAGTAGACAAGCAGAAGGCTGGAAGAACAGGGCAAGCCAGGCAGCATCAGGAGGTGGAGAAGTTAACATTTTGGGTATAACCCTTCTTCAGGAATCACCAACATCAGAAATAATACAAATGCAGGAACAGCAATGGGAGGGTGGTGCCGTCAGTATGAGGTTGATTGCTAAACTTTTTGAAGACATTAAACATTCATGGCAGACAAGGTAACACATATAATTTCAAAGAATCTTTGAAGATTACCACATAATCACATGGATATCAAGTGAGGAAATAAATTGCTTGTCACTTACTCTCTGAACCATAGCTTCACTCCTTGAAGGTTGTACAGCTGCGGAAACTTATATCTTGAACAGCTCAGTTATCTAGATTATAGCATTTCATAGAACAGTGGAGGCCATTTGGCCCAATACATCTGTGCTATCTTTTTAATAGAGCTATCAACCAGGCCCACTTCCACTCCACTTTCCTATACCCTGCATTTTTTTTTCATTTCAAGTATGTGTCCAATTTCTTTTTGAATCTGTTTCCACTGCCCTTTTGGACAATGCGATCCAGATCACGAACTGCAATGTAAATGAAGAGTTTTGAACGTAGACACTGTTGTGATGCTTGCTTTTGTGACAGATGGATTTAACTCTGGCGAGGAAGTACTGCAGGGTGAGGAAAACTGATTGGTGCAAGAAACAAGATAAACAAGAATAAAATTATTTCAAAATTAGAGAAGCTGGCCTCAATTTCCTCTTTGCATAAATGTTCTTTAGACTAATGGATGGAGATTATGTTGAGATCCAGCACAGGTGAAGATTGGTGCCTGGATTCCACAGGTTCATGACCCTCTGAGAAAAGTAATTTCTCCTCATTTGTGTTAAATCCGTTACCTTTATCTAGAAACTATCATTCCAGATTGCCCCATGTGAAGAAACATCCTTTCTATGTCTACATTGTCAATCCCCTTCAGGATCTTATATACTTCAATTCGATCTCCTCTCATTCTTCTAAACTCCAGAGACGGCATTTCCAGAATCCACATTATAAGATGCTGAGCAATTTATTGGGACATAGGTAAGAAGGCCAGTGTATTTTAAAACTTGCCTCTCCATAATTGTAGGAGAAAGCGAGGTCTGCAGTTACTGGAGATCAGAGCTGAAAATGTGTTGCTGGAAAAGCCCAGCAGGTCAGGCAGCATCCAAGGAACAGGAAATTAGACGTTTTGGGCATAAGCCCTCCATAATTGTAACTCTATTCAAAACAAAATTGCTCCTAAAATGTTACATGGATGGCAATATTCCTGAAATTAACATTCTAACTAAAAATAAACATGTTTTGGATTGTTTAAAGCAATTTACACTTTGATTTTATTTCATTTTCCAAAGTTTGCAGATGTAAACATGGATTGAATTTTTTTTATCAAAGACCTTTGTAATATTTGAATAAATCACAGTTACTTTTGGGTGGCACGGTGGCAAGCACTGCTGCCGCACAATGCCAGAGACCCGGGTTCAATTCCTGCCTCAGGAACTGTCTGTGTGGAGTTTGCCCATTCTCCCCGTGTCTGCTTGGGTTTCCTCCCACAGTCCAAAAATGAGCAGGTTAGGTGAATTGGCTGTGTTAAATTGCCCACAGTGTTAGGTTAAGGGGTAAATGTAGGGGAAATGGGTCTGGGTGGATTGATTTTGGCAGGTCGGTATGGACTTGTTAGGCTGAAGGGCCTGTTTCCACACTGTAAGTAATCTAATCTAAGAACATGTTCCTGAGATCATTAATACATTATTGCACAGAATATGAGGTCTCTAGCTTACTTTGAATCACTTGAAGCATGACGCTCTATGGGATCTACCACTGCAACACAACAGCTTAATATTATGGGCGGCACAGTAGTTAGCACTGCTGCCTCACAGCACCAGAGACTCGGGTTCAATTCCCACCTCAGGCGACTGACTGTGTGGAGTTTGCACATTCTCCCTGTGTCTGCGTGGGTTTCCTCCGGGTGCTCCAGTTTCCTCCCACTGTCTAAAAATGTGCAGGTTAGGTGAATTGGCCATGCTAAATTGCCCATAGTGTTAGGGGCAGGGGTAAATGTAGGGGAATGGGTCTGGGTGGGTTGCACTTCAGCGGATCGGTGTGGACTTGTTGGGCCAAAGGGCCTGTTTCCACACTAAGTAATCTAATCTAATTCAGGAGTTATGGATGGTAAGGACTCATGATTGTTGTTGTTAAAGTAAGTGAGTGCTTCAACTTGGAACTCTGTTTCAAAGTTGCCAAGTTGCATTGGCAATTCTTTGAAAATTTCAGAGAATCATCATGAAGTAAAAGAAAATAAAAGAGTTGCATTTATATGACTTTAGAACAACAACAACTTGCATTCACAAAGCGGCTTTATCAGTGAACAAGGTAAATTATTAGACAAATTTTGACACCAACTATATGCAGACATTGGGACAGGTAAACAAAGGTTTAGTCAAATAGATAGGTATTAAAAGGGGAGAGAGAGAGTAAGATGGAAAGATTTCGGAAGGGCATTCCAGACTTAGAACCAAGCAATTGAAGGCTCAATCACTGATGGTGGAGTAATTAAGATCAGAGAAGTATACTGCTCTCAGAGGGTTGGCGATGATTGTAGAGATCAGGAAAGTCAAGACCATGGACAGAATTGAACATATGCAATACCCCCTCTAATCTTTTGTTTGGTGCACAAACCTGCAAGGGTCTCTGTGTGGCATTGATTTTCAAAACTGAAAGTTAATGTACTGGCATGCCAATCACCATAAGTGGAATCTCAGAGAAACCTCGGGGCAGCCATGGAGCTTAGAGGGAACGATGAACACAAGGTTCAGAATTTTAAAAACTGAGTCTTGTCTTTCTGGGATCAAAATGTAGTTTAGGGAGTACGGGGTGAATAGGACTCAATGGGATTTAAGCTGCGGGCAGCACTTTTGGATGGGTGGGTGCCTCAAAGTTTCAATGTCAATATAATGCCTTAGAAGTACAATCACTTCTATTGGATCCTGTCGTAAAAGTGTTTCATTACTCAGACTGTTAAAAATTAGAAATATTTCAGACCTACTGAATGTAGAATTCATACTAAATAATTAAACAATCTGCTTCAAACTGCTTCAGTACTGCCAGATTACATGGTGAGCTCGTGTTCCTTCTCATTATCCTGCGGTCTTTGGATGGAGCGGACATGTGCCCATGTATAGTGGCACCACAAGTCCTAACTAAATGAAAGATGATTTAGTAATTCCCCTGCCAATCACACATGGAACTGTCTGGGATTGATTTTAGGATCATAATTCATATTCAGTAGCCATCCTCCACTGGCTGAGTTTTGCTGAAGTACTAAGCTTGCTTACATCTGGAGACTTTGCTGTTCAGGTCATGAGTTCAGTTTGCTGAAGAGACTCTTACTCTTTTTTAGATAGACTTACTGCTGTGAAAATAGGCTGCTTTCTGCAAGTTCTGCCATAAATTGTCCCTTCGCTCATCCGCTACCCCTGCTCTCCCCCTCCCCCTCCTATCCACTTATGGGATTAGAGAGGAATTTTGCAGAGTACATTACACAAAATGGACCATTGACTCTCATCCCAACATCTCACTCAACGATGTTACAGCTGATAAGATGAACTGCACAGAAATAAAGAAGAACTGTCATGAATTCAACCAAAATTTTATCTTGCTAGCTTGTAAACAAGTCTGATTTTTTTTTTCAGGAGGTGCTTATTTTGCTGACTTCTACAGACTTCCACAGTGATTGTAGGAAGAATGCAGCCTTGAAGTTCATGGGGGTGGGTAGGGTATTATTTCACATCTCGTCCCGGTAGGCTTAATTCTAAACCCTGCATGAAAGTGTGATTCAGGAACAGCATGTCATGTACTTTGGCATCTTGAAGTTATAAGGCTGTTGTTCACTAACACTATGGCTCATAATATAGGACTCACAGAAGCATGGGGATAGTGCGACAAGGAGACTGCTGTAAATTACAATCTGCTAGTGTGCCTTGACCTTTCAATGTCCCTCTGAGCCCTCCTGAAGGCAGGTATTTCAAGCTTTTACCTATTGCCTTGGTGACTAGTGACTGCGGTAACCAAGCACATGGAATGCAAAAGCTAGGAGAGATGGTTCTGTTCACAGTTTAATGTACTATAAACACAGCAGAAAGCAATGTTCCAGGCTATAGGCAGCCTGCAGCTCTCCTTTTCTCTGCTTGGCAGGGCCGACATTTCTTTTTACGCTCACACATAATTTCTAAGGAGCGTAAAAAGTTTTCACCAAACCAAGTGTCACAAAAATATTGATTTAAAGTAGCAAAACACACTGAAACAAGAATATTAACTGTAACTCTTCTGTTTTTTTTCTAAGTTTCCAGCAAATTGATGATCTGAATGCAGAGTAAATGAAATGTACTTGATCTGACTGTCCTTAATGTGCAGTGCAATGAGACTAGGATTGGCAAGATACAGGCTACGAGCACAAAAACAAACAAAAGTCAATTCTTCAATGCTCATATTGAGAATCTAGATAGCAAAATGTATTTGAATAGGATTTGAGCTACTTATGCTCTCTGCAATTCTGATTCCAGCAAAACTAGTGATTGGAGTCTGCAGCTTCCAGCATATCAATACTGCTTTTGACCTGCACTATATTTAGCAACTTTCAAACATGACAATGTCAGTTTCTCAAAATCTGTACATTAGAATCATTGTATCACTCTTTCAAAAAAGATTTAGATGCAAGATCAACAACCATGTTGAATTAAAGCTGATGTAACTCACAACAGTGTTGAATTCCATTCACAATTTCTCCAATAATGGAACAATCCATACTCAATGTCAAACTTGGCTTAATAAGTAATATTTGTGCAACACAGAAGCTAGGCTTCAACAAAAGAGAACCTAACAATCTCCTCATTACATTCATTAGCATTGCTGAAACCCAGCAATCAACACCTTGGGATTGACCTTTAACCAGAAACTTAATTAAGCAGTAATATAAATACTACAGCTGTAAGAAGGTTAAAGACTAGGGGATTCAGTGGCAAGTAATTCACTTACTAACTTCCCAACTGCTGTCCAGCATCTACAAGGTACAAGATCAGGAATCTGATGGAACACTCTCCACTTGTCTGGATGAGTTTAGTTCACTCAAGAAGCTAAGATACCATTCAAGAAAAAGCAGTCACTTGATCATCATGCCATCCATGACCACTAACATTCACTCCCTAAAGGGGTGAGGAGATGATAGCCAAGTGATATTGTGACTAGACTATTAATCCAGAAACCCAGGTAACATTGTGGGGACCTGGGCTTGAACCCCACCACGGCAGATGGTGGAATTTAAATTCAATTTTTAAAAGAAACAGGAATTAAGAGTCTATTGATGACCATGCAATCATTGCTGATTATCAGAAAACTCATCTGGTTTATGTCCTTCAGGGAAGACATTTGCTTTCCTGATCTGGTCTAGCCTACACGTGACTCCAGATGAACAGCAATGTGGTTGACTTTTACCTGCCCACTGGGCAATTAGGATTGATTCTCTACAGTGTGGAAACAGGCCCTTCAGCCCACCAAGTCCACACCAACCCTCCGAAGAGTAACCCAGCCTGATCCATTTCCCTCTGACTAATGCACCTAACACTGGGCAATTTAACATGGCCAATTCACCTAAACTGCCACCCAGGTAAATAGTGCTGTGAAGAAGGCATATGGCGTACTGGCTGTTATTGGTAGAGGAATTGAGTTCCGGAGTCCTGAGGTCATGTTACAGTTGTATAAGACTCTGGAGCGGCCGCATCTGGAGTATTGTGTGCAGTTTTGGTCGCCATACTATAGGAAGGATGTGGAGGCACTGGAACGGGTGCAAAGGAGGTTTACCAGGATGTTGCCTGGTATGGTAGGAAGATTGTATGAGGAAAGGCTGAGGCACTTGGGGCTGTTTTCATTGGAGAAAATCTTCGAGTAAAAAGTGAGGTCTGCAGATGCTGGAGATCAGAGCTGAAAATGTGTTGCTGGTTAAAGCACAGCAGGTTAGGCAGCATCCAAGGAACAGGAAATTCGATGTTTCGGGCCAAAGCCCTTCATCAGGAAAGGATTCCTGAAGAAGGGCTCTGGCCCGAAACGTCGAATTTCCTGTTCCTTGGATGCTGCCTAACCTGCTGTGCTTTAACCAGCAACACATTTTCAGTTCATTGGAGAAAAGAAGGTTTAGGGGTGACTTGATAGAGGTGTACAAGATGATTAGGGGTTTAGATAGGGTTGACCATGAGAACCTTTTTCCACGTATGGAGTCAGCTATTACGAGGGGGCATAGCTTTAAATTAAGGGGTGGTAGGTATAGGACAGATGTTAGGGGTAGATTCTTTACTCAGCGAGTCGTGAGTTCATGGAATGCCCTGCCAGTAACAGTGGTGGACTCTCCCTCTTTATGGGCATATAAATGAGCATTGGATAGGCATATGGAGGATAGTGGGCTAGTGTAGGTTAGGTGGGCTTGGATCGGCGCAACATCGCGGGCCGAAGGGCGTGTACTGCGCTGTATTTTTCTATGTTCCATGTTCTATGTTCTATCTTTGGACTGTGGGAGGAAACCCACACAGACACGGGGAGAATGTGCAAACTCCACACAGACAGTCACCTGAGGCTGGAATCGAAACTGGGACCCTGGTGCTGTGAGACAACAGTGCTAACCACTGAGCTGGGTTACTCTTCGGAGAGTTGGTGTGGACTTGGTGGGCCGAAGGGCCTGTTTCCACACTGTAGAAAAAGAGCATCAGACTAATGGGAGCACCTGAAAAAACATGGGTAGTGTTTCTACACTCACTTCCTTTGAAGTCCTTGGATTTATACCCTTTGGTTCTGCTGCCTTGTCAACTTTAAGTTCCAACAATGTATCCAATACTTCTGCCCAATCAATTTTGAACCCTTCTGGTCCCCTCAATTATCATCATAGCAAATCTCTCTCTCTTTGATGAAGAGAGATGCAAAAGTATTCATTTCACACATCAGCCATGCCCCCTGCCTCCATATTTACACCACTTTTTGGTCCCCCTTGGGACTCCACCTTTTACTATTTATATGGCCAGAGATAACTTTGGGACATGTATTTATTTTGGCTGCTTGTCTTTTCTTATTATTACTTTTTGTTTCTCTTATTTGCTTTTTCATCTCCCCTCTGAAGCTTTAATATCCCTCTTGGTCCTCAATTTTATTTTCCAAGTGACGCTTGACATGAGCGCAGTTTTTCCTCTTTATCTTAATTTCTACCTCCTTTGCCATCCAGGTAACTCTAGATTGCTACCTTCTATCTTTCCCATTTGAGCGAAGATGCGTGGATCGAGCCTGAACCATCTCCTCGTTGCGCAATGGAATAAAATGCTGGAGAGCTGTGGGGAACAGAGGTGGCACACATTGTGATTTGCACCAGGGAGGAGAGCTCTGCACATTGCAATGAGCCCCAGGCTCTGCACCTCCCCAGGGACAGGAAGAGGACAGTCTTGGAACTATATCACCATGCCTTCATTCTCACTGGATCAAAGTATTATTGGTGGACCAGCACCACATGAACTAAGGCACCTTCCCAATTACAGTAAAGGGTTAAGTATTAAAGGATGGCCTTGACAGCAACACCAAAATCCAGAGAGTCCATACATTTTAAAATAAATGATGGCGATAACATTGCAATGGGTGATACCGCTGTGGGATGGTGTTGTCCTGGAGCTTGTATTGTGTGAGGAGGAGGGATGTGGGCAATGGAGCGAACTCCTAATTTAATTTTCTTTACTGGGGAGCCAGCACAAAGTGTAATAAAAACAGCAATCTTATCTTTTGCTGATCTGTCTTATTTAAAAAGTATCAAGATACTTTAAGCAAAACGAGATGACGGTATCCCGTTTAACACCATTGACATTTTAAAGCGTTCCAAACTTTATTACAAAGCATTTGAATTAAATCCTTGGGATACTTTTAAGTTAAAAACACTGCATTTCAAAGACTTGTCTCTGTCGAAAAATCGGGAATAAGAAGTGGGGTGGGGGGGGTGACTGTTTTTATTTTAAGTGAATGTGGGGGGGGGGGGAAAGGAGGTCTTCTCAAGATTTTTACAGAGTTCAAAACTAAAATTCCAAGAGAAAATATTGTGTCCCTGTGAAGGCAACCTTGTTGAAAGATAGCGGGGGCCTGTCGTCTCTGGGAGAAAAAAAACACAGGGCAAGCTTCTTCAGGTTTAGTGACATGTCTGTCTGGAGAGAATATGTCACTGCCTCACTTTATTAAACCAGATGCGGAATGCCCTGGGAAGAGGGCCGGGTCACTAATTAGTTCGCAATGTGAAGGGGGGGGGGGGGGGGAACCTTTCTGATCCCGTTGACTTTTGTCCCCCCGCAACCTCCCCCCCCCCCCCCACCAACAACCGCGCTGGCTCAAGCTATTTCTGTCATGCAACTTGAAAATCACTGGAGGGAAGATGATCGCCATAACAACCGCTGAAATGATCTTGTGGAATGCGTCTAGTGGCAGTGGAATAACCTGAATATGCGCTCCAGATGTGTCGACTTGTCACAGAGAAAGTAAACATATCTGATGGACAAGGTCTGACTGGATGGCCCCAGCACTGACTCCGGAGAGTTGTGTGTGTGTGTGAGAGAGAGAGAGAGACAGGGGTTGGGGGAGGGAGAGAGAGAGAAGCAGAGCAAGGAGCTAGAGTTAACAGTCACCCTGTGGACCTGAGCAGCCCGGCAGGCTGAGAGGGCGAGACTGGGACTGGATTGTTCCTTGTTTGTCCTTCTGTGTGGACTCCCTGCGACTGTGCTCAGTTCCGTCAGGCGTTAGGTTTGGGAGCGAACTGGACTGAAAAAAGAATTGGGAGAGTGGTGGGGGTCGTGAAGTTGCCACTTTGACACCACAAAAAGGCATTCCCCTGCACACTCACCCCCCCCCAGTTTGCGGGGAGTTCAAGTTGCTGAATTTAAGGGTTAACACTTTAGCAGCAAAAAAAAATGTGTGGGCCAGGTGGTCTGCAATGCAAACGAGCTGGAATTTTTCAGTCACACAGAAAATGTTCGCTTTGTGCACAGAGACCGCACTCAGTCAGAACTGCCCGCTTCTGTTAGTCTATATTCACTCCCATTTATCGGGACTGTGTAAAAGTATATTACACAGTAATTACACTATCCTAATGCATTTTGTGAACTAAATATATTTTCTTTTTACCATTATGAATGATCATTGGCCAAGAAAAGAGGCTCCCATCCTGTGGATCCCTGAAGAAGGCATTTACACTTGTGAAAGAAGAAACGATTTGTGCTGATATGGGTGTGTTCCTTAGGCATTCTCTTTGTTTTTTCCTGAATTTCATCTTCTTCACTCTCTGCCTCTTCCTGATTTTCTCCCCATGTTATGGCTGTGGCCTCTGTATTGACAAATGCCTATCCAGAACTTTTAAATTGGCAGAGGTGAAGAATGGAAGAAGAAAGTTGGAAGTAACTACCTGACCACCAGCAGCGCTTTTCCCACAGTAATTTACCTTCCTGAATCAGTTCAGGGTCTTATCCTGCCACCGTTGTTATCCAGCCAGCAGCCGTCAAGGCTGCTACACTGAAAGCCAAAACAAAAACACTTCAGGGTTTGCTTGTGGGATACTAGGTGCTGGACAACTTGGTGTCAGCCACTCAGCACTGGGAAGGAGAGGCTCACTGAGAAAAGTGAGGACTGCACATGCTGGCAATTAGAGTCAAGATTAGAGTGGTGCTGGAAAAGCACAGCAGGTCAGGCAGCATCCAGGGAGCAGGAAAATCAGGAATGAAGGGCTCCTGCCCAAAACGTTGATGTTCCTGCTCCTTGGGTATTGTCTCACTGAGAACCATTTCTTCCTCCCCCCGCCTGCCAATCCTTCTATTGTCTCCAGCAAAGTTTTCCTTTCTACTCCATCCCAACCTCATGTACCTGTGGCCCGAGTACCTCTCCAAGTCTGGGCCTTCAATGGGTGCATTGCTGACAGCCACCAGAGGGCACTGCTCACAATGGACAGTTATCAGCCTCTGATTTGCAGCAGCCCACATGGATGGGATTTCCAACCCTGGGGTCCTTAACCCCAGGGAAAGTCTCTTAAGTACCTGAGTGGCACTTAGTGCACGAGGAGGGTCTTCTCATCCTTGAAACAACAGGAAATCACCGTTGACTAAACCCTGGATTAAATTCTGGTCTGGACCTAAGCAATTGTGTTGAGTCGAAAACTTGGGGCCTTCAATATAAAACAGACACTAATAATTCCAGTAGGGAATTCAGGAGAAAATTCTTTGTTCAGAGAGCAGTGAGATTGTGGAACTTGCTCCCAAACGGCAGTGTTTGAATAATGTATCCACATTTCAAAGAAAACAGGACCAACAAGTAATGGAGAAAGGACGAGAAGGATATCTCCATATGGTGAGATGAAGAGGGTTGGAGGAGAGGGTGGGGTCACATGGATTGTAAACACCAGCATAAACCAGGTGGACTGAATGGCCTGTCTTACTATACAGCACAGCCCACATACAATTGGCTATAACATTAATCCTCAATTAGAATACACTGAATTTTTACTGACCATAAGGCCCCCTACAAAATGCTGGGGCTTTCAAAGCTTCCAGCCCACCCACTGTAAGATTAATTTAATATCACAAGTTCTTATATGGTGTTGCTGCATAGTGTTTAGTATTATTACATCTGCTATCCTCCGAGACTCAGCCAGGCATTTTGCTACATGAAGCCTAATTAGAGATTTAGTGAGTCTATGCTCCCCATTATTCTGAATCCTACATAACATTTCTAGACGGTAACATGAGCTACTTCTTGTGATCTTTCTGAGATACAGTTGAAATATGACAGTGGTATCAGGATAATGGCATGTTATGTTTTCATACAGTTAAAAGGAAATGGCACCGAAAGAATCTTGTGAATCAAATATTCTGATGTGAACAATTAAAGAAATCTCCTGCCACAAACTATTCTGAACTCAGTGAATAACAGCAGAACTGATTTCAGTGTTTCAGTACTGAAGGTCCTGTACAGTGAAATAAATGTAGGGAACCCTAAAAGCAAATTCACAAGCTCTCAGGGTGAAATGGGGGTTTCCTTGTTGTCAGTCACTCAGCACCTAATGGAAGGATTTGACATAGGGGGAAGGGGGGGGGGGGGGGGGGCGCACTGAGCCACCCCTCCCATCTCCCCATTCTTCCAAAATCCTTCCCACATCCCCACCTCCACTCTCACTTGCCAGTGGCCTGGGTGCATTGCTGATCCTGGACCTCTCCTGAGTGGGATTGCTGATCCTGGGCATCCCTGGATGCATTGTTGATAACCACCACTCCAGGTGGTGCTACCTGCAATGAAAGCTGCTGCACTGTGTTCAGGACTTTTGACCCTGGGGTCTTTGATCATAGATAATAGAGATAATTACCTGACTAATCTCTAAGCAAATTATTCTTCTGTCTCAATATCTTAACACGAGTTCAATTCATAAACAGTGGTGTAACATTGCTCTCAAGATCTCAATGTTTCAGGTGAAATAAAATATAAGACTTGGAAGGGTCTGACGCAACATGGTATATAGAATAAAGCATTGAACAATTAAGAGTCCATATTTTGTGAACTCTGAACAGAAGAGGGAATTTTCAACAATCAACATTCAAAGCAGGGAAGGGGCATGAAAAACATGCAAACGCTCCACTGTGAAAAGACAAATAATTTCCAATCCTTGATGAGTGTACTTAATTGTACAAGTAATTGTAAAAGTTGAAGGCAGTCTAATTTCACCACTCCATTGCCCCCATTCTCAGTATGAGCCCACAGTGCATGTTTAAATGGGCAACTCCAATACCGAGGATTAGAATGATGAGATTGTAAAATAGGATGAGCAGAGTCAGTAATCACACAATGACTTTAGTTCAGAGTAGTTAAAGATTTCAACTGTTAACTTAGAGTTTTCTAAGCCTGTCCCCATTCTATGAAACTCCCTTCGAGTGTTCAATGCTATGGCTCAATCTCTAATGTAATCTGAAAATGCGGAATGTACAGGGATATTTGAAGAAGGCAGGTAAGGGAATGAAACTTGGTGAAATGCACCTTTCGAGAACCAACAGAGGCACATGAGCAAAATGGCATCCTTTTATGCTGGGAACATTGCAATCATATGATTCTGTGATCACAAACACCTCTTTAATAGTTTCTCAGCAAATAGTATAAAGCACTCACTTTGTCACTTGCTTCACTTGACACCATTCTTTAGGAGAAAGTGAGGACTGGAGATGCTGGAGATTAGGGTCAAGTGTGTGCTGCTGGAAAAGCACAGCGAGTCAAGCAGCATCCGAGGAGCAGGAGAACCAATGTTTTGGGCACCTACAAATGGACTTCACCACTAGGGACATATTTCCCCCCAACTCCATCAGCATTTTGAAGAGACCATTCCTTCCGTGAATCCCTTGTCAGATCCATGCTCCCCACCAACCCACACCCCATTCCCAGCACTTTCCCCTACCACCGCAAGAAGTGCACAACCTGTGCCCACACCTCCCCCATCACCTCCATCCAAGGCCCCAAAGCATCCTTCCACCTCTGACAGAAATTTACCTGTACTTGCCAACTTGCAGATCGTTTCAGAGAACATCTCTAGGACACCCGCACCAACCAACCCCACCACCCCATGGCTGAACACTTCAATTCTGCTCCCCTCCCCGCCCCAATTCCACCAAGAACATGCAGGTCCTGCACCTCCACAAATGCCAAACCCTAACCACCCAACACCTGGAGGAAGCATGGCTCATATTCATGCTTGGGACCTTGCAACCACAGGGGATCAATGTGGATTTCACCAATTTCCTCATTTCCCCTCCCCCCACTATATCCCAGTCCCAAGACTCCAAATGAAACCACCCTCTTGATGTGTCCATCATTTTTCCCATCTATCTGCTCCATCCTCCTCTCTATCACCTTCTCCCCCACCTTCATTTACCTATTGTATTTTCAGCAACCTTCCCCCCAGATCCAACCCCACCCATTTATCTCTCAGCCCCCCCCCCCCTCCCCCCCCCAGCCCACAAGCCTCATTCCTGTTGAAGAGCTTATGCCTGCAACGTTGATTCTCCTTGTCCTCGGATGCTGCCTGTCGTGCTGTGCTTCTGCAGCACCAGATGCTTGACACTATGTTGACAATCTAAGTCAGACTAACAATTTTGCACCTGGATCTTTAAAAACAGTCTCTTATTTTGTGCTGCACACTTTGAATTAGATTAGTAACCTTGGTGGTTCTGCTGTTAATGAGATGTGGTCATTGCCAATGCAGTCTAGCTCTGTGTGTTTAATTGTATTGAGTCCCAAAAATGGAATGCCACCAAAATTTAAAAGTGTAGGAGAGAAAATTAGGTAAATCAGGAGGAAGTAAATAAGGGGAAGCCAAATTTAAGATTTTTCAAGTGTTGTACATTGCTGCATGTTATGAATAAATTCACAGGTGAAACTCAGTTTTCTTCAATGTTGGAATTTGTGATAGAATTAACTTTGGAGATTGCTAGACCCTGAGGCAAACAATCACAGACTCCCTTCCCAACTGAGCAAGGAGTATTCTGCTTCTGACAGCAGGTCCCTTGTTGTTTGCAGGACCTCAATTTGATGGACGTGTCTCATATCTGCCTCAGTGGTGTCCATGATCAAAATTAAAAACCATCTCTCGCAGGGTAGCTTGCTAGTTTCAGTGGGTTGGTCTACTGCGTACAGTCACTTCCACAGCCTTGGTTAGAATCCAGCTCAAACTGATAAGAAGAGAGTTTGTTCTGGCAATAATGGACCCATGTGAAATGAATTTGGAAAGTCTGGATTCAGTTCCTAAGGGATCAGATTTAGAGCACATAACTGCTTATAATTCAGCTCAAGTTGGCAATTTCATTCAAACAGGCCATAAGGATGAGTGGTGTGTGAAATGGAAAAGTTCGCACTGGTGGTGTAGGTAGTGCTGCTCAGAGACTGAGGAAAGACACATTGCTGGGCAGAGCACAGGGAGTTTTATTGTGCAGCTGGCATGTTATAACTGAGCTGAATGTTCTTGATGTTAACACTAGGTGCCAAATGTGCAAAAGTACTCTATTCCCCAGTATTGCATCACTTATTTTAATGAAGTAAAATACCCTTCAATCTAATTTAATCTAATCCAATCTGTTAGGTAAAAGTGGGGAAGGAAATCCAAATCATCCTTAGACATGTCCTGCTACATTATTTTTATATACTATTACATTTTATTCATATCTCTGTAACATTAACTTGGCAACAGTAAAACATTGACTCCTTCAACCAATGTTGGCCGTTAACTACTTTATGGGATATACACATATTAAACAAACCTACTTTCCAATTTCCACAGTACCTGGATCACCTGGAACAATTTACACATGGATTGGAAATTCGATCTGCAGGGAAGCTCCTAGCTCTATCACTCGATTATGTACAATGGGCATGCGTTAACCCACTGAACCAGACACCTTGGCCATTGCAAAGACAAACAGCATTCTGCTGCATGCTGAAACAAGTGGCAATCACAGCTCCTCACCAACAATATGTCAATGCTATAACAGCATCAATGTAAACAAAAGGCACACTTCAGACATTGTAAATCACAGTTGCTGGGTTTTATTTCTGACAGGCACAGTTGCCATGTGTGGAACTATCCTAAATCAACCTCTCCATGCTGTGCCCCAGACAGGCTCCACATTGTGAATAAAGTCACTGATCCTATCATAATAAGTTGAGCCTTCCCCTAAAATCATTTTGGTGAAGACTCCCCTCTGCATGCATGGACAAAACCAAGATAGTTTCATGCATGCTGGTACACATTAGTCGTTCCTCTTTGTGACTGCCCTAAGCATGAAGCAAAGGTTTTATACAAGCTCAACAACGTAACATTTCTACATTCATTCAGCTGGGGAACTGAAACTGCCTGAACATAACTGCAAAATAAAAGCAAGAATGAGAAGCTGTTCATTGCCAAGGTTCTGGGATCAGGGCAGATATTGCAGCTGCATCAAGAGCATCAATTTAAAAAAAAACAGTGCATTGACACCCTGGTTGAACATTGTGGTGTAAATTGTGTTTACAAGTTTGGAATTGACACCAAAAGTCCCACAAAGATGATTTCTCTAAACCATGCTCTTCACTGCCTAAATCTGATGAAAGATAAATAGGGTTGATGTGTGTTCATTGTTTTAATGTCTGTTTATCATTTCATGTTGTCACATGGTGGCAACTTTCTATTTAGACAGGATGTCATCAAGACAAATATTACAAAGCAATAACCTACTCTGTGGTAGGTCCGATTCTCCAATGACTAGAAAGTAAAGTGCATGTCATGTAATTAGTTATGACATAAGGATGGACAAACAAGTTTTAATGTATATTTCCGAACAAACACCACCACAATTGTATGACATCTGGAGAGTGAAATATACCTCCAGAAGCACAGTGCACTTGAAAACCTGCACCTTCACTTATCTAAAACCTGACAGCACTAATGGTATCTCATACAGATTCAAATCCTAAGGGTTTTCTTTTCACAATCTTTCACAATGTCACATAAAGCATCAGTCTGTAAACAATGGGTTAGAATTTTGGGTGGAGGGAGTGAAGGTAGAGAAACAGAGTGACTGAATAAACCTCAATTGGTGTAATTAACAGTAATTTATTAAACATTAATATAATTGAGACTGAAACGTCAATTAATTTTAGATATTGTGAAGTACAGACAGAACTGGTTACCCGCATATCTGTTGTTGAGAAAATGTCTTGACTCTGCACATTGTCAAGGCCCATGTAAAATTATAGTTAATTCACTTTCTGTAGGATGTACACAATTCAACACTAAGTTCAATATACTCAGAGAGGTAACAATAGATATTAGAGGGAGGAAGTGACAACATTGCAGCTCTCCTAAACACAATATTTTAGTGTTCTCATGGGTGCGACCTAGAGGCAATACAGGGAAAAAGTTGTAATTTATTTAACATGTCTGTGTAATCTGTAATTATTTGTTAAACATTCTTATAATGATTTTTAAGATTTAATGATTTTTAATTTTTTTTGGGATATTAGAAAATACATGTCCATGTGACTGGGCACACTTGACCTGGAAGCAGCACCAACATGAAGAAAGTTAAGAAAGAAGCCAAGTAGCTAGCAGACATGAATGAAAACCACAAATAGATGAGTTAGAGGCTGAAGGCAATTGGTGCAGAGATGCAGGTACAAAAACAAAGCAGATAAAGGCATAAAGAGAATGTGTGTCAGAAGAGAAAGCAAATTCCTTGTAAAATAAAATTTCAAAACCTGGAATGCTGTGTAAAGATGCCACTGAGCTTGGTATTTATATAAATGGCCAAACTCAGAGTCAGGGTATTGTTTGATGGTCAGTGGAAAAGGAACTCAGGAAGGCTAAGCCAACAGACTTATTATAAACCAAGAGTGAGACATTCATAGAACTGTGACATGCTGTGAAACCTGTGAAACTTGAAGGACGAAGCTAGAGTTAGATAGGATGTGTGAATAAAAAACAGTATATGGCCGAAATATATAGTTATATACTGCCATATGGTTGTGGACATGATGTAGGTGCTTGTGTATCTTTGCTGTGTGGACTATTTGAAATATGTGTTTTTATTTGCAATACCATTTGCCTGTCACTTCATGTTTAATTTACATTGGCTTTGATGCATGTTAAAGTTGCAAAACATAAAATCTTTATTAGTAATTTATTCATTAGGATCATTCTATATATTTAGTTAATCTGCTTTGTGGTTCCCTCATGATGATTATAACAGGAGCCATTCCATTAGATTTGAAAACTGTGTATACCACTCTGCTATCTTAAGATAGTAAGACAGGAAGTCTGGCAAATTCCAGGTTATTCATTTAAAATCTGATGTTGAGAAATTATTAGACACTATAGTTAAGGAAAAGGTGACTGAACACCTTGGACATTTTCAACTGGTTTGAGACAGCTGGTACAGATTTGTAAAGGATAAATCTGTCTTGATGATCATAATCAATTATTTTGAGGAGATAACTAGATAAGTGAGCAGGGAATGTCTATGGATATTATTTATATTGACTTCCAGAAGGTTGGATAAAGTCTCTCAAAAAAAAAGGTAAAGTCATCAAATTCCCCAGAGGGCTACTTTCTCATTAGACAAAGACAACTGGCAATGATTTGACCTAAAGTTCACCACACCTTAGGTGAGGTACAAGGTTGAGAAGGTAGGACCTTCATTGTGACCTCAGTAGGAATTAACCTAGGCTGTTGGCACCATTCTGTATTGCCAACCAGCCATCCAGCCAAGGGAACTAATCAATCTCCCTCATGAGGGCATAAGAAATTGACAATGAAAGAAAGATGGATGTGGGAATGAAAGGAAATTAGTGACCTAGAGAGAAAATTGGCTAAGCAGCAGGGAGTAGAGATTACAAGAGGTACAATGAAATGCCAAGTGGTATCCCACAAGAATCTGTCTTGAGGAATCAATTAATCACCAAATTAATTGGCAATTTAAATGCTTGGATAGAAACACCAAATTTGCTAATGACATATATGGGGGAGATTAGAAGCATCATGGATGGAAACATACAATTTTAAAAGAACTACTGTTGATTAAGTGATCAAATGTAATTCAAATTCGAGGCCATCCACTTTAGATCTAAAAAGGCTAAAACAAAGTAGTTTTAAATGGTGAAAGGCTATGAGTCAAGATCCAAAAACACTTTGGAAGCAAGAATGCAGCATATTAAAAGTCATGAATAGGCACAGACATAATCAAAAGGCTATTGTAAGGTTGATGTCCAATACCCACAGTAGTCTGCTTTTATTTGAGGATTTTAAACCTTACCTCTACAATACAAAACCTCAGTTAGTTTACACCTAGAATATTATGACTATTTCTGGCATCACATCTGAAGACAGATACTTTTGTCTTGCAAGAGGTGCAGCATAGATTTGTCAGAATTATACTTAGACTCAAGAACAAATTAATACAGACTGGAACTTAGCAGGTGAAATTGTAATTTTAATACAAGTGTTCAAGATATTTAGGAAAACAAGCAAGATAGATCAGGAAGAACTATTTCTGCTGCGTCTCTGCCTAGGGACAATGTAGCATTGTCTAAAATATAGTACTACACTTTTCATGACTGTAATTAGAAACACTCTTCATGTAAAGGATAATGAATTATGGGATTCCCTTCCACAAATGGCAGTTGAAGGTCAGTTGTTTATTCTAAAATAGGCTGTCAGATTTTTATGAACCAAAGTTTGGGGGAGAAAAAGACAGATAAATGGAAGTAGGTGACAGATCAACCATGATTTCATTGACTGGTAGAACAGGCTTGAGAGATGTGATGGTTTCCTCCATTTCCTGTGTTAGAACATAGAACAGTACAGTAGAGAACCTTCAGCTCTTGATGTTGTGCTGATCTTTTATCCTACTCTAAGATCAAACTAACCTATACACCTTTCATTTTACTATTATCCATGTACCTATCCAAGAGTTGCTTAAATGTCACTAATGTATCTGACATGTGTGTGTTCTCTGCTGAGGGTAGGATGTATTTGCTTCATACCTTCAGAATATTTTCCCCCGTAAGGGAATATTAGTGAAATGATGGAGGGATTAACAGACTGATTAACAAACTGATGAACTCTGTCAAGACAAATAAATCCTTGAGTGAGATTAGAATCCACAGCTTCCAGCTCAGAGGAAAAGGCTCTACCTACTCAGTGAAAGGATCTATGAGGATGTTAAAATAGAAGAAACTTTACGCTGACGTTTTTTTTATTTGAAAATTCCAGGAAAGAAACAATCCTCATTCCAAGTACTGCCATCTCTCTCCTTGGTAGGCATAACATTTAACAATTAATTTTTAAAATTCAAATCAGCAAAATCCGAACAATTTGAAAGTTTGGTGACAAGTCCAGCCAACATGTATATTATATAAATGTCAATATTCTATCATTCTTGTGAACAAAAGCTTACAATAAGACACACCTGTTCAATAAGGACACGGACACACACACACACACACACACACACACACACACACACAACCAAACCAAATACTTCAGCCCAAACGTTTCACACATTCTTAGTTTGTGACACTTATTGACAATGTTTCTCATTACAGCATTTGGTTGAACGTGTACATTGGCAATTTAGAGCACACTCCCTTCTAATATTCTACTGGAGGATGAAAACTCAAGTTCTCCAAGCCATCTCAACATGCCAGCTAAGGCTGAAGGGATGGCACTCTGAGGAAGCAAGTTCAGTTAAATCACCTGTCGCATAGCATTGCTATGTGCAGCACTAAGTTGAGCTGTATCGCTTAACCACTGGCATGAGAAGAGATGATCTGGCTATTCTGACTACGTTGTGAAAAGATTGGCTGCTTTGCTTTTTACATAACAACAATGACAGCACTTCAAAAATACCACATTGACTGTAAAGTGTTTGTGACATGCTGAACATATACAAAATTCCCTTTGAGTAGATTTATTGTTATTTTTATTATAAGTTGTTCTTTTATATGGAGCTGGAAAATGCACTGCCTACCTAGTTGACTGTTAAATTCATTTTTTTGTTCCTGATCGAGATGCTGACCAGATCCTCGACTGTGGCTCAGCTCTCTCATTCGAAGCCTGAGATCAGTGGATTGGAATTTTCTTCAGTGATCACCATGCCTCGGTGGTGCAATGTGAGTGTCTTTGAAAGGTTATTTTTGACTCTGTGTAGGTCCATTTCATCTATGGAGCAACCTAGAAGTTCTTCACTGCCTCTAACTAAATACTGTAATTTTGGTGACATTTTCTTTTCCAAATCTTCTTTAAAAGTTGGTTTTCAAAGTTTCCTGCATCCTTCACGGCTGTGATAATGTTGCACATTTGAACAGTATAGCTAAGACAGATTACTGAGCCTTTAGTACATTTGAACAACAGCTTGTTTCTTAGATATTAAAGAACTGTAAACTATCACACAAGGTATGACAATCTGCACTGGAACTATGATGATTCTTTGAATCACAGTTTAACGTAGTCTCTTGCATCACAGTAGGAGGTACTACACATACAGTCCCAGATATTAATCTTTCAAACCCTTATATAACATTCACTAGGAGAGCACTCATGTCAACATAAAGGTAGCAACTTCTAGCACAGAGAAGTAGGCGTGTAATTGCAAAAACAACAAGCTTAAAATTACAATGTTATATTCTCAAAGGATATTTTCATTACTCAGGAGAACTACAAAGTTGATTAATTACATGTGCCTCAATAAATAAATAAATAATGTGGTTTGGTGTTTTCGTTTTATGACAATTTTCTATTTTTGTACATCTCTCACGTCTGATGCAGTTTTGCTTTATAAGTTTGGGAACAATTACATAGTACTTGTGATCCATGGGCCTTTTATGCAATATAATCATTGATGGATGCTCAATCCTCATCTCCTATAACATGCTAATTGTGTCAATTACTTCAGAAACAAATATTCAATCCTTTCTGGACAATGAATGATAGAAAAACAACATTTGAGCATGGGTTTGAATAAAGCTTAGACATTGTAATATACTCTGTGGACTGTGCAGCTTATTGTCCATTCTCACTGAACCAGATCACAGAAGCATGTTGGTATCATCAGGCAGTAAGCCATAGCACAATCAACTCCGCCAGTTAATGTAATGTCTCACTTTCCCAAATCATTGTTATTTGGTGAATGTTTGCAGTTAACAGTATAATAACTATGTTTCATTATGGTACTTAACTTTGAAATAACTTACCCAGACGGTAGGTTTCTGAAAGGCCCTAAATACAATCAACTCACTAGAATCCAAAAGCTCACCAATTGATTGGATAGTTTGAGTCTGAGAGAAAGTTTTCATGAGGCAATAAAGCTGTCACAAGGGGTAATTTATCCATTCATTTATCTCATATTTTATATAGTGAGTCTTTCCTCGCCTCCCTCAAGTTGACAGTCCATCACAAAGATTCTTCATCAGATAGTTTTAGAGTAACATCGACTTATTCAACAACTTTCAGCTATCTGAAATATCATGCAATATTGCTCTCTGTGGGTTAATATAATTTATTTGGTTTGACAAAACAATTTTGCTTTGTAAATCTGAGACCAGTCATGCAGAATTCTGTTCTGATGAATGAATTCCTTCTCATTGCATGGTATTCCATTCAGGTAATATAAGGAGAACTGGAATAACTGGAATCTAAAAACTATTCAATAATACATAACTTTGGCAAGTATTTCTTTTACTTGTTACAACATTTTAAAATTGTATTCAATTTTGGCTTTAATCACGATAATTTCTAGAAAATGTTTAAACCATGAATTGCTGTACATATGAATACGATAACCAAACTACAAAACTATTAATTTTTTCAATAGAATATTCTCTTGGTATTGATAAATAATGTGAATTATATATTACATACTGAGTTTGTATAATGCCTCTGACCATGCTGTGTAATAATCAGTGTCAGAAATAGTCGATGATTGCACTCTCCTTCTCAGCAAAAGTCTGCCACTGCATAAAAATTAAAATTAATATTTTCCTGACATTATCTAAAACTCAGTTTCTCTCAAACAGTCATGTTGCAGCTCTGGCATAAAGTGGTGTGATTGACAAGCACCTCACAGACAACCTTGGCAACGTTATAAGACAGCACATCTTAGCAGCCTTTTAACTAAAATTCCTGCGCAGATCATTTGCCTTTGCAAAAACTCCTACGAAGCTCCTATTCATGGCCTCAGCCTAGCCCCATGTTGTGCACTTATCCCTAGGATGCCCTATCAACATGTGGCACATGTCCCTGACATACACAGAAGAACACCACCCCAGGAATGTGGTGTGCTCAACAACAGTGTTGACCCATTTCTTTTATGGTTGCTGAGATGTAACCAAGGAATCTAATAACTGTGACAGTGAGTCTTTGCTTTGTGCCTGGCTTCCCAGACAGTGAAGCAACACAGATACTAATGAAAGGTTAAATGAATAGGAATAACTGACAAGAGGTACAATAAAGAGCTGCTTTGGTAATCCACAGATGCTGAGCTGAGATCTCTTGGCTCAAACAGGGTGAGGACAGTGAATAACCGAGGCACAATATTTAAAACAGCTTGCTGCACACAGTCGCTTTTGTAATTCTACACATGTCTGGTCACAGAAAAAGAAACACCAGGATAGATATTTCAGCAGATTAGGTCATAAACAGAGTCATGACAAAAACAGAATGCAACAAAAATGTATATTTCAATCTATCCTTTCATGTAAAACTAATCTTGGAAATCATATATAAGTCAAACACATTAGTCTTCAGGTTTTATTTTTAATTCAATGGATGTTTATTTATTATACAATTTTCACGTTTTGTTACCATGTGAAAATTTTATTCTATCCTGAAATACATAAGCATACACTTCACCTATTTATCAATTTCAGGATGTCAGATAATAACAGAAATATCCTGACATCACACAGTATTACTACCTTGCCTTTTTGAAAGGGGAATTGTGTTTTTGTTTTACCGAACTATGATCGTACAAAAGTATTAAGTTAAAGGTGTGATCATTTGCTTGTTGCTGCTTCTGTTGAGCATTCACCTTGGGGAGATGGGACATCAGGCAGTGTCAGCTTAGTGGTATAGTCCAAAGAAAGTGGTTTTGATACAGACATTGCAAGATAGCACTGGACTTTATTGTGTAATCGTAGTGTGAAATATGTTACAAGACACTTTAGAAGTAACCAGCTTTCAATTTATCTGTCATGTTCACACATTCAAGGCATAAAGAAATACATGCTCACACATTAGTATAGGCAACAGAGGCATGATGGCATGAGCATATAACGCTTGTTTAAATAGTCAACTTGAAGCTAGCTTCATGAGATTTTCCCCTTTGTCAAATCTTCCATTCCATTTAAACATTTCTTAACTTCTTAAAATGCTGTTTTCTGTCCTTTCGCTCCTGTATCTCGAAAACTATCTTGATTTATGTATTCATTAGTTGAAAGCTTCTATTTTAATTCCTATCAAGACTTCAAAAGAATCTTACTCCCTGAACTCAGTCAGATTTACCAGTATTTCAGGCTTTTAAATCCATGGCTGGTATCACTTCTTCATGAACACTTATTCTCTCCTACTCATTTTAACTAAGTCGTGTTCAATATATCACCTCTTCATCAAAGTTCTCAATGAAATGAACTAGAAAACTAGGTTACTGGGTTAAACTGATAAATTCTTTAGAATTCTCACTTTTTACAAAGTATGACTGCAAAAGCCTTCATGTGTAATTGTTCAATGTTAAGAGTGTCAATATATAAAGCTGAAAATGTGTTGCTGGAAAAGCGCAGCACGTCAGGCAGCATCCAAGGAGCAGGAGAATCGACGTTTTGGGCATGAGCCCTTCTTCAGGAATTTCTTCAGGAAGAAGGGCTCATGTCCGAAACGTCGATTCTCCTGCTCCTTGGATGCTGCCTGACCTGCACTTTTCCAGCAACACATTTTCAGCTTTGATCTCCAGCATCTGCAGTCCTCACTTTCTCCTCAGTGTCAATATATATTCAAGGAGAAGCCAAGAATATTAGGCAAAAATAATACTTTTTTCATAATAATAATACTCCTTCCATACGGAAGGAAGTATATTAATGAGGTGAGATGAAGTTAAGTTGGAGGAGGAGATTTGTGTGGAACATAAATACCAATTGGATCTCATGACCAGTATCTGTGCTGTAAAGTTCTATGTAATCTAAAAGCATGCTCCCAATGACTGACTTCAGGCTGTATAGGCAAATGACTGGTTGGAAGACACATACCAGTCATTTATTGTAATGCGTATGTAACACAAGACTGGAAATGCAGAAATCAGCCAGACTAAACACATATCCAATCACAGTTAAAAATAATAAAATTAAACACCTTGATCAAAAGCTGATTGCTGTTTTTAAGGCCAACTTTTAAACAATAGAACTGGCATTTCTGTTGAAAAGCCATTAGTATTCAGAGTTTCAGAATGTTGCACTACAAGAATAGTAGGGTAGGGGTTCGTGTGTCCAATTTTCCAAATATAGTACATTAAGTGTCTGCACTGGATTTCAGGATAAAGGCAACAAGCAATGGGAACATCACCACCTCCAAATTCCCTTCTAAGTCTCACACCTCCAGACATGGAACTATATATTGGTCAAAATGCTGGAACTCCCTTTACAGTTCTGCAGGTACACTTACACCATATTTTCTAAAGTGGTTCAAGGACCCTGCACACAATTAGGAGAGGGCAATAAACGCTGGCCCTCTACTCAACGTCACTGTCAATGACTTTTCTTTAAAAATTGGCTGCTATGGGAACTGAAGGAATGAAGTTGGAGGAATTTTCCTCAGATAGGAATTAAAGTCAGCAAATATTCACTTGCAATGAAAAAGGGTCAAAGGCATAAGAATTACAAAGTGATCTGTTTTAAAACTTCTGTTCAGGAACAGGGTGGGGCTATTGTTTATTGCAGAGTGATTTCACCACTGTTGTACAATACTGGAGAGATAAAGCTCTTCTGATTGTGATGGCTGGGCCATAGGGAAAGTGATTTGGTGTAAGGCTCAATCCGTTGTCCGAAACTCTTTCGGAGTTTGAACCTTTACTGATCATGAAAGTGCTGATGCGAGAAATGGCCTTATGGTACAACAGCGCAAGCAAGAATTCTTATGTGAAGAGAGGAAATATACAACTGACAAAGCAGCAAGAGCTCAGCTTATGCCTAATCTGAAAACTTGAATTGATAATCAGTACAAAATAATTGATTTTTAAAATGCATTTATTTATTTGAAATTCTGGTCATTTAAGTTTGTTTGATTTTCAAGAAGTTTTATTGGCAGAATGAGAAAAGTACATGATTACACACTCTCTATAACTGTGATTAAAATATGATTAACTGTAGATCTGAAAAAATAAACTTTCTCTCATCATAGTTTTTCTTTGAAAGGGCACATATTTCTAATGTTTCAAAACCCGCCTATTAGTAATATAATTTACCTCTTCTCAACACGTTTGACACTTTAACATAACTAAATTCTGATTTATAGCTATGCCTGTCAGTGACAACATAGTGCAAATAAGGGGAAAAAAATGACCAAAAAAAAAAATCCATTTGCTTTTGCCAATTCAACAGGCTGAAACTGTTGACATGGCCTAGTTTTTTGCTGCAAAAATTGAGAAAAGGAAGAAATCTGTTGATTATATTGCTTCTTGGAGAGTGTACAACAGCATTTGTCTTGGCAGTTTTTCATTATTTTGTACAAATGAACCATTTTACAACACAAAAACAATAAAAGCTAAGCAGTGAACTTGAAAAAGAAAGATGTGTTGCTTTCAGAATTTAGGAAAAGCAAAGCTGGAGATTGGCAGAAATAGTGTGTGTTTACAAAGGGGTCACTAAAAGAGCAATAGAAGTACACTAAAGGTTTTAAAAGAGGTAGGTGAGAACATTATACACACTCAAACCATAATCTTCTAAATTTCCCTTGATTCCGGAAACATTCCTTTCAATTGCATTCTTCTTGTGCCACTGTCATTTAGAAGAATGAGAGGGAAAACCACAGAATTGTAGACCTGTTACATTAAAATCTATTGTTGTGAAATTACCAGAGTCCGTAACTGAGGCTATGATAATTGAATGTCTTGAAACTTTTCAACTAATCAGACGGAGCCAATATGGATTTGTAAATGATCAAGTCTGATGAATTTGCTTGAATTTCATGATGTATGAGAATGGGGAATATCTATGGATATTATTTGCATGGACTTCCAGCAAGCATTGGATAAATTCTACATTAAAGAATGTTGCCTTATGTTGAAGCTCATGGCATTAAAGGAAACTTATTCACTAGTTTAGAAATATTGATTGATGGGCAACAGGATTTGGGATAATGGACAGGTATTCTAAATGGCAGGGTTGCCATATGTGATTTTATTGGAACCTCAACTATTCACTTATATAAAAACAACTCAGGTGGTCAAAATATAGATGTCCAAAATTTGTCAATGACACAGATAAGCAGCATTGTAAGCAGTGCAGCTAGAAACATAATAATATTACAGATATTAACAGAGTATGTAAAGTTTGGCAAATGGATCCCAATATATGTAATTGTGTGGTCATCCACTTTGAACACAATAAAGGAGAGAAGCAGGCACTTTTCAAAGGTATGAAAAGCTAGAAGCAGTGCAGGCCCAGAAAGCTTAGGGATCTTCATACTTAGTGTATGAACAGATGCAGAAACAGATCAAATATCTTAAATGGGATAACGGTACCTGTATAGAGACTAATAAAATACAAGCAATTGGAGGACATAGTTTTGCCATTCAAAGCCCTGGTTGACCACACTTGTGGACAGTTCTGGGCTCCACAGCTTGGGAAGGATATATTGCTCTTGAAGGCAATGCAGCATATATTTGCCGGATTAGAAGAGTTAAATAACGCAGAAATATTACACAAACTAATGTTGGTTAGAAGAATCTTAGAAGAGGTAATATTTCAAAGGTATTAAGGGGAGCAAAGAAGCTTGATGAAAGGAAACTATCTCCACTACTTCTGGAATTCATGGCTTGGGGACATCATCGAGAATTAGAGCCATGGTCTTCATGGAGTGAACTAAGGTAACAAACAAAAGATAATGGAAATTTGGAATTATCATCTCCCATGTCAATTGAAACTAGATCAATTGTTAATTTTAAGAGATTGAGATTGATTGATTTTTGTTCAAAAAAGGTATAAAAGGATCTGGAGCAAAAGTGATTATATAATAATAGAATAGAGATTATGCATGATTTTCGTAACTGGCAGCATGGACCTATGAAGCTAAGTAGCCTCCTTCAATTTCTATTTTTGTAAAGCAAGAAAGGATAAAAACTAAATGGTGGGAGAACTGGAATTCAGAAACAGAATTCAGAGAGTTATTGCTGAAATCAATATCTGGACAGTTTTGACTTCTTCCCTCTAACCTTCATGGACTTGTTTTGCATGCATATAGTACACCATAATGCCTTTGTCTGTATTGCTTGACGAAAATCATAATTAATGAATGTGTACGAAATGACTGAGTTTAGATTATATTGCATCATTGGATGTGCCTTCAGATGACCAAACATTCAGCTGAACACATTGTAGCAGTCAAGGCATCTGCTTTGCTGTTTTGGCAGAAATAGATGAATGGACTGGCTGGAAGCTATCCCAAAGCACCAATAAAAATCCTGAAATCTTGTCTAATGAAAATGGAATCTGTCTTATTCAGTCACTGCAATCCAGTGGGCCAGCCTAATGACCATGACTCCACACTCATGGCACAAAAACAAACTGCCACCCAGACTCCTACCTTCCAGACTAGGCCAAAATGAGGCAATTTAGGTTGTGAAATGCAGAAAGCAATCATCAAATTGTTCCACTTCCAATCTGGTCACACTGACCATTTTTGAAACATGATCTCAGAATGGATACGGGTGTATCATGTCCTCAAATGCAAGTTCCATTCATTCATTTATACCCATATTTGTTCAACTCTGGAATGAATAAGCATGAGGCTGATTGATCAGCATCAGTGTCTCTTTTTAAAATAAATGGGAGCCCATGTATTTGAGAAAATGCAGGTTTATTATGATAGAAGATATCTTAATTAAGGAGTTATGAAGGATGTGATTTGACGTAAAATCAAGCTAGATATTGCACTAAACAGGAAAGACGATAAAAAACACAGTATTCACAAAAAAATTGTGTAACTGCTTTCCCATAGCTTCAAATACCGTCCTTTTACAAAGGTAACATGTAATTGATCTTAATTTAACAAGAGCCTGTGGAAATACAGCATTAGGTATTATTATACCCAACTGTGAACAAATTATGTTGTTAAGCGGCTTATGTAGGTATTTCACTGAGTGATTGCTGAATCTACACATGCTTTTCCTACTCTGTCACACCTGCTAGCATATTTAAAGCTACATCAGGAGGACTGAATAAACATTTTCAAAGCTTGCTTTTTTCTTGAAAAGATGTCCCTCACAAAAGGATAAGCATTTTATCAAGTGAAGGAGAGATACAGAATAGACATTATGAGCAAGATTTCCTCACTTTTGGGCCAAATGTTTTCTCAGATTGATTCATGGCACCCAATCTGCCATAGCTCATGATGAATTACTCATGCAATCTTCTGCTCTTGATTGCATTACATTTTTTTTATATGCATTCATGGAATTTTGACCTCATGCACTGGTCAGCATTTATTGCCGGTCTCTAGTTGTCCTTAAGAAGGTGGCAATGACCTATCTACTTGTACCACTAAAATCCATGTGCTGTAGGTACATCCACAATGCCATTAGGAAGAGATTTCCACAATTTTAACCAAGCAACACTGAAAGAACAGTGAAAGAACAGTGAAACATATCAAAGTCAGATTGGTGAGTGATTTGCAAGGACTCATACAGATGGTGACATTCCCATGTATCTACTGCCCTTGTCATTTCAACAGAAATGGACGTGGGATTGGAAAATGAAGTCTAAGGAGACTGATAAATTTCCTGAACCTGATGAGATCCATACTATGATGTCAAAGGAAGTAGCAGTGACCAGTGGTGTGTCACAAGGATCAGTGCTAGGTCCACTGCTTATATCATTTATATGAATGATTTGGGTGTGAATATAGGAGTTAAAACTTGCAGATGACAGAAATTGGAGGCATAGTGGACCTCAGAGTACAATGGGATCTTAATCAGAAGGGCCAATGCACTGAGGAGCAGCAGATGGAATTTAATTTAGATAAATGTGAGGTGCTACATTTTGGAAAGGCAAATCAGGGCAGGACATACACACTTAATGGGAAGGTCCTGGGGGTGTTGCTGAAGAAAAAAAAGAGACCTTGCACTTCCTTGAAAGTAGAGTCACAAGTAGATAGGATATGCCTGTCTTTATCGGACAGTGCATTCAATATAGGAGTACTGTGAACAGTTTCAGGCCTTTTATCTCAATGAAGATATACAGACATTGAAGGCAATTCAGAGAAGGTCATCAGGCTAATACCAGAATGGACTGTCTTATGAGGAGAGGTTGAGTAAGTTTCATCTGTACTCATTGGAGTTTAGAAAAATGAGTGGCAACTTTATTAAAACATGTAAGATTCTTAAAGAACTTTACAGGTTAAATACAGAAAGGTTACCTGCCCTGTAGGAGAGCTTAACACCAGAAGGCATAATCTCAGAGTAAGAATTTGCATTTTTAAGAGCGAGATGACGAGGAATTTCCTCCAAGTTTTGTGAATCTGTGATATTCTTTCCAACTGATGACTGTTGAGGCTGGGTCATTTAAGTATATTCAAGGCTGAGATTAACCAATTATTTTAATCAGGAAGTGAATCAAGAAAATGAGGACAAGACAGGAAACTGCAGTTGAGGACTTTCAGATCAGCCAAGATCTCATTGAATGGTGGAACAGACCAGATAGACTGAATGGTCTACTTCTGCTCCAACGCTTTATGATCAGAAGGCCTCATGGAGCCTAGGTGAATTTCTGTACTGGAACCTCCAGATGGTCACATGGTGGTGGAGGGCATGTTTGTGGGCATGGTGCCAATCAACTAGGCTGCTTTTTCATGGATGGTATCAAGCTTCTTGTGTGTTGTTAGAGCTGCAGTCTTCAAGGCAAGTGGGAGTATTCAATCACACTCCTGGCTTATGCCTCTTGGATGATGGACAGGATTTGGGGAGTCAGGAAGTGAGTTATGCATTGTAGGATACCTAGCCTTTGATATGGTCTCATAGCCACTGTATTTATTTGGCTAGTCCAATTCAGTTTCTGGTCAATGGTAACCCCAGAAACTAGACAATGAGGGATTATGATGGTAACACCACAAATTTCAAGGACCAATGGTTAGATTGCCTCTTCTTGAAGATGGTCATTACCTAAATTCTTTGTGGCACAAATGTTATTTGCCACTTCTCCACCCAAACCAGGTCTTGTTGCATTTGGGCTTGAACTGCTCCAGCATCTGAGGAGTCACTAATGATGTTGAACATCATGTAATCATTGACAAATATCTCTGTCTCAGACTTTAGGATGGATTCAAGGTAATTGATGAAGATGAAGATGGTTGGGCCTAGGACACTACACTGAGGTACTCCTGCAGAAATGTTCAGGAGCTGAGATGACCAACCTCCAACAACCATATGAATCTTATGTTCCAGGTACAATTCCAATCAGGGCGGATTTTGCCCCGATACCCACTGATTCCAGTTTTGCTAGATACCTTGGTATCGCACTCAGTCAAATGTGGCCTTGATGTAAAGGGCAGGCTCTCTCACCCCACTTCTGGGTTTCATCTCATTGTCCATATTTGAACGAAACCTTTAATTAAATCAGGAACTTAGTGGCCCTGGCTAAATTGAAACTGGGTGTCAATACCTGCTAAGTAAGTACTGTTTGAGAGCATTTTTGATGACATCTTCCATCACTTTACTGATGTTTGCGATTAGACTGATGAAGCAGTAAGTGTTCGAGTTAGATTTGACCTGCTTTTGTGAATAAGACATACTTGGATATTTTCAATTATTTTAGGTAGATGCCAATATTGTTGCTGTTCTGGAACTGCTTGGCTTAGGGCAATGGCTAGTTCTGGAGCACAAGTCTTCAATGATATTGCCAGAATGGTGTCAGGGCCCATAACTGGAATAACCAGTGCCTTTCAGCTATTTCCTCATTTCATGAGGAATGAATCGAATTGGCTGACCATTGGTACCTAGGAAGCTGCAGACCTGTGGGACCAGGTTAGGATGAATCCTTGACTTGGCACTTCTGGTTGAAGCTTGTTGTGAATTCTTCCCTCTCACCTCCTGCACTGATATGCTGGGCATCATCATCATTGAGAATGGGGACATTAATGAAACCTTCTTATACAACTAGTAACTATAGTATCCTATTACTTGAGATGTGCAACAAGAGAACATTCCAGTGTTCAAGCCAGGAGCTGCTCTTTCTATGACTGTGGACATACACTGTGTTTTTTGTATCTAAGATGGTTTGATTTTCAATTTGGGCTTTTGGACCTAAGACAGCGTTGAAGAATGGTGGCATTATTCACTTCTCATTGTACTCCTGTACCTCTGTACTTGAGTACATGTGACAACAATTCTAATTGTCTAATTCTAATCATATCATGCTTACCAACAAAGGAGGCCATCTCAGATGCAGCCATTCTGGACCAAGATAGCCACCTTGGTCAGTTCGGTGTTCCAGGTTAAATGCAATGCACAGGAGAATAGGAAGAAGATTAACAATCCTACTCCATAATGGAAGTGTCACCATCTACTCCCAAGGCCACCGTTCATTCTAACTCTGCACCTGCACACACTGTTCACCAAGGCTAATGGACTACAACTCTCACTATTTCATGGATCTTGTCCACTCAATAGCTCTCACCCACATCATACTTCCAAACGACTAACCCTTCCTGCCCTCATCGCATCCTGCTCAATCATTGAGCACAACTAACCTGGTTTTCTGCATCAGCATGAAGTGTTATTCCATGCAATTCTATTATACTCATCTGTCTGTAGCGAATTGGATCAGGTTGACCACGTTAACTACAAGGTTCTTGATTGGGGTTGTTAACCTGGGCCAACCAGGCAAGCCTTGGCTGACCAATATAACTAGGAGATTACAGTCTCCTCAGTTCAGGGTTGCCTTGGAGTTAACTGGTCACAGCCAGTGTCATAGTAAATAAAGGGTTATTTGGTGCTGGGCCTCAGGACAGTGAAATAACTGCACAATCATCTCATGGCAGGAACAATTGGTCCACCAATCAATGAGACATTGCTGTACAATGCAGCAGCATATCAACTCTCTTGACTGTTTTAAAATATATATCTTCACAAGCTGTCTCTTCCTCTGCACTAAAAAACAATGCAAAACACATATGTTAAGAGCTTCCAGGTAAGTGTGAAGTGTGAGAGTGCTAAGAAATGAAGTTAAGAGCCATAAGAGGGTTCTTATGCAGGTGTGCAAGATCCATGTGTCCCTATATACAGAATGATCTGGCAGGAGCATGCAAGTTGTAGACATCTCTGAGCACTGAAGTGAAGTTCTGAGGGGCTGAATTGATGTTTGAGTTGGTCTGAGAGCAGGTCTGACACTGGTTTTCTGATGCCGACTTCTGAAGATGAAATGTGGAGAACAGTGTTTGTGGAGAATGCAGGGATGAGTACTGGAAACCAAGTAGAATCAAGCAGTGAGTTGCTGCTGCCAGATTGCCATTCTGACTTTACATTGGGAACAGTCACTGTCTAGTTTCACAGGCAAGGATTAGAGAATTGGAAGCTGCATAGAAATTAGAGGAGTTGGGCTGTTAATGTGCTGCAAATGCATTAAAATAAGGTGTTCATCAATCATTGGTGAGAAACTGAACTCATTCTCAAAATGTAAGGGGAAAACTATTTCTTGAAATGGAGAGTCTGATATTTTCATTTTTTGCTATATTTTCCCACATTTCTCACTATTGGTCACAGTAATCAAGGGAGTGGAAAATTCCACTCCACTTCAGGGATCAAATGTAACAAGTATAAACATTGGCAATCTTATACCATCATGTATGACTTATGTAATAATACTTAACAATATATAGGACTTTGGCCACTTCTCATGATGTCATGCATGGCCTCAAAAGATTTATTTTTGGTCTAAATCTCTGTACTAAATGATAATCTGGTTCAAACAGGGGATGCTTGGTTGGCATTGGAACTGGCAATAGGGGCTAGTTTTCAAATTTAAATTTGAAAAAAAATGTCAGTATTTTGATGCAAAATGCTGGTGTGGTTTAACTTTTATTTCAATTGTCTTCAAAAACCAACACAGTAGAGCTCTTGCACAGAGCAAGCTGAGCACTTGCCTGGTCCAGTATGAACAGGCATGGACTTCAAATTCACCGCAGCTGGACCAAAACATGTTTTTTTTCTGAAGAGCTAGCAAAAATAGTACTTTTGGCACATTAACCAGTGTTAAAAGTCCCTTATAGCTGGCATAAGCTTTATTTATACTAGTATTCATGGACTAAAACTTGTGGTCTATTCCTTTCCAGTTTATCTTTCATAATTATAATAAAACCTCTTCAATTTATCTGTTCTTCTTTTGACAGAACTTCAATTTGCTTGCACACTAGAATACAAAATGCTCTGTTTCTTCACATTAATACTCAGAAGAAGTCACTCAGTGTTCAGAAGCAAAGCTGGTTAATTCAAAACAATTATTGTATAATTAAACAGACATTTTTAACATTGTCAAACTCAGAAGCTAAAAATGCTATGAACTTGCTTTTGAAGCAATCTATATTGACTAGCTTCTTTCTAGAGTTGTCAGCATTAAAGATAGGTTCTGATACTCAAAATCAAGTTAACTGATTACAAGCTAACAAGGTTTCAAAGTTACCTTCATTTCTGGGCTGATCTGGTCACAATAGAGTTTCCTTATTTTAAAAGATGTTATGCTGATTAGTATGTACAGTCTTCAGATTAACAGCAATTGTTTGACTTTTTAATATTAGCATGATGGGATTTTCTGCAAAATTGTTTTGTTTCATTTAGTCACATTTACAACCTACTAGCTGAATGCTCTCAATTTTAAAACATGTAATTTATCTATTCTGTCCTTTAAAATTGAAGATTGGACACTTTATTCACTGTACAGTACACAGCTTGTCAAGGCACAGCAAATCATTGCAAATTCCACATTCCTGTCAGCAAAATAGTTCCATGTTATACTTACCAGGCTGAATACCTGTTTTTTGTTAATGAAATAAATCATGACAACCACCTTTGAGGCAATGATTGGCATTTACATTTATCTCTCAAAACTTCAGGATTAACTGCAAATCTCAAAAAAGGTGTTAACAACAGATAGCCTATTTTGTTACACATGTTTTGAATACACAACATTTTAGTGCAAATCACAACTAGACATTTCCAACTAGAACAAGATTTCCAACAAGATTCTGGAAGGAAGTTCTGAATTCACTTGGCCAGTGTGTGATGGTGAAGATGTAAGAATTTTCTCTGAACTTCTAAACTAGCATTACTGGTTATGTGAAACAAACAAGGTGTTGACAGCAAATGATTTGAAGATATTTCAAATGAAATGCCCTTATAAATTTCATGTATTCTAAACTCTTTGTATATGGCTTCATAGTCAATAAGGAGCATTTGAATTCTGTTGTTATTGTATTATCCATATAGATTGTATAAGTCAGTTATGTAACACATTACTCAAACAGAACCTTTATAATATTAAAATATGATGCTTATGCAAAATAATTTACAGCTAAAACAATCAACAAAAATGGATAATGTTGACTACAAAGAGCAAGGATCTAAAGAATTTCAGGTTCAACTTGAACAACAGATATATTTATTTGAAGAAACATGTTGCCTGGATTTTTACCACAATTCAGAGTTATTTATTGAATTCAGTACAACAGTACTTCCTTTCAATGTCTTAGTCATAGGATCCAGTTCCATAATTTGGAACATTGTCATAAAATATAATGTCCCTGATGTACTTTCTCTATAAAATTGCAACTAATCTGGGATGTTTTCAAAATAAATTTATGTAGATGGTGAACAAAATTGAACTGGCGCAATATTATTTTACCTTTGTGATTTAAGTTGTGACACTTCTTGTGCAATCAATTACACTACATACAAATGGATAATTTCCCCATCTAAGTATCACCCTCATCATTTACTAACCACTTTTACTGCCTCAAACATTTCCCATCCATCAGTTCGTAGTTATTTAATTTGAAACAATTGTTCTGATCCTATTTAGAAAGTAGTCACTGCTCTTCCAATTCTATACATATCTTAAAGGCTCTACAGTTAGTCTGTTTCAAAATGGACACTTCTTATTTTGAAAAAGTAATCTGCTCATCTTGCCTTTCTAACAGCTGGAAATATTTACAAATTAAGCTTTTAATAGGCTGTATTGCTAAGGATGGGCAAGTTACTCTGACATCCAAGTGAAATTTTGTTCTTCAGTGACTGTGTATTGTAACCCAGCATCAGGGACTGCATGGAAGCTAATGCATAATAACAGACTGCAAGGCTGGTGAAAGAATATTAGAAAGCCTTTTTTCTTTTGCTGTGACTGTTAAATGCTCTAGGTCTGACAAAGGTAGAAGAGAAGTAGTTTAGCTACAGTGCTATCTCCTCTCCCTTATGTAATAGTGGAGGAGTAAAAAAAAAGCAGATCAATTTGCTGGGGTAAGATCAAATGAAAAAATGAACCATGGGGAAAGAGTCAGGTCAGCGTGGAGAGAAAAGCAAACCTGTTCTTCATTAACTCAAACCCTCATGGGATGTCACACATTACCTGTCCACTGGCTTATTGAACTACTCAACCTGCCTCTCACTCCATTCTTCTGGTTCTCTGTGAATCATATCCTCCTGCTGCTGACAAGTTAACAAGAGACTGTGGCTGCAACATGAAAGCGATTTTTTTTTTCTTGTGTCTAAAACAGCCTGAATTTCCAAAGATGACACACCAACCACTCGTGATATGCCAAGATGAAATGGTAGGTCTGAACTAGTCTCGAAGCTACACAGATAAAAGTAATCAAGTGACACCGGTGGAATGCAAATTGGCATTCTCAACTCCACCACTTACAGAGGCATGAAACATCTCTGACAGGAACCGCCATTAAGACAAAATGTTGTGTTAAGCAACAGACACACATTCACAGAGTACCCAGCAGGCAGAAACATTTCACAAGGGGTGGTTGAACAGTTATCAAAAAAACAAAATGTTCTCTGTTGTCCTGTAAGGGTCTTCTGTCAGACAGAATGAAAAGCAATCAGCTGCCTCTCCAGGAAGGAGGCAAAACCAAACTTTACAACAAACTAAACCTTATAAACTGTACATAGGGAGAGAAAGAAAGTGACACATGAATGCAAGTGATACTCCTCAGCTGCCTCCACATGACAATTAGAGATCTCCTTCACTTCACCAATGGCTTTGATCACTGACACTGGACATGGCACATTAACAGAATAGCAGAAACATCAGCAAGATCTTACAAATGCAATCAATGCATCTCCTGTTTAATGCTCATTATACACCTCATAACCCTTGGAATAAAGGGAGTCAAGGAAAAACTAACAAACCGTCCAGAAAAGTGAATGTGTGGGGAGGACGGGGACGGGGTAAATAGCATTAACTTTAGCACTGTCACAAACACACTATCTCTCTCTCTCACACACACACATATACAGAGACAAAGGTACAGATACTTAGCACCTTGCTACTTTTTTTTAAAAAAACACATTATCAAAATCGGAAATTAGCAAAAAAAAGAAATTATTGAGCCTCAGGGAGAGATTCGTCCAACACCACCGACTCCCTCCCTCCCTCAAATATCACCCGAACCCCAAAATATCCTTTAAAGAAACAGGCCTCGCTTATTGAGAGGGGCGTCATTGGCAGAAACTTTGAACAAACTTTTTGTGACACATCGGCACATGAGTAACAACTTCCAGGAATCAGATCAGTAATTCCAATGAAAAGAAAAAAAATCAATCAATGAAGGAAAAATATTTACCATTTCTGCATGGTGTCCGGGTCTGAGGTCTCAGTGACTTTTTTTCCCCCCTATCTGAGGAGAGACGGTTTCACGAGAGAATTTTAAAAGTTTTTTTTTCAAATGAAAGTCTGTGGACAGATGTCGGATTTGAAATGTCTGACAGCAAACTTTGGGGTGAAAAGGGGAGAGGTGAGGAGGAGAGAGAGGCGAGTTCGCCCTGCCTCCAGGGACTGTTCTGCTTTCAGTCGATGTGAATCCTGCAGGTTTGTTTCTGTGGCTCAGATTCGAGTGTAGCTCCTAAACTCTGCAGCCAACACGGCTCGACCTGCCTCCTGCCCCGGCTCTGGGACAGCCTCTGGATCTGCTTCTGGCTCCGGTTGCAGAGACTCCGCTTTCGGGCTGTCATTCGAGAGGGATTTTTTTTCACAAGAGAGACTGAAAAGCTCAGTTAGCTCGGCAGCGCCTCGCCAAACGCTTTAGTCCGCGAAAGGCGCTCAGGCGCTGAAGAAGAAAAAAAAGAGGATTAGATTTTCTTAGTCGGAATTAGAGAAAAGTGAAGTGGCCCAAAGTGAGGAGGGCGGTTTCTTTTCATCTCCGTCTGTCTGCCTGTCTGGGTTTCGCCTCTCGTCACCGAGCAGCAGCTGAGAGACACTCAGGCACACATCTGGAAATGACAAGCGAGCCAAGTCCCTGCCCTGCACTCACATCACCACTCGCACACTTACTCCACTCAGACCACATTCACACCAGGACTCAGATTCACACTCACCTCACATTCTCAGTCAGACACACCCACAACAGATCTCATTTACCACAGGTTCACAATCAACTCACACTCACTTGAATTACATACCTATGGCATCAAGCCACACTCACTGCGTTCACAACTAACTCACACACCTACTGACACCAAGCCACAAACACTTACTGTGGCTGCAACCAGTTCACACTCACTTGAATTATATATCTGATGACACCAAGACATACACCTTCCTGCATTGACCACATTCGCACCCACTTACACTGTCACATCAACAGCCATTATTAACATCATGTACAAAAAAACTTTTTATCCATAATTTACATATGAAAGCCTTCTCATATCAAATTTTAATGTAAAATTAGGGGTTGGCATAAATACTTATATATACTCACAGTCAATCTCCACCACATACATTTGGTGCAAAAACGTGTGCAAAGAAATTTCCTCAATTACAAGCATCTTCACACATTGCTTTGTATGTCCCCATGCAAAACAACACAGTCACAGAGTTATAGAGTCATACAGCATGGAAACAGGCCCTGTGGCCCAAAGAGTCCATGCCGACCTGGTTTCCTAAACTGAACGAGTCCCATTTGCCTGAATTTGGCCTAGATCCCTCTAAACCTTTCCTATCCAATTACCTGTTCAAATGTCTTTTAAAATGTTGTAATTATACTTACCTCTACCACTTCCTTTGGTATCTTGTTCCGTGCATCACCCTATATGTGAAAGATTTGCGCCTCAGGTCCCTTTCAAATCTTTTCCCTCTCACCTTAATCCTGTGCTTTCTAGTTTTGGACTGCCTTACCCTCAGGAAAATTAATCTTATCTATGTCCCTCATGATTTTATAAACCTCTATAAGGTCACTCCTCAGCCTCCTATGATTCAGGGAAAGACGTGCCAGCCTATCTAACCTCTCCAACTCAAACGTTCTAATCTCAGTAGCATACTTGTAAAGCCAGAAACATTTTTTTTCATGAAGCCACTTGCCACTTCCATTTATATCATGGACACAAACAATTTTCATATTTTGATACAGAATATAGAAATGTCAAACTCATCACCTGAATAAAACATAGAATCACCAATATGCACATTCTTTCACAAATAGCATCACAATATTCAATCCATACAAAAAACCACAAATACACACTCACCCATAAATTGCACTACAATGAACTACCACACCACACATACAAATAAAAAGTACACCTATGTACACTCATCCACATGTAACATTTGGGAGCATGCAATGAAAACAATGTCATAAATACCTTTATGTCTATGTATAATCTTTCATAGAAGATCGACAGGTAAAAAAAAGTGTTGCTCATCTAATTCATTCTACATATATTAGCACAGATTTATATCCATATAAACACTCAAATTCCTGAAGAATGCTGAATATTGGGAAAATAAAGTGTGAATGCGAATTTAACCAAAGTGGTTTATTTATACAAACAATTCTTCCCAGGAATAGAGGACAACAAACAAAGACTGCATGGCAGGGCAAGCATGCTGGGGATGATACGACTACAAAAAATTTCTAGCATCTCTTTTTATTTCAAATTTCTAGTGCCTGCAGTGTCTTACTTTTGTACAAATATGTCCCTCCTTGTCTGGTGTTGTGTATAATCTCTTTGTTAAAAAGGCCAGATGCTAGGAAGCATGGGGTACAAGTGACCTGTTTGTCTATGTGCAGTGCTTCATTGATTTAAAGGTCAGCAAGAGCCAGAACAGGGCTGTCTGAGATAATTGACAGCAGAAGGGCTGAACTCTTAACATGGGTCACTCAGATTGGTCAACAGAATTGAGGAAGTTTCTTCAGAAATCAAAAATATAAAAGATAATATTTTTGATACCAAAGTTCAGTCTTTGAGCCTCATTTTAGCTCTAGCTCTTTGACTATTTTAGATGTAGACGATGAAACTGCAAAGTTGGAAATATCTGGCAAAACGTATGTTATGGCTGTGCCAAACAGATACACTCAACACAAGTAAATCACTTTGTTCTATAAGTCTTCCCAAAATAGTGAGGTGAGATTTAAACAGCAAACTATCAGAACAGAGGATCAATTTACCCCGGAGAAGATGATCAAGGAGAAACAAGAAACTCTTCAGATTCAGGTCGAGGCTTATCACTTTGAAATCTCTGCTCAGCAGCCCTATGTTCCTAGATAAAGGAAAGATACCAAATCAGTTTCTAGCTCTGCATCACATTGTATGTCAATCATTTTGTTCAAATATTTAGAATTTTGCAAAATTTCGACTTAATATTCTACCAGCAGCAATGGAGTTTATTTGAACCTAAATTATATATTTCAGAAAAGAAGAAGAAGAACTTTAATGTCCTGGCTGATGATTTTCCCTTATGGCGCCCAGCTGATCTTATACAGGGCAATTAGTTGCATTTGGCTGTGTAATAAAAGTGGACACATTGGAAAAGCACTTCATTGATTGGGGAATGTTCTGGGATGAAATTAGTCCTCTAAAGTTGATGTCATTTATTTATTCACAATATATGGATAGTCTTGGTAAAACTATCATTTATTGGCTGTACCTAGTTGCACTTAGATGATGGGCCTTTTGCAGTGCAACTAGACTAGATTCCCAACAGTGTGAAAACAGGCACTTTGGCCCGACAAGTCCACATCGATCCTCTGAAGAGTAACCCACACAAACACAAGTCCCTCTGACTAATGCACCAAACATTATGGGCAATTTAGCATAGCCAATTCACCTGACCTGCACATCTTTGGACTGTGGGAGGAAACCAGAGCACCCAGAGGAAATCCACACAGACACGGGGAGAATGTGCAAACTCACCACACACAGTTGCCAGAGGCTGGAATTGAATCTGGGACCCTGGTGCTGTGAGGCAGCAGTGCTAACCACTGAGCCACCGTGCCACCTTTGTCTTACCAATGGCTTGCTCTCTGACTTTAAAGGTCAATCAAACAGACTGGGCCTCATCCAAACCAGTGTTAAACAAGATTTGGAGATGCCGGTGTTGGACTGGGGTGTACAAAGTTAAAAATCACACAACACCAGGTTATAGTCCAACAGGTTTAATTGGAAGCACTCTAGCTTTCAGGCCGCAATCACCTGATGAAGGAGTGTCGCTCCGAAAGCTAATGTGCTTCCAATTAAACCTGTTGGACTATAACCTGGTGTTGTGTGATTTTTAACAGAATGAACATTTGTGAACTGGTCAAAACACACCATCTCTACATTATTAGATCACTAGAGATGTATTGTAATTTATTAAACATTCTTAACAAATGCCATTTCAAACTACATTATGTCCACATACACAATACTAATTAACTTGCTCTTGCAAAAAGCTGGCATGTACACAACAGGCCAAGTGACTGCCTTTTCTGACTTCTCAGATTTTAACATAAAATACTTGAGCATGAAAGATTAGATCAGTTGCACTATCTGCCATATTTACTTTGAAAATAAGTATGTACTGAAACTCCAATATCCTTTGCACATGCATGCAATAGCAAAATCCCTAATAGTGATAACATTGTGCTTGTTCAAACAGAATTAACCAAATACAAATACCACACTCAAATCTTTTTATTAAAACATGCAAACACAAACCTACTATTTGAATATTTACTTAGCATGTTCTTATTGTGTTATTCAGCTTATTTGCTTCAATGGGATAGACTTTCATGTTGCTGGAAACACTCACACATACCTCTATTTCATATCAGCACACACATAACTGACACAGTGAAAGATGGAATACTGTATCCACATTACACCAGGAGCCTGTCAGAACGGACAAAGTACAACACAAGTTAGCGCCCATAAGAGGGAGCAATAACCATCCCCAAAATGAAATATACAATAAATAAATCAAGAGAAGGTAACAAGATAGTGTTGTGAAGACACTGCAAAAAATAAAGGCGGAAGAATTGAACTGGAGGTGAAAGGAAATGCAGAAAAATTGATTTATTGCCAAACTATAGGCAATGAGGTCATCTTAAAAAAAACAAAAATAAAAAGAACTTTCAAATGGGTTTTTTTTTCAACTTTTGTTATTGGCAAAGATTCGTTAGATCCAGCCCCGGATCAGGTATTGGATCGTCAATCTAAGCTAAATCTTGACCATTCTCTTCTCCCATTTAAGCTGGTCAAAACATCAGGTGATTGCCATTGTGTTTGTAATTGTCTCCGTGTGATTTTCTCTCCACCTGCTCCGCTCATGAACACAGAGGCATACATTTACAGGCTGGAGGAACCTTTAACATCAATAGAAGTTTTCGCTCAAGAAAAGAAAGAAGAGGAATTAGAGCTGGAATTTAAAAATAAATATACACAAAAATAATGTTTCTGTAAAGAAGTTAAAAAGTTAGAGGAGTGAAAGCGGGAAAAATGTCAAAATTTGAAATCTTAAGATTTATAAGACTAAAATGAAACAATGTTATCTGTAGGTTTAAACGAAGTGGGAAAGTGACAAATGTAAAACTATGAAGAAAGTATTAGTAGGCGTTTTAACGGAAATTTGAAGACCAACAAGTTCAAAAGTGACTTTTATATTTGCATTTTTTAAAATTATGATTTAGGAGAGCGGCCATCGATGCCACAGCCGACGCTGTTATTCAAAGATCTACGAAGGAACAAAGAACGAAAGACAGAACAGAAAATGCAACTAAAAAAGTGACGCAGACCGCTCTGAGGAAAGGAGCAGGTAACCGATTCTTCAGAAAGGCGTAGAACACACAGTTGTAATGAAGCGTGAGAAGTCAAACTACATGAAAACACCAAATCAGGAGATTTTCTTTGTAAAAGTATAAAGTAGAACCAATGGTACTCAGTGAGAACAGTAACATGTGGACAAAATTCAATACAGCATAAAAGACATTTAACTGACCAAGATTCGTCAAAGTTATAAAAACGTCCAGTCACAAATTAGAATATTGTACTTGAAAGGGGAAAATCCCCCAAAACTATTTTCTAGGCAATAAACTTATTTTTCAAACCAAACAGGAAGCTACCCGTCAAAATCCACAAAGCAGGAATAATTGCACTGATACGCCTGTCGATTGTAATGAGAGGTTAAATTATAAACGCCTCGATTAGTTTACTTATTGTGCTCCGCACGGGAGAAGACAGAGCGAGAGAATGAGAATACTGCCTGCACAAGCGAGTTTTTTTAAATGTTGAGTTCATATAAGGCTAGGAGAAAGTGAGGACTGCAGATCCCCTTCCGAAATATAAATTCACAACTACTTGGAAACAGTCGAAATATTAAAGAGCAATCAAACAACACTCAAAGATGGGTAAAAATTCCAAAAAATAGTCATCAATTCGCCAATTCCTTCACAGTTCTTTGACACCATTGAAAGTTGGATACAAAAGAGAAACATCAGATGAACTATTTGTATCGACTAGCACCCTTTGATGATGTCTGATAATTCACTTCATAATTTACAAAGAAGTGTCTTTTTAAAATACACAGTGAAGTGATATAAATGCTGTGAACTGTTTGCAACCAGTTACCAGATGTTGCCTAGATTAACCCTCCAGCTCCCAGTTGATCGATCTCCTGCATTTAAATGAATTCAACAGGTTACTCTGAAGTAGGCAATGTATGGATGGCATAAATGGTTTCATTTTACAGCTGGTGTGGTAGAGGTCGATTATCTTAATTGTTATTGTTCATTTCATTGTCAATCTCTTTCACTGGTGATTTTTGATGGCTGATAATGGGTTTGCTTGGCACATTCTGGACAAAGGAATGGAGGAGATTGTTGTTACATTTACAGATGATGCAAAGGTAGGTGGAGGGGCATGTGGTGTTGAGAAGTTTAGGAGAAAGACTTGGACAGACTAGGAGAGTGGACAAAGAAGTGGCAGTTTGAATACAACGAGTGGAAGTGTTAGGTTATGCACTTTGGTAGGAAGAATAGAGGACTAGACTCTCTTTTAAATGGGAAAAGTCTTCGGAAATCTGAAGCACAAAGAGATTAGTTTTGGACCCGAAGGAAGAATGTGTTAATGTTGGAGGGGGTCCAGAGGAGGTTTACAAGAATGATATCAGGAATGAAGGGCTTGTAATATGTGGTGTAGTTGAGGACTCTGGGTCTGTACTTGATGGAGTTTAGGAGGATGAGGGGGGGGGGATCTGACTGGAACTTTCAAAATACTGAGAGGCCTGGATAAAGTGGCTGATGTTTCCACTAGGACTAGGACTTGAGGGCATAGTCTCAGAGTGAAGCGATGACCCTTTGGAACATAAATAAGGAGGACTTTTTTCAGCCAGAAGGTGGTTAATCTGTGGAATGCAGTGCTGCAGAGAGCTGTGAAGGCCAAGTCATTGAGTGTATTAAGACAGAGATAGATAGTTTCTTGATTGGTAAGGGAATCAAGAGTTTCAGAGACAAGGCTGGAGAACTGGATTGAGAAAAATATCAGCCATAATTGAATGGTGGAGTAGACTTGATGGGCCAAATGGCCTAATTCTGCTCCCATGTCTTATATTCTTCTTCTGTTTTGCCACCAGCTGCTTGTAATGATGCAACAATGCCCTCACATTAAAGCAACCTCTATAGAAAGCCCTCTGTGTGGTTGAAAACCACCCTCAATTCCATTCTTTTTGAAGATGTCACCAACAAGAGATATGATGTGTTCCTAATGTTGTAAATCTCTGCCTTCTTTGTTGCAATGCATAACTGTCTGGAAATGTACATTACATAAGCACATATTGATACCACACCCTCTCACAATGTTTATGTCCATATGTGAAACATTTTGATTATAATACTTTGTGATCGCAGAAGAAGTGTTATGATTGAAGAAATTAAGCTTTCAATGTTGATTAATTACTGGATGTTGTCTGCAGCACATTTGAGTCCCAGATATTCATGTCACTGACCTCCTGCAAAATAGGTATAAAAAGATATGGATTATTGCATGAAATATTATCCTGATAACAATTACAGGAGCTGTAAAATGCACAGGATGTCTTGAAACAGTGAATGGTACTGTATTTTTTTTAATCCTTGTCTCTCCTTGCAAGTTCATACTGTGAGGGAATATTGACAGTTATGATGTCTTACTGCAGTCCATAAAAGTAGCAATCTCTCTTAAATAGAACCATTCAGCTCCATACGATCATAGGTACGGGAGCAAAAGTAGGCTATTTAATCCAGTTTGCTTTGTCATTCAATGAAATTAAGGCTGATCTAGCAATCCTGAAATCCACTTTTTTGCCTTTTCCTCATAACCCTTGATTCCCTTTAATTAGAAGTAACAAATACAGATGAAGTAGAGGAGTTAAAGTCAGGGCAGAGTTGGATATGGTACCATAATTTTGACAGCCAGCCACAGACCTTTGCTACAGAAGGGATGGAGCCTGTGGCTAGGAAACAGATCATGTACATGAGATTAAAAATAATGGATTCATCCTTCTTAATAGTTAACTAGAAGACATTTCTGCAGATCCTGTACTTCTTGGCACAGTAAAGTTGTTGTGAGTAGTGTTGGTCATATCAATGTACATGTACACCAATACAACATATTCAGAGAAGACATTGAGCAAAAGCACATAATTGACAAAATGCAGATGAATACCAAGATAATGTTTGCACATTCTGCAGGAAAGTTGTTTGTGTATTTTAGATGCATTTGAGCACTGAGGCCACATGGCACCGACATTACAGGTGCTCGGAGTGCACTTTCCATGAATTGGTAACAATTTCAGATCTTTGTTGGGCTAATAAATAAAGAAGTAGATTTGAAAAGTGAATTCACCACAGGTATTTAAAAAAATGTAACTGTCATTCATTAAATCAGGTCTTATTTGATTATACATGTACAAATCTAGAATATGCATAGCAAATAATAGAAATCTTCCTACATCTTTATTTCTTGACATCACATTGTTGTGTTCTTTTCCATTATGATATCCAATATACAGATTTATAATGAGGAACACATGGAAACTTCTCGTTTTGATGGTAACAGCTGGACACTGCATTCCAGTATTATATCAAATGCTTTATGAAATGTTATGCTATTCTTTTCCTCAGTAACTAAAATTTCTAATGTCTAAAGTTATGTGAAAAAAAATCTTTTAATTGTGGTTACAATGTAGTTGATTCACCTTAACTAATGCATTGAGTTGTATCGTACAGGTTTTACTACAGACGTCTGTTGCTCTTAAAAAGCCACTGGATATTTTTGTGAAAAGCTCTGATTTTGTTTGCTGGCTCAATTAGATACATGGGAAGAGTTAACCATTTAGCCCCTTCAAGCCTGTGCTATTTATTGTGGTGTGAATCCAATTTTCACAGATGCATAGTCGAATTGAAAACTTTACTCTAACGTTTAGACCTGATACTTGAGTGTTCTTCACAAATAATTGAAGAAAATCCAAAAGGTGAATCTCCAGAAGTTTTAATCAAGTAGTGGGTATATGAGATTATTTTTAAAAGCCGGTATGTTACATGGTATGTATATATGTTTGAAAGACAAAGAAAATGACAAATCACACAATTATATTTGCTACAAATTTCACAAAGCATATTAAACCATCAAAGGGGTTGATGTATTTCCTCCTGCAGTGTAATTGTGCTGGAATGGAGCGCTCAGTGAAAACTCTAGAATCATTCCCCAATCTTGGAACAGGATCATTTACTACATTATTCACTCTGGTTTTGGAGAACATTATGAAGGCAGTTAATTTTTCTTCAGATTACCTTTGGGAAGCAACTGCCATCTTCTTAAACTATCAGCAAGTAATGAGAAAATAATCAAAATGATCAATTTGAAAGATATGTAGATGAGAAACAAAGGAGCGGGAGGACAGGAGAGAAAGCAAAATGAAAAAACAAATCTGATAAGAGAGCTGTAACAAGAGGAAGGAAATATTTGTTATGATGGAAGTTGCAGCTGAACAGAGTTTCATGAGGTTTTTGAAGTAGGGAAGAGTGTTCCTGATTATGAGGTATAATGTTCTCTCACTTGATGGTAGTGAGTAAAGAGATGATATACACCGCATTTCTGAACTGAAAGAATACAGTGTGAAAATTGAAAATTAATAATGGGTGTGGTTACAAGCTAGAATGTCGTGAGAACATGGTTTTTCAAAAAGGAACCAGAGTAGAAATTAATCTGATGAAGAATAAGGAGCTAGTAGAGGCCAGAGTGTGGTGCTGGAAAAGGACAGCAGGTCAGGCAGCATCTGAGTAGCAGGCGAATCGACAATTCAGACAAAAACCCTTCATCAAAAATGAGCCCTCAATCCTGCTGAAGGGTTTTGCCTGGAACATCGATTCTCCTGCTCCTTGGATGTTGCCCGACCTGCTGTGCTTTTCCAGCACCATCCTCTCGACTCTAATCTCCATCATTTGCAGTTCTCACTTTCATCTAGCCACTAGAGACCAGTGAGTCATTAGTGATAGGTGAACAAGGCTGAGTACAGATGGAATTTGGCTGCTAAAGTTCATGCACAAAATATAAGTTATGCAGGGCAAAACACAGGAGAAGGGATCTGAGAAAACTTAGCTCAGAGGTTGATTGACTAAATGTTCTGATTCCAGAATATGTGAGGTGGGGTGGGGGAAGAAGTATCATTCCGTAACGGAAATGATGTTAGTGGTTGCTTTGGAATTACTTACCCCCTGGCAGGGGAGATATCATGATCCATAAGGTGGTTCTCCGATGACGAGTCTGAACTGAGAACCTTCATTATTAGAAGACCTTGAGGTTCTCATTGGACTGTGATTGTGAGCTGAACTGACATAGGTTGATCTTTTTGATGGCTTTGACCTAAAACCAATTCAGTGACTAGACAACCAAAGCTATGGCCTCTGCTTGTGCCCTTGCCCTCGGCCACAGGGTTCGCAATGCAGTCTGGATGACAGTGAAGAAGGTGAAGACCTCCAGTCCACCAGACCATCTTTGTGAAGGAAGTCCTCCTGGATTGCTGCAGTGTTCAAGCAACAGATATTATTTGTCTGCAGGATCTCCCCAGCGGGGGCTACTTTGACATGATCTTCTGGAGAATGAGGTAAAGTGAGCGTCTCCTGAAGGTAATTGAGGAGAAAGGAGGTGAGGGTCCCCTCTCTGTCCTTTCTGCAGCACCATAGTCCATTCTCCCTGCACAGAGGAGGCAGGTTGCTACAATTCATATGTAGAAGCCCCAGATCCCAGCAGATGTCTTGACCTTCCATGGAAAGTATGTACAGCTTGAAGGAGGCAACACTTTCAGAATCTGGACCAAGAAGTAGCAGGTGAAAGTCACCTTGATGGTGGGTGTTAGTGGGAACATCCTCCACCCACCCTCCAACTTCATGATTGGAGGGAGCCAAGGCTACCTGACATATGTGGGGCAGCCTAGAGTGTGCCGAATCTGTGGGAGGTCATGATGCATGGCAGTGGACTGCAAAGTGACCCTCTACAGGAACTGCAAACCGGAGGTCCACCTGACTAAGGACTACAAGGAGTCCAAGAGCTCCAACCTGTGTGGGGAAACAGGCCACCTGTACAAGGCCTGCTCAAGGGGATGGGGGCTGGCATATATACTCAGGTGGCCAGAAGTCGCAACACAAACCATAGGACAGTGCATCCAAAGGACATTAAGGTGCCTCCCTCCAGGCAGAAAACTGAAACAAGGTGCACCAGAAGGAGAGAAAGACAGGGAAGGAGGAAAAGGTAGTCCGTGCAGAGGCACAGCAACTGACCCAACCTTTACCTGAACAGACAGAGTTATTGGAGAAAGAGGAAATGAAGGAGGCGGGGAGTCGCTACTGGTGAGAAACACCACAAAAGGAAAACACATCAGTACTGCCCGGCTACACAGCAAAATGGAAAGAGGCAGCTGAATGATGGACACAACTGCAGCTGCTCTGATAATGAAGAAGTGGAGAGATGGTCTCCAACAAAAAAGAGGCACAGCTCCATGGGGGAAGAGGGTGAGGAGCACACCCCAACCTGGAAATACTGGACATTACAAGGGGCCCAGTGAAGCCCACTCTCCAACTATCAGTAACCCAGGGGTACTCATTGCACCACAGCTCCAGACAACCAGAGCAGCAATGCTCCAAGTAAGGGTGAGAGTACAACAGTTCCTCTGCTGAACTCAGAACTGGACTTTCCTGGCTTTGTTCTCACCCCGACAACACTGGATCAGGGAAATCCCCCAAGGGAGGATCAAGATGGTTACCTTAGTGTGGATAGTTTCCAACAGTTCGCCCACACTATGGGGATGCAGAGACTCTTCCAGTGATAAGATTACAGGTGAACAGAAGTTGGGTCTATGGGTAACTTCATAAACTCTCAAGTTGCGTTTTAAGATTGCCTATATTAACATATATAGCATTAAATTTACTATGTGAAATGTTTCCATGTTGGCTTACCTGGCTAATGTCAAAGCAGACCTCCTGATTCTGCAGGAGTGCGGGATACTGCACCTTAGAGCTACAGGAAATGGCCAAGCGTATGGACCCAAGTGGCTTTGATTTGGCTGGAGGAAAGCAATTGGCGTTCCTCCAGCCTAGGCCTTCTGCTGTGAGGAGGCAACTTCACCATCTCCGAAGATAAGGTGGTAGGGGGCGGGCTCCTCCTCGTAGCAGATGTTATGTGTAGAAACATTGCACTGAGACTAATTAATGTGTGCATCCCGGTGGTAAAGAGTGAGCAGCTGGCTGTCCTGCAGCAGTTGCCATTTGTGCTGGCAATGGCCAGGATGGTCATCCTGACTGGGGACATCACTTGCGTCATCAACACAGATGAATGCTCCAGAGGGGTAGACAGCAAACTGGATGCTGCGTCCAGGTTCCTGACAGAAACGGTTAAACTTGCCAAGTTGCACAATGTTTTCAGCACCCATGCAAATGGAGCACAACATAGACACACTGGCTCAGGGCCAGTTGGGCCTATCCTGTTTGCGTCCTGCAGGTTCTCAGTCACATCCACTAAATTGAAGCCTGTGGCCTCCGGCTGGCTGACTATCACCTACAGGATGACCAGTGAGCCAGCAAGAGAACATGGAAACTGAATGTGAAACTGTTGATCCCAGAAAACATTGAGGAGCTCAAAAGGGATTACACAGGTTGGAGAACCATGAAGCTCCTCTTTGAGTCTCCATCAGACTGATGGGAAACAGTCAAGGGGAGCATTAAAAGGTTCTTTATGCTCAAAGGTGTTCAGAAGGTGAGAGGGAGGTGGGGAAAACTGTTCAAACTCCAGAAAAGCCTGTTGAACGTACTTCTGTTGCAGATGATGGGAGTCAATGTCACGGAGGATCTCCAGGAGTTGAAGAGCTGACATGTCTTGCTGTTTGCCTTGGAGGCCTTCAAGATAATCTTCTGGTCAAGGGTCCACATCCAGAACATGATGAGTTGTGCTTGTGTTTCTTCTTCCAGAAGGTGTACAGGCAAAACTCTATGTTCAGTAGCCTAAAGGAAGAAGATGGCTTCATAACATTATCTCAGTCTGACATCCTGAAGATCAACAAATCCTTTTATGCCAGACTGTATGACATGAAGCCCACAGAAAGCATACCTCCAGTTGATCTTGTCCTCTATCACATTTGGAGATCCTGGACCAGCTGTTATCTCTGGATGAGCTGACCAATGCCCTTAGTCTTTAGAAGAGAATAAACTTCCCAGAAGTGATGGCTTACTGGCTGAATTCTATTCAGCTCTTTGGGGCTTGATTGGCTAGGACCTGCTGGAGGTGCGCAACAGCATGCTTCTGGTTTGGAGCATGTGCAAATCCATGAGGAAAGGTATCATCACCCTCATCAACAAGCAGAAAGGGAGAAATTTAGAAACTGGCAACTAATTTCACAGCTGAATGCAGACTACAAAATCCTGTCTGAGGTCATCGTCAACCAGGTTGGGTCTCCTCTGGGATCAGTGATTCACAATGACTAAACCTGTGCTGTACCAGGCAGGATGATCTCTGAGAGTTTCACAGTCCTGAAAGAAGTTGGAGGGGCAGGTGGATGGGGTATTACACTTGCAAATGTTGGACGTGCTGTCCAAAATTGGCTTTGGGGAGGGAATTCACAACTGGATCCAACTGCTCGACACTAACACCATGAGTACTGTCTCAATCAATGGTTAGGAATCAGAAAGCATCCAGATCAGATCCGGAGTCCAGCAGAGCTGCCCACTTTCTCCTGCCTTGTTAGTCTGTTGTACAGTGCCTTTTGTTGAGTCCATCAGGAATGATGTAAGTCTGAGAGGGGTGAGTATTCCCGACAGTGGAGGCTTGCAGGTCATAGCCTCCCTGTCCATGGATAACGTTGCTGTTTTTGACTCATCTGCTGACAGTGTGCATACTCATGAGCATCTGCAACCAGTTTGAACTGGCCTCGGGAGTCAAGGTTATTTTATTTTATTCATTTGTGGGAGTTGGGTGTCGCTGGCTGACCAGCGTTGATAGCTCATCACTATTTGCCCTTGAGAAGGTGGTGGTGAGCTGCCTTCTTGACCCACAATGCCGGTAGTGAGGGAATGTCAGGATTTTGACTCAACAACTGTGAAGGAATGGTAGTATACTTCCAGGTCAGGGTGGTGAGCTGCTTGGAGGGGAACTTGCAGGTGATGGTGTTCCCAAGTACCTGCTGCTCTTGTTCCTTCTATATGGAAGTGGTCATGGGTTTGGATGAAACTATCTAAGGAATTTGGTGAGTTTTTGCAGTGCATCTTGTAGGTAGTACAAACTACTGCTACCGAGTGCCAGTGGTAGAGGGATTGAATGTTTGCAGATGTAATCTCAATCAAGCGGGTTGCTTTGTCCTGAATGGTGTCAAGCTTCTTGAATGTTGTTGGAGCTGCACCCATTCAGGCAAATGGGAGTATTCCATCACACTCCTGACTTGTGCCTTGTAGATGGTGGATAGATTTTGAGATGTCAGGAAGTGAGTTATTCGCTGCAGTATCCTTAGTCTCTTACCTACTTTTGTAGCCACTGTGTTTATGTGGTGAGTCCAGTTGAGTTTCTGGTCAATAGTAACCCCAAGGATGTTGACAGTGGGGGATTCAGTGATGTTAATACCATTGAATGTCAAGGGACAGTGGTTAGAGTGTCTGTTATTGGTAATGGTCATTGCCTGGCATTTGTGCAGTGTGAATGTTACTTGCTACTTGTTGGCCAAAGCCTGGATATTGTTCAGATCTTGTTGCATTTGAGCACAGACTGCTTCAATATCTGAGGAATCACAAATGGTGCTGAACACCGTGCAATCATCAGTGAACATTCCTACTTCTGACCTTATGACAGAGGGAACGTCGTTGATGAAATAGCTGAAGATTGTTGGGCTGAGGACACTACCCTGAGGGACACCTGCAGAGGTGTCTTGGAGTTGAACTGACTGACCGTCTACAACCACAACCATCTTCCACTTGCCTGGATTGAGATAAGAGCGAGGCCATATTCTTGAAACTGGGCCGATCGATCCTTTATCCCCTTCACTCTCGGGACCTGAAGGTGCTGAAGATATGGTTTGGAAGGGCCAGGGCATACGTAAATTCTTGGGAGGAGCACATCACCAAGTTGAAGCAGAAACTGGGCTTTTGGAAGCACTGGAGCCTTCTTCTAACTCATCTGGAAGTGAAGATGGACCATGTCTACAGGGACACCACGTGCAAAGCTTTGGATAAGGGAAGAAGAACATAGCCTGTACCAAACATATTCTTATAGCCACCATCCTATGTGACTGCATCAAACTGCGCAGAAATCCTTGGTACACAAACACCAAGTGTCACTGCATACTGAGGTTCTACCTGTTGCGAAGGATGGACGTGGTCTTATTGCCACAACACGCTTCAAGTAGTTGAACCATTCTGTATCACAGAATCATAGAGATGTACAGCAAGGAAACAGACCCTTTGGTCCTACCCATCCATGCCGACCAGATATCCCAACCCGATCTAGTCCCATCGGCCAGCAGCAGGCCCATATCCCTGGGTGGCATGGTGGTTCAGTGGTTAGCAATGCAGCCTCACAGCACCAGGGTCCCAGGTTCAATTTCAGCCTTGGGCGTCTGTCTGTGTGGAGTTTGCACATTCTCCACGTGGCTGCGTGGGTTTCCTCTGGGGTCTCTGGTTTCCTCCAACAGTCCAAAAATGTGCAGGTTAGGTGAATTGGCCATGCTAAATCGCCCGTAGTGTTAGGTGCATTAGTCAGGGGGGAGATGGGTCTGGGTAGGTTACTCTTCGGAGGGTCGGTGTGGACTTGTTGAGCCGAAGGGCCTGTTTCCACACTGTAGGGAATCTAATCTAATCAAATGCTTCCTATTCATGTACTCATCCAAATGCCTCTGGCAGCTTGTTCCGTACACGTACCACCCTCTGCATGAAAAAGTTGCCCCTTAGGTCCCTCTTATATCTTTCCCCTCCCACCCTAAACCTATACCCTCGAGTTCTGGACTCCCCTACCCCAGGGAAAAGACTTTGTCTATTTATGCTAACCATGCCCCTTATAATTTTGTAAACCTCTATAAAAGGTCACCCCCTCAGCCTCCAACACTCCAGGGAAAACAGCCCCAGCCTGTTCAGCCTCTCCCTGTAGCTCAAATCCTCTGATCCTGGCAACATCCTTGTAAATCTTTTCTGAACCCTTTCAAGTTTCACAACATCTTTCCGATAGGAAGGAGGCTAGAATTGCATGCAATATTCCAACAGTGGCCTAACCAATGTCCTGTACAGCTGCAACATGACCTCCCAACTCCTGTACTCATTACTCTGACCAATAAAAGAAAGTGTACCAAACGCCTTCTTCACTATCCTATCTACCTGCAATCCACTTTCAAGGAGCTATGACCTGCACTCCAAGGTCTCTTTGTTCAGCAACACTCCCGAGGACCTTCTCATTAAGTGTATATGTCCTGCTAAGATTTGCTTTCCCAAAATGCAGCACCTCACATTTATCTGAATTAAACTCCATCTGCCACTTCTCAGGCCATTGGCCCATCTGGTCCAGATCCTGTTGTAATCTGAGGTAACTTTCTTTGCTGTTCACTACACCTCCAATTTTGGTGTCATCTGCAGACTTACTAACTGTAGCTCTTATGCTCGCATCCAAATCATTTATATAAATGACAAAACGTAGAGGACCCAGCACCGATCCTTGTGGCACTCCACTGGTCACAGGCCTCCAGTCTGAAAAGCAACCCTCCACCACCACCCTCTGTCTTCTACCTTTGAGCCAGTTCTGTATCCAAATGGCTAGTTCTCCCTGTATTTCGTGAGATCTAACTTTGCTAAGCAGCCTCCCATGGGGAACCTTGTCGAACACTTTACTGAAGCCCATGTAGATCACATCTACTGCTCTGCCCTCATCAATCCTCTTTGTTACTTCTTCAAAAAACTCAATCAAGTTTGTGAGACATGATTTCCCAAGCACAAAGCCATGTTGACTATTCCTAATCAGTCCTTGCCTTTCCAAATTCACGTATATCTTGTCCCTCAGGATTCCCTCCAACAACTTGCCCACCAGCAACGTCAGGCTTACTGGTCTGTAGTTCCCTGGCTTGGCCTTACCACCCTTCTTAAAGAGTGGCACGTTAGCCAACCTCCGGTCTTCCAGTACCTCACCTGTGACTCTCGATGATACAAATATCTCAGCAAGAGGCCCAACAATCACTTCTGTAGGTTCCCACAGAGTTCTAGGGTACACCTGATCAAGTCCTGGGGATTTATCCACCTTTATGCTTTACAAGACATCCAGCATTTCCTTCTCTGTAATATGGACATTTTGCCAACGCCCCTTCATGGAGAAATTTGCAAAGAGAAACACCTTTGACCACAAGTCCATCAGGAAATGGTCAACACGTGACATCTTGAAACTCTGCGGGAAAAGAGCAGACTATCAAAGTCATTTCACAGAATGCCTTATCACCAGAACAATGACTTTGCTTGGCTAGTGGTGAGATGGGCACCACCTGTAAGATCATTCACAAATGCCCAGCATCTCTGCTCAGTGCACATTGCCCTCGAAGTGGCTGCAGGGGGAGGGGTGGGGGCGATAGCGACTGTCACACATCTCCTGCTGGAATGTGCCTTTGCAATGGGAGTCTGGAGAGAGATGCAGTGGTCTTGTCAAGGTACGTCCCGAGCAGCTCCGTGATGCAGGTGTCTGTGCTCTATGGTCTACATTTTAGCTCAGGTTGAGTTTCTGGATGTAGGTTTGCTTGCTGAGCTGGAAGGTTTGTTTTGAGATGTTTCGTCACCATACTAGGTAACATCTTCAGTGAGCCTCCGAATGAAGTACTAGTGATGTAGCCTGCTGTCTGTTTATATGTTAGAGTTTTCTAGGGTTGGTAATGTCATTTCCGGTGGTGACATTATTTCCCATGGTGATGTCATTTCCTGTTGTTTTTCTCAAGGGTGCTAAATGGGATCTAAGTCAATGTGTTTATTGATAGTTTTCCGTTTGGGATGCCATGCTTCTAGGAATTCTCATGTGTGTCTCTGTTTGGCTTGTCCTAGGATGCCCCAGTCGAAGTTGTGTCCTTCCTCATCCGTATGTAAGGATACTGGTGAGAGTGTGTCGTGTTGTTTTGTGGCTAGTTGATGTTCATGTATCCTGGTGGCTAGTTTTCTGCCCGTTTGTCCAATGTAGTGTTTGTTATAGTTATTGTAAGGCTTTTTGTAAATTTACAAAAGTTTCTGATTACACCATAGATCATCTGTGCACATCATACCCTACATTGGCTGAACTAATTATTACTCTGAAAAGGTGTGTTCTGTTCAAGAATCAATTTATGATCTCAAATTGCACCCTGAGTTTGGTGGTTTGTACAGGATCACTTCCCAGTGTTATTATAGTTGAAGACTATGCCCATCACTGCTTAAGTGCAAAACATCCAAAGGTTTAACTGAATCCCTTGGATACAATATCCACCCATTTACTATTTTCACAACCGAATGAACAGTTTTGAAAATCAGCATTAGTGAGGAGCTAGGATACATTTAAAAGCGGAATTTGGCTTATTTAGCATTGTAGAACAATGGCTATGTCATTACCACTCCTCACAATGACTTGATGTCAGTGGCCTCATTGCATATAACAGTGAATACTTTGAATTTCAGATAAGGAAGTAGTTAATGGTAAAAATATAAAACTGACAATTTTTTTAAAAAGCTTAGTCCTGGCTGTTGTTGGTTAGGTCAGCATTTATTGCACAACCCTAATTATCCTTGAAAAGCTAATAGTGAGCTACCTGCTTGAAGTGTTGCACTCCACATAGTGTAGGTACACCCGAAATGGTGTTAGGGATTTCCAGGAATTTGTCCCAATGACAGTGAAGAATTAGTGCTATTTTTCCAAGTCAATTGTGTCTTGTAGCTTGTGGGGTAAACTTGCAGATTATGATGTTTTCATTCCATTGCTGCCCTTCTTCTAAATATTAATAGTTGCAGTTTTGGAAGGTGCTGTCAAAGAACCTTGGTGAGTGTGTCTTGTAGATGGTACACACTTTTGCCATCATGCTTTGGTAGTATAGGTTGAGAATGTTGAAGGTGGTGGATAGGGGTTGAGTCTAGTGGGCCATTTTGTACTGGATTGTGTCAAGTCCCTTCTGAATTGTTGGACCTACACTCTTCTAGGTAAGAGATTATTCTAAAATAATCCTAATTTTTGTCTTTTAAATGCTGGACAGGCATTTGGGAATCAAGGTGGGTATAACTTGCTGTAGAATTCACAGCCTTTGACTTGGTCTTGTAGGCATAATATGCCAATGGTTGGCCTACTTCAGATTCTGGTCATTCGTATACCTCAGGATGTTGTGAGGACTTAACTTACTTTACTGTAAGCTAGTTCAATGAAAGAAAATTGAAAGAACTTTTGTAATTAAAGTTTCTGAAGTGTTTTGTGGTTAATAGACAAAGCTAATTGAAAAATGGTCTCATTAGAAGCAAAACAATTGTAAAAAAAAAATCAATCAGTCTCACCCTCTGAAAGATTGGCTGCCTTGTCATTTGTGTCTATGAATGTGTATGGATTATTGACAATATCTGTTACCCTTTATTACATTGTACAAAGTTATTGATTCCTTTTATTGTGAACGTTTTGCAAATTATACATGGGATGCATTTAGAAATAATTTGGTGTAACAGTGCATTGTGTGTATCAATCATGGTAGTATTAGATGGCAGAGCAGGTTCAAATACCTATATTCCTGCACCCATTTCTAATCTTCTTTATCTCTGCCAAAATGGAGAATGACTTGGAGGTACCGGTATTGGACAGGGTTGGACAAAGTTAAAAATCACATAAACACAAGATTATAGTCCAACAGGTTTATTTGGAAACACTAGCTTTCAAAGTGCTGCTGCTTCATCAGGTGGTTGTGGAAGCTATTCTCTCCAACCACCTGAGGAAAAAGCAGCACTTCGAAAGCTACCATTTCCAAGTAAACCTATTGGATTATAAACTCGTGTTGTGTGGTTTTAAATATGGATAATGTCTGTTCCAAATCACTGTGATCAAAATCAGCAGAGAGATTCATCAGATTTTAGAAGTATACATTCATTTTCAAATAAAGATTCATAGAACATAGAACAGTGCAGCACAGAACAGGCCCTGAAGCCCACGATGTTGTGTCGACCACTGATCCTCATGTATGCACCCTCAAATTTCTGTGACCATATGCATGTCCAGGAGTCTCTTAAATGTCCCTAATGACCCTGCCTCCACAACTGCTGCAGGCAACACATTTCATGCTCTCAACTGTGTAAAGAACCCGCCTCTGACATCCCCTCTATACTTTCCTCCAACCAGCTTAAAACTATGACCCCTCGTGTTAGACATTTCCACCCTGGGAAATTGAGTCGATAGCCAGAGATTATCTATGTCTCTCATTATCTTTTATACCTCAGTTAAGTCCCCTCTCCTTCTCCTTTTCTCCAATGAAAAAAAAAGTCCTAGCTCAGTCAACCTCTCCTCATAAGATAAGCCCTCCAGTCCAGGCAGCATTCTGGTAAACCTCTCCAAAGCATCCACATCTTTCTTATAATAGGGTGACCAGAACTGGATGCAGTATTCCAAGTGCAGTCTAACCAAAGTTTTATAGAGCTGCAACAAGATCTCACGATTCTTAAACTAAATCCCCCTGTTAATGAAAGCCAAAACACCATATGCTTTCTTAATAACCCTGTCCACTTGGGTGGCCATTTTAAGGGATCTATGTATCTGCACCCCAAGATCCCTCTGTTCCTCCACACTGCCAAGAATACTATCCTTAATCCTGTACTCAGCTTTCAAATGCTTTGCTGAAGTCCATATATACCACATCCACAGCTCGACCTCATCAACTTTTCTAGACATATCCTCAAAGAACTCGAAGGTTTGTGAGGCATGATCTGCCCCTCACAAAGCCGTGTTGACTGCATTTAATCAAGCCATGCTCTTCCAGATGGTCATAAATCCTATCCCTCAGTATCCTTTCTAACACCTTGCAGTCGACAGATGTGAGACTGACTGGTCTGTAATTGCCGGGGATTTCCCCATTTCCTTTCTTGAAGAGGAATTACATTTGCCTCTCTCCAGTGGAGAGCAAGGATGAAAAGATCTTCACAATTGGCGAAGCAATTACATTTCTCATTTCCCAAAGCAGCTGAGGACAAATCTGGTCCGGGCCTGGTGACTTGTCAATATTAACGTTTGACAAAATTTTCAGCACATCAGCTTCCTCTATCTCTATCCATTTCAGCATACACACCTGCTCTTCAAACGGTTTCATTCACTGCAAAGTTCATTTCTTTTGTAAAGACAGAAGCAAAAAACTCATTTAGGGCTTCCCCTACCTCCTCAGACTCCACACACAAATTCCCTCTGCTATCCCTGATTGGCCCTACTCTTTCTTTGACCATTCTCTTATTCCTCACACAAGTGTAAAACGCCTTTGTGTTCTCCCTAATCCGTTCTGCCAAGCCTTTCTCGTGCCTCCTCCTGGCCCTCCTCAGACCATTTTTAATCTCCTTCCTCGCCTGCCTGTAATCCTGTAGAGCTGAGCTTCCTCCACCTCATGTAAGCATTTCCACATGACATTCATGCTACTATGAGTAAATAATTATTCAGTTATTTTAATCAGTTTTTGCAGCATGTAAAGATGCCCTTCAGCCAATCAAGTCCACTTCACTTCTCAAGTATCTATTTTAAAACCTTTTACCAGCACTTTGGTTATGCTACTTCAAGTGTTCATCTAAATAGTTCTTAAATGTGTTGAGGGTTCCCTCCCCCCACCATATCACACTTTTAGGCAATGCTTTCCTGATATCCACAACCCTGTGCCTGAAGAGAGATTGCCTCAACTCCCTCTGACATTCCTGATCCTCCAATGAAATAGGCCTTTGGTTGTTGACCCTTGGGGAAATTAATCTTGGCATATACCCTGTCTATCCCCTCAGAACTTCATATGCATCAACCAGTGGGGCGGGCCCAGGGGCGTGGCCTGGAGGGACCCACGTGAGCAATTTGAATTCTTGTGCGGGGGGAAGAGAGGGGCGTGGCCTCGTGGCCGCAAAGTGTCGCGCGTGACTGCGATTCTGCTTTACGGGAGGCGGGCAGTTTGAACCAGCGGAGGAGTTGACGGAACGGCGTTGGGCTCGGGATCGTGGTCGTGACTGTAGAGCTGAGCCCCGGGCTCGGGCGCTGGTCGTGAGTGTTGATAAATCAGCCCGTGGATTTGTGTTTCCCGTTCCGGCTGTAGACGGTGCAGGATCACTCGGCATTGAGGCCGGTTCGGTGTGACCGCGCGGGGCCCGTTGCCAGGGTAACCGCCTGGGTCAATAACGGTCATCCTGCAGCCTAACCCGAAGGAAACTTGAACAAACCCCCATCAAAAGACACCTGAAATGAGCCCTCCCTGCAATAAACACTCTCTTGCAAATGCTGCCCTCCCCGCAATAGACCTCCATCAACTCCTAGCTTGTGTAACTCTTACAATAAATCCTCCCTCATTTTCCCCACAATAAACCTCCCGCAATTAAACTCCATCGCAATAAACAATCGCAAACGAAATCCAGCAATAAAAACGTTCAGCGGCGAACCCACATAACCTTCTATGTGATGAACCCCGCAGCAAAAAAATCTCTATAGTGAACCATCCCTGCAATAAACACTCCCACAATGTATCTCCTTCGCAATAAACCCTCCCCGCACTGATTAAACCCCATAGCAATCACCCCGCCACGACTTCCCTATTAACTCCGTCATATTAAATAATTAAATACACACATACATTCCTCTACTGCACACTGTTATTCTTCCCTCAACCAGCCGTAAAATAAACCCCTCGTATTAACGCACCTTGAATCCACCCCAGTGGTGCCCAATCACGCTGTAAATAACGCCCCCTCCAACTAGCCGTGTTGTTTTAAACTAGGTTTAGATTAGGAGTTGGCTTCAATTTCACATCTGCAATTGACGCTGTTGTTCACACGTGCGTAGTTTTCATTGAAATTCAATGATGAAAGATTGTTCTGGTTAATATTGACAAGCGTTCAGCTTCTATCTGGGTAAATCGTATTTTTGTTTAGGTTGGTTAATAGTGAATGTAAACTAGTTGTTAGATTTTTTAACTAACCAATGCTGGAGATCATAGCGGGTCAGACGGAAAGAGTAAGTTAACGTTTCGAGTCTAGATGACCCTTCATCAGAGCTTTGGATGCTGTCTGACCCGTTGTGACCACCAGCATTTCTTGTTTTCAGTACGTATTCTAGCAATTGCAGTAATTTGTTCCTCCTTAGATCTTAAATCGGTGTCACACTTTCCGTTTACTTTTCCAACATGTAACATCTTATTTCCAATAAATTTAAAATACTTAATGCAAAAGGCATAAACAAAGCGATGATTTCATCTGTACCCTGCTCTTAAATTGCCCTTGTTTTGTTTGGACTTTGCAAGATATGGCGAATTTCAGTCCATGATTTTATATTTTTATTATGCTGTGCAGTTGTCAGACCTTTTCAAGGTTTTGCAAATTGAATAAAGAAGCAAATTCACACATGCTACCATATAAAATAGTAGCCATTTGGCCTTTTTAGCTTGTCCTGAAATTCACTAAGATCATGGCTAAATTTCTCCCTCAACTTCATCTCCTTTGTTTTGTCCCACACTCCTTTCAGGCCTTCTGGCTTCAAGTGTAGTCTACCTGGTGTGACATTAATTGCTGGACTGAACTACTTTCCCTGCCTTTGGTAAATGACCTGTGCTGGATCTAATCAACTTTTGAATGGTCCCTTTGGAAATTTTCACTCCTGCCTTAATCCTTAGATTTGATGTGTAGTGCTACATTTCCTAATTATTCATGAAATGCCTGAATTTTTAGTTTGGAACTAAGGGTCATTGTCATTCATTAGAATGTTGAGAATGTTATGACAACTTCAGGCATTCTGTGGTTAAATTTCTAGTAGTCTGAAGAGTGTTGGATGGTGATGAAATAATCCATTTTTGTGAGAGTTCAGAGGTCCAATCCAAGCTTCATCCACCATCAGTCTGGGATGTCATAAGCAGTTCTTTAATTTGATTAGTTTGTTGTTTATTACAAGTTGTTATTACTGGCTGTTGTAATTCTTAATCTCACTGCTCAGGTGGTGATTTTTCTTGACTTTTCATTCTGAAATTGAGCCCTTGGTGGTTTGCATGGAAGTTGTCCATCTCTTTTATTAATCTCTTTTCGGATAATGACTTGAGTTCATTTGTACAAGATGCCAATAACTTGCACAATCACTTATCAGATTATCAGGTCATTGCAACTTTCTGTAGCACTTGTAGGTTCCACATTATGTAATTTGTTTGATCTGAGCTAAAATGCTTATCCATCAGGAGCTGTGTAGCAGTCAGCGACTAGAAGTGTGCAATATTGCAGGTCTCTTATAGTTGAAGGGTTACCAGTGCAAGTTTTTGACTTATTTCAACCGAGATGATGGCAGTTTGCATACTAACAACCAGCTAGAAGTATTCATTTTCTTTCTTCCCATTATACTGGAGACTCAGTTTAGTTTCTGCACTTGGGGTGAGCTTCATTCCAAAAGAGTCTCGACCTTATCTTTGGCTTGATTTTTGGTTCTTCGCATTGAGCAACCTCACATGGGTTTGCAAAACTCAGATATTATGTGTACTATATGAGAATGGCGACATTACACACTGTTTCTGTACCTCGGTACAAGTGACAATATTAAATAAATCAAATCATTCACTTGATGTTTTCCTTCTGCAGTTATTGCTCCATGCCAATTTTTTACCTTGAGACTTGACAGTATCAGTCTGCTGTAGAGTGGAGAGTAATTCTTCAGCAACATTGTCCAGCATTTCCAGAAACTATCTCGATAAGTTTTTATTTTCAAGCAAAATAGTTGCCTTCAAAGTGGTTCAGAATCTTTCAATTAGTGCACTGCTTAATTTCATGCTGGACATGCTACCTTGTCTTTTAAACGGTTTCCCGAGTATTCAAATGCATAACAAGGTTTTGATTTTTCTGCTGAACTTGCCCTTTCTGTTCATCATTGACCTGTACTTGGTAAGCTTGGGTTCCCTCTCAAGCTTTGTCATTTCTTTCAAAAATATCTTTCAGCTTATAATTAAACCTCAGAGCTTCTATACAATGTTAACAGCTTTTTTTGAGTAAGTTTCTATTTTCTCAGGTGTGTTCTCATGAATGGATCTCCTCTTCCTCAGACAATCCCCTATCATGTCTTCCTTCATTTGCCCAAGATTCAGCTAGATATATCAGTGTAGATATTCCTGCCTCTCAGTGAAGTTTAGAGTGCAACATGATTTGTAGCACACTTTGCCCAGCACTGATAAAAGACTTACTGCTCTTATTTTGATCGTCTTGTTCTGTGGCAGTCTCATCATTCAGCCATTCTGAATCGAAGAATTTCCAGTTCTCTCACTCACTCAAGTCTTTGGAAGAGCTGGTACTGAAATATTTAAAGCTCCAGTGACTCATCAGCAATAAGTGTTCTGCACCTAGTTAATGTTGATTGTTCTTTGCTAACTTTTACAATTGTTAGTTCTCTTGCAGCTATCAAAATTCCCTCCATCCCAGCTAGACACTCAGTTGTGCCATGTCTTGTGTAAAATAGCTATTGCCCAATCCTTTGTTGAAATAGAATTATAACTGCCACAGAATACAAAGTACGGGTATTTATCTAAACATACGGCACAGAAGCAAATCTTTGGCCTAGCCAGTAACAGAGTCATAGAATTGTGCAACACAGAAACAGACCCTTCAGTCTAACTTATTCATGTTGACCAGACATCCTAAATTAATCCAGTCCCATTTGGCTTATAACCCTCCAAATCCTTCCTATTCATGTACCCATACAGATGTCTTTTAAATATTGTAATTACACCAGCCTTCACCACTTTCTCTGGCATCTCATTCCATGCATGTGCCATTCTCTGTGTGAAAAAGTCGCCCCTTTGGTACATTTTGAATTTTTCCCCTCTCACCTTATACCTGTGCCCTCTAGTTTTGGACACTCCTACCCTGGAATAAAGACCTTGGCCATTCACCTTATCTATGCCCCTCATAATTTTATAAACCTCTATAAGGTCACTTCTCAACCTCTGACGTCCAGAGAAAATAGCCCTTGCCTATTGAGTCTATGTTTATAATAAAACAAAGAATTACAGATTTTGGAGATCTGAAACACACAAAAACAGCAATTGCTGGAGAGATTCAGCAGGTCTGGCAGCAATTATGCAAAGAAAGTAGAGTTAGCATTTCGGGAATCTAGTCACCCTTCTGCAGAGCTAGAAGCAGCTAGGAAAGTGTAGTATTCATGCTGATGATGGAGGTGTAACGTTAAAAGATTAAATGAGAACATCTCTCTGGGTATTATATTAATATTAAAGGTTAAACTGCACTGAGTGAACATTCTTATTGTGGGTGGGGCCACAGTCAGGCAGAAATGCGAATGACTCCCACAACAATTTGACAGTCATTTGTTACCACTCTCCTGCTATTATCAAATTAAACTATCGTTCAATCTTTCATCCAGAAATGCTTACTGGTCATCCCCTGAAACTTGGTATGTTGCCTCTGCATTGTCTTGGGGAATTACTGAGTCACAAAATCGTCTGCATAACGATTCCCCAGGATTTGAGCATTAGCATTTGCATTATCTCTGAGGATGATCTCATCCTGCTATTGTACCTAGGATAACATGTGACTGTGAGTGGGTGTTGTCTTGAGTGGCATGTGACTGTGGAGGCGTGACCAGAGCACCTGTAAGCATTGTCAACTGACCTGTATAAAGGAGATGTATTTTCTTTGTTCAGGGCCTCACTTTGACCCAACTACGCATGCCTGCGAAGAGGGTCAAAGGGAGTGATCTAGCTCGTACAAGCTTTAATAAACTATAATTGTTTGAAGAAGTCGGTGTGTGTGAATTTCATCTTGTGTAAGAACACTCAGGAAAAGAACCCAACAGGGGCAGTGGGTAAGAAAGCAAGGAGCAGATAGGTGGAGTGGGAGCCCGGGGACACCGAGAAAGAAATAAGAAAAGTAGGTAGATAGTAAGCCAGGGAAGAAGAGAAGCTAGATAATAATTTAGGCAATGACAGTGACTGTGAATGGCTGAAAATTGTTTGGCTATTTGAAAGCAACCCATGTCTTTACAGAAACTGAGATGTGGAACTGTGTAATAAACATGGAAAGAGGTGTTCATGCTTCTAGATTATTAACTTGATATTGAGTCCTGAAGACTTTAATGTCTTTAAGCAGAGGTTGAGATGTTGCTGTTCTGAGTTCTGAAGAAGGGTCACTGGATTGGAAACATGAACTCTGTTTTCTCTGCACAAATTCTGCCAGACCTGCTGAGTTTGTCCAATAACATTTGTTTTTGAATGCCAGCTTTTATCCTGCTCTTAAGCCTTCACTTCTGTTTCCCCAGCTAAACTTGAAATCATAGCTTTCTTTTCCTCTCTTTGTGTACCAGAATAGTTTCCCCTTAATTACTATTATTCACTTTAACATTCCCTGTGGTAGTGAGTTCTACATGATCTCCACTTTTTGGGTGAAGTAGTTTCTTATGAATTTCCTTTTGCACTTCCTGATGATTATCTTAAATTGGATACCTCAAGTTTTGCCTTCCTCACAAGAAGAAACATCGTCTCTGTTTCCACTCTGTCAAAGATTTAAAGATTTCAGGTCATCTTTCAACATTTTTGAGCGAAGAGACTTACCCTGTCAATCTTTTCGTTTTCTATCTGTTTCTGATATCATCCTTCTAAATCAATTTCACCATTTTTTAAAAAAACTAGATTAGATTACTTAGAGTGTAGAAACAGGCCATTCAGCCCAACAAGTCGACTCTGACCCTCTGAAGAGCAACCCACCCAGACCCATTCCCTACATTTACCCCTTCACCTTATACTCTGGGCAATTTAGCATGGCCAATTCACATAACCTGCACATTCTTGGACAGTGGGAGGAAACCCACGCAGACATGGGGAGAATGTGCAAACTCCACACAGAGAGTCGCCTGAGGCAGGAATTGAACCCGGGTCTCTGGTGCTGTGAGGCAGCAGTGCTAACCACTGTGCCACCGTGTTTGATCTGTACAGCTTCAGTAACCCTTAATGCTTTTGCCTAGCAAAATATCATCCATCACAGTTTTAATATTTTCCCAGATTTCAACTGCCCTTTTGTGTGAAGATGTTTTTCTGTCCTTTACTGTAACAGCCCAATGGTAATTTCAGAGTTATGACAGTCCTGGCTCCCACACCAGCGAAATCTTTAATTCTCTCTACCCAATTGAAATCTTTAAATGTTTCGACCATCTCAGAGCACTCATTCTTCTGCTTTCAGGTGAATGTACTTCACCTCATAATTTAACCCTTTTATTTGTGTATCAATCTGATGAACCGATGTTGTACTTTCCCTTCCAATTCAATATATCCTTCCTGAGATATATAGTACTGTAAACTGTATTTAGTATTCTGGATGTGTTCTAACAAGATTTGCTGTAATTATCATATTTAACTTTCATGCTTTTATTTCTGTGCATTTTGAAAAGGTGTATCACTAAATGGCTTCAATGCAGTGTGACCCTCGGCTGCTGCTGGAAGAACAAGTGAGGAAACTCTCAGAAGACCTTTCTCAGTGTCAGGTGAGTTTGTTTGCTTAGTGTGGTTGTTGTCCCCACTTTTGATCAATTACGGTCCACTAGAGATTGAAATTTTGGGGTCTATTGCCTTTTAGTTCATTGTTATCACCAAGTGAGAATTCCCAATTTGTGCTGGTTTCAGACAAAATATCCCAGATTGTTGAGTTCCAGGGAAGGACAGATGAACTAGTTCTGCTTCTTTATTCACCCTTGGTTGGATGCTTTCCACTGGATTCAAATAAACTTATGTGTAAAAGGGCGAAAATGTGTTGCTGGAAAAGCGCAGCAGGTCAGGCAGCATCCAAGGAGCAGGAGAATCGATGTTTCGGGCATGAGCCCTTCTTCAGGAATCCCCTTATGTTTAAAAGGGGACAGGTTAATTAACCAGCTTTCCAGAATTTACAAAAAAAGACTGTTTTTATTAAATATTACATGTCAGAAGCAATACATATATGCACAGTTTTAGAAAGAAGAGGCGAGTCCAAAAGGCAAGATTTAAAAAAAAAGATTGTATAGATCAGTCTCTGAATTGCTTATAAACACAGGAGTGTAGGAACAGAAGTAGGTCACTCAGCCCCTCAAGCCTGCTTTACCATGCATTTAGATCATGGCTGATCTGTGGCTTCACTCTGTATATCTGCCCCTGGCCAGTATCTCTTAATATCTTTATATCGCAATAGCTTAACAAAAATGTATTTGCCTCATATTTAAAATTAGCAATTGATCTAACATTCATTACTGTTTGTTGAAGAGAGTTCCAAATGTTTCCCACCCTTTGTGTAGCGAAGTGCTTCCAAACATCTCTGCTGAAGAATCTGCCCCTAATTTTCAGACTATGTCCCCTAATTCTAAAATACCAGCAAGTGGAAATAGAGTCATAGAGATGTTCAGTACGGAAACAGACCCTTTGATCCAACTTGTCCATGCCGGCCAAATATTCTCAACTAATGTAGTCCCATTTGCCTGCACTTGGCCCGTATCCCTCTCAACTCTTCCTATTCATATACTCATCTAGATGTCTTTTAAATGTTGTAATTGATCCAGCCTCCACCACTTCGTCTGGCACCTCATTCCGTACGCACACTTCCCTCTGCGTGAGAAAGTTACCCCTTAGGCCCCTTTTAATTTATCTTTATCTACCCTGTCTTTTCCTGTTAATATCTTGTACACCTTAATCTTCTAAATTCTAAAGCAAACATGTGTAATTTGCATAATCTCTCCTCATAACTAAACCCCTGATATCCAGGTAAAATTAGATAAACAAGATTGTGACTGTTACTGGGTTGCACTGGTTGCATTCACGTTGGGAATTGAACAAACATTTTTTGAGATGTTTGGATTTTAGGTTCCTTTGTCCAGATTCCATTTTTTAACTGGTTGGCAGCTTTTGTATGAGAGTATGTTTGCTTCTTTACCTGCAATGCGAGTGTACTTTTCAAATTGTGATTAACACAGCATACCAGACGCTCTCAAGTTCCCTAACGAAGTAATATTAACACACCGACTACTAAGGAAGCTCTCTTTTAAACCCTCTTTTGTATAATTCTGTAAGTGGAAACCACAAAATGTCTGTAACTGGTAGCTCTCAGGGTAGGGCAAGGAATAGTCAACTTTCTCGCCAAGTCAATCTCTTTCTGAAGTTGATACCTTGAGGAGTCATATTCCTTTGGTCCCACAAAAATGACTTTTTGTTTTATTTAAGCTAGTCTATATGTTGCCTGTTTTACTTAATATGTATTCCAATATGTAATTTGCTTTCCTGATAAACTACTTTTCAGATTGAAATGGGACCTTGATCATTTGGGCCAATGAGCTGAGAAGTGGCAGATGGAGTTTAATTTAGATAAGTGTGAGATGCTGCATTTTGGGAAAGCAAATCTTAGCAGAACTTGTACACTTAATGGTAAGGTGCTAGGGAGTGTTGCTGAACAAAGGGACCTTGGAGTGCAGGTTCATAGCTGCTTGAAAGTAGAGTCGCAGATAGATAGGATAGTGAAGAAGGCGTTTGGCATGCTTTCCTTTATTGGTCAGAGTATTGAGTAAAGGAAATGGGAGATCATATTGCCGCCTTATAGGACATTGGTTATACCACTGTTGAAATATTGCATTCAATTCTGGTCTCCTTGCTATAGGAAAGATATTGTGAAACTTGAAAGGGTTCAGAAAAGATTTGGAAGGATGTTGCCAGGATTGGAGGATGTGAGCTATAAGGAGAGGTTGAATAGGCTAGGGCTGTTTTCCTTGGACCGTCGGAGGCTGAGGGGTGACCTTAAAGAGGTTTATAAAATCATGAGGGCCATGGATAGGATAAATAGACAAAATGTTATCTCTGTGTGGGAGAGTCCAGAACTAAAGGGCATGGGTTTAGTGTGAGAGGGGAAAGATATAAGAGACCTAAGGGGCAACCTTTCCATTCAGAGGGTAGTACATGTATGGAATGAGCTGCTCGAGGAAGTGGTGAGGCTAGTACAATTACAACATTAAAAAGGCATCTGCATGGGTATATGAATAAGAAGGGTTATGAGCAGGGTGCTGGCAGGTGGGACTAGGTTGGGTTGGGATATCTGGTCAGCTGGACGAGTTGGACTGAAGGATCTGTTTCTGTGCTGTTCATCTGTATGACTCTAGTTATCTTGCTAATTTTTTAATATATCTGGTCAACCCTGAATATCAAATGAACATTTTTGTGACAAGCCAGTTTTCATTTTGTGTCAAATAAGTAATATTGCTTAATTCCATATGGACCATTCCTCTTGAATATTATGCAAAAGTTTTGTCACAAATACTTGATGAAATATAGAAAGATGGCAAAGTAGTAAGGTTGGTGAAAGTAATAAGGTTAGCAACTGACCAAGCTTAGTAGTTAACACAGCAGATCTACAAAAATTATTAGAATGATTAAAGTGGTGCAAATTTACAGAATTAAAATTAAACATGAAAATTACAAAAATCGAAAGAAACAATGGTGGGTGAGCAGAGTTCAATACAAATGGTCAACAACTGGAACATCTTAGTTTAAGAACCTGGGGAAATGAATTGTCAGAAGTGGTTACAACCACAAAGAAATTAGAGTTAGTACAGGTCAATCTCCTATAATGTGTGTTTCACCAACATGATTTAGCTGTAATGAATGCAATTGGTGACTAAGGGAACTTGCTTTTTAAAATGTGAGCTCCCGTTGGCTATTGCGCAATTCCATCCCTGGCACTAGGTGTTGTGGTGCACGGAGGACTGGACTCTACATCGACATCACATGGTCAGTTGGCTCGCATGCTTTGTGTTGAAGTGATTCATGGAAGTTATGGTGCTATACTCAGTAATTTTCAGTCTGGTTTTTTGCAAATCTCAGAGTTTTACATAAATATGGAAGGGCAAAGTTGCAAGAATGTCGACAGGAAGCATCCAGGTGAAAAAAAATCACGGGTGGTGACCAAAAGAAAGAGAGGCTATAACACTTGAACAGAAGCTAAATTTAATAAAGCGTTTCGGGCATAATGAAAGAGCATGTGATATTCTGATAAAGGAGTCTATGCCATGCATCCATTGGAGACAGTGCAGAAAGAATTAAAGCCAGCTGCATTGCTGGAATAAGTGTGAGTGCTGACAAGTCTCTGAGATCACGAACAAAGGAACACAAGATGTAGTGACTTCATGGTGTTTGGATAGAAGATCAATTGAGAAAGCAATCTGGGGCCACCTTTCTCACCATAAAGCTGCTTGAGTCCCATTGTGAAGACCTCTCCACAGCTGACCTACAACAACTTGTTGCTGTGGGGGAAATTGAAGCTCGAGATGAAGTCCAGGCTGAAACATCTCGAGAGCTTTCCAATTCTCTTTTCTCTTCAATTTTGAAGGATGTTGAGAAGCAGTTGCAGCTTTTAAAGACAATGATTACAATGCAGAATACAGCAGGATAGCAGTTCGTGACAAAGTCTTATCTGGCAACCTCTGTACAGTTTCTTCATGAAAGAAGAAAGATGGCAAAGCAGCAAAAACTAGATGCCTTTTTTAAGCCAACCACCAAGAAACAGTCTGAGGGCAATGAACGACAGCACCCACTTCTGGACTAAGTATTTTCTTTTGTTGTAACGCTGCACCCAGAATTGTACCTGAAAGTAATGATGCTATTGATGACCCCCTGCCCCTGTCCTAATACAGTACTGTAACAAAGCAAACTCAAACTGCTGAGTGTTAAATTTATTGCATTATTTCATTAAAATGTATAATTTTAACATTTACTTGACTGTACTATCGTTTATGTTAGGCTATTATTTTTGTTTCAACTTTTACTGATATTTTTTGTGGTCAGCCCCAAACTGTGTTTTTCCCGTAGGCTCTGTTACTTCTATGACGCGATTTTTTGTAACAGGATGTCGCATGAATGCAAATACCGCATTATAGCAGAACAGACTGTATAGCAATTGTTACAACCAGTCCCTGGGTGAGCTTCCCCAATTTATTACGGTTCCAGATGGGATACTCCAAATAGCCAAGCAGTTGGGTGAGGAGGAATTAATTGGCTCCCTTTATTTACCTTCCCCCCTCAGTTGGTTGCAACAAGATTAATTTAAAAAGCATTCGTTCCCTTGTGGATATCTCTCACCCAGATTAAACAAATTCAAGGTTTGAAAGGAGCCAATTTAACTAAGCTTTCTTGAATTAACATCGGAAGTATTTTAGTTACTAAACATTAGAAGAAAAAATAGCCAATGACACGCACACAGATTGAGGCGAGCCCCAAAAGGATAAAAGTTGCATGCTGTGAAGACTACACAATGGGACGCTATGATCATTATACTGAGTGATATTACTGCAGATATTGGTCGGCAAGTGGTAGATTTTGGCTTTACTAGTCAGCTGATATTGGCTTGCAGCAGTCAGAGTGAGAGATTTTCTTTATCCTTTTTTATTTGCGCTACAGTGATGTTTAAGACTGTCCTTCAGTTGTGACCTTCACAGCGCTTTACTTCACATGGACGGGTTGCCATTGGTTTTTAAATCTTGTATATTCCTGGATGACTAATATTTAAGCATGCCCTTCAGTTCGTGTCCACAGTCTAGAATATAACCCACCAGCAATGTTTTCCTACTACTAAGATGTAATTTGATTGCTTTGCACATCTGCCGTTTTAGTCCTCTCTCTCTGTGAAGTTTCCGTGGCACTCGACAATTTGCAACATTCTAGAGGTTTACATTGAGAATCTTTCATTTGTCAATGATGTCCATGCTTAGAAGTTCCATTAGCCAGGTTTGTCTTGCAATACAAAACACATTCGGCTTCTAATTCATTGTTGTTACACAATTGGAAAGCATGCATTCTGCAACTGTAAATAATTGCTCACTATAAGAGTGACTGGAAGTTCGAAAGAATTAGCAAGACTAATTTGGGTTATCTAGTTGTTATGGGCAGAAATATGCTCTGCGATGAAAGTGAGCATCCAAAGAATAGAACATTTGTGAAATGTCCTGGAGAATTTAAGGTGGCATGGTGGCTTAGTGTTTAGCACTGCTGCCTTACAGTATCAGGGACTCAGGTTCAATTCCAGCCTCAGCCAGATCTGTCAGTGTGAGGTTTGCGCATTCTGTCCATGTCTGCATGGGTTTCCTCCCAGAGTCCAGAGATGTGTAGGTTAGGTGGATTGGCCATGCTAAATTGCCCATAGTGTCTGGGGATGTGTAGGTTAGCTGGATTAGCAATGGGTAATGCAGGGTTACAAGGATAGAGTAGGGGGATGAGTCTGGGTGGGATGCTCTTTGGAGAGTTGGTGTGGACTTGTTGGGTCAAATGGAGGGCTTGAAGGATGGAGTGGATCAATTGGAGAGAATACAAGCAATGATGAAGTTCTTAGATTGGTGGAAGGGGAAAGATCATTAATGAATATGTAATCAAAACAAGGTTGCATTGTCCGTATTCTAATGCATGAGAAATTGATGTAGAAGCTGCCTGTTGAAAGAATAGGAATGCAGAGCAAGAAAGAGGAAGAAGATAATATGAGGCAACTTGCAGTTGCCAATGGGTGGGTTCAACATGTAACTAAGGGTGAAAGCATAAGACTGTGAAAATTGGGACAGTGAGCAGTGCATCTGCTGTTGGGCAGATAAATATCATGTAAAAACATAACTCTATTTCTGAACCGATAAGTAAGTTTGGGAAAGTCTTTGCTTACTTACCTGCATAAGAGAGACTTTTAGCCTACAGTGTTTGCAAGACTGCTAACACTTGATTTAATCTGTTATTTAAGATTGAGTTTTGTTCATAAAAAAGTGGCAACTACTGATAAGATGTAAGTTATGAACTGGAATTAGAACTTTATCCCCTTAATCCTACACATGTACAGACACCCACTCACAACATGAAAGACCAGTCTCTGCAGAGGTGATGGGTTTTAAAAATGAAAAGGCAAAACAGAAAATAATATTCAATGGGCCTGCAAAAACAAAGGATAAAATGTGATAGCTACTTATGTCTGCTGAATTTCCTTTTGATGAAGCTGAATTCTGATAGTTGTAGATTGGAATCAGAACTGAACATTTATCATGTCCTGAGAGTCTTCAGTGTTAACTTTGGATCCCGTGAAGTGTCATAGCCTCCGGTCTAATATAGGTAAAGAAACCACCTGCTGATTACTATTTATTACTGCCTGTTTTTGGCTGATGAATCAGTATTTATCCATGTTAAACAGTATTTGAAGGAAGTACTGAGGATGGCACTGATGCAGAGTGTACTCTGGTAGGATCTTTAATATCCATCAACAAGATTGATTTGGGAGCAGCAGTAATGACCAGTCGAGTCATGAAGAAAATAGCTGCTGGGCTGGGTTTGTGACAAGTGGGAAGAGAATCAATAAGATGGAAAAAACATACTTGACCTTATTCTCATGCATCTGCCTGTCATAGATGCATCTGTCCAGGCCAATTTTGGTGAAAATGAATACTGCACAGACCTTGTGGGAATGAAGTTCCAGTTTCATATGGAGGGAAGGTTGGTTCATATTTTATGGCACCATCACCATGCTAATTGGAGTGGACTTCATATAGATCCGCTAAGTCAAACTTAGCATCCATTGAATAGTTATGGATCATCAACAGCTGAATTGTACTGGAATGCAATCTGCAGCCTCAAGACCTGCATGCCCCCCATTTTACTAAAAGCATTAAGCTAAAGGATGAACTCTGTTTCAATGAAGAGTGCAGGATAACAAGCCAGGGGTAACACTAAGGATATCTATAAATGAGGTATCAACATGGTGAAGCTACTAAAGAGGACTGAAATATGTTCGGTCTAGTTTTCCTTGTCGCAGTATGGATCTCAGCGGATGGTGCATGGTCGTGAATTCTGGAAAAGGAAGTCAATATGTCTGCATACTGATTGATGTGGGTGAACTGTCATCAGTGGATCAACACTCATTCAATAAAGAGTGAAAAAGACATTGGAGAAACAGCTCCAGGCATTCATGAAAATGAGGTGTCAACCTCGTGACTCTATAAAATCTGACGAGTGCCAAATAGCGTACTCAGCAAGTGGTAGATAGAGCTCTTTCATTCCACAACCAAAGGAACAGATCTAACCTCTACAGCTCTGCCACATCCAGTCATAAATGTTGGTGAACAATTATAGTCCAATGGAGGAAGAGGCTTCAGTTTTTGGAGGTCAGTCATCTCAGCTCCAGGATACCTCAATGGGAGTTCCTCAGGGATGTGTCCTAAGCCACACCATCTTCAACTGCTTCATCAATGATCTTTCTTCCATTGGGTTAGAAGTGGTGATGTTTTCTGATGAATGCCAAGTGTCATCACCGTTTGCTTCTCTTCATATACTGAAGCACTATTTGCTCCTCCTCAAACACTGACATAGTCGATATTCCTGTTTTGAGGTGACAAGCAGCAAGGAACATTTGGACTACACAAATGCCCGGCAACACCATCTTCAGCTGAAGAGAAACTATCAACCTTTGACATTCAATGGCATTGCCATCATAGAGTCCCCTACTGACAACATCTTGGGGGTTATAATTGATCGGAAACTGAACTGGATTAGCCATATAAAAAATACTGGAACGCCCTTCCTAATGGCATTGAGGTCTACTTATAACAAATGGACTGTAGCAGTTCAAGAAGGATGCTCATCGCCACCTTGAGGGGATCTTGGAAGGGGAGTAAATGCTCATCCAGCCAGTGACGTCCATGTCCCATGAAGGATTTTGGAATAGCGTGATCATCCTTCACTGCGTGCTGAATCAAATTTCTGAAATTCCCTTCCGAACAGCACTGTGAGAGTAACTATGTCATATGTACTGCAAGCTGTTCAAAAAGACAGCCATTACCATGATTTCAATCACAATTAGATATGAGCAATAAATATTATTGTTTGAAATATCTCCCACTAGTGTTCCTTCTTGTCATAGAGTTTGTTTACGATGTGGCATGGTGGAATATCCTGACAACAACAATGCATCTCATTTAATCAGTGTTCATAACTGGTTTCTTTCTTCTGCTATCTGTAATGCCAACTTTGTTTTTAAATAGGGTTCCATATCAATTGCACAGCAGTTAAGCAACTATTTTAAGAAATTCAAAATTGTTAATAAAGCCTGGCTTTATGTTTAGGTCAATTTGTCAGTTTTACTATTTTTTGATGTTACTGCTGATTGTTCTAGTCAAATCACAATATTTTTCTTGGATTAAAGCAGACTCATTTGAAATCAAATAATGTCCAAAGTTAACATGTAGCACAGACTGTTACTGTTGATTTTAAATTTCTGAAGTTCGCAGTACCACGTTTTAAGATTACTTGTGGAATATATATAATGGAATGAGTTATCACTTGTATTTATTGAATCACAGGTGATTCTTTATTGATATTGGTGTTGTTTAGAGTTGTTGCATTTAACCTAATAACTTTGTTTTAGAGTAGGAGATAATACTCATTGAAATACCAGGTGCAAATTGAGACTTGAATGAAAATAAAAGTATTATTCCAAGTATTAAATTGATCAATTACTTCAGCCTATTTTCGCACTTTTTTAAAAAAACTTTTCTTTGTAGTGACTAAACAATTATTAATTTTCTAAGTCCGAAAATCTGTCTCTTCAGTAGCAATGGTTTTCATTTTGTTCTGCAGTAGCAAAATAAACAGACATTATTGCAGTACTGTAATGATTTGTATATTTGTCTCCACTCTTGTAACAACCCTAAAATAAGCATCTAAACATTGGATTGAAAGTGTTAAGTCCTCGTTTAGACAAGTTGCAATGTCAGTGCTTACCAAACATTTGGTACATGAGAAGGAAAACTAAAAGTTCTAAAAAGTAAGATTTAAGTTAAATGAATGACAGTAGCATCCATTACAATCTGAAGAGAAGAGCCAAGTGTGGAACTTGAGTATTTTCAGCATCTATTTCAATATTTGTTTAAATGATGATTGTCCTGCTATTTGCTGAAGTTTGATCCTCTTATCAACAGACAGGATGCAGATTGAATGCTATGCATAGCATAGACCCATTGCTTTCCGTCTATACTTTTTTTAAAAATGTGATATTTTTATTTTTGGCAAAAATACGCAGATTACATGACTTGAACAAGCTAAGTGGGGTGGCACAGTGGCACGTGGTTAGCACTGCTGTCTCACAGCACCAGAGACCCCGGGTTCAATTCCTGCCTCAGGCAACTGTCTGTGTGGAGCTTGCACATTCTCCCTGTGTCTGCATGGGTTTCCTCCCACAGTCCAAAAATGTGCAGGTTAGGTGAATTGGCCATGCTAAATTGCCCTTGGTGTTAGTTGTAGGGGAATGGGTCTGTGTGGGTTGCTCTTCGGAGGGTCAGTGTGGACTTGTTGGGCCAAAGGGCCTGTTTCCACACTGTAAGTAATCTGAACCTAAATCTATTCAAATTATTTTTCTTCATTTCAATCACTGACTGGAAGTCTCCGTGTTCTAGAGTTTGTTATCGCATAGTAATGCTCAGGGAAATGACCTGTGCATTCATTTGTGTGTAATTTCTTCTGACTTGGAAGGTCATTCTCATAGATGTCTTATAAATTTAATGTTCAATTGTTCCCCATGCAGCAGTCTTTCTTCCATGATGCCACGATGCTTATTCAATGCAGATTTGCACATTCTAAACACACACACTTGTTTTACCTTGGAATTCTCAAGCTGCATTATTCACAGTACAACCTCTATTCTTTAGTAACTTTGGCCCTGCAATTTCTATGCAGTGGTGAAAAATATATTAATTGTGACTGATTTGCGATGACGCTTAGAGTATTGAAATAAAGTATATTTCAAGTCATTCATAGAATTTAAAAAATAACTTGTATTTTTACTCTTGGCATGATATGAAAGACATCATTCCTAAAATCTCTTTTCTATAAACTTCTATTCTTAAATGGATTTTATTTATCTAGGATTTGTGACAAAACGTGTTTTTTTTTGAAAAGGTAGTACAAATTATTGGTTGCCATTCAACAAGTATTCTTTCAGATTTTTTTTCATTCATGAGATTTGGGCTCTGCTGGCTAGGTCACGTTTATTGCCCATGCCTAATTGTGATTGAGATGATGGTAATGGCTGCCTTTTTGAATGGCTGCAGTACATATGATATAGTTACTCTCTCAGTGCTTTTAGGAAGGGAATTTCAGGATTTTGATTCAGCACACAGTGAAGGATGATTATATGGTTCCAAGTCAGGATGTCTGATGCTTGAAGAGGAACTTTGTGGTGTTGATCGTGGTGTTCCAGTGCATCTGCTACCTTATCTGTCTAGGTAGTAAAGGTCACAGGTTTGGAAGGTTCTGTTAAAGAAGTGGTGTCGTTGGTGGGAGGAGTGAATGTTCAAGACATTAGATAGGATGTTAGTCAAACCAGTTGCTTTGTTCTGGTGTCAAGTTTCACCCATCTCAGCAAGTGAACAGTATTCACCTACATTCCTAACTTGTCTTGTAGATGGTGGACAAATGTGAAGAAGGATTGATGTGAGTTGCCTGCTTCAGAATGCCTGACTTCTGACCTGTTCCTGCAGCCGCAGTATTTGTATGTGTGGTACAGGTCAGTTTCTGGTCAATGGTAACCTGCAAATGTAGATTGTGGGAGTTCAGTGATGGTAATGTCATTGAATATCAAGAGGCAATGGTTACATTCACTTTTGTTTCAGATCCTTGTTCCCTGGCATTTGTGTGGCATAACTGTTACTTACCACTCATTAGTCTAAGCCTAAACATTGTCATGCCTTGTTGCATTTGGAGGTGCGCTGCTTCAATATCTGAGGAGTTGCTGCTGAGCATTGTGCAGTCTTCAGTGCACATCACAGTTCATCATCACTGAGCATATGATGGAGAGAATGTCATTGATTAAGCAGCTAAAGATGGTTAGGCTGAGCATGCTACGTTGAGGAACTCCTGCAGTAATGCCCTGTAGCTAAGGTGTTTGATTTCCAACAACTACAATCATCTTCGTATTTTCTCTGAAGTATGACTTTAACCAGAGTAGAGATTTCCCCCTAATTCCCATTGACTACAATTAGATTTTCTTGTTGCAATACAAGTGTTGCCTTGATGTCAAGGGCAATCATCTTAATTTCCCCTCTTGAATTTACCTCTTTTGCCAATGTTTGCACCAAGCTTTAATGAGGTCAGGAATTGAGAGGGCCCTGTGTAACCCAAACAGATTGTCACAGCACAGGGTATTGTTGAGTATGTGCCTCTGCGTAGTAACACCTTCCTTCGCTTTGTGGCAATTGGCTGATTTGTTTTGTTGTGCATCTTGTGGGCAGGTTGTACATGGGCAGTTTTCCACGTATGTTGGGTAGATATGCATGTTGTAACTGGCATCTATCTGGTAATTGTTGAAGATCGTGTATATATTTAATTTGACTGAATGCTGCTATCTGATCACGTCTGAACTTCGACACCAATTCTGTGTTCCTGAGAGGTTCTTGATTCCCTTTGACCAAAATGCACTGATCTCAACCTAAATATTTTCAAATCCACTACCCTTTTGTTTGACAATTTGTCCTAAGATTATGATATTGAGTTCTGAATTTCCCCAGCAAGATGAAATAGCCTCTGAACACTAATCTTGTCAAACCGTCTCAGACATTTGAGCGTTTCAGTAGAATCATCTCCTATTTTTCAAAACTCCAAGACTAGGGGCCCATTCCATCCAGTCTGTCTTCATAGTGTAGACCTGTCATCGCAGGAATCAGTCTGATCTTTTGTTATTGCACTTCCTTTAAGGCAAATAAATCCTTTTATTTTCTACACAGACCCTGTATGTTTTGCGTATTCCTGGCTTGTTCTATTTTTTATTTTTGATTTTGGGTAAATTTGTGTTTACAATCGCTAAAGTTTGATTCGCTTTTACCAGCAATTAGAAACAATGTAAATGCCACCTGTTAAAGCTGCTCATGTCATCTCTTCAGATAAGCAAGAGCCACATTGGTATTGAATGGTCCCTTAATTTTCACTTTTGTCCAGTCCTTTGACTTCAGTGCATGTTGGTCAAAGAACAGATAAGATCAGGACAACATGTGACACACAACATAATTGGACCGTTCTTGGAATTGTTTTGCAATTTTTAAAATTTTTTAAAAAATTACAGTAACAGTACTAATTCTTATGTTTTCTGTGCAGGCTGATAAAGAATTTGTGTGGTCATTGTGGAAGCGTTTGCAGGTGGCAAATCCTGATCTCACACAGGCCATCAGCTTGGTTCTAGACAGGTGAGTGAAGTTTAAGATGCACATATGTTGTTACTCTCAACAGCAAATTCATGGGGCCAAGGATTTAGCTTACCAAGCCAAACTTACCATAGTGCTACCTGTTGCCCTTGCCCTGAACTTGCATCTGTTTTAAGATTCTCTTCATCTTCCCTTTGTCGACAGGGCTTTAAACAAAATAGAATTGGGGGTGGGAGAATGGTGAGGACCAGTTCAGGAGGAGGGAAATGCAGGCTTACAAATCAAAATAAAATCGTAGCATTGCAGAGATGTCCTGGAGCTGAGATGACTGACCTCCAACAAATATGGCCATCTCCCTATGTACCAGGTATGAATTCAACCGATGGATAGTTTGCCCCAATACCCATTTATTTCAATTTTTCTAGGGATCCTTAATGCCACACTCAGTCAAATGCAGCCTTGGTGTCAAGGGTTGTCATTCTCGCCTTGCCTCTGGAAATCAGCTCATTTGCCCATGTTTGAGGTCAGGATCTAAGTGGCCCTGGTGGAATGTAAACTGGTGTCAATGAACAGTTTATTGCTGAGCAGATACTGCTTGATATCACTGTTGATGACACCTTCCATTACACTACTGATGATAGTGTGGACTGATGGGGGTGGTAATTGGCCAGGTTGGATTTGTCCTGCTTTTTGTGTACAGGACATACTTGGGCAATTTTCCACATTGTTGGGTAGGTGGTAGTGTTATAGCTGTACTGGAAAAGCTTGGCTAGGGGAATGGCAAGTTCTGGAGCACAACTTGTCAGTTTTTTTTTGCTGGAATGTTGTCAGCGTCCATAATCTTTGCACTATCCAAAGCCTGTTTCTTGATATCATATGGAGTGAATCGAATTTGCTGAAGACTGATGTCTGTGATAGTGGTGACCATTGAAAGAGTCTATGATGGATCATGTACTTGTATTTTTGTACTTCTGTATTTTATAAATACAGTTTTATTTAATCTGTATAATAAACGAGTTCTTTTGCTAAAGGAATATTGACAACCCCTTGTGAATATGTTCTGTAACTGACACCACAGTAACCAAATTATAAAAGAAAGCTTATAATGTGACAAGCCAGATTTCATTTTGAGACCTGTCTTGTCCAGTATTACCATCAATTGGGTTCACATTAAAACGCATTGTACGTATACAACACAACACCACCTCCGTTGACCTTTCGATTGACTCCAGATCATCAGATTGCATATCTGATCTCCAGTATTGGAGTTTCAGAATTTTTTTTACTTCCTGTTAGGTGGTCTCATTGAAAATGTACAAAATACTTAGAGCGACTTCCAAGATAGATAGAGGTAAGGTGCTTCTCTGGTTGGGGAATCTAGAACCAGGGGCACAATTTAAGAAGGAGAAAGTGAGGACTGCAGATGCTGGTGTACCAGAGTCGAAAAATGTGGTGCTGGAAAAGCACAGCAGGCCAGGCTGCATCCAAGGAGCAGGAGAATCGACGTTTCGGGCATAAGCCCTTCTTCAGGAATGAGGCTGGTGTGCCAAGCGGGCTGAGATAAAAGGTAAGGGGGAGGGAATTTGGGGGAGGGGCGCTGGGAATACAATAGGCGGAAGGAGGTGAGGGGGAGGGTGATAGGCCGGAGAGGGAGTGGGGGCGGAGAGGTCGGGAAGAAGATTGCAGGTCAAGAGGGCAGAGTTGAGTCCGAGGGTTGGGACTGAGATAAGGTGGGGGGAGGGGAAATGAGGAAGCTGGAGAAATCTACATTCATCCCATGTGGTTGGAGGGTTCCTAGGCGGAAGATGAGGCGCTCTGCCTCCAGGAATCATGTGGCCAGGGTCTGGCGATGGAGGAGGCCAAGGACCTGTATGTCATTGGCGGAGTGGGAGGGGGAGCTAGAGTGTTCAGCCACGTGGCAGTTGGTTGGTCGGTGCGGGTGTCCCGGAGGTGTTCCCTGAAACGCTCCGCAAGTAGACGGCCTGTCTCCCCAATGTAGAGGAGACCACATCGGGTGCAGCGGATACAGTAAATGATGTGTGTGGAGGTGCAGGTGAATTTGCGACGGATACAGAAGGATCCACTGGGGCCTTGGAGGAGATGAGGGGGGAATTGTGGGCGCAAGTTTTGCATTTCTTGTGGTTGCAGGCGAAGGTGCCGGGAGTGGAGGTTGGGTTGGTGGGGGGTGTGGACCTGACGAGGGAGTCGCGGAGGGTATGGGTCTCACCTGAATGCTGATAGGGGTGGAGAGGGAAATATATCCCTGGTGGTGGAGTCTGTTTGGAGGTGGCGGAAATGACAAAGGATGATGCGATATATCCGGAGGTTGGTGGGGTGGAAGATGAGGACCAGTGGGGTTCTGTCCTGGTGGTGATTGGAAGGGCGGGGTTCAAGGGCATAGGTGTGGGAAGTGGAGGAGATGTGGTGGAGAGCGTCGTCGACCACGCCGGAGGGGAAATTGCGGTCTTTGAAGAAGGAGGCCATTTGAGTTGTTCGGTAGTGGAATTGGTCCTCCTGGGAGCAGATGCGGTGGAGGCGGAGAATTGGGAATATGGGATGGTGTTTTTACAGGGGGCAGGGTGGGAGGAGGGTTAGCTAGGTAGCTGTGGGAGTCAGTCGGTTGTAGTAAATGTCCATGTTAAGTCGGTTGCCCGAGATAGAAATGGAGAGGTCTAGGAAGGAGAGGGAGGAGTCTGAGACAGTCCATGTAAATTTGAGGTCGGAGTGGAAGGTGTTAGTAAAGTGGATGAACTTTTCAACCACCTTGTGGGAGCACGAGGTAGCGCCAATACAATCATCTATGTAATGGAGGAAAAGGTGGGGTGTGGTGCCAGTGTAGGTGCGGAAGCTGGACTGTTCCACATATCCAACGAAGAGGCAGGCATAGCTGGGTCCCATGCGGGTGCCCATGGCTACTCCTTTGGTTTGGAGGAAGCGGGAGGATTGGAAAGAGAAGTTGTTCAGAGTGAGGACCAGTTCAGTCAATCGAAGGAGGGTGTCAGTGGAAGGGTACTGGTTGGGTCGGCGGGGGAGGAAGAAGCAGAGGGCTTGAAGGCCTTCATGATGGGGGATGGAAGTGTATAAGGACTCGATGTCCATCATGAAGATAAGGCGTTGGGGGTAGGGGAAGCGAAAATCATGGAAGAGGTGGAGGGCGTGGGTGCTGTCCCAAATGTAGATGGGGAGTTCTTGGACTAAGAGGGACAGGACAGTGTCGAGGTATGCAGAGATGAGTTCGGTGGGGGAGGAGCAGGCTGAGATATTGGGTTGGCCGGGGCAGTATGGTTTGTGGATTTTGGGTTGGAGGTAGAAACGGGCGGTGCGGGGTTGTGGGACTATGAGGTTGGAGGCTGTGGCTGGGAGATCTCCTGAGGTGATGAGGTTATGGATGGTCTGGGAGATGATGGTGTGAGGTGGGGTCATGGTCAAGGGGGCAGTAGGAGGAGGTGTCCATGAGTTCGCGTCTAGCTTCAGCGGTGTAAAGATCGGTGCGTCAAACTACCACTGTGCCTACCTTGTCTGCCAGTTTGATGGTGAGGTTGGGGTTGGAGTGCAGGGCTGCGTGTTGTGAGGGTAAGAGGTTGGAGTAGGTGAGAGGGGTGGACAGGTTTAAGCGGTCAATGTCACGGTTGCAGTTGGATATGAAGAGATCGAGGGTGGGTAAGAGGCCAGCAGGATGGGATGTGTTGGAGGCAGGAGGCAGTGTCCAGGTGGATGGGGTGTATTGGAGGCAGGAGAAGGGGTCGTCAGAGGGTGGGCGAGCGTCCTTGTTGAAGAAGTAGGCGCGGAGGCGAAGGCGGCGGAAGAAATGCTCGATATCTAGTTGCTTGTTGAACTCATTTAAGAATAAAGGGGTGCCATTTAGAATGAAGATGAGAATTTTATTTTAACCAGGAACAGTGATGCTTTGGAATTCTCTATTTCAGTGGGTTGTGGAAGCTCAGTCTTATATTTAAAGTAGGGGTTGATACATTTTTTGTCTATTGATGGTGTGAATGGTTATGGTGATAATTTTAGTAAAAGGCTTTGAAGTGTTTGATTAGCCATGATTGTTTTAAATGGTGGAATATGCTCAACAAGTTGACCTACATCCATTTCTATGTTGTTGTGCAGTGGCAGAAACCACTGTTTTTGTTTCATGCCACAAATTATGCACCCTCGATACCCAACTTCATCTCCCAGACAACTATTGTCGTGAAAGCAGAATACAGCAGACATCGGAAATCTGAAATGAACTCAGGAAGTTTGGAAATACTTAGCAACTCTGGCACCATTGTGGAGAGGAACAGCGATATGTTTTAAGTCAAAAATGATCCTTTAGAGTTCTGAACAAGAGACCTATTTGACTCCAGTTGTTAATCCTGTTTCTCTCTACATGGACTACTTGTAATCTTGCAGTGCTATTTTTCTCCAAAATGAGCTTTAAATCACTTAGCTGTATCACCAACAAGGCAGTTTACTTTCACCTTCGTAATGTCGCTCAGTTCTACCTCTCATGAGCTCATCTACAGTCAAGATTGTCATCCTTGTCTTTGTTACCTCAAACTGAACTAATCCAGTGCACTCCTGACCAATCTCTCCTGTTCTACCTCCACAACTCTGGGATTATCTAAAACTGCTGCCTATCCCTAAATCTCAAACAGTCCCAAATTCATTTATCGCTCCTATGCTTTCTAACCTATACTGGCTTTTGATTAAACAATGCTGTGATTTAAAAACCTTCATCCTTGTTTTGCATCATTTTATAATCTCACCTATACCTATCTATTTTCTCCTTCCCCACAATCTTCAGATATTGAAGGTCTTTAATTTTGGCCTCATTAGTATCCTTGATTTTTAGTCAATAATAGTTGTGCCTTCAGCTACATTGGCCCTCAAGTCTAGAATTCCTTCATTAAACCTCTCTGCCCCTCGCTCAGTTTCCTACTTTTAAGGCATTCTTTAAATACTACCCTCATTTAACAAACTTATGTCTTAATGCCTTATTTTGTTTTGCAGTATTCTTGTGAAGCAGCTTGGAACATTTTACGATGATAAAGGCTTGTTTGTACAACTATTTTTGTAAACTAAATTATGTGTGAAAAGCACAAACTATTTTGTTCTTCAATTATCATTTTTTTGATAACTCATTCTGAAGAGGAATGACAGATTTGTGTTAGGTTATGTTTTGACAGGTACAGGCCAGCCTTGAGCAGCTATTATTCATTTCTGAACCCTAGTATTGAATGTTGGCTGTTATCAATCACCAGGGTTTAGGTTTTTGTTAGGCGGAGTCCAGATATATGTTTTTCTAGTTGCAGTTCTATTTCAACTTGCATATCATAGCTCTCCAACATGCTCGATTCTATGTTTTTTTTTCTCTCTCTCTCTTTTTATTTATAAAATCCAGACAAGTTCTCACCCAATTATCCTTCAATTATTAAGTAAACACCACCTGTTCCTGTGTCCCACTTGGTCGCTAGCATAACTTTCCAGACTCTCGTGGATGATAATGAGTCTTTGCCTGAAGAAAGCATTGCAACCAAAACATGTCTATGTGATATTTATACAAGGGCAATTCTGATTACAGGCAGATATAAGCAAAGATTATCCATTGTGACTCTTTTATGTGCCATGTAAAACCTAATGATTTTTAAAAATGGTGATTTTTTTTTTCCCAGGGACAAATGAAGAGAACCGAAAGATAAGAGTTCATGCTTTTAGTCTTTTATTGGACTTAACTAATATTTCAACCATGTTGATTAGTTTGCTAAGTAGTAACCAAATACAAGAAATAAAGAAAAGGTATTTTTGCATTTCATCACTAAGTGAACCTAAATTTGCTTGTGCAACATCTTTATATAATGCCATGCTTCTATCAGATGTGTAATATTACAGAAAAATTCCACAGTCACCCCTAGGTGAGCAGGTTATCGGTAAACAAGTGCTGCTTGAAGTCATTGTTGGTGGCATCATCTATCACTTTACTAATGATCAAGAAGGGTCTGGTGAGGTAATTGCCAAAGTTGGATTTGTTGGATTACAGGACACATCTGGGTAATTTTCCACATGGTCAGGTAGATGCCAGGATTTGGGTTATGCCAGGACCACTCAACTGCTGACTTTAATTCAAACATGGACAAAAAAAGGTGTATTTCAGAAGAGAGGTAAGATTGGCATCAAAGTTGCATTTGACCATGTCTGGCATCCCAAGCAAAAGTGGACACAGTAGGAAGCAGTGTTAAACTCTGCTTGTTGGAATCATAGACAGCACAAAAGAAAACAGGTGGAGATTAGTCATATCAACTCCAGGATTCCTCTGCAGAATTCTTGAAGGTAGTGTCCTTGGCCCGACCACCTTCAGCTGCTTCATTCTTGACCTTCCCTCCATTGTAAGATCAGAAGTGGGAATGTTCGCCATAATTGCACAGTTTTCAGCACCATGTGTGACTCGACAGATATTAAAGCAGTCCTTGCTTGATTGTATGAAGTCCTTGACACTATCTAGGGTTTTGGCTGGCAAGTGGCAAGTAACATTCACACCACACATGTCCCCTGCAATTATTATTTCCAACGAGAGAATCTAACCGTCATCCCTTAACATTCAATGGTATTATTATCACTGAATTCCCCACTATTAACATCCTCAGGGTTATCATTGTACGGAAGCTAGACTAACTATACAAATATTGTGCCTACAAAAGTAGGTCGGAAGAATAATTGGTGAGTAACTCACCTCCTGATGTCCCAAAGCCTGTCCACTGTTTACATGATATATGTCAGGAGTGTGATGGAATACTCTCCACTTGCCTGCAGTTCCAACAACACTGAAGAAGCTTGATACGATCCAAGGCAAAGTACCTTGCTTGATTTGTACTATAACCATAAACATTAACCCCTCTACTACTGATGAGCAGAAGCAGCAGTGTTTACCATCAGTTGAACTCTGGCAATTCCCCAACAATCCTTATCCTATTCCAGATCCCCAACCACTTCCATCCAGAAGGACAAGGGCAATAGATATATAGAAACACCACTGCCTGCAAGTTACACTCAAACCCACTCATCATCCAGACTTGGAAATATATTGTCATGTCTCTGAGTCACGGAATCAAAATCCTGGATCTACTTCGCTAATGACATGTATTTACATAAATCAAGTGGACTGCAGTCATTCAAGAAGGTAGCTCACCACAATCTTTACAGGGCTGTCTAGCGATGGGTAATAAATGCTGGCCCGGCTAGCGTGCATTCACATTTCATAATTTAATTTAAAGGAGCATTTGCGTCCCCACTTTTCTCTGGCACTGCTCCCACATATAAGAAGGACTTATAGATGGTTGGTGGAACCCTATCTATATTTAAGTAAAAACCGAAAAAACTGAGAAAGGGTCACTCGACCTGAAAGTTAACTCCGATTTCTCTCCACAGATGCTGCCAGACCTCCTGAGCTTTTCCATCAATTTCTGTTTTTATTTCTAATCTATATCTATCCCTGCATCCTTCAGCAACCAAATTGAGTGACTTGATTACTTTGAACGTTAGTTGATCCTGTTCTTGCTTCTCCTGTTCCAGTGGCAATGGCAACATTCTCTTGCTTGATGAGAACAGATGGAAATTACTAATTTCATATCTCAAACATGTCCTCTGCTGTCTTTTTGCCCTAATTTGGCGCTCTATTCATTGGCAACCCTTTTCTCTTTATAGGTTGAGCTATCTGCTACAGAGGATGTTGTTCTGGATCAATCGATGTTTATGCTTGGAGGGAGAAATTTGAGTTACTTTAGAAATGTCTCAGCCAATGTGGTTGTAAATAGTGGCAATGATGTAAAAAGGACAAGATTCAGTCAGCTGCATAGTAAACTCAGTTGATGTTTCCGTTCATGCCACCGGTATCATGGAAGTTGAGCTGATATCCCCAAGAAGTGGGGTGTATTTGAGGAAATGATTGGAGTCAAGGATGGATCATTGGATGTTCTTAGTAGATTGTATAAGAGTGAGAAGAAAATCCAGTGTTGTAGATCTCATGGCTGTGATGAGTGGGTGAAATCAACGGCAGCCCAATCTAGCTGGAAATTGGAACTGAGGATATTTGACAGTCAAGATTGCAGAAAGAGATCAAGGTAGATGACCCATCGTGGTCTTAGTTATGGAGTCACTCTTTTGGTGTTGGTAGCCATAGAAAAATGACAGGAAAGATCAAGGTGGGTGTTTAAAGGAATGAGGCATGAATGGATCTGAGACACAACAACACATTCAAGGACTTTGGAGAAGTATAGGTGGTTTAGAGGGATAGGGATTGAGGTGGGTTCTTTTGAGCATGGTGGTTTTTCTGATGTATGATGGTGGTTTTGAAAGGAAGTAATAGAACTGGAGGAAAGGATGCTATTTATAATGTCAGTGTGAGGGATCAAGAAGGGATGTTATTGGTGAGTAGTTTTTTGGAAAAAATAATTAATGTTGTTCAGGTAAATTTTATTTATGAGGCAAGTTCAGATAGAATCCCTATTTTTACTAGAATCCCCACAGTGTAGAAACAAGCCATTCAGCCCAATAAGGCCACAGCAACCCTCTGAAGAGCATTTCATCCAGACGCCTCCCCAACCTATCCCTGCATTTCTCATGGCTAACAAACCTAACTTCCACATCCCTGAACACAATAGGTAATTTAATAAGGCTCATCCCTTATTCTTTACAAAGACCAATTATGCTGCTGCTAGTAGAAAATGAAGATTACTTGAAAAGTAACTTGGACAAACTAATCGAAAAGTTTACACCTGCATTGCAAAAAAAGCCTTTTGAGGAGAAGAGCACAGAACTCTTCTGTTTTTTTTTGGAAATTGGAATAAAAACTGTATGGTACGGCTAACCAGAGTGTGCCAAATGAAGGAGATGTGACCTGTATATCTTTTATCAGATAAAAAGAACAAAACTGAATGCAGTACTGCTGATGTGGTCTCACCAAGACTTGTAAAGTGGCAAAAAAACCCTCTACTTTTATATTCCATTCCAATTTAAATAAGCAATATGAATTTTCTGCTCTCTTGAGTGGTGTTGGCAGTGGTGAGAAAGTTGAGTAAATAGTGAAAGAATGAAAAAATTAGAAACTTGACTTCAAGGAAAGCATGTTTGATTTTCCATTTAAAGTTTAAATGGTGAGGTCAGAATTTCATGAGTGACTACCTTATTTCTGTATATTTAGGTCACATTATTATCCTCAGGGGTTGTTTTAACTCAATTGGCAGAATGGCCGGTTTGCGAAACAATGTGATGCCGACAGTGTGGGTGTAATTCACGGGTTGGTACCGTGAAGAACTCTACTTATCAACCTCTCTCCCCTCGCCTGAGGTATGGTGGCCCTTGGATAAATCGTCGCCATTCATCTCTCTAATAATGGAGAGCAGCCATATGATCTGGTAAGACGATGGCAAATTGACCTGATGCCATTAGTTCATCTTACCGATGCAGAAACTATATGATGCAAATTCCTGATATAAAAGTCAGAACATTTACCTGATGGCAGTGGTTTACTTCCTTCTCCATGCTTTCATTTAACGTTTCTTCATGAAAACATTCCTGCATGCTCTATGGACATCACCTTCATCCACACATGCCAACCTGTTAAACCTCAGCTGGAGTATTGTATATTATTTTGGGTGCCCCATAAAAGGAAATATGTGAATGCATTAGAGAGTGTGTAGAAGTGAGAGAGAGTGTAGAGGGAGAGTAGAGCATGAATAGTTCCAGGAATAAGAAATTTCAGTGACAGGGATAAATTGAAGAAGTTGGATCAGTTCTCCTTAGAGAAAAGAAAGCTGAAAAGAGATTTGGTTGAGGTTTTAAAAGTTAGAGCGGGCTGGATATAGTAGAGAGGGAGAAGTTGTTCCCACTTGTAAAAGAAACAAGAACAAGATATAGACTTAAATGATGTACAAAACAAGCATGGATGATGTGAGGGGAAAAAAGAACTATTCAGCTAATAGTTAAGATATGAAATATGCTGCCTGGAAATATGGTGGAGGTAGATTCATTTGAATCATTCAAGAGGGAATTAGATGAGTACTTGGATGGAAATAGTGTGCAGTGTGTGGGGAAGAAGGATATTGGCATTAGGTAATGATACTCGTTTGAAGAGCTGGTGCAGGCACAATGATCCAAATTGCCTCCTTCTGTGTTGTAATAATTCTGTGATTCTGTGAGCCACCAGTCTCACCACTTTGCTATTGCCTGCTAGCATCAATTCACATAGCACCTGCCCTTCAGGACTTTGCTTTGGATGCCAGGAACGTTTATGCCATGTATGCTGCTGCCAGATCACTTTTACGAGTAGGGGCAGATGCACATTTCATGTATCTGCACAGGAAGCATCTTATGGCTCTTAGCTTACTTTCTCAGTTGGAGTCTGTCAGCCTTTGTGGCTTACATTGTTTTTCAGAGCATCGGCTCTTCAATACCTTAGTGTCATACATCGCATTTTAACACTGAGGGAGAGGCAGATTACATATTACAGTTCAAAGCATTGAGCAGTCAAGGGAGTGAACGTGGTGCTAAACAGTAATGTGGTCCACTGATATTTCACTTATCACAAGTGTCAACAGTTTACATGGCAAAAACATTGCATGTACTTCAACCAAATGGCCATGACTGAAAGTTTAAAGGAACAAGCTTTAGTGGTCTGTCAGGAGATACTGCAACAGTGCTGCGAGAGGGTTGTATGATAACAGTCCAAAGTGTTGGAGATAGTCAGTCTTGCAGGTTAAGAGCAACCAGTTGGGCTACTGTGGAACCATTGATCCTGGAGCTGTGCTGTTCTTAGTCATGGTTGACATGCCAAGTCAATCCATGTGGGTAGTCCACTATTGGTCATGGAGGTTTGGGCAATAATGGCCAAGGAGCTTATCAGGGGGCAGTCTGTTGATTCCTGGGGAGAATGGGAAACTCCAGTTTGGGGTTGCGGTTATTGGACTGGGTCATGGAAGGAATTAACATAGTAAAGAGAAGAGATTCAAGATTAAAAGCTGTAATTTCATTGTATCGGAGGGGAGTGGTTTTCACAAGTCAATGTCTCTCTGTAGCCTCAGCATGGTCTTTCATTCCATCAGCATTCAACTTATCTGTGACCAGTTCTGGGAGATGCCTTGATGCTGACATTCTAGACAAGTCTGTTGGGAAGTGATGGCTGCTGAATCCGCATGTAGTTGATGACACCTTTACAGTATCGTCAGACTGACAGCATGAAAGTGCGACACTGCTTAAGCTTCTGCCAGAGTGGGATAGACCCTGGGTTGTCTTCACAAGAGGTTTCGATGCCTGGACATCACCCTCAACAGAGAACATTGCTTGCATATAGCAGGCTACACTGAAATAAAAAAAAATCTAATGAATTGGCATTCTTCTGACATGTCATCTCCATTTACATCCAAACTTATGCATTCACCGAACGTACGATTCTTCTTTGTTGTCGAAAGCAGGAAGAATACGAGGTGCAGTGCTCGTGTCCCCATTTCTGATCGGAACGTCTGGATTCAGGTCCAGTTTGCGCTGCAGGCTTGTTATTAACATTTCTGAGCAGGTTAATTAAAAAATATAGTTTAAAGAAACATGGACTCTTGATTTCTAAAATTGTGTTTCTCTCAAGGGTGCCTTTATATATAGTATGGGTTTTCTAACATTAGGAAAATAATCAATGCCAATGTGCACTGTAACAAGGGAATGAAGATAAGTAAGTAGTTCCAAAGAACAAGACTGAATGAGTGCATGGATTAGCTTCAACTTCTGAATGCTACAAATGCAGGTCTGTTATTACAATTTAATCAGTTCAAATCATATTAGCTAGATATTTAAATTGAGTAACTCAAAAAGAATATGAATGGACAATATAACATTCACTCAATCTGTACACTGTCATTACGAACAGTGATCAAATTACTACTTTCCATGCAATAGAGTACAGGACCATTAGTTATGTCTTTTCCCTATAAATGAATAACATTGGACTGCAATTGTCCTTTGCATGACTTCTATTTTAATTGTAAACATATTAGTCCCTTCAATTGAAAAAAAATTAGGCAATGCAGCATTTTTCTTTGCCAGCACATCTGTCATTTGAATGACATTTTATATACAGCTCAAGCAATGAAAATATATACAAAGCAGGATAAGGTGCTAGAGTGGAACAGACCCCACCTATCAACACTTGCCATCAAATGCTGCATCAGTAACTTATTTCTCATTATGAAATTATACCTCAGTTATTCCCTTGCCCCTCTAATTCATCTTCAACTTTGAGGGACTCAAGCTCTTTCAGACACAGATTAAAGCAAATTGGCACGATTGTCTTGGCCATTTGTCACCAAATTTATCCGATTTACATTACTTCAATCTATTCGGCCAAGTCTGTTCACTGCTCTGGATCTTCTGGATTTATTTTTCCACTAACATCCATCTAGTTAAACATCTGTGCTCTTCCCCTTCAAGCATCACTTTGAACAAAGCTAGTATGTGGTCTTATTGTCACAAACGAAAGTCTGTTTTATCAAGCCACCCATGTTTGTCTCTACTTTCCCTTATTCACCAAGGCGATGCAGCTTCTCAGGTCTTTGCCCTCATCCTAAATCTCTAGCCTTGAAGCTCTTTCACATGTCATGCAGAGTAGCAATAAAATCGGGCCAACACAATTTGTTTTGTTGCCCTTGACATGAAGGCAGTATTTGACTGAGTGTGATGTGAAAGCCTTGTGTCACAACTCCGTGCGGGTAGTGCCTGAAATCAAGCCCCACTAATCTAGGAGTACCCACAGAAATGACAATATGATTACACGATTGAATTGCCCAATTCTACCTAATTATCTAGTTCAGATTAAAATAATATGCACACTTTTTCTATTAGCAGAAAAATTACTATTGCAAACAAATTGTCTTTAATAAATGACATAAAAGAAACATGAATGCTAAATTATAAATTTAAAACGTAACTCTACACTTTTTTAAAATTGCTATCCACATATGAACAGATAGAAAGATAGGAAAGACATAAATAATGTAAGAGAACAAGGAATTCAGATAAACACAGTTTGATACCAAGTGCGAATCAAGATTATGATAGCACACTTCCTACTTGTTTGGGATGAGTGCAGTTGCAATAACAGTTAAGAAACTAAACACCATCCACAACCTTCAACATTCATGCATGCCGTTACCAGTATGTACCATGTCCAAGATGCACTACAGTAATTCACTATACCTTCCAAACGCTCAAATTGTACTACTGAGGATAGTGGTAGAGATAATAGGGACATTACAACCTGCAAGATCCCTTCAAGCCACACACTCCCTTTACCGGGAACTATGTCTTGGTTCATTCACTGTTGCTGGGTTAAAATCCTGAAACTCCTTCCTACTATGTGAACTGCAGAGGTTTAAAAAGTGTCTCAAGGGTGCGTATGCTTGACACACGTCTTGTGAACAAATAGAGAAAAAAAATTGGAGATTATTTTTGAGGAGCTAACAAACAACTTTTACATCTGCACTAGGGTAGCACACAAGAACTCAAGCCACGCTATTCCCAGACCCATCACAAAAGTTAAAGTTATTTTTAAAAAGAGAATTCCCTAATTTATTTGACTTTCAGACCCAGTTTACTGTACTGTATCGTTGTAATAATTGCTCAATTACAGTATTTTAACTTTGCCTGTGTGGGTTTCACAGTTTTCCAAGCATTCACCAGTGAAAGCAGAGAGACCAAGTGACACATGAGGGAGGATGAAGACTTACGATCTGAATGTGTGCAAATGTTTTTTCACAGTACTTGTGCTGAGGTTATTTTACACATTTTGGAGGTGCTCTCAATGCCTAGAATTTCAGAGATCAAATTTACATTTTGGAGCTGTGATCTGTCAGATTAGCTTGGGTGTTGCTTAGGCTGTATTTCTTTCGACATATTTATGAACATACGAATTAGGAGCTAAAGTAGACAACTGCTCCTGTGGCCTGTTCTACCATTTGAAAACAGGTGTCGTAAGACCTCTGAGGAGGACCAAGACAATCAACAATAGCAACAATCTGATGTTCATAATGGTGTTGTTTGGCAGAGAGACGTTCGGCGGAGAGATGCAGCTCACTGGCGAACAGACCTGCCGCAAACAATCTAAAGGCAGAAGATAATGGCCTTCTTTCCATGTTGGTATATCAGTGTCAGGTGGTGGCAAACATTACTCGAACAACCTGTGTTGCAAAGGGAACATGATGCCTCTGCTTTCAAATGTCACCACTGTTATCAATGTTATTGTTTCTAGATCCTTCTAGGGCTCTTTGGAGGGCTCTGTGAGATTTCAGAGTTGGCCACCCACAAGTGCAGAATGCAGTCTGTTCACCAGTGCAGTAGATTATGTTAGCTTTGCTTTTAAAGTGAAGGGATGCTGTGTTTGCTGTTCTGGGCGATTTCCACAGTTGCAGGCAGTCGTGTCTTCAAGTGCTAACATAAGATAACACAATATGATTCAGTCTGTGATATAAAAAAAAATGGTTGGAGACACTGGATACTGCAAAGGCTATGAGACTTAGCAACATTCCGGAAATAGTGCTAAAGAATTAAGCTCCAGAATTTGCCACTCCCTAGCCAAGCTGTTCAGTACAGTTACAACACTGGCATCTACCACAGTGTGGAAAATTCCCCAAGTATGTCTTGTACATAAAAAGTAGGACAAATCCAACCCAGCCAATTACCACCCATCAGTCTACTTTCTATCATTAGTAAAGTGTTGAAAGATGTCTTTCAGCAGTGCTATCAAGCAGCACTGCTCAACAATAACCTGCTCATTGAAGCCCAGTTTGGGTTTTGCCAGGACCACTCAGCTCCTGACCCCATTACAGCTTTGTTTCAAACATGGACAAAAGAGCTGAATTCCAGAGGTGAAGTGAGAGTGACTGTCCTTGATGTCAAGGCTGCATTCAACTGAGTGTGGTATCAAGGAGCTTGAGCAAAACTGGAATCAATTGGACTCTGGAGGCAAACACTCCAGTGGTTAGAGTTTTTTTCTGGCATATAAGAAAATGATCAAAGTTGTTGGGGGTCAGTTACCTCAACTCCAGGACATCTATGCAGGAGTTCCTCAGGGTTGTGTCCTCGGCCTAAACTTCTTCAGCTGCTTCATGAATGGCTTTCCCTCCATCATACAGTCAGAAATGGAGATGTTCGTTGATGATTGCACAATGTTGAGCACCATTCGTGACTCCTCAGATACTGAAGCGATCCATGTCTAAATACAATACAATTCAGTTCAAGAAGGCAGCTCACCACACCTTCTAAGGGCAACTAGGGATGGGCAATAAATGCTGGCCAGCCAGCGATGCCCACATCCCACAAATGAATAAATAAAACACAGTGCCCACAGATCACTCAGCAACAGTCAATTATTGCAAGCCTACTCCTTCAATTTGCAGCTGAGGTGAAACCATAAAAAGTTATACGTACAATATTCCTGAGCAGCTGTCAAAAAGCAGTCCACACTGCTTGGTCTTTTCACTCCTGGAAGCATTTCTGTCTGTCGCCTAGGAACATGGCTGAAAACTCCTTTTTGAAAATGGGAATGAGACCCATAAGCCATATGGTGATTTTAAAAATTAATTTATGGGATGATTAAGCCAACATTTGTTGACCATCCCTAATTGCCCAGAGGTTGGTTAAGAGTACACTGCATTGCTGTACCTCTGGACTCCCATGAAGACCAGTCCAGGTATAGATGGCAGTTTCCTTCCCTAAAGAACATTAGTGAACCAGATTGGATTTTCTGACATCCAGCAATGGTTTTGCAATCATTATTAGCCATTTAATTCCAGATTTTTATCAAATTCACCACCTGAAAGTGAAATTATGCTATCTTCCATGATGGAAATTGAATCTAGGTCCCCAGAACATTACCTATGTCTCTGCATTAATAGTCTAGCAATAATACCACAAGTTTATCACTCCCAATCTCCATGCCACCAGTATATGACCCACCAAATGTAGAACATGCCATTGGCGTGATGACATTAACTTCATGGGCCTGACAGATTTGGAGGAATCTTTTGGGGTGCGCTGGCCAGGCTTTCCAGAATGTGCGCAGTGCATCTGGACCAACGATGCCTTCATTTTATGAGATTCATCGAGGACCTAATTGATGAGCACAAGCAAACATCACTTCTCCACCCTATCCCTGGCAATGTCACTAATACAAAGCAACAAAACATTGTTTTCACAGTTACCCCATTTCTTGGTGTCAGCTCAAGTTTCCCTATTCACATCAAATAATGGAACAGTTCAGTTGCTCACAAAGGAGAGTGGAAAATTAGTACAAGTAGTGCAGAATAATATTCATTTGGCTGAACATCAGACAGAAACTTAATAGTTTGACAAGGTGTAACACACTCTTGAGCACGCACTGATATAACTACGTTTCTTCATTCTTTCCCTTCTTAGCACTTGTACTTAGTACAAAGTATGGTTTTGGCAGAGGTAGAGTCAAGCTGTACAGTTGTTTGCTCTGACAGCTCAGATGCTGTAAGCTGACATTTGCACGGTTTTACAGCTTGTGTGAGTGCTGTCAAAGGCTTGCTGCACCCTGAAATGATATGCTAATGCTGTGCTGGGCTCGAGAGCCTCTGACAGTTGACCAGCATTGACTTCTGGTTTGTTAATTGTATATCAAATGGATATGACTTGTATTCATGGAATCATAGAATGGTTACAGGACCATTCAGCTTGTCCATTCAGTATGAGCGCTTTGCAAGAGCAGCTAAGCCTGCTCTCTTTATGAAATCAGGTTCTTCAAGCTAGATGTGACTATTGGATGCCATGGGTTAATTTAAGAATCATGTCACCCATGTGCCAACATTGTTTGATAAATTTGAGCCTGCTTTCTTGAAAGCTTGCACATGAAAATGACAATTTAAATGCCTTGCTTGTGAATAAATTTGGCTTTTATTTATAGCTTAAGTTTTCTGTCATTGTTGTGTTTGCAGCTTATTTAAGTGGCTGAAAGAGACTGCTGGGCATCCCATTTGATGTACCATCCTTGCAGGGTAACTTCATCCCGTGACAAGCATACAGTGCATATTTTGGTATTAATAGCACGTAGAAACACAGGAGATAGGAGCAGAAGGAGGCCATTCAGCTCTTCGAGCCCGCTCCGTCATTCATCACAATCCTGGCTGATCGTCCAACTCTATAATCTAATCTTGCTTTCTGCCCCATGATCTTTGATCCCATCTGTCCCAAGTGCTATATCTAGCAGTCTCTTGAATCCTTTCAATGTTTTGGCATCAACTCCTTCCTGTGGCAATGAATTCCTCAGGCTCACCACTCTTTGGTGAAGAATTGTCTCCTTATCTCCGTCCTAAATAGTCCACCCTGAATCCTCGGATTGTGACCCCTGGTTCTGGATGCACCCACTATTGGGAACATCCTCCCTGCATCTACCCTGTCCACCCCTGTTAGAATTTTATAAGTCTATCAGATCCCCCCTCACTATCTGAACTTGATTTGCTGTGCTGTTTTCCTTTTCACAGTAGCAAAGTACCTTTGAGTGATCAAATACAAATGATGTGACAATTCGTCATGATTTACAATATTGCTACTTTTGAGCAGTTATGTCACATATTTTGAATCATTATCCATTTTTGAAAGAAGCATGATGTGATGGTAAGAATTTTTCCCTGTAGTCACTTGGAAATGAAGTTATTATTTCAGAGTAGTTTTGGTAATTGGTATTTATTATGGACACAGTCATTTTGGAAAGCAGAATATATTTCTGATAATTAGAATACTTATTTGACAGTTTGTTAGTTTAATTTTGGAACCTATTTTCACAAATATTTATCTTATCTGGATTTTGGTTGTATTCATAGAAGTTGGATACATATGTTTCCAACCACTCAAATATTAACCCTTCCCAAATTTATAATTTTGTACTGTGATTTATTAAACACTGCGAATGTTTTCTAAGTGAAAGCCTGCCTCACTGACAGCAGCTATTAAATCACCTAAAAGCCAACATGCATTAAAAGAGTAAGAGGTAAGAAAAATGTGTAAATCCTATGAATTTCTGTGCTATGTTGTAAAGCTGTCGAATTAATTATAGAAATTAGAAACCTTATGCAACTGTTGGCAGCCTGGCTGTAATGCTTGAGGAAATTGTGTAATGGCTGTTTTTGGCCATTTTGAGTGGAACTGCCGCCATGTTTTCATTGCAAGGACGTGTGTGGTGTAGAAAGTAATGACTGCAGTTAGGAAACATCTGTTATTTGACAAATAGCATGTGCACTATACCAGTACATTCCTGGCACCACCTGTGGGTCAATGAGAGCAAAACTGTTCATTCTGATCAATACAGAGTACTTAATTTCAATTTTTTTTTAAGAAGGGGAAAACATTTTTTTCTGATATCTGAAATTGAACATAGATCTTGTAGTCACTGTGGTGTGAATTTCCTCATGAGTACGTTTTTAAATATAAAGAAATTGCGCTTTATCTTCGATCCCAAGTGGAATAAGTTACAATCTGAAGTTAGTCACCTTGAAAAGTACAGAAGTGGAAGGAAAGAGCTTCCCATGAATGAGCAAGGGAATCTTCAAATTTTGAATTAACATAAGCTATTCTTTTGGACTGTTTTGTAGACATTCCTTGAGCACCTGCATTTTCAGTGGTCTAAATATTTCGGAACTGTATTGGATGTTTTCCAAGACTACACACTCCACATACTTGAATACCCTCCATATAACAGTTGTATTGTAATTCCGAATCTATACTAGAGAACCACTTCCTGCAGCAGTGTTTTATACTGACAACTGCTTCTCGACATTAGAAACTGTCGCATTTACCTTGCAGGCAATTTAAAACAACCACAGTTGAGGTGCATGGTGGTTTTAGGGTCACCAAATGAAACTGTTAGGTCCATGCTTTCTTTGTGTAAGCAAAGCAGTCTGGAGTGTTTACCCACTGTGGCCATGTTTCTAAATATGTTTCTAACTGCCTTCGTCTCTGGCCATGACATTAGCATTACTGGGATAAGGGTACAAGCCATTTGCAAGATCAAATTATTGCTGATGCTGAAAATCTGAAATAAAAGAATAAATTACTGAAAATGGTTAAGAAATCAGGCAGCATTTGACAAGAGAGAACTGTTATGTTTCATATTGATGACCATTTGTCAGAACAGCTACCTTGATTTAGTTAGCGATAAACAGCTAACATAAAAGCACCAAGGGAGTAAATGATTTTGAGTTACTTATCAAAAGATGCTAAACTCCCTTCAGTTTTTGTTTGAGCTTGTAGAACATCATGCAGTTTTAGTGAAAATTTGTTCACACAGTTACCTAGATGTAAATTTACAAGTGTAATATGCAAGTGTTTTAGGTTGTTTGCATTAATTAGAGAATAAATTTGGCCTTATTTTATATTAATATGTGTCAGAAAGAAGATTAAGCAAATCACAGTAGTGCATAATGAGAGAATTGAGTGTTACATATAAGATGCTTATTTTCACTTAAAACTTGAATTCAAGTTTCATGGGATGTATGTCTTTGCAGGCTATGAGATCATGTGTTTAGGCAATTTTGGTCTGTTCCTTATTAACATTAAATTGATTAGTCCTTCGAGGGGGTGTAGACTACAAGAGAGTTTCCTGAATAAGACCATAAGATATAGGATCAGGAAGAATCCACTTGGCCCACCGAATCTGCTTTGCCATTTGGTTCCATTCTCCTGTCTTCTACCCATAACCCTTGATCCCCTAGCTAATCAGGAACCTATGTATCACTGTCTTAAAGACACTTAATGACTAGACCTCCATAGATTTCTGCAGCAATGAATTCCACAGATTCACCACCCTCTGGTTGAAGAAATTTCTCATCTCAGTTCTAAAGGGTTGTCCCTTCATTGTGGGGCAGTGCCCTCAGGTCGTAGTCTCTCCCAAAGTAGAAATATTATCTCTACATCCACTGTTTCCAGGTCTCCCAGTATTCTGTATGTTACAGTTAGATCCCGCATCATTCTTCTAAGTTCCATCAAGTCCAGACCCAAAGTTCTCGACCATTCCTCATGACAAGCCCTTCATTCCTGGGATCATTCTTGTGAACCTCCTCAGAACCCCCTCCAATGCCAGCTCAATGGGGCGGCACGGTGGCTCAGTGGTTAGCACTGCTGCCTCACAGCACCAGGGTCCCAGGTTCAATTCCAGCCTTGGGTGACTGTTTGTGTGGAGCTTTGCACGTTCTCCCTGTGTCTGCATGGTTTTCCTCCGGGTGCTCTGGTTTTCTCCAACAGTCCAAAGATGTGCGGGTCAGATGAATTGGCCATGCTAAATTGCCCATAGTGTTAGTTGCAATAGTCGGAGGGAAATGGGTCTAGGTGGGTTACTCTTTGGAGGGTCTGTATGGACTGGTTGGGCTGAAGGGCCTGTTTCCACATTGTAGGGAATCTAATCTAATCTGATTCTTCCTCAGACACAGTCCAAACTGCTCGCAGTTCTAAGCGGTCTGACCTTTTATAGCCTCGGCAGTACATCCCAGCTCATGTGTTTTAGCCCTCTTGAAATGAATGCTAACATTGCAATTGCCTTCCTTACTACCAGCTGAACCTGTGGAATTCTGAACTAGGATTCCTAAGTCTCCTTGTGCTTCAGATTTCTGAAGCCTTTCCCCACTTAGAAAATGGAACATGCCTCATTTCTTCCTATCAAAGTCCATAACCTCACACTTACACATTGTATTCCATCTGCCATTTCTTTAGCTACTGTCCTTCTAGAGCCTGCTCACTTCCTCAATACTACCGCCCCCTCCACTTATCTTTGTATCAACTGAAAACTTAGCAACAATACTTTTAGTTCCTTTGTCCAGATTACTAATGTACACAGCTAGTTCTGATAATATGCGATCGTTCCGTTCTCGTGCGATCTTATGTTATAAGAAAATCGCACAGTAGCTGTGTCATTTAAACTAATGGGGTCAGAATAATGTTGTAGCCAATACAGGTAAGGAAAGTTTGCATTCTACAAATAATGGTCTAAATTCTTCAATTGTGTTAAAGCGAATTTGCATTGAAGAAACCTCGTTATTGCAGAACCGACTGTAATATGAATATTTGTGGTCCCAACACTGACACAATGGAACTCCATTAGTCACTGGCTTCCATCCTGAAAAAGGCCCAAATTTGTCAGGTATGACCTCCTCTTGCAGCAAGATTTTGCGATTGCTTGGGGAGGTGCTATGCTAGGGTGAAAGAGTGGACTGGACCACAGCTGCCACTGAGGGAATGGTTCCCATGGAATGCTGACATTGGAGATGAGGGAAAGATGTGTTTGGTGATTGTATTCTGCTAGAGGTATGGAAATGACAAGAGGATGATTCTTTGAATGTGAAGACATGAGGGTTGGATACTGAGAACAATGGGAGCCCTATCCTTGTACTGGGAAGGAGGAGAAGGGCAGAAATACAGGGAATGGGTTGGACATGGCTGAGTATTCTTTGCAGAATGCAAGGTATGAGGATGGATTTCTTATTAATGACACATCTAGTTGTTTTCAAAGATTGTAGAAATAGGCATTTGCTGAGGATGTAATAAGCACTGATTCTTAATTATCAGCTAGCAGTCCCTGATCTCAGCTAAACAATCAGTTGGATGTAAAGCAAACCCATTTTGCAAGTTTTGGACTTTCAACTTTTAGAGCTCATGGACACTTTCTAGTAGCTAGGAGGCATGGAATGGTCTCAGACTAGGAACGTAAAGAAAGAGCAGTTATAAATAGAACATAAATAAATACACACTTCAGCTTGTTGGTCATAGTTCTTTCAAAACTAAGGATCCAAAGAAGATTCTTAAATATATTTCAGAATTTCATGTCAGTTCAGTAGCCTAGGACCCTTTCTTAGGTTGATTTTAATCCAAGTTCTTCGGATTTACTTCATTAGTGGGATCAAGAATAATTTCAGGCATTAATAGGCCTGATGAAACCAAAGTCAGTGGCAGTGATATTAATGCTGGACTTTTAATCCAGAGATCTAGGTCATGTTCTGTGGACCTGGGTTTGAATCCTGCTGTGGCAGATGGTAAAATTTGAATTAATTAAAAATCTGAAATTAGGAGTCTAATGATGACCATAAGTCCATTGCTGATTGTTGGAAAAGCCCACCTGATTTTCTAATGTCCTTTTGGGAGGGAAGCTGCCATCCTTACCTGGTCTGGCCTCCGTGTGACTCCAGAGTGACAGCAATGTGGTTAACTCTTAAACTGCCCTCTAGGCTGTTAGGGATGGGCAATAACTATTGGCCTATGCAGCAATGCCCACATCCCATGAATGAATAAAAAAAATACTGCTTTGGTTGGAGTTATATTTAGCGTAAAGGAAAGTAGTTGTGGGAAAATTATTTCAATACCACTTAGTAAATTTCTTGATAGATATTTTCAAACCAACCTGTTCAGAAATATTATAGTTTATCCCTAGAGCAGGTGGCACATGAATCTGGGCATACAGTTACTCAAAGTAGTGTCCTCGGCCCAATCTTTTTCAATTGCTTCATCAACTATGTTCTGACTTTCATGAAGTGAGAAGTGAGGATGTGCACTGATGATTCAACAATGCTCAACATGATTCAAAACTCCTGAGACACTGAAGCAATGTTTGTTTGCAGCAAGACCTGGACAGCGATAATCACTGAACTCCCAACTACCAATATCCCGGTGAATTGGAAGAGCTATATACATTTTGTGGCTATGAGGACAGGTCAGAGGCAGGGAATTTTGCAGCAAAATATTCATCTCCTGACTCACTCAGGTCTGTCCACTATCGGCAAGGCACAAATCAGTAATGTGATGGGATACAATCTGATATTCATTTCCTCCATCTATCTCAGACAATGGCAGCAGCTACAAGATGCACTGCAGTAGCTTACCAAGGCTCCTATAGCAGCATCTTCTGAACCCACAACCTGCATCAATGAGAAGGACAAGAGCAACAAATTAATGGGAATACAGTAACCACAACCAGCAAGCTCACAGCCACATACCATCCTCACTTGAAATTATTTACCACTCCATCACTATTGCTGTCGCAAAACCCTGGAATGCCATCCCTGACAATACTATGAGTGTACCTGAATCCCAAGGGCTGGAGTGGTTCAACAAGGCAGCTCGCCATCAATCTCTCAAAGGCAGTTAGGTTTGGGCAAACACGAACATTCCAGCCAGTGTCACTCCACATTCCATCATAAATAAATGAAAAAGAAAGCATGACTGATGTGTGCTATTGACCTATCATTAAAATTCATAAATCCATCGACTCATACAGCATGGACTTAGACACTTCAGTCCAGCTTCACGCTGACCATGTTCCCAAACTAAACTAGTCCCACCTGCCTGCTTTTGGCCCTTATCCTCCAAATCTTTCATATTCATGTACTTAACCAAATGTCTTTTTAAAGTTGTAACTGTACCTTCAGCCACTATTTCCTCTGGCCGTTCATTCAACACACTATCCACTCTCTATATTAGAAATTGCCCTTCATGTCTTCCAATCTCTCCTTAAAAATATGCCCTCTACTGTAGAACTCCCCAACCTTATGGAGAAGGCATTTGCTCTTCATATTATCTGTGTCTCTCATGATTGTATAAACTGTATAAGGTCACTTCTCAACCTCCAACTTGTTAAAAAAGGTTGCATCTATCCAGCCTATTTTTATAACTCGAGCCCTCCATTCCTGCAGCATCCAGTAAACCTTTTCTGAACCCTCTCCAGTTTAATATCCTTCCGATAACAGGACGACCTGAACTTCACGTGGTACTCCAGAAGAGGCCACATCAATGTGCCACCCAACCTCAACAAGATGCTCCATCTCCTATACGTGCTTGTTTTACAAAATGCAATAACTCATTATCTAAATTAAACTCCGTCTGCCACTTCTCAGCCCATTGACCCAATTGATTAAGATCTCTTTGTAATCTTAGATAACTTTCTTCACTGATCACTAAACCACCAATTTTGGTGTCATCTGCAAACTTACTAACCATGCCTCCCTTATGATTATCCAAATTATTTATGTAAACGACAAATATTTAGCACACAGACTAAAAGGCTACTGACCAAGGATTGCTAGACTTGATTTCTGATCTTTACTGAAATAGTAAATCCGATTTGGGGCAATACAGAGGTCCTACAGTTAGGGTCTGCATTCCAAGAATAAAGAGGACGAAAAAATATTAATGGCCACGTCTCATTGCTATGATGGACTGCTCTCACAAAGAGCATGTGAATGAATATCTTTATTGCAGTGGTATCCAGTCAGTAGGATCATTTGAAGTGCTCATAGTCTACATTCAGAGTTGTGAGAATGCCAGTGTTTATGTAATTGTTGCTCTATCAACATCAATATCTTCAGAATAGAAACAGGAGAAAATTGAAGGAGTGGAAGGAAAACAATGTGTGAAAAATAATATATCCATTGTGTGTTCGCAAAATCTCTTTGGGGGTAGTTGGGGAGGGGGGGAGGTGAGGAGCTGTTACATTTACCTGTCACTTCATAATTTAATTCACATTTTCTCAAACTCTGTGAACTATGAAAAGTATCCTAGTACATATTTTATGTCCGCTGAGCCTACAAAAGATTCACCTCGATTGGCTCAATATTTTTCTTTTAGAAATGGCTGCCTGAGTAAAGTCGTAATTAAATACCTGGTGATTTTTTGGAAAGGTTTTGGGTAATCAAAGGAGCCAAGGCCACCTTGCATGTTGACAAGGAAACAGTTCCATGATTCTGCAACGTCTGCCCAATTCCATTTGCCTAACTGGCAAAAGACGAGGCAGAAATCAGAAGGTTAGAAATGAAGGAATCATCAAACCAGTCCAGTTTGCAGACTGGACTGGATCGGCTATATCAATTGGTTTGCCTTTGTGGGGATTTTAAACAAATGGTAAACTGCTTTTCACAGCTGGATGAATACTCAGTCCTTCACATCGAGGACTTATACACAAAACTGCCGGTGGTGCTGTCCTTCATGAAGCTAGACATGAGCCATGTGTACTTGCAATTGGGTTAGATGAGGATTCCCAAAAAGAATGCTAAAATTAATATCCATAAGGGTTTGTGCCAACATATGAGAGTGTCTGTGCAATTTTTCAGCAGACTATGGAGAACATTTTACAAGGGTTACCCCAAATCACCATTTATCTAGATGATAATAATTGGGAAGACCAATAAAGAGCATTTACAGATCTTGGAAGTAATCCTTAGACATTTCTTCCAGGCAGTTGTATGCCTTCGACGAGAAGAATCTGTGTTCCAGGCACCCAAGTGACCCACTTGGGCAACAGAGTTGACGAGATCAGGTTATACCTGTTGGAAGATAAAGTGAGGGTGTTCAAAAGTTCCCTGGCTCCCACATCTGTACCGGAGCTTAGATCTTTCCTTGGGCTGGTGAATTGTTGTGGGAAGTTCATACATAATATGTTGTCCATCCTGGCATCTCTGCATCAACTCTTAAAAAAAACCCTTAGAAATGGTTAGAAATAGCTTTCAGTTAAATGAAGAAACAGCTATCATCCTCTAAAGTGTTGGCATACTATGATCCCAAGCAAGATCTGGTATTAACATGTGATGCCTCCTGTACATCATTGAGGTAGATTAGCTCATAGGTAATCCAATACAGAGGGACGCTTAATAACGCATGTATCCAGCACTTTGGATAATGCAGTGCGTAAAAATGTGCAGATAGGGAAGGAAGGTTTGACGGTCATATTTGGAGTCATGAAATTCCTTTACAAGTGTTAATTTGTTATAATAATGGACAACAAATCCCTGTTAGGTCTACTGAAATATAATAATGCAGTGCTGCCCACAACTTCAGGCTGAATTCAGGGGTGGACTGTCATAGTAAGTGTATATAACTATTAGTGGAACATGTCCGGAAGCCCAAGTAGCAAATGCAGATGCATTCAGCCGCCTCCTGCTGTCAGATATACCACTAGTAGTACTGCCACTGGAACAATCCATAATGGTTTTGAATTTTCTGCCTGCAATTCCAGTCACAGCTATACTTTGGATGCAAGAAAACCTAGTCCTGGCTAAACTGAAACAGTTAGTGGTGATGGTGGAAACCAGAGGGCTATCACAACCAGAACTGAAATCTTTTTGGACTCTGAGAGACCAGATCATAGTAGAGGACGGCATATTATAATGGGGAGCAAGACTGATTGTCTCGAGAAAAGTTCACTGCCAGACACTGGCTGAGCTCCATCAGGCCCATCCAGGTGTTTCCAAAATGTTGATGAGAGGTTCTGTCTGGAGGCCAGGATTAGGTGCAGACGTAGCCACATTAGCAGGGCAATTCCCAGAGTGCCAACAAAAACAAAAATTACTGTAAGCACCTCCCCCAAAATTCATGGGAATGGCTGGGAAAACCCTGGGCTCTGTTGCGCATTGACAATACAGGTCCTTTCATGGGCTCAGTGTTCTCAGTCATTGTGGGTGCCCAGTCAAACTGGCTGGATGTGCACTGTTTTGGACCAGGCCAGACCCCTCAAAAAATTTCAAGAAAGTAGCCCTATCTTAATTTGCTCATTGTTTTAAGCAGATGTAAAGCGGATATTCCAGGAGACAGGGCAATGGTCAAACCGCTTAGTTTTAGACAAAACTAAATTTAGTTACAACATTACCAAATGAAACACAAACAAAAGAGAAAATAATATCCAATAACTTAACCTATCAGAAAACCCAACAGACTATTCTAACTTATTGATGCTGTTCCAAATACTTGCAACAATCCCCATAACCACACCTTGGCACAAAATCAAGCACAGGGTCTGACAGGAAAGATAGAGAAATGGCAGAGATTCAGCATGGAACATCTTCTTCTATGTAGCTGTTTCTGTGAAAACTGACTGACTGCTTTCAGTGAGCCAGACAGCTTAAAAACCAAACCAAACCAGAGTAAAACTGAGCTGGGAGAAGTGGCCACTCCCCTTTCATTGTACAAGTGCTATTTTTAAAACTTGAAAGCCTTTTGCCTGAAGTTGTATCTGTTAGCTATAATCAAACTGGCCCTAAAACCCTTCAAACCCAGACTTTTTGGAATCACTACTTTTATGACCTTTCTGAAAAGAAAGCCAAGGACAGCATAACCTTGTTAAAGGAACAACATAGAGTTCATTCGTCAAACATTGGGACAACTTAACTGGTCACAGATAATGGGTGATCGTTTGCCAACAGGGAATTTGAGTATTTCCTAAACTAAAATGGTATTTGTCATATAAGGCCAGCTCCATGTCATCCATCATCCAGTGGTCTGGCAGAAAGAGCAGTCCAAACTTTGATGACAGACTTAAAGGAACAGCTGACACCTTCACTAGATACCAAACTGTCCTGGTTCCTAATTGATTATTAGTCCAGCTCTTATGCAACTGCAGGGATAGCTTCAGCAGAGTTGCTAATAGGGAAAAGACTCCACACCAGGTTAATTCTGATCTTACTGGACGTGGGGGAGCAGACTGCAACGGCATCAGGAATGCCAATACCGGACACAAGACTCCGCTAAGCAAAAGAGACATTTTACTTCAGGGGACAAAGTTTGCTGTAGGAATCAAGGGAATGACCCGACATGGTTAAGAGGCATGGTTGATGCAAGGTCAGGTCGACTGACAGATAAAATTTGGGTCGGTGTGACGGTCCTGAACAAACATGTGGAACGTATGAAAATTGCAAATTCTCAAACGATGTGGAACCAAAATGTGCCCAGCTGCTTGAGAGCCTTACTGACTATTTCAGAACCCATGAGTTCTCATTCTGCACCATGCTTTGAAGATACTTTGGAATGTGAGATGGACACAGGCAGATGTTGCTGCCTCGATGCCTTTGCCGCCAGAAGAAGAATATGAATTTTCTTTGAAATGTTCTGGGCATAAAAGCTGAGCTATTTTGCATCAGTGCTGCTAGTATCAGAGGCAGAGTTGGAGGAACATGACCTGATGTTAAAACACCTCAGGAGGAGCTACAAAACAAAGGACCACCGTATGTCCTCAGACTCAGAGGGGGAAGAATGGAGTGATTGTAATTAGGTCAGTCAGATAGACCTGATAAAATATGAACTCCTTGATTGTGCCTGTTAACTTTGTTCAATCAAGGAGCTCTGGCTGACAGATAAGAACCAGGAGTGTCAGACATCCTGTTTACATTGAGACTTGGCTCTGAGAGAACTAGATCACTGTCAAGAACTCTCCACATGTAAATAAAGGGTTACTTGGTGATAGTAGACTGGTCCCTGGAGTTATTTTAAATACACTCTGTTTTCTATTGACAACATTGAAATGTTGACAGCAGTCGATTGAAGGAGGATCTTCAGTTCGGATTGAAATCCAGGTGGACATGAGTCTTTAGAAAGTGGCCACAATTCAGTTTTTTAGGGCTTCTAAGATAGTCACAAACAGTGATATTTGCAAACTTTATCATGTTTGCAGGAAATTTTAATTGAGAGAGTGAGACATGCAGCTTCTCAGATTTTCTTCCTTACTGACCACTTTGGTGAATTCAACAGAAAATCATATCCAGAAGGGGTTGCTAGGCAACCATAATCATCCAGGCCCAATAACCTTTTCAAAACCTAAATTCCCAATAAGTAAGAATTGCAAATCTCATCTGTCGTGTCTTTGAAAGCTTTATTTGTTTTACCTCCAAAATTATGACTTTATGTGAAACGCAGGTAAATTCATAGGAACATAGGAACAGAAGTAGGCCATTCATCCCCTTGACCCTATTGCACAATTCAGTGATATCATGGCTAATCTGTGGCCTAACTCCAGCATCTGACTTTGGCCTGTATATCTTACTATCTTTGCTTGACAAAAATGTAACTATATCTGGTTTAAGCTTAATAACTGATTTAGCATTCACTGCTGTTTGTGGAAGACAATTTCAAACATCTGCCACCCTTTGTGGAAAGAAGTGTTTCCTAACATCTTCTCTAAATGGATCGGCCCTAAATGTCAGAATATTTCCCTTGGTTCTTGAATCCCCAAACAGTGGGAATAGTTTATCTACCCTGTCTTTTGCTATTTATATCTTGTAGAATTCGATCAGAATAGCCCTTAACTTTCTAAATTCTAGACAGGACAGGTGTACTTTTGTATTATACCTCCTGATGCTTAACCCCTGAAGTCCTGGTATCATTCTTGTAAACCTATGTTGTGCTCCCTCCAAGGCCAATATATCCTTGCCAAGGTGTAGTAGCCAGATCTGTTTGCAGTACTCCAAGTGAGGTCAAACTAAGGTTTTGTAGAACTGCAGCATAACTTCTGAATTCATACAGCATGGAAACAGATCATTTGCTCCAACTCATCTATGCCAAACAAGATACTCTAAATTAAACTAGTCCCAGTTGCCATATCATTTGATGCATACCCCTCTAAACCCTTCCTATTCAAGTACCCCTCAGTTGCCTTTTACATGTTATAATTGTTCAAGCCTCCACCACTTCCTCTGGCAGCTCATTCCATACATGCACCACATGTTTCCATAAATGTGAAAAAGTTTTTCTTAAGTCTGTTTTATGTCTTTCCCTTTTCACCTTAAATCTGTTACCTCTAGTTTTGGACTCCCCTGCCCAGGGGAATAGACATTGTCTATTTATCCTGTCTATGCCCCTCATGATTGTATAAATCTCCATCAGGCCACCCTTCAGCTTCTGATGCTCCAGGGAAAATAGCCCCAAACTATTTAGCCTCTCGAAATAGCGCAAACCCTCCAACCCTGGCAACATCCTCGTAAATCTTTTCTTCACCCTCTCAAGTTTCACAACATCCTTCCTATAGCAGGGAGACCAGAATTGCATGCAGCATTCCAAAAGTGTCTTGTACAGCCACACTCAGATGGTTAGAGCATGGTGCTGAAAACGCTAAAGTCATGAGTTCAATCCCAACACTGACAAGCTGTAGCATTGGGATTTGCAATGGCAGGTTTGCACTTGCAAGGTATGTGTTTGTCTTTGTTTTTATGGCATGTGGTTTGTTGGTCTAGGTGTGTGATTCACGTTTTGTATCTTCTAGCATATGCAGACATGCGAGAGCTCCTGGGTTCAAATCCCATAAGGACTCTAATTTCTTAGGGGAGGCACATTGGCTCTGTGCTTAGCACTGCTGTCTCACAGGGCCAGGGACCTGGGTTTGATTCCTGCCTCGGGTGACTGTCTGTATGGAGTTTGCACGTTCTCCCTGTGTCTGCATGGGTTTCCTCTGGGTGCTGTGGTTCCCTCCCACAATCCAAAGATGTGCTGATCAGGTGAATTGACCATGCCGAATTGCCCATAGTGTTAGGTGCATTAGTCAGGGATAAATATAGGGTAGGGGAATGAGTCAAGGTGGTTTACTGTCCGGAGCGTCAACGTGGACTTATTGGGCCGAAGGGCCTGTTTCCATACTGTAGGGAATCTAATCTAACCTAGAACATGACATCACAACTCCTATACTCAATGCACTGACCAAAAAAGGTAAGTTTACCAAACATCATCTTCACTACTTGTCAACCTTTGACTCCACTCTTCAGGAAGTATAAACCTGCACCTGGACTTAGGTGGATGGGGCACAATTTCAGATTTAGAGAATGTTGCCATGCTTGAAAGTATTATGTAATCTTGATGAGGATTCTGATAGATGTAGATGGGCTGTGGAATAACAGACAAGAAGTGGAAAGGTCTGAACTGATTCAGTTTGATAGGAAGAATGATGATAGGTATTATAAAATAAAGGTGCAGTTCTAAAGGGGATCTGAGGTAAATATGCACAAACAAATGAAGGTGACTGAGCTGATTTCAAATGTTAATAAATGTGGGATTTTTAAATAAGTGCATTAAATACAAAGCAAGGAAGGTTCCATATAAAATGTTGGTGGCTATCAGTTTACAGCCCCACCCTTTGGAAAGATATAAAGACATTAGAGAGGATGCAGGAGAGGTTAAGTAAGATAATTCCAGAGGTGAAGAATTTAAGTTATCTAGAAAGTTTCGAGAAACTTTATTTCCTTGAAATGAAGTGAGGTTTGAGAGGACATTTGATAACAGTGCTCAAAATGATAAGGGATAGGGGAAATCTGTTCCCACTTTTGAAGGAATTGATAACCAGAGGGCACAGATTTCAGGTGCTTAGCAAAAGAAACAGTGGAGACATGAGGAAAATACTTGTTACACAGTGAGTGGTTCATATGTGGAATGAGCTGTAATGGAAGCAGTATTAATTATATCTATCAAAATGAATTGGACCATTATCTGAAATGGGTAAATAAAAAAAGACAGGTCTACAAGCAAAGACAAGGAAGCAGACCTTGGTGAGTTGTTGTTACAGAGAGAGACTGCATGGCCATGATGGCTGAATAGCTTTCTTCTGTGCTGTAACCATTCTATAATTCAGTGATGAAATCATGGAATGATGCAGAAATGGAAAGGCCATTCTGCTCATCATATCTGTTTGTTTCTTTTGGATGAACTGCCCCCTCTCCTGTGATATCCCCTTAACTTGAAACTTGAACATTCTCAGATATTCCCTGTGATAAAGTGCACATCAAAAGAGTCAAAGTTGCTCTTAGATGTTTCAAACAAATAATTTGGGAATATTTTAAATATGCAAAACATCCGGAATAACTAAGTAGGCATAACTTTTGTGAGTTTTGAGAAGATTTGTAGCCCAGGTTGAGGTTCTGGATGTAAGTTCGGTTGCTGAGCTGGAAGGTTTATTTTCAGATGTTCTGACACCATAGTAGGTAACATCTTCAGTAAGCCTCCGAATGAAGCACTGATGGTGTAGCCCGCTTTCTATTTTTATGTTTGAGTTTCCTTGGGATGGCGATGCCATTTCCTATGGTGACATCATTTCCTATGTTGATGTCATTTCCTGTTTTTTTTCTCGGGGTGGTAAATGGGATCCAAGTCAGTGTGCTTGTTGATAGAGTTCCGGTTAGAATGCCATGCTTCTAAGAATTCTCGTGCTTGTCTCTGTTTGGCTTGTCCTAGGATGGATGTGTTGTCCCAGTCAAAGTGATGTCCTTCCTCATCCATATGTAAGGATACTAGTGAGAGTGGGTCATGTTGTTTTTGGTCAGTAGATGTTCATGTATCCAGGCAGCTACTTTTCTGCCTGTTTGTCCAATATAGTGTTTGTTACAGTTATTGCAAGGTATTTTATAGATGACATTAGTTTTGCTTGTTGTCTGTATAGGGTCTTTTAAGTTCATTAACTGCTGTTTTACTATATTGGTGGATTTGTGGGCTACCATGATGCCAAGGGGTCTGAGTAGTCTGGCAGTCATTTCCAAGATGTTCTTTGATGTAGGGGAGAGTGGTTGGGGTTTCTGGATATGTTTTGTCTGCTTGTTTGGATTTGTTGCTCAGAAATCGGCGGACTGTGTTGATTGGCTATCTGGTCTTTTTGAATATACTATATAGGTGATTTTCCTCTGCTCTGCGTAGTTCCTTTGTACTGCAGTGTGTGGTGGCTTGTTGAAATAATATTCTAATGGAGCTTTGTTTGTGGATGTTGGGTCGTTTAATATTTTTTTCGTATGTGTTGTTTTCCTGTAGATGCTGATTTGAAGTTCCTCATTGGGTGTTCTTTCCACTGTGACATCTAGGAATGGCAGTTTGTTGTTGTTTTCCTCCTCTTTAGTGAATTTTATGCCAGCAAGGGTATTATTTATGGCCTTGAAGATTTCCTCTAATTTGTTTCATTTAGTGATAAAGGTGTCATCCACTTAGCGGACCCAATGTTTGGGTTGGATGGTTGGCACAGCTGTTTGTTTGAGTCTCTGCATTACTGCCTCTGCTAAGAACCCTGACATTGGAGATCCCGTGGGTGTTCCGTTGGTTTGTCTGTACATTTTGTTGTTAAAAGCGAAGTGGGTGGTAAGGCATAGGTCCACTAGCTTGACAATACTGTTCTTGCTGATGAAGTTGTAGTGCTTGGTGTATGTGTCTTTGGTTCTTCTAATAGTGCAGTCAGTATTTCCTTGGCCAGGTTGATATTGATGGATGTGAACAGGGCTGTAACATTACGGGAGATCTTTATTTCATCCTCTTCTAATTAATGTCTTTGATGGCCTTCAGGAATTCTTGGGTGGAGTGGATGGAGTGGCGTGAGTCTTTGGTGCAGCTCCTTGGCCAATCTATGAGGTAGTGAGACTATGGGTCTGTGGGGGGCTTCTGGTTTGTGAATTTTGGGTAATCCATAGAAGTGTGGTGTGTTGGATCTGTCTGGTTTCATTTTTTGCAAGTTGGTCTTATTTATTTCTCCAGATTTCTGAAGTCTTTTGAATAGGGCTGTGATTCGGTTCTCTAGTTGTGAGGTCGGATCTATCACCACTTGTTGGTAAGTGTTGGTATCTGCAAATAGTGCATTTGCTTTCTCAATATAGTCTCTTTGATTTAAGATGACTGTCAAGCGTCCTTTATCTGCAGGTAAGATAACAATGTTTTTATTTTTTTTAGTCTTTTTGTGCTTTCCTTTCTTGTGTATTGTGTGTGTTTCCTTCCTTTTTCCTGCTTAATGTTCGTGTGACTGCCTGTCTGATGGTTTGCTGGGTTTCTTCTGTGAGTTAGTTGTCTTTCAGTGTTGTTTCTAATGCTGCTAAGAAATCTTTCTTGTCTGCATCCTGGAAGTTGTAATTTGTCCTCTAACAAGATGGTTTTTTTCAGAGTCTGTTAAGTTTTTAATCCATGCTTCTGTGTTGTCAGTGTTGTTATTTTGTAGTTTTTTTCTGCAGATCCAGTTTTTTTCATTTTCTGTGTTTGTCGCTGTCTAATATCTACGGTTTGCTGTACTGTGTCTGTCCATTCATGATATGTTGCATTATGAGTAAAGATTTTTTGGTGCAAAATTTCCTGGTTGTATTTATGGAGTCTGTTGTGAGCATCATTAATTATTTCTCTAAGCATTCTGCTATAGAACTATAATAGCAATCATCTCAACATCCATAAATAAAGCTGCATTAGAACTTTATTTCAATGAGCCACCACATGCTGCAGCACAGAGGAACTACGCAGTCCAGAGGAGAATCATCTATACAGTGTATTCAAAAAGAACAGGTACCCAATGAACACAGTCAACTGACTTCTGAGCAACAAACCCAGACAAGCAGACAAAACACGTCCAGAAACCCAAGCCACTCTCCCCTACATCAAAGACATCTAGGAAATGACTGCCAGACTACTCAGACCCCTTGGCACCATGGTAGCCCACAAACCCACCAAGACACTTAAATAGCAGCTGATGAACTTAAAAGACCCTATACAGGCAATAAGCAAAACTAAAGTCATTTACAAAATACCTTGCAACAATTGTAACAAACACTACTTTGGACAAATAGGCAAAAAAACTAGCCACCAAGATGCATGAACTTCAACTGGCCACAAAGCGACATGACCCACTCTTATTACTATCCTTACATATGGATGAGGAACGACATCACTTTGACTGGGACAACACATCCATCCTTGGACAAGCCAAACAGAGACAAGCATGAGAATTCCTAGAAGCATGGCATTCTAATCGGAACGCTATCAACAAATACATTGACTTGGACCCCATTTACCACCCCCTCCGAAAATGAAATCACCATAGGAAATGACATCGCCAACCCAAGGAAACTCAAACACATAAATAGAAAGTGGGTACACCATCAGTGTTTCATTTGGAGACTCACTGAAGATGTTACCTAGTATGGTGTCGGAACATCTGAAAACAAGCCTTCCAGCTCAGCAAGCAAACCTACATCCAGGCATAACTTTATTGCTTCACCACTTTGTTGCACTCAAACATTTCTCAACAGTAAAATCCAAAAAAAAGGTCTGAAAATTAGATCTTAATGTATATAATTTTGGATTGAAATCTATTTAGTATGTTGAGCCTTTTTATCAGAAGATTCACCAAAGATTGAGTGAATTTGAAGTATTTCAAAAATTCAGGCTTAGACGGTCTTCTCACACATGACCAAAAAGGTTGTCATGAAGTTCACGTTTATTTATAGGGACCACAATTAATCAGAAACATTTTTGGGAGATCCTGGCTATGTAATGTAAATGTATTTATAGTTCTCTATTTTTTGCTACCTCTGGTACCCAGATGTTGTTGGGACAAGTGTAACACAATTGAATGCTTCCTTTACTAAACCACAACAATGTGCTTTAATGTCAGCTCTAGAAAAACACTTTTCTATAGCACGAGTGTGTCATCATTCCAGGTCCTGTTGCAATGAATTTGTTTTTCAGTTGCTTTTGTTCTTTGAACTACTATGCACGAGGCAGTGGCTGAAGATATCCAAATTCATTTTGTTGCATTGGTATGGCCAGTTATGTAATAATTTTCATGATTTTTTAAATGGATTTGAATTCGTGTTCTAAAGGTTAAAAAAAAGTTTCTTTCTTCTCTAAAAAATCATACCACCTTTCTCCACACCCTCAGGTGATTCATTTCTGATGAGATTTAAAGTCATAGATTCATACACCTTTTTTTTGATTAACAAATCTACAATAATGTAATTCATAGCTCTTTCGAATATTGTGGGCAGTTTGGATCTACTGATGTAAGGAATTATTATAATGCATTTGAGGCAATTCGGAGGATGTTTACTAGATTTGAATGACTTGTGATGGAATGTTAGACAGGTCGGGCTTGCTTCCATTGGAATTCAGAAGACTTGACTTCAAGTTTGACTTGATTGAAATGTGTAGGATCTTCAATGATTTTAATAAGGTAGATGTTTCATCTTGTTGGGGTGACTGCAGGACGAGGGGGTATTGTTTTATAGTTAGGGGCTATGCTTTTAGCACAGAGAGAAGGTTTTTTTTTCTCTCAGAAGGTTGTAAGAGTTTAGAATTCTGCCTCCAATGAATCACTGATTGTTTTGAAGACAGAGGTAGATTGATTATTGTTCAAGCAAGGGAATCAAAGGTTTTCAAGGATAGAGCAGAATGTGGAATGTTGAATACAAACAGATATGCCATGATCTTAATGAATGGGCTGGAGGGTCTAAATAGCTTAATTATGCTCATTTGTCATATGTTCTTATCCTTCTATCTTTTTACTTCCTACAATCCTTCAAAATTGCCATGCTTCTCTATTTCTGGACTCTTCTATATCCCTGATTTCCATCCTTCCACTATTGTAGAAGTGCCTTCTGCTGCTAAGTCCTTAAATTTTGAAATTCCTTTCTGAATTCTACATCTCTTCATGAGCGTATCTGGGTCTGAGAAGTGCCATAACCACCACCCACCATTATGATGTCGTATGGAATTATGGTCAGAGCATATTAGGGTCTTGAAGGAGTAAAACATAGCATCTGGTATTCCTCACAGTCTCTGTAACAATGTCTATTCTATCAATGTAACTATTTCCTAACCTACAATAAATTGTATCCTGTTAGTTAAAAGAGACTTTTCTAGTTTATCCTGGAAGTCTTTTCTTTAGCACACCAGACCTAACAGGTCACATAGTTCCCTATGCTTAGAGGATGTGGCAGCAACCTTCATCATGCACAGCAGTGCATTGGATGTAATAAACGTACATGGCCATACAACATGTTCAGGAATTGTGTAGATTTGAGTTGACTGCATGTAGTCAGATAGCAGTCATCAGCAGGAAAAAGCTGAAGATTTCTTGTGCTTCCAAGGAAAAATACTCAGTGAATGGTTAGAATGTTTCAGATCTGGTAAGAAATGCAGTGCAACAGGAGAGTTAGCAAATCCCTGAAGAAGGAAAATTAGTAACTTTAAACATTATGAGTGGTGGTTTGTAGGTGTAATCCCAAGTTGGAGTTCAATAATAACATTGCAACAGACATTGAAGGCGCAGTGATTAATGCCTAAATTTCTTGATGTGCCATGAAAAAGCTTTAATATTGTTTTGTAATCTGAGCTGGAAAAGCAAACAGCTCAGATTGAGTATTCCTTTAACCATTTGGCTACAAAATTTGAAATAAAGACCCGTAAAAGAAATGTTAATTTGAGTTTGCAGACCAGGGGACATCATAAGGCAGATTTTACTATGATAATTTTGAATCTTAGCTTGGTTAAATAAGAATAGAAAGATTAGGAGACTTGATTCAGGCTTGAAAAAAGTCAGGAATCGTGAACTTGAATGACAGAAAGTGGGTATTCCTGATTCCTGATGAAGTACTTCTGCCAGAAACGTTGATTTTCCTGCCTCTTGAACTGCCTGACCTGCTGTGCTTTTCCAGCACCACACTCTCGACTCTGAACTCCAGCATGTGCAGTCCTTACTTTCTCTTCCATCATGCAGTAATGCTATGATTGAATAGGGAATAATTGATCCACACGTGAAATTGTGAAATTTGGAAAAAATACTCCATTTTAACTGTTAAGAGGGAGTAATCCTTTATTTTAACCATAAAGACAATCCTCTATTTTAGCTGCAAAACATGGGAAAAGTATCCAGTATAGCAGCGGAGAGAAATAGAACCAATATTACAGTGAAATGCAAATATTTTAAGCAATAATCACATCAGGAAGACATGACATCAGAAGTAATATTATCAAGAAATTTAATTTTGGTGATGGGTGAACTAAAACACAAAATAGAACATAAAGTTGGACATCTTGAAGGAAAGAATTTCTGAGATGTGAAATAGCTTGAAAATTACATATTAAATCAGAAGTTGAACAATAAACACCGATGTTGGAGCTTGCCAAGGGATGAATGAAGCAAAAGGTACTTTTGAAGTGGTACTAATCATTATTTTGATTGTTATTTCAACGTCAAAACTAATAAAATTCCTGACATGGCAAGATTTAATGTGTGAGTTCAGCATCCAGGGAGATTTATAGATAGTCTCATTAATGATTGTTACAGATTAGTTGAGAAATAGGACTCTGGTGATTTTATGAGAAACTAGTGTATGATATAGGACAGACATCAAGCACTAAAAGCCATTGTGAATGCTGTAGAGCAAAGAAACTTCACAGGCACAGACTGAGGTGGTGCAAACATTGCCACCTGCAAGTTGCCCTCCAAAACACTTCCAATCCTGACTTGAAAATATATCACTATTCCTTGAGTGTCGCAAGGTCAAAATCATGGAATTCCTTCCCTATGGCATTGTGGGTGTACCTACTGCACATGGACTGCAGTGGTTCAAGAAGATACATCACTATCACGTTACCAAGGGAATCTAGGGAAGAACAATAAATGCTGACTTGGTGACTGAGGTCTATGTCCAACGAATGAATATAAAAACATTTAATGACAGTGAGCAGAAGATTGTATGAGAAATTTGTCATGAGCCATGGCAGACTGGGTGTGCTGCCCAACAGGCAGTGATGCCCACTTTCCACAAGTGAATTTTTTAAAAAATCTATTAAAAATGATTGCTTAGTTTGTCACATACCGAGATACTTTCAGAAAATGTGCAGAAATGGGATGCAGTGTTAAGAAAGAAATAAATCAAAGAAAACAATGTACAACAGAAGAAAAACCAAAGAGAAATAGGTTATCCAAATATTGGGATTTGGCAAGCTGATATTTGCATTGATTGTCAAATCATGATGTTCAAGTTAGACTCCAGGGTGAGTGTCACTATATGAGCCTTAGTTAAGAAAACAGTTTATAACTAACAACAATGTAAGGATATTACCATGAAGCATATTACTTAATTTAAGATTATGACATTTCCTCTTAAGACAAACAACTCTTCAAAATCGGGACACCAAATAGTTGAAAACCAGTGCATACTTCACAATCAATAATTCTCACCCTTGAGTAGGAAACATGTCTTATTCAAAAGATGGAAGAGGTTAAACAACAGAGGCTAAGTAGCTCCTTGAGAATAACACCTTAAATTATTTAATGCATCAGGGAATTCACTGTTACGTTGAACAAAGATGCTAGACACTTATGTTTCTGTGCACACAGGAGATTTGGTATCCTTTAACGAAGCAGGTTAAGAAGCATTTTGCAGAAATGACCAGAATAGGCATAATTTCTATTGTCATAAAAACAATTGAGTGGTGCTTGGGCATTGTAACTGTACCTAAACCTAATGGTACACTTTGAATATACAGTATATGACCAAGGCTATGGTGATAAATGTCCATCATATGTCTAAAATTGATGAGAGTTTGGTTAAATTATCCAAAAGAAGGGCTTTCCTGAAATCCAATACAAATAACGAATTCTGGCATGTGCCATTGACCGAGCAGTCAAGATTACATAAATTAGATTAGACTTACAGTGTGGAAACAGGCCCTTCGGCCCAACAAGTCCACACCAACCCGCCGAAGCGCAACCCACCCATACCCCTACATTTACCCCTTACCTAACACTACGGGCAATTTAGCATGGCCAATTCACCTGACCCGCACATCTTTGGACTGTGGGAGGAAACCGGAGCACCCGGAGGAAACCCACGCAGACACGGGGAGAACGTGCAAACTCCACACAATCTGTCGCCTGAGTCGGGAATTGAACCAGGGTCTCAGGCGCTGTGAGGCAGCAGTGCTAACCACTGTGCCACCGTAATTAGTTTCGAAGAAAAATAATATTGGGCTTGAAATGTTGGTTCTGTTTCTCATACTGCCAGATATGTTGAGTTCTTCACTTTCTAATTTTATATCAAAATTGCTTAATGTGAAGACCACTTTTTAAATTTCCTTTAAATGGCCTGTGGACAAATAAAGAATGAAACAATACAAAGAGGTGACTGCAATTTTTAATCGCATGTTTACTGGGGGACATTGTGAGCTTTTTACACTATTGCCTTTTCTTGGAACAGAGACAACAAAAGACAGAGCAGAGATAATGGGTTCTGAGCTAGGGGACAATTTTTTGATAACAAGGTTTGATTGCCCCCTGACTATGTCTTCTGTAGGGCCAGTACAGCTGCAACATCGAGCACGCAAAGTGAAAGCATTAAAAATCTCTGTCTCTTTGTCTTGGTTGTGTGGAGGTATTAGAAAGTAACCGGTAATAGCTAGCTGTCTTAAATTTATCTTTATCTGCAAATTCCTTGTATAGGAGGAGTAAACTGCCTTCAGAGACAATGAAAGGACAAATTCTCAATTAGTGAGAGACTGAACCTCGGTCTGGAAACAGCCTAATGCCAATAGAAATAACTAAAAGGATTTGGATCAATGGAAAGAAACAAGTCAGCAACTCTTGTCATCTAGGCTGATGTGAGCAAACTGTGTCCCCCTGATTTTCCTTTTTTTTTCTCCAACCTTAATATCCTTGTTTGTCTTTTGGCTGCAGTTTGCTGGTGAGTACTTCGACCAATATGCAATCAGTTCTGGATCTGAATATATTACAAAATTGCTGTGGTGCCCACAGTCAAATTGAGCAGCTGATTCTGGATTCAGGATAGTTTAATCAGTCCTGATAATGACTATGAGCTTCTATTAGGCACTGCTAAATTATAGACATAACCTGCTCCAATGTGGTCTAGCACCAGTAGAGTTGCTGAAGGGCAGGTAGCTAAAGATTCTACTTTCCATCCAATCCAAGAAATTTATGCTTTCAGACGATTAAAACACAGCACTGCTCCTCATTTTGTATTGTACAAATCAACTCCCTGGAGATGCTACCATGCAACACAGTTATCACATTTAAAACAAAGAAATGGATCAGAGATCTGAAAACAATGGATTTGGTCATCCAAGGAACTGCAGATCAGCGGAGACCCTGCATTGTTTATACTGTTGACAGGGAAGTATGAAGGCATCACAGGAATTTGATCCCCATTTCTGCCTTATCATCCACTAGTGGTTGACTGGGACAATCGTCACTGGGAACTTCATAACACAAGGGACCTACAGACTGTCAGGATGGTAATTAAAGTCAGCAGTCTTCCATTCCATTTTAGTAGTCTTTCATGTCCAAAACGACTATGATTGTGAAATTATGAAACTTACAGATTTGTACATCTAGATATTTAGGATATGTGAAGGTGATAAATACTAGCAAATGTAATTTTCTGCACAGAAGCAAAATTTTAATTATGATGTGAAACTTGGGGAATGTGTGTTGGTCTGAGGCATGCTGCAAGTACTAAATAAAACAGAAAGAACTGCAATGCTGTAAATCAGACACAAAATTAGAAATTACTGGATAAGTGCAGTAGGTCTGGCAACTTCTGTGAAGAGAAATCGGTTCTGAGGAAGGGTCATTGGATCCGAAATTTCTTTTCACAGATGTTGCCAAATCTGCTGAGCTCTTCCAGCAACTTCTGTTTTTGATGCAGTAACTTCTATCCAGATTATGCCATTTGGCAGAACAGCTTAGTATCTCAAAGGAGTGAGGTCCAAGAAAAATGGTGTACACAACTATTGGTTAGTTATTTTTTCACCATTTGTCTGGAACGTGTACGTTCATTGCCCCTTGTCCCAAATATTCCATGTTTCTTTCATCTTTAAACCTTCACTTCCACGAAGTGGGGTGCTCTGCTGCCGAGGTACCTTTTTACCTTTTACTCCTGAATGTAAAAGCACATGTTGGACACCGGTCAAATAATGTCTCATTCTAAAATTCTCAATTTATTTTAGTTCTTCTGTAACCTCCTCAAGGTCCTCCGTTCAGTGCTTTTGACAATCCTGGCATTTTACACATCCCCAATTGTCTTTATAGCACATTTGATGGTCATACCTCTTGCCTCTTGGTCTCAAAGTCAAATTCATTCCTTAAATCACTATCTCACACTTGTCCCTTAAAGACAGTCCTTAAAAATTAACTCTTTAACCATGCATTTGGTCATCTGCCTGAGTATCTCCTTTGGCTCAGTGTCAAATTCCTTTCTCATTAGATTCCTGTGAATCACATTGGAACGTTTTAATACATTAATGTTGCGATATAAATGAAACTTCTTATTGAAAGTTAGGACTAAGAAAGAAAGGTTTGGAAACTGCCTCCCACTCTAAGAATGCAATCACTGTAGCAATCTACGCATGTCAAACCCAAGGTGGAAATCAGCAAATCCCACAAAGAAAAAAAATTACAGCATTGGAATAGGCCCTTCGGCTCTCCAAGCCTGCACTGATCCAGATCCTCTTTCTAAACCTGTCGCCTATTTTCTAAGGATCTGTGTCCCTCTGTTCCCTGCCCATTCATGGGGCGGCACAGAGGCCCAGTAGTTAGCACTGCTGCCTCACAGTGCCAGGGGCCCGGGTTTGATTCCAGTCTCACGCGACTGTCTGTGTAGAATTTGCACATTCTCCCTGTGCCTGCGTGGGTTTCCTCCAGGTGTCCTGGTTTCCTCCCACACTCCAAAGATGTGCAAGTTAGATGAATTGACCATGCTACATTGCCAATGGTGTAGGTTAGGTGCGTTAGTCAGGGGTTAATATAGGGTAGGGGAATGGGATTGGGTGGGTTCCTCTTCGGAGGTTTGGTTTGGACTTGTTGGGCCAAAGGGTCTGTTTCCACACTGTAGGGATTCTGCTGTATCTGTCTAGATACATCTTGATGCTATTGTGCCCAATTCTACCACCTCCACTGGCAATGCGTTCCAGGCACCACCATCCTCTGTATAAAGTATTTTCCATGCATATCTCCCTTAAGCTTTTCCGCTCTCACTTTGAACTCGTGACCCCTAGTAATTGAGTCTCCCACTCTGGAAAAAACTTCCTGCTATCCACCCAGTCTATACCTGTCATGATTTTGTGGACCTCAAACAAGTCCCCCCTCAACCTCCGTCGTTCTAATGAAAATAATCCAAATCTACAAATCCTCTGTAGCACCCGCCATACCAGGCAACCTCTTGGTGAACCTCCTCTGCACCCTCTCCAAAGCATACACATCCCTTTGTTCATGCAGCGACCAGAACTGTACGCACTATTCCAAATGTGGTTGAACCAAAGACTTATACAATTGTAACATGACCTGCCAACTCTTACACTCAATACCCTGTCTGATGAAGGAAAACATGCCGTATGCCTTCTTGACAACTCTATTGACCTGCAATGCCACGTTCAGGATACAATGGACATGAATACCCAGATCTCTCTGTACATCAATTTTCCCCAGGACTTTTCCATGCACTGTATAGTTTGCACTTGAATTTGATCTTCCAAAATGCATCACCCGCATTTGCCTGGATTCAACTCCATCTGCCATTTCTCTGCCCAACTTTCCAACCTATCTATATTCTGTTGTATTCTCTGACAGTCCCCTTCACCATCTGCTACTCCACCAATCTTAGTATCATCTGCAAACTTGCTAATCAGACCACCCAGATCATTTATGTATATCATAAACAAAAGTGGTCTAGCACTGATCCCCGTGGAACACCACTGGTCACAGTTCTCCATTTTGAGAAACTCCCTTCCACTGCTACTCTCTGTCTTCTGTTGTCAAGCCAGTTCTTTATCCAGTAAACTCTGGATCCCATGAGACTTCACTTTCTCCATTAGCTTACCATGGGCAACCTTATCAAATGACTTACTGATGTCTATATATATGACATCTGTAGCCTTTCCCTTATCAATCAACTTTGTCAGTTCCTCTGTATAAAGTATTTTCCATGCATATCTCTCATAAGCTTTCCACTTTCACTTTGAACTTGTGACCCCTAGTACTTGAGTCCCCCATCTGGAAAAAGAATTCTCTTAAGTGCCGAACACTGATAAGCCCATTTTCTTCCAAATGGAAATAGATGCTATCCCCCAGTATCTTCTCTAGCAGCTCCTCTACCACTTCATTTCAAGGTCCGATTCAAAAATTAGTCCGGCCACAATTCCTTTCCTGACATTTCGGTGTCTCCTGCTTCCAGACGCTGAGTGTCATTCATCCCCCATCTCCTTTCACCACCTAACAACTCACCAATTTACTCATTAACGAGCTTACCTGCTCCTTTTCTTCTGTCCCAAACTTCCTACTTCCCTCACACTCACATATGCTTTCACTCTCCAACCCCTTCCCACTGACATTTTGTTTTATTATTAAGGGAACATGATTATACAGTTTTGGTGTATTGCAAGAAGTTGATGGATTGGGTGCTCTGGTTTGAATTTTAATGACAAATATTATGAGCTCAAATGGCACTTAGTTGAATCTGTGGTTAAACGTGACAAAATTTGAATCAGTTATTCAGTCTTGTTTTGATGCAGTTTTTCAACTGGCAAAAAGGGAATAAAACTATCACTAATTATTCTGTAGACTGTTACTCAATGGGTTTGAATATTTTAGTTGCCACCAGGTTTACTGCCTGTGATATTAGTGCCTGTTTCTGCAGTCTGAAATAATCACCTTCCTTTCCTTTATATTTTTCTTGTAATTTCATGTCCATTTATGTAACCAATGACATTTATAGATTTCCAATGCTAGTGAGGCAGAAGAAGTAGGAAGTTTTCATTTCTCAAGACAGTTCACTTTGAAGGGAATTTATTTTATGCAGTGCACGAACTTACAAATTAGCTGTGAGAGCAGGCCACTTGACCTTTCAAGCCTGTTCCGCCATTCAACAAAATAATGGCTGATCTTATTTTAACCTCAGCTCCACATCCCTGCTTATCCACAATAACCTATAACTCCTATGTTTATTCAGAATCTATTTACCCCTGCTGTAAAAAAAAATTCAAAGGTTTTGTTTCCACTGACTTTTGAGGAAGGAAGTTCTAAAGACATTCAACTCACCTGAAAGAAAACAAAATTCACCTGATTTGTCTTAAGTTGGTGACCTGTTGGTTGGATGATTGGTTTGTGAAGCAGTGTGAGGCTAACAGCTTGGGTTCAATTCCCATCACCAGCTGAGGTTATCATGAGGACTCTCCTTCTCAACCTCTACTGTCTCCAAAGGTGTGGTGGCCCTCAGGTTAAAACACCACCAGTCATCTTTCTTTAATGAGAGAGCAACCCTATGGTCTGTTAAGACTATGCTGTTTTGACCAGGCATGACCCCTTATGTTTGAACTGTGACCTCTGGTTCTAGGTTCTCTGACCAGAGGAAGCATTCTTTCTGTCTCAGGATTCTCTTACTATTCTAAACTGCAGTGGATACAATATGTTACCTCCAACATCATGAGATTTATTTACTGCAACAACCTTTCATGTAGCAGCTTATCAAATGTGTTCGAAAAATTTAAGTACATAATATCTACTGGTTCTCCTTTATCCACAGTACATTACTTTTTCAAAGAGCTCCATTAAATAGGTTAAGCATGATTTTCCTTTCACAAAACCATGGTGACTTCTGCGTGATTACCTCGAGTTTATTTAAGTTCTAATATGATGCCAATAATAATAACTTCCATCATTTTTCAATGACAGATGTTAAAATAACTGGTCTATAGTTTCCAGCTTTCTGTCTCCCTCTCTTGAGTAAAGGAGTTATATTAGTGGTTAACACTGCTGCCTCACAGCACTGTGGACCCGGGTTCGATTCCATCCTCAGGTGACTGTCTGTGTGGAGTTTGCTCATTCTCCCCATACCTGTATGGGTTTCCTCTGGGTGCTCTGATTTCCTCCCACAATCCAAAGGTGTTAGGTGAATTGGCCATGATAAATTGCCCATAGTGTTCAGGGATGTGTAGGTTAGGTCAGGGGGAATGTAGACTAATAAGGTAGGGGAATAGGTCTGGGTGGATTACTCTTCAGAGAGTCTGTGTGGACTTGTTGAGCTGAAGGGCCTGTTTCCACACTGGAGGGATTCTATGATTCTCTAATTCTACGTTTCAATCTAATGAAACCTTCCTTGAATGTAATGAGCTTTGAAAATGTAAAAGCAATGTAGGATTTTCCCACCTCTGCTCGATATAGGCAACAGCAAGCCAGTTGGGAAAATATGAGATCAGAAAAATAAGTTTCTTGATGACAAAAAATAAAAGTTTCTTTCTGTGGTTGGCTTCCTTAACGGCGAGATGAAAATGTGGCTAGTGAGTGGCAAGAGGCCTATTTGCTTACATGTCATTAGTATTTAATCTTGCCTCATTTACATGCAGTTTCCTATTGTCCCAGGAGCTAGAGAGAAACGAAACAGCATCAATTCCAGAAATGAAAGTTAAAGCGGGTATCTTATGGGACCAGGCATTCCTGCCCATGGCATTCGACACACATCAGTCTCATCACACTCTCATGGAATATATCTGACCTACTTGGAATCCATAAAAGTGGATGAATCCCTCGGACCTGATCAGGTGTACCCTAGAACTTTGTGGGAAGCTAGGGAAGTGATTGTTGGGTCCCTTGCTGAGATATTTGTATCAGCGATAGTCACAGGTGATGTGCCGGAAGGCTGGAGGTTGGCTAATGTGGCGCCACTATTTAAGAAAGATGATAAGGAAAAGCCAGGGAACTATAGACAAGTTGAACCTGACATCGGTGGTGGGCAAGTTGTTGGAGGGAATCCTGAAGGGCAGGAAAGGCAAGGACTGATTAGAGATAGTCAACATGGCTTTGTACGTGGGAAATCATGTCTCACAAACTTGATTGAGTTATTTGATGAAGTAACAAAGAGGATTGATGAGGACACATGATCTATATGGACTTCAGTAAGGCAGTTGACAATGTTCCTCATGGGAGATTGGTTAGCAAGGTTAGATCTCATGGAATACAGGGAGATCTAGCCATTTGGATACAAAAATGGCTTGAAAGTCGAAGACAGAAGGTGGTGGTGGTGGAGAATTGCTTTTCATGCTGGAGGCCTGTGACCAGTGGAGTGCCACAAGGACCGGTGCTCGGCCTACTACTTTTCATCATTTATATCAATAATTTGAATATTAAAATAGGAGGTATAGTTAGTAAGTTTCCAGATGACACCAAAATTGGAGGTGTAGTGGACAGCAAAGAAGGTTACCTCAGTGTGCAACGAGATCTTGATCAGATGGGCCAATGGGCTGAGGAGTGACAGATGGAGTTTAATTTAGATAAATGCGAGGTGCTGCATTTTGGAAAGGCAATTCATAGCAGGACTTAATGGTAAGGTCCTGAGGGGTTTTACTGAACAAAGAGATCTTGGAGTACAGGTTCATAGTTCCTTGAAAGTAGAGTTGCAGTTAGACAAGATCGTGAAGAAGGCGTTTGGTATGGTTTCCTTTATTGGTGAGAGCATTGAGTATAGGAGTTGGGAATCATGCTGCAGCTGTACAGGGCATTGGTTAGGCCACATTTGGAATATTGCATGCAATTCTCTCCTTCCTATCGGAAGACTGTTGTGAACCTTGAAAGGATTCAGAAAAGATTTACAAGGATGTTGCCAGGGTTGTAGGATTTGAGCTATAGGGAGAGGCTGAATAGGCTGGGGCTGTTTTCCCTGTAGCATCAGAGGCTGAGAGGTGACCTTATAGAGGTTTATAAAATCATGAGGGGCATGGATAGGATAAATAGACAAGGTCTTTTCCCTGGAGTGTGGGAGTCCAGACCAGGTGAGAGGGGAAGGTTATAAAAGGGACCTAAGAGGCAACCTTTTCACACAGAGGGTGCTGGGGATATGGAATCAGCTGCTAGGGTAAGTGGTGGAGGCTAGTACAATTGCAGCATTTAAAAGTCATCTGTATGGGTATATGAATAGGAAGTGTCAAAGGGATATGGTCCAAGTGCTGGCAAATGGGACTAGATTGGGTTGGAATATCTGGTCGGCGTGGACAAGTTGGAGTGAAGAGTCTGTTTCTGTGCTGTACATCTCTATGACTCTGTGATGCTTAGAATCAGTTCCCAACTTCAATGTTGCACTTTGGAGTACATGGGTGCATTTTTTTGTAATGGTGCTACCAGACCACTTGGCATGCTGAGCCAAACATCACATGGATTGGAGCAGGGTGTCCCTCAGGGCATCTTGTTTATTCTTTTCGTGCTCATTCAGTTTCTGCTTACTTGGGTGTTTATAGCATTTATGCAACACCTTTCCTTACCTTTCTTGCTGCCTGATTTAGAACTTGGGCTGACAGTACTGAGGTGTTGCCTTGCCATTTCATGTGAGGAATCTTGTCAAGGTGTTGGACATGTTACTGTACAGCATCATGTCAATGTCACACTTACAGAAAGTCGCAAGAACTTACATGACAAGCATACTGCATGTGCTTCAGCAAAATTACCATGTCTTAAGCCTGAGGGGAAAAGTTTATGGATTCGTCAATGGCAGCTTTAGTCGCAGGAGTCCTGTCACAGTCAGTCAAAGGGAACTTCCAATCTCAGTCCAGGGGCTTGCACATGGACTGTTGGCTCACCTTCCACCCTTCCAACCTTCGCATAAATCTGACGACATTTCCGCTACCTCCAAATGGACTCCACCACCAGGGATATATTTCTCTTCCCACCCATTTCCACTCTCTGCGAAGACTGTTCCCTCCGTGACTACCTGGTCAGGTCCATGCCCCCCAACAACCCACCCTCCCTTCATGGCATGCTCCCCTGCCACCGCAGGAGTTGTAAAACCTGTGCCCGCACCTCCCCCCTCACCTCTATCCAAGGCCCCAAAGGAGCCTTCCACATCCATCAAAGTTTTACCTGCATATCCACCAATATCATTTATTGTATCCGTTGTTCCCGATGCGGTCTCCTCTACATTGGGGAGACTGGACGCCTCATAGCAGAGCGCTTTCGGGAACATCTCCGGAACACCCACATCAATCAACTCTACTGCCTTGTGGCCCAACATTTCAACAGTCCCTCCCACTCTGCCGAGGACGTGCAGGTCCTGGGCCTCCTCCACCGTCGCTCCCTCACCATCTGACGCCTGGAGGAAGAACACCTCATCTTCCGCCTTGGAACACTTCAACCTCAGGGCATCAATGTGGACTTCACCAATTTCCTCATTTCCCCTTCCCCCACCTCATCCCAGTTCCAACCTTCCAGCTCAGCACTGTCCCCATGACCTGTCCTACCTGCCTATCTTCTTTTCCACCTATCCACCCCACCCTCCTCTCTGACTATCACCTTCATTCCCACCCCCATTCACCCATTGTACTCTTTGCTACCTTCATAGGGGTGCGTGGACCTGACCAGGTAGTTACGGAGGGAGCGGTCTTTGCAGAAAGCGAAAATGGGTGGGGACGGAAATATATCCCTGGTGGTAGAGTCCGCTTGGAGATGGCGGAAATGTCGTCGGATTATGCGGTTTATGTGAAGGTTGGTAGGGTGGAAGGTGAGGACCAGGGGGGTTTTGTCCTCTTCTAGCGGCAGTTCCACTGACAGAACTCCAACAGGTCTTGAAGTAAGCTAGCAAAACCTATATGTGTGTGAGTTTTTCAATTGTAATGAAGTTCAACCTGTGCTTTCAGAAGCTTTTCTTTTTCATTCTCTTCCCACTACATGCACTATGACAGACAGTTATAGGCTGGCAGTATTTGACTTGTTATATTGCTGTAAGTGTGTTGCAAATGGAAGGAATTCTATGAGGACCCAACAATGGTGCGTATTTCTGCTGTCACTGAATACGCAATAGTGTGAATGGTGCACCATAGGGGTTTGAGCATACAGAATGAGGTGAACTGCAGAAAATTGTGTGACTAGCTAGATTTCTTTTTCTAGTTTCAAATTCTTGATTTAATAATAGTTCAGTGCTATATTTCACCTGTCAAAGTTGGGCCATTTTTCTTGCAAGTTTGTTGATAACTGAAATAGTTAAACTCAAATTATTACTTTTGAGGCTACGTTTTCAGTGTGGTACTGAGCAGAAATATATTGCCATTAATGAGTGCCTCATGTTCTGATTAAGAACAATTCAATCAGAACTTTGCCCTTCTATTTATCATGGTTGGTTATGATCGGGCTGGATCCATGTACATCACTGGATATATTATGGTTAATTTACTGAAATTATGTTTAGGATCTGATATTTATTTGTGTGGGCTTTTACATCATTCTAGAATAGTACAAGTTAATTCTTCAGGTAGAGTAATTATTTTGTATTAATTTCCTAATGCATATTCCGGTTTTAATGGCTAAAAATACTTTCATCTCATAGTGCTGCATTGTGAGTAATGGCTATTTTTTCTTGTACTGAAAGGGAAAAATTGAAAGCTGAGGCCAAGGACAGAAGAGTTTTAGAGATCCTCCAAGCTAAAGATGACAAGATACAAGAACTTGAGCAGGTTAGAAACTGACGAAGCTATTACTTATCTTGGGTACTGGAATGACCACTAGTTAGATATTTGTACTTAAAAGGAATGTATTGATTGTCCATTATAAAATATCGAACATTTTCTGTTTTGAGCAATTGGTATGAAGTGATATTGTGAGAAGTATTAACCTTTGGGTTACTGACCTTGATGCTTATAGGATGATTTAGATCTGAACAGGTGGATGACAAGTAACACATTTCAGATTTAGTTGGGCACTTCCATATTTCTTGAATTTACAAAAATAGAGTTTTATGCCAAGAAAAATAACAAAAGTTTGTTAAAGATGGGGAAACACCTAGAAACTAGTGCTGTCTGGCTACGTTTTGAGACTGTGTTTTTAATCAATACAGCTTCATCAATCAGTTACCTTTTCTATTACTTTTGGAGATTTTTTTATCTAATGCTGAATGAACAGGAACCACATTTCAGACACTGAAATTATATGGGTATTTTATATTTTGGTCAGTTGATTCCAGTTTTTCAGAATGTTTCCAATACTTCACACATGAATAACCATGTATTTTAACTTAAGTTCCCTTGCTTTTAATAATACCTTTTTCTCTTGCCTTTCTGTTTGCCTTCCCCAGGTTACAGATTGCAGGATGCCACTTTTCATTTTGACACGACTTCTGTTATTTCATCTAAGAATTTTTAATTAGCTTTGTATTGATGTGCACACTAAATTCCAAACACTAAGCTTTTATTCCTGCACCTCTTAACTTTTTAATCCTCATCAACCAAGGAAACCCCACTGGGTTTATGAAATATTTCTTGTCTATCTCATTATCTGCATTTCAAAATCTTTGACTCACATTGTCGAGTGATATTAAACTCCCACTAGATTACTGAATAAAACTTGATCCAAATAGGGATAAAACCAGCATTTTCAAAACCCTTTTAAGTAATTCTCCCCCAAGGCAATTAATTACATCTCTAAGCAGTACCTTTAAATCTTTTACAGGTGTTTTCAAAATCTCAAGAATACAATTGTGTTTTTCAAGTTGCTCGACAGATCAAAGTAAAATGAAAATCATTGTTTGAAATGCATGTTGTACCTTTAACCCCGTCTGAATTGAATTATATATAGTTTAATGTAATTTATTCCATCCTTCAAGTAAAAGAAAGATGGGAATAAATTATATCAAAATATATAAAATATTACAGTGCTGAAATTTGAATTGTGTATTGATTACAATGAGAATTGGCTTTAATGACTAGTAAAATTTATAATTGCGTCACTGAGGTTGTAAGAATCTGTTTATAATCTATACACAATATTTTATTGCCTATTAGGTGAAAAAATAAATAACAAAACTTCTGTGTAAAGAAAAAAGAAACAAAGAAACTAATTTGGTGAAGAACTAGGTCATTCCAAATCATGTTGCCTGGTAATATAATTAATGTTTTTAAACTGTGGCATGAATCTGACTTTTCTAATCTTCAATATTTAATTTTTGTCATGTGAATGCAATTTCATAAAACCCACTTGTTTGATTTTGGGTATGTTGTAGAAAGGCTACAATGTGTGTTCCATTCTTTGATAGTTTACGGCAATTCCAATCACTTATGTGGGTAGTAGCTACTTTCTAACTGGTTTTATTCCTTACAACTTGTGTGATTTCATTTTGATGTTATGGTTTTATAATTATCACATGGCCAGTTTTGCCTTCACCTTTTTGATTCATTGGAGCTTGAAACATTTAAAATGAATGTTAAGATGGTGCAGTGATGCAGTGCCCAAACTCCTCATGGAATGGTAGCGCATGGATTTGTGTTCTTGATCCCTCATGTTGCAAAGCTGAGAATAGTGATTTAAAATCCAGCTTTGAATAGAAAATTATAGGTAGAATCCTTAAGTATGCTTTTCGATAGCTGTTGGTGTCTGGCTGTACTGCAGCGGTGTCAGGAGCCTAATAGCAAGTTTTCAGAATAAGCTTATGGTTGGTGATGGTGTGAGGTTCAAGGTGAAGCAAAGATAAAAGAAGGACACTTGCTCTTATGGGACAAAACAAAAAGTTGTTTTAAATAAGTATGTTGACTACCTTTGCCTTTGCTGCATTTGATAGACCAAAAAAGATTTTAGAATGGAAGTAAATTTTGCTTTTTATTAATGTGTATTGGCAACATCTAAATTTGCATATAATATTTAAAATCTGAGTCCAGAAACTCTGAGTTATGTTGATTTTAAGATTGGGAAAACTGTGGGAAATGTTTTATTTGTCCAGTTTCGAAAAGTAATTGGAGCAATTGTGCACACTATTTGTTATGCTGTATAAATGTTGTATTGAGTTTTGGTACTGCTTATGGAATTAAATTACGTTCACAATAATTTGATGCCTTTTAAGCTACCTTTATGGCAAATGTTAGGCACTGTTTTTGAAGGTTGAAAATAGAATTTTTAAACAGTCATATTGCAGTATGGGGTCAACCACAGTTAGAGAGAATAAAAAAAATGTTTTATAGAGTTGTGAAACTGTCTTTCCCATTTACATGTCGTTCTGTTATAACGTTCATTTCATTATTGCGAATTCGCTGTAAACGCAATTGACAAATTGGGGACACTGTTTCTATAGTTCGAACGTGCTTTGGCTGTAATACGATTATGTCGTCGACACTTGAAGTGATGTTTCTAAAGTGCAATTTTTCTGTAATGCAGAGTTGCACAAGAACACAGCCATCGTGTTATGGAAGACGTACCTATATAATTTTCTCAATAGGATTTAATAGAAAATATATTTAAATGTGTTCTTTAAATATTCTTTGTCACAGTTGACATAACTCCACAACAGCTGGTGTCTGAGCACCAAGTCACTCTTTAGTTACATGTGGAAAGTCCTTGACACTGGTCCAGTTCCCTCAGAGCATGCTTTCAGAGTGTCAGGATGTCTGAGACTCCTTTTTGTATCTGTCATCCAGGGCCCCTTGACTGGGGTTTAATGGCCCTAATCAGGGAACTCATTGTCTATGATATCCACGTGACTGACCTCATTAAACTCATGACATCTCTCCCATTCTGAGTCTGAGGATATAGGCTGGTCCTTTTTCTCGTAGTGCCTCCTGCGGCATTTTAGCACCGAGTCAAATTCCTTTGACTCTGCATCAGATACGGTGATTTTTGGCACAGAGAAACTTGCCACTTGTATCTGAGCGGCTTGGGAAAAATTCACTCACTTCTCTCAGTTGCAGTGGTGTTGATGCAGCAACATCTGCTGTGTCCATCTCAGATTCAGTCTCTTTAACACTTTATGGCGAGGGAGAGCCCATGGGTTCTGACAGCTTTGCCAACTATTCCAAGGCCAGAGCATATTTTGCTCCCGCACTGTTTGTCTGTTTATGGCTTTCATATAGTCCATGTACTTGTTCAGGATCATTGCAACTACCCAAATGTTTTAGGTCACTGACCTTGTGTAGACCAATGCTCATGTCCATGCAGGGCCATTTACGTGGACCAAATTTTGCTTCACTTCCACTCCCTATCCCTGGCCTCGGTGTGGCATCACCTCCCCATTAGCAACCCTTCTGGAGCTTTACTTGTAGTTGCATGAGGGATTGTCTTACAATCAAATATGAAGCAGTAGGCTGTTTCTTTAAGCCTGCTGTCAAACTTTGGACTGCTGTTTCTGCCAGGCCGTTGGTTGATGGGTAGTGTGGAGCTATTCGTATGTGTTAAATCCCATTTGACTTCACAAAATATTCAAACTCCCTGCTGGTAAACAATGGCCCATTGTCTGTGACCAACACATCTGGGAGTCCGTGTATTGAAAAAGGTGCCACCAACTATAACTCCTCGCAAACATCTTCATTTTGGAGACCCCTGGATAATCCTGGTGGAGTTCAGCCAGTATCTAGTGGTGACCATTGCTCTGGACAATCACAAGAGAGATTGACGAGAAGTTAGGTTGATGCCCTGTTTGAATACAGACATAGCTGTGTTGGTGGGGCAGTACCCAGAGTGCGTGCAAAGGCAAAAATTGTCGCAAGCGGCTCCTCCATATTCATGGGAATGGCTGGGTAAAGCCTGAACTTGTTTACACATTGACCACACAGGTCCTTTCAGGAACTCATTGTTCTTAGTCATTGTGGATGCCCAATCAAAATGACTGGATGTACATCAAGCTCATTTATCAAATTTGCGGATGGCAGTAGAAGTTCTGCGTGCATCTTTTGCAATACACAGACTCAGATAACAGGCCATTGTTTATCAACAGGAAATTTGAATATTTTCTAAAGTTGAAGAGTAATTATCGTATAAGGAAATCATAGATAACGGGCCATTGTTTACCAGCAGGGAATGTTAATATTTCCTAAAGTCGAATGGTAATTGTCATATAAGGACAGCTCCATACCATCCATCATCCGATGGCCCGGCAGAAGGAACAGTCCAAACAGTTCAGACTTAAAGAAACAGCCTACACCTTCATTACATTCCAAACTGTCCTGGTTCCTATTTGATTATAGGACCATCCCTCATGCAACTACAAATATAGCTCCAGCATTATTGCTTGTTGGAGAAGACTCTGTGCCAGATTAAATCTGATCTTCCCATATCTGGAGTTGGGGGTGAAATGGCATCAGGGATGCCAATACCAGACACAATACTCCATGAAGTGTGAGTGATAGTTTACTTAAGGGGACGAAGTAGAAACCACAGGAATGGCTCTGCATGGACAAAAGGCATGATTAGCGCGAGGTCAGGTCCAAGTGAGGTACAAAACTGGGTAAGTGCAACAGTCCTGATCAAGCTAGTGGACCAGATGAAAGTTGCAAACTCGCAAACGGTGCAGAAGCAAAATATGTCTGTCTCCCTGACTGCTTTATTGGCTGTTCCACACCAAGTGGGCTCCCCCTCTCCGTCAAGCATTGGAGATAATTTAGAAGCTAAGATGGAATTGGTGGATTTTGCCTCATCGACATTTTTGCTGACAGAAGAGGGGAGTGAACTTTTTCCAAGATGCTCTAAGCTTAAGAGGTGAACCACTTTGCATTACACTCTGTCTGAGACTAGGACCTGAGGGCACAGCCTGAGGAAGCTGGATCAGTATCAAGGACTTTTTTTGTGTAAACAATGGACGACATGGTGACAGGATACCGGCCTCTGTGGAGTTATTTCATGTACTGCCTGATTCAGTGTGAGGTCCCTTGCTGATGACTGTGTACATTAATGCTTAATCGTGAATAAGTGAGATTTTATTAAAAATTCCGTGGATGACACAAAAATTGTTTGTGTAGCATATAGTGAAGAGAAAGCTTTATACTAAGGAAGGTATATCTGGTCAAATGGGCAGAGCAGTGGAAGATGGAGTTCAATCCCGAAAAGTGTGAATGGATGCATTTTGGGAAGATTTACAGGCAATAGCTTTCATAATGAATTTTGAGAGCCTGGGTGTTCCTGAGGATCAGATACATGAAGGCAAAAGGAGAGGTGGATAGGGAGGTTAAGAACGCATATGGGATACTTACCTCTATTTGTCAATTCATTGAATGTAAGAGCTGGAATGTTATGCTAGAACTGTTGCATAGAACACTGGCAATAGAGCCCCACTGTTCCCAGTATCATTGCAACAGTTAAAAAAAACTGTAAAAGTATGCAAAATTTCCCAGTTTACTTGTCTCTTGGATCTAGTTTGACAAAAAAAAACAAAGAACAGGTTTCTGTATTTAACAAGAGTAACTATTTATTGCAAATAAAAAGATTCTAGTGTTATGGACCAAGCCTGATCTCTCAAAACATTTTTTAGCAGGTAGCCCAGACCTGTAACTTTGCTATTTGTTTAGGTAAGTGTATGGTGGATATTCCTAGAGTGAATTAGCTGATTTAACTGCCAAGTTGTAAACAAACAATTTATTTACAAAATTACAGAATGAATTACAGAATTACAAAAGTAGAAAGTAGAATACTGGATAACTTGTCCAATCCATAAACTCGATAGACTATCCCGACTTAATGATGCTGTTCCAAAAATACTTTCAACAGTCCCAATAAACATATCCCTTAGCACAAAGAGTAAAAATGAAACAAACCAGGCTTATCGGATTGAAGTTAGAGAAAGAGAGTACCAGGCTGGACTTGCCCCAGCAGCCTTTCTTCACACACACTGCTGCTGAACTGAATCAAAAACTCTAAGCTAACTGAAGACTCACTACACAGCTAACTGACCGCTCCCCTTTGATTATACTGTTTTTTTCAAGACATGAAAGCCTTTGCCTGGAGGCATTATCTCTTAATGGTAAACAAAAAGGACCCCAATAAACCTTTCAAACCCAGCCTAGTTGGATCCTGGCCAATTACCCTGCTCCAGGGGAAAAAAACTCGAGAGCATAGTGCCTTGTAAAAAGACCAAGATTGTGACACTAGCTATCGATAAAACAATTATGAACATCAATATATAACTTCACAAGTTAAAATTTGAACCCCTTACAGATCTCTCCCTGCACACATAAGAGACCCACATTGACAGGAAAAAACCCCACCTGCCTGATGGACACTGAATAACAGTGAGGGGGCAGTTTAATGGTCGCTTCTTTTTGTTCTGATTGTCCTTTTCTCTTGTCAGGATGGCTGCCCCTTGATTCTACTTTTCCATACTTGCATTTGCTTGCAGAAAATACGGGTGGCTGGTCCAGGTATATAAAATGTCTGTCTTACTGGGGAAGAGCCACAGTTTAGAGCAACTGCTGAGGGAAAAATGAATTGACTTTCCTCAGTTTTATACTGCAGAGGAAAGAGATAACTGCTGTACTTGGGAAATGGCTTTTTCCTAACATTGACACCTGAGGGTTTCATTTACCTGAGAGCCAATCATATAGTTGTTAATAAGACCATAGTATAGAGGAGCTGAAGTAGACCTTTTAGCCTCCTAAGTCTGTTCCACCATTCAGTGAGATCATGGCTGATCTGGTAATCGTCACCTCCACTTTTCGTTCCTTTACCCCATCACCCTTGATTCTGTTACTAATTAAAAATCTAAAATACTGTGTGCAGCTTTGGTCCCTTTACCTGAGCAAATACATTATTGCCATAGAGGTTTACCAGACTGGAATGGTGTGACAATCCTATGAAGAGATTTTAGGAAATGGGACTTGTCTTCTTCAGTGGTTAAAAAAATGAGTTGTGACCTCATTGAAATTTGCAAAACTGGTTAACTGGATCGACAGGCTTGAAGGTTAGATGGTTCCCCTGGTTGGGGCTGTTACAGCCATTATACCATTAGACTGTAAAATGTGGGAACAAAGAATATTCCATTTGAATCCACACAGCCATTCATTGAGTTCATGGCTGATTTTATAATCCTTAACTCCACTTTCCTGCCTTTTCCTCATAATCTTTGATTCCCTTACTGATTGAAATATTATTCATCTCAGCCTTAAATATACTTTATGACCGAACCTCAACAGCCCTCTGTGGTAAAATAAATTCACAACCTTTGAAGAAATTCCTTCTCATACTTGTTATGAATATGTAATTCCTTATACTGAGATTAGACTTTTCCACAAGGGGAAGCAACTTTTCTGCATTGATTTTGTCCAGCCCTCAAAGGATCGTCTTAATAAAGTCACTGAGTAAAGTGTCATGCAACACAAAAGAGGCCCTTCGGCCTATCACAACTGCTCCAACCTATCCACACTAATCCCATTTTCCAGCACTCAGCTCATAGCTTTGATTGTTATGGAATTTCAAATGCTCCTTAATGTTCATTTTCAAGGCTGTGAGGTTTCCTGCCTATATTACCCTCCTAGGCTCTGCATTCCAGATTCACAACACCCTCTGGGTGAAAAGAATTTTCCTTAAGAATTGAAGGATCCCTGGAAGATTATTACCAGCACATTCACTATCTCTGAGCTACTTCCTCCGCTATCCGAGAATGAATATAACCAGGTCTACAGAACTTTTTGGTCTTTTGCCTTATTAGTTTCCCTGACACTTTTTCTCGAATGATAGCCATTATATTTGTTTCCTTTTCTCCTTTTGCCTCATGAGTAATTTAGTAATTTTGGAATGCTGTTAATGTCTTCTACTATGAAGACTGATGCAAAGTAATCTATTCACCCCTTTGCCATTTTGTGGTTCCTCTTCATCATTTTCCCAGCCTCAATCTCTATGTCTCTTATGTTCACTTTGGCTTCTCTTTTCCTTTTGATACATTTAAAGAAGCTCCTGCTTTTTGACTTGATATTAGATGCAGTTTTCCAATCAAAGTTTGTTGTCTCCCTCTTTATTATTTTCTGGTCTTCTTTTGTTGGGTTTTTAAAACTTTACTAATTCTCTGATGCCCTACTAATCTTTGCAACATTATATGGTTTCTCTTTCAATCTAATGCTTGACTTCTCTCCTTTCTAGAATCCTTCTTATTCACCAGAATATGTCTTTGCAGACAGGAGATCTCTGTCATCGATAACTAGTCACTAGTCCACTAGTGACAAACAGTCACTTATTGCTGGTTGAAGCTCCATTTGTGCACAGCTGCTTAACTGAGGCTAGTCATAGAGCCATAGAGATGTACAGCATGGAAACAGACCCTTCGGCCCAACCCGTCCATGCCGACCAGATATGCCATCCCAATCTTCCAGCACCCGGCCCATATCCCTCCAAATGCTTCCTATTCATATACCCATCCAAACGCCTTTTAAATGTTGCAATTGTTCTAGCCTCCACCACTTCCTCCGGCAGCTCATTCCATACACGTTTTGCGTGAAAAAGTTGCCCCTTAGGTCTCTTTTATATCTTTCCCCTCTCACCCTAATAGTCTTTCATTGCTGCTTACACAAGCAGTTATTTTTACACTTACAATGATTACCACGTGATGTACTTTTGAAAATAATACTTGTCCAATCCTTAGATTTTAAAACAGTTCTTTTCCCATTTTAATCTACAATAAAAAGGCCTTTATGCTGTATGGAGACATAGGCTAGACTACAGCTGGAGTGTTGTGTGCCTTTCTGGTCATTATGGCATGGAAAATATATGATGGCACTGGAGAGGGTGCAGAGGAGATACACTGAGATGTTGCTCAGACTGGAATGTTTCAATTATGAGGAAAGGCTGCATAAGTTAGGGTTTTTTTATTGGAGCAGAAAAGGCTTTTGGGGGCGGGGGGGTGCGGCTCATTAAGTTATGAGGGGCATAAATTGAATTGCGAGAAATAAACTTTTCCTGTTAGTTGAGGGGTCCGATCAGGAAAGGGCAGGAGATTTCAAGTGAATTTTAGGAGAAATATTTTCACCCAGAGGGTGCTGGGTATCTGGAACTCATTGCATGAAAGGCTGGCAGAAGTGAGAACCGCTACAATATTTAAGCAGTATTTAGATGAGTACTTGAAATGCTGTGGCATATCAGGCTACACGCCAAGTTTGGGAAATAGGATTCGAGTAGATAAGTGATTAATCTGACAGACGTGATGGACTGAAGGGCCTATTTCCGTGTTGTGTAACTCTATTACTATGATTATTATTCCATGTGGAAAATCTCTTCTGGTCTAAATTTACCTTTGTGGAGGGTCACTGAATTTCAAAGAAGTTTATAGAAGGTGAAGTGTTTTCAATCATGTCCAAGAGCCATGATATACTAATGATGAGCAGCAATTTGTTTCTTCTTACCTTGTTCAGTTGGTTTTTACTGAGCAAACTGAGCAACATAACACCAAAAAATGATATTTACCCTTTAGCAAATATTTAGATGGATTTAATGGAAAATAAATTCCATGTTTTGTAAACTGAATTCAGGCCTCATTGGCACATCAACAGAGCAGAATCCCATATGGAGGTATAATGTGTCCTTTCTTGCCACAAGATATTCTAAAATGCCTATTTATCATTTGTAAGACAAATCCATTGATGCATACCATTCAGAAAAAAAAAGATGCAATTAATGGCTCATTGATAAAATATAATTCAGTTCTTCCGTACAAATTATTGTACATATGTTTAAATATGTTTACTTATGATACAATAATGTGCTTTATGTGCCATTTAGTTCCTTTGTTGTCCAGATTTCATCAAAACAGTCACCTCTAGCTTTTCAATGGCAAGATAATTCCCTTATGTACATGAGAGTTTTACTTCTGAACATTTTTCATGCAAACTGTTCAAACTTCAGTTCCCTGTTGCATCAATTTTCATTTCAAGGTGTCAGCTGCAGTAGCACACAGTGCCACAGACCTGTTAACTATTACCAAGTGCAAATCTGATTTGAAAAAGCTTGTTCTTTAATTATTAATGTTTGAGTAATATTATGACTATCATTAGTGAAGTCTGATCTCATTTTGAAATGCTCCTATGTTCTTTTTGATGTCCTCAACAGCAGGTTAGATGCCAACAGAAGGAAATAAACAACCTAATTCAACGGAAAATTGCTGTCGATGACAACATTGCATTAGTGCAGAAGGAAGTGACTGATTTGAAGGAAAAGCTCAAAAAGAAAAGCCAGGATTGTAAGGTATATAGACTTGTACATCAAGACCCTCACCAATTTCAAATTTGGAAGTTTCATTTTAGCTCTCAGAATTAAAGCTGTATTATAAAATCATATACTCCATGTTACCTTGCTGTCTGTTTTAACAGTATTGTCCAAATTACAGTACAATGATTTTGGTCAAGGATTTTCAATTTTTATTTTGTTTCAGTTTGTATTCAAAAGTGTTTGTGAACAAATTTTATTATAGGTTTGGCAAAATATTAGTAGTTTTTGGGCAGATATTCATATCCTCTATCCCTGCCACTAAAGCTCTGGATGCTTTGTGACATTCCAAATGACATTCTTACAAGGAAAAGTGCCTTAGGTCTAGAAGCACTTTAAAGCTTTGTGGTTTTATGCTGCGAGCAAAACTCTGAGAAAGCATGTTAAAAGCTCAGAATCTTAGCATTATAACTTTCTAGATAAATAGTTAATGATGGATATGGAGCAAAGAAGTAGGAGTGTGAAGATGTGGCTTCTCCTAATTAGATTCTGATGGGACTTGCATTATTAATTGATAAGGACAGTGCCTGAAAGATTGTATTTTTGTGGGTCTCAAGAATGGCTGGGGACAGCATCAAAGGCAGTTTAATCAATTAATGGGCTCCTGTAAATGTACTGTCATTAAAGCTGTCATTCAAGTAAAATATGCCCCTTCTACCTGCTGGAATGGAGACCAAAAAAGCCAACAGGTTGACTTCACATGCCAACTACCTATGGGTGCTGTGTGGACAAACCAAAAAATAATGTTCACTTGTTAATTCACACATTTGTTATTTGACCTATTTGGTGCATTTGCTCACAGGATGCTAAAGAACGTGCAATGAAGGTTGAGGAGAAAACTAGTCTGCTTCTGAAAAATCTGGAGGAAGAAAAGCAGGGATTAAGCGTACGCTGCTCTGACCTGCTAAATGACCTGGAGAAGCAGGCAGCCCAGTGGAAGGAAGAGAAGTCTGACATTGACTCCAAAGTAAAGGTACGAGAAGGGACTCTTGGGTAAGATTTCACAAGATGCTTTCATCTGTATTGACTTCATGGAATTTTCTTTAATAACAGTCACATTGTCGAATGTACCCCATGGGCCTCGTGTTCATTTAAATTCATTCACTTAAAACCCATAGCTTTTAAAAAATTAATACTGCAAAGTGGAAAACCAACTGAAAATATTATATTAGAAATCACATATGTCTCATTGTTAATATAACATGGTCCCATTATCATTTCATCTTTACACAGGATTATTACTTTCAAAGCAATAGAGACCTTCTGAGCTACTGAAATGTGTATCACAGTAACTTTTCCTCTTGACTTACCAGATGATTGAACTCCACATTCACATGCACAAAACTTAGTCTTAAAGGAGTACTGGAGTGAATGTTTAAAAGATAGAACCCTCTGTGGTTTACTCACAGACATGCTCCTTTGAAAAGCACAATAAATAATACCTATACTGCAGTGTTGTAAAGGAGCAAAGTTTGATGTTGCAATGCTTCCTCAAGTTGAATTACATTTTAGGCAGGATTACTGATGGCCGTACATAATGATATTTTGGAAATTATAGTGCAGCTATAGGAATTTACGTAGCTAAGGAATTGAGGCAAAAATAATGAAGGTGAAATGCAGATCTGTCATGATGTAATTGGATGATGGAAAGGGATTGAGGGGCTCAGTGAACTCCCCTGTTGCTGTTTTCCTTTACCATCATGCTGAATGGATATAAATATTCTGGAACATGCAAAAAAAAAACAAAATTTTAATTATCTGACATCTTCATTCATCCCAATTTGTTTTCCTGTATTTCTGACACTTTTAGTGTTCCATCCTCTCTCTTTTCTTTGGTTAAACTTGTGTGCAGTAGTTCAAACACGTTGCTAATTTATGTTAAGACTACAATGAGAAAGAAGTGAACTTTTCAAGTTGTAGGTTGTTGGAAAGCAAGTGCTGGCTAAGCATCAATACAGAAAAGTCAGTGTTAGGTTACCTAATGTACATTTCCTAGAGGAGTATATTGCTTACTTGCTTATCTGACTGCCTGTTCTGCGGAGAAAGAGGAAAGAAGAAAGAGATTATAATTTAAGATAATGGATAACATGGAATGGCCTTTGGGTGGGAAACTTTTAAATATCCATCTCCAAGAGTAATTTGGTAGCACTGCTACTGACAAAGCTGGTTGAATCCTCAAGGACATAGTTACTAAACTGGGTCTGCAGCAAGTGGTGAGGGAATAACCTATTTGACCTCGTCCTCATTAATCTGCCTGTTGCAGATGTATTCAGTCCATAACAATATTGGTTTGAGTGGAGTTTAAATTCCATCTTCACATTGAGGGTACTTTGCATCAACAGTGGGCACCAGTGAGAAGTGACTGAGGAGAATTCTGGGAGAGGTCAGCTCAGTCACCATGACTAAGGAAGGTCTGGCCCAAGAACTGTAATAATGAGCAAAATTGTGGAACTGGAAGCAGAATTTTTTTTAGTGGTATATAACATGTTGGACAGTGGTTGCTGAGTCCATCAGGAAGGATGCAGGTCTGAGAGGATGACTGTTCCAGGCAGCAGAGGCCCTCAGGTCAAGGCCTCCCTGTATATGGATGATATTGTCGTTTTCTGCTCAGTGTGCAGATTCATGAGCATCTGACTTTGAACTGACTTCGGGAGCTAAGATAAATTGAGGCAAGAGCAAGGCGATGTTCTTTGAGAACTGGGCTAACCGATCTTTTATCCCCTTCACCATCAGGGACATATCACTTGAAGGTTAGAGAGTCATAAAGACAGAGAGAAGTACTGCACGATTACAGACACTTCGGTCCAACCGTCCATGTCGACCAGATATCCTAAATTAATCCAGTCCCATTTGCTCCCACTTGGCCCATATCCCTCTAAACTCTTCCTATTCATATACCCATCAGATGGATTTTAAATGCTGTAATTGTACCAGTCTCCACCATTTCCTCTGGCAGCTCACTCCAAACATGCACCACCCTCTGCGTGAAAAGGTTGCCCTTTAGGTCTCTTTTATATCTTTCCCCTCTCATCCTAAATCAATGCCCTCTAGCTCTGGGCACTCCACCCCAGGGAAAAGACTTTGTCTATTTATCCTGTCCATGTCCCTCATGATTTCATAAACCTCTATAAGGTCACCTCTCAGCCTCTGACGCTGCAGGGAAAACATCCCCAGCCTATTTAGCCTCTCCCTATAGCTCAAATCCTCCTACCCTGGCAACATCCTTATAAATCTTTTCTGAACCCTTTCAAGTTTCACAACATCCTTCCGATAGGAAGGAGACCAGAATTGCACACATCATTCCAAAAGTGGCCTAACCAATGTCCTGTACAGCTGTACTGTGACCTCCCAATTCCTATACTCAATGCTCTGCTCAATAAAGGAAAGCACACCAAATGCCTTCTTCATTATTCTGTCTACTTGTGACTCCACTTTCAAGGAACTATGAATCTGTACTCCAAGGTTGCTTTGTTCAGCAATATTCCCTAAGACCTTGCCATTCGGAGGGGCTTGGACGTGCTTAAAAATGTAGGAGCAGCATTTCGCCAAACTGAGGCAGAAACTGGGCCTTTGAGAGCACTGCTCCCTGTCCATTGCTGGTAAAAACCTGGTCATCAGGTGTGAGGCACTCTCTCTGTTGTATATGATGCATCTCTGGCCCATCCGCAGGAACTGTGCTGTTGCAGTCACTTGATCCCTCTTCCACTTCATCTAGAGGCTCCTCAACACAACACTCCCCAACACAACACTCTTCAACACAAGTTTCCCTTGCACTACACTCTCCAACACAACACTCCCCAACACAACAGTCCCAAACACAACACTCCAACACAACACTCTTCAACACAACACTCCCCAACCATGTACAAAACTCTGGATAAGGGAGGAGAAGAACATACCCCAAGCTGCAACCAAAAGAGAAAATGCTGGAAAATCTCAGCAGGTCTGGCAGCATCTGTAAGGAGAGAAAAGAGCTGACGTTTCTAGTCTAACTAACCCTTTGTCAAAGCTTTAAAAAAGGGGAGAAATAGGGAGGTATTTATACTAGGCTGAGAGAAGGTGAGTCATGGCTCCAGAAGTAAAGGTAGCAATAAAGAGGTGATAAGACAGTGCATAGAGAGATTATAGGGAGATTAGGAGCTGTGAATGACTAAGGTGAAGCCGGTAGTATGTGGCAAAATATGCGGGGAATGGGGGGGATGGGTGAAGCAGAGGCAAAATGGAAAACAGGGGAGAAGGGTAGCAAAGGGGGTAGAGGAGAGGAAAACAGTGATGAGAGAGTGGGGAGCGAGAGAAAGAGAGACAATCAAGAAATAAGAGGTACAGAACAGTGAAAAAAAATTTAAAAAATAAAATAAATAAAAATAAAATTACAGAGCAGAATGAAAACAGAGGGGTCGAGATGGGATAATTATCATCTGAAGTAGGTGAATTCAATGTTGAGACCGGCAGGCTGTAATGTGCCTAATTGGAAGATGAGCTGCTGTTCCTCCAGTTTGCGTTGAGCTTCACTGGAACACTGCAGCAGGCCAAGGACCTTAATTACCCTAGGGTGGATTGGGAAAAAATGTAGAATGTAGGGCAAGGGAAGGGAGAAATTCCTGTAATGTGTGCTGGAAAACTTTCTGGAACAGTACATTTCCAGTCCTATCAGGGAGTGGTCTGTGCTGGATCTGGTCCTTGGAAATGAGACAGTCCAAAGATTAGTGAAGGATAGAGTACGGCCCACAAATAACAAGCAGGGTAAGCTATTCACTGAAGAAAAGGATATGGTAGGGGTACTAAATGAATATTTGGCTGTTGTCTTTGCCATATTAGAAGGTGATGATAATGGCCTAATTGAGAACATGGCTGTTGAGTAACTGAATTATATAATGTTAAATAAAGAAAAGGTGTGAAAAAGGCTGGCAGCCCACCGGATTGAGACTTCGACAGGCCCAGATGGAATGCAGGAGAAAGTGAGGACTGCAGATGCTGGAGATCAGAGCTGAAATTGTGTTGCTAGAAAAGTGCAGCAGGTCAGGCAGCATCCAAAGAGCAGGAGAGTCGATGTTTTGGGCATGAGCCCTTCTTCAGGAATGAGGAAAGTGTGTCCAGCAGGCTAAGACAAAAGGTAGGAAGGAGGGACTTGGGGGAGGGGCGTTGGAAATGCGATAGGTGGAAGGAGGTTAAGGTGAGGGTGATAGGCCGGAGTGGGGGTGGGGGCGGAGAGGTCAGGAAGAAGATTGTAGGTTAGGAAGGCGGTGCTGAGTTCGAGGGATTTGACTGAGACAAGGTGGGGGGAGGGGAAATGAGGAAACTGGAGAAATCTGAGTTTATCCCTTGTGGTTGGAGGGTTCCTAGGCGGAAGATGAGGCGCTTTTCCTCCAGCCGTCATGTTGCTATGGTCTGGCGATGGAGGAGTCCAAGGACCTGCTTGTCCTTGGTGGAATGGGAGGGGGAGTTGAAGTGTTGAGCCACGGGGTGGTTAGGTTGGTTGGTCCGGGTGTCCCAGAGGTGTGCCCTGAAACGTTCCGCAAGTTCCCAGAGGTATTCCCTGAAATTTGCGCAGTGTTTCAGGGAACACCTCTGGGATACCTGGACCAACCAACCCAACCGCCCCGTGGCTCAACACTTCAACTCCCCCTCCCACTCTACCAAGGACATGCAGGTCCTTGGACTCCTCCATCGCCAGACCATAGCAACATGACGGCTGGAGGAAAAGCGCCTCATCTTCCGCCTAGGAACCCTCCAACCACAAGGGATAAACTCAGATTTCTCCAGTTTCCTCATTTCCCCTCCCCCCACCTTGTCTCAGTCAAATCCCTCGAACTCAGCACCGCCTTCCTAACCTGCAATCTTCTTCCTGACCTCTCCGCCCCCACCCCCACTCTGGCCTATCACCCTCACCTTAACCTCCTTCCACCTATCGCATTTCCAACGCCCCTCCCCCAAGTCCCTCCTCCCTACCTTTTATCTTAGCCTGCTGGACACACTTTCCTCATTGCTGAAGAAGGGCTCACGCCCGAAACGTCGATTCTCCTGCTCCTTGGATGCTGCCTGACCTGCTGCGCTTTTCCAGCAACACATTTTCAGCCCAGATGGAATGCAACCTAGCTTGCTGGGAAAGTTAGAGAGCAAATAGTTGAGCCATTGACAGAACATTTTCAAGCCTTTCTGAAGGCAGGATTAGTCCTGGATTGGATGATTGCAAATGTGACACCATTGTTTAAAATCACACAGCACCAGGCCATAATTCAACAGGTTTATTTGGAAGCACTATTTTTCAGAACACAGCTCCTTTTTCAGGTGATTGTGGAGTCTAAGATCGCAAGACACAGAATTTATAACAATATTTTAAGATCGTAAGTCATGGACTTTATAGCACACACTATAACCTGGTGTGTTGTCTGATTTTTGACTTTGTACACCCCAATCCAATATCAGCATCTCCAAATCCTGAACATTGTGGTTAGCACTGTTGCCTCACAGCGCCAGGGACCCGGGTTCAATTCCTGCCTCAGGCAACTGTCTGTGTGGAGTTTGCACCTTCTCACCGTGTCTGCGTGGGTTTCCTCTGGGTGCTCCGGTTTCCTCCCACAGTCCAAAGATGTACAGGTTAGGTGAATTGGCCGTGCTAAATTTCCTCTAGTGTTAGATGGATTAGTCAGGAGTAAATATAAGGGGGTGGGTTTCTCTTCGGAGGGTTGGTGTGACCTTTTGAGCCGAAGGGCCTGTTTCCACACTGTAGGTAACCTAATCTAACCTAAATCTAAAGGGACAAAGGATCACCCAGGAAAATACAGACCTATCAATAATATTGGGAAAATTGATAGAGGCCATAATATGGGATAAAATAAATATACACTTAGAAAATAATAAGTTAATACTAGAGAGTGAACGTGGTTTTATCAAGGGCAGGTTATGTTTGACAATAATTCTATTAGTTTTAAAATAGTGATAGAAAAGGATAGACCAGATCTAAAAGTTGAAGCTCTAAATTGGAGGAAGGCCAATTTTTGACGGTATCAGGCAAGAACTTTGTGAAACTTGAAAGAGTTCAGAAAAGATTTACAAGGATGTTGCCAGGGTTGGAGGATTCGAGCTATAGGGAGAGGTTGAATAGGTTAGAGCTGTTTTCCCTGCAGCATCGGAGGCTGAGGGGTGACCTTATTGAGGTCTATAAAATCATGAGGAGCATGGATAGGATAAATAGACAATGTCTATTCCCTGGGGTAGGTGAGTCCAGAACTAGAGGGCATTTAGGGTGAGAGGGGAAAGATATAAAAGAGACCTAAGGGGAAGCTTTTTCATGCAGAAGGTATGGAATGAGCTGCCAGAGGAAGTGGTGGAGGTTAGTACGATTGGAACATTTAAAAGGCATCTGGATGAGTGTATGAAAAGGAGGGTTAGGAGGGATCTGGGCCGGGTGCTGGCAGGTGGGGTTAGTTTGGGTTGGAATATCTGGTAGGCATGGACAAGTTGATTTGAAGGTCTGTTTCCATGCTGTACATCTCTATGACTCTATGACAAATTTAATTGAGTTCTTTGATGAGGATTTTTGACATGAGGAATGGAAAAGAGTCGTGCTGTGAATATTGTATATTTGGATTACCAGAAAGCATTTGAAATGGTACCTCATGGCAGGTTGGTTATCAAATTAGAAGTGTTTGGGATTGATGGATCCTTGGCAGCGTGGATTAGAAGTTGGCTAAAAGATAGGAAGCAGAAAGTTGGTATAGGTGGGCATTTCTCAGGCTGGAGACAAGATGAAAGTGGTGTTCCACAGGGATCGTGTTGGGAGCTATGATTTTTCTGATGTATATAAATGATTTGGAGATAGTTGTGGAGGGTAAAATCTCTAAGTTTGCATATGATTCGAAGCTATGGAAAATATTGAATTGTGAGGATAATGCTGAGTGACTTCAGGGCAAATGGGCAGACACCTGGCAGATGTATTTCAATGAGGTAATGCATTCTGGTAGAAGAAACATGAAGAGACAATACTGGCAGATTTCACGTGCATGATTCTCTGAAGATGGCCAGGCAAGTTGAAACATTTGTAAGAAGGTTTACAGGATCCTTGTGCTTACAAATTGAGGCAGAGAGTATAAAAGCAATGAAGTAATGCTAGCCCTCTACAAATCATAGATCAGACCATGTTTGGAGTATTGTGTTCTATTCTAGGTCACTTATTTAAGGAAGAATGTTAAAGCCCTGGAGAGAGTTCAAAGGAAATTTATCAGAATGATAACCAGGAATGAAGGATTTTAGATATATGGAAAGATTAAAAAGATTGGGCTTGTTCTCCCTGGAACGTAAAAGATTAGGTGACCTTATGGACAGTTTTGACAGCGTAAAGAAGAATATTCTATTTATTCTCGTTGGAATATCAGTGACTAAAGATCACGCTCAAGATTGTCAGGAAGAGAGCTAGGAATGAGATAAGGAGCAACTTCTTTACTCAGAGTTGTTTGGATTTGGAATGCGCTGCCTGGAAGTGTGATGGAGGCAGATTCCATATAAGGTTTCAAAAGAGAGTTGGACATATACTTTAAAGTGATGAAGTTTGAGTGCTATGAAGATTGAGTTGGAGATTGGGATTGTTTGGGGACCTCATTTGGGAGTTAGCCCAAATATAATGATTTAAATTACCTTCCGCTATACTGCAAAATCCTATAATTTGATGTTTTGTGGTGTGACCACTGTTTTAAATGATTTTGAACAGATCTAGCAACGCAAAATGGGGCATTATGGGCAATCAGTAGCAGCAAAATTATATTTAACCACAATCTGTTACCTTATGGCTTGGCATGTCCTCCTTTGTAATATTGCAATCGAACTAGGGGACCATTTCTGGTTCAATGAAGAATGCAGGAGAGCATGCCTGGAGCAGTGCCAGGGAAATCTAAAAATGAGGTGTCAGTCAGCCTATAAAAGGGAGTGTATTTATGTTTTCATGCCCCTCACGATTTTGCAGCTGTACGTTGAATTTAAGTATGTAGTGATTGGAACAAGGTCAGCCAGGTGTACCTTACAGAATATGAGTTCCCTGATTGGAGCTGTTAACTTAGTCCAATTAGACAGTCTTGGCTGACAAGTGTAAACAGGAGTGTCAGGGTTCTATTCAATCTAGGAGCTGGCTCTAAGCTAGCTAGGTCAGTGTCTTGTACTCTGTACATGGAAACAAATCGTGACTTGGTAACAGGATACCAGCCTTTGTGGAGTTAGTTCAAGTTAACATTTGATAATGATACTTTGTATGCTTTGCAGAGCAAATCCTGATGCTGTTCGAACTAAGGTAGACTATAGTCTTTGGTTCTCACATATTTTGCTCGAGCTGGTGTTTAGATTTTTCTTATGTTTTCTTGCCTTTATTATTTCCTTGTATCTATTACTTTCCTTTTCCTTTTGGGATCACAAGAGAATTGCTGTGGACATTTGGTAGTAGGAACATCTCAAAAATTTTATAATAATTATGCACCATCTTGCCATAAGATATTGAAGAAGAATTAGCCCATTCAACCCTTTGAGTCTGCTCTGCCTATCGATCATGTCTGATTTATTTCTCAACCCATTCTCATGCCTTCTCCCCATAACCCTTTATCCCCTCACTAATAAAGAAACTATCTATCTCTGTCTTAAATGGACTCAATGATTTGGCCTCCAAAGGTGTCTGTGGCAATGAATTCCACAGAGTCACCGCCCTCTGACTGAAGAAATTCCTCCTCATCTCAGTTCTCAATGGTCATCCCTTCACTCTGAGGATGTACTCCTGGGTACTAGTCTTTCGTATTTATGGAACATCTTTTCCATGTCCACTCTATTCAGGCTTCTCAGTATCCTGTAAGCTTCAATGAAATCTCCTCCTCATCCCAAAACCGTTCACACTATTCCAAATGTGTTTTATACAGCCTCAGCAGCACATACCTGCTTTTGTTTTCTATATCTGCTTCCCTACCCGTATCAGTGTTCCGGAGAGACTATTTCCTCTGCGACTCCCTCGTCAGGACCATGCCCCCCACCAGCCCATAACTCACTCCTGGAACCTTTCCCTGCGACCGCAGCAAGTGCAAAACTTGCGCCCACACCACTCCCCTCACTTCTGTCCAAGGCCCCAAAGGATCCTTCCATATCTGTCAGAAATTTACCTGTACCTTTACTAATGTCATCTACTGCATCCGTTGCACCCGATGTAGTCTCCTTTACATGAAGGAGATAGGACGCCTTCTTGAGGATCGTTTCAGAGAATATCTCTGGGACCCCTGCGCCCACCAACACCACCACCCTGTGGCTGAATACTTCAACTCCCCCTCCCACTCCCTCAAGGACATGCAGGTCCTGGGCCACCTCCACCACCAAACCATTACCAACTGATGCCTGGAGGAAGAATGCATCATATTCTACCTTAGGACTTTACAGCCACATGGGATAAATGTGGATTTCAACAGCTTCCTCATTTCCCCTTCCCCCACATTATCCCAATCCCAAGCCTCCAAATCGACTCTGCCCCCTGGACTTGTCCATCACTTACTCCCAACCTATCATCTTCTCCCAACTATTGCTTTCTCAGCAACCCACCCCACCCCCCCCTCCCATTTATCTCTCAGCCCCGGCCCACAAGCCTCGTTCCTGAAGAAGAGCTTATGTCCGAAACATCGATCTTCCTGCTCCTTGAATGCTGCCTGACCTGCTGTCCTATCCCAGCAAAACACTCTCGACTCTAATCTCCAGCATCTGCATCCTCACTTTCTCCCTGTTGTTTTCTAGCCCTCTGCAAATGAATGCCAACAATGTATTGGCTTTCCTTACTGACAATTGAACTGGTAAATTACCTTAAGGGAACTCTAGATTGGGGCACTCGAGTCTCTTTGTGCAAGAGACTTCTGAAGCCTTTCCCCATTTATAAAATAGTCTACATCTTAATTTTGACCAAAATATGTAACCTTACACTTTGCCACATTGTATTCCATCTGCCATTTCTTTGCCCACTCACCTAGCTTGTCCAATTCTTCTGCAGGCTCCTCACATTCTGAGCACTACCTGACCCTCCATTATCTTTGTGTCATTGTTGTGGTTCTGTTCTCCGAGCTGGGAGTTTTTGTTGCAAACGTTTCGTCCCCTTTCTAGGTGACATCCTCAGTGCATGGGAGCCTCCTGTGAAGCGCTTCTGTGCTGATTCCTTCGGCGTTTGTAGTGGTGTGTCTCTGCCGCTTCCGGTGTCAGTTGCTGTCCGCTGCAGTGGCCAGTATATTGGGTCTAGGTCGATGTGTTTGTTGATAGAATATGTGGATGAGTGCCATGCCTCTAGGAATTCCCTGGCTGTTCTCTGTTTGGCTTGCCAGGGAATTCCTAGAGGCATGGCACTCATCCACATATTCTATCAACAAACACATCGACCTAGACCCAATATACCGGCCACTGCAGCGGACATCAACTGACAACCGGAAGCAGCAGAGACACACCACTATAAATGCCGGAGGAATCAGCACAGAAGCGCTTCACAGGAGGCTCCCAAGCACTGAGGATGTCACCTAGAAAGGGGACGAAACGTTTGCAACAAAATCTCCCAGCTCGGCGAACAGAACCACAACAACGAGCACCCGAGCTACGAATCTTCTCACAAACTTTGAATCTTTGTGTCATCTTCAAACTTAGCAACAATACCCTTAATTCCTTTGTCCAGATCATTAATATATATTGTGAATAGTTTTGGTTATACTAACCTCAGCATAACTCCACTAGTCACTGCTGCCATCCAGAAAAAGAACCCGTTATCACTACTCCCTGCCTCTGTCAGTTACCTAATCCTCTGTCTAGGCCATCACCTTGCCCCTAAAACCACGAGGTCTTATTTAGCAGTCTCTTGTACAACACCTTGTCAAAGGCCTTTTGGAAATCTAAATATATCATGTCCGCTGTCCGTCCCTTGTCTAACTTGCTTGTGGTGTCTTCAAAGAGTTCTAACAAATTAGTCAAGCATGACCTCCCCTTGACGAAGCCATGCTGACCTGCCCTATTTTAGCATGCAGTATCAAGTGCTCAGCAATGCCATCCATCACAATGGACTCTAAAATCTTACCAACGAGTGAGGTCAGGCCTACGGTTTCTTGTCTTCTGTCTCCCTCTCTTATTAAGTACTTAAAGAGCCCCAGTTAAAACAGATTGAACTAAAAAGTTACAAACCAGATAAGTGTTTTCTTTAATTCAACAAAATTTTGTGTGTACATTTGTGATACTTGTATAGACTTCCGTCCATTATTCTATATCATGTGTTGCAGATATGCTGTTACGTATGGATATTTTGAACACCATTTTGAATGTTGAATCAGGTGAATCTCCTAATGAGTCAGACACTTGTAGACCACCTTCATTTTAATCTGTTGCATAGAAGTAGAGAATCACCCATTACAGAAGAGGCTCATCAAATCTGTACTGACTAAACTATACCAAATGTATACTATTCCAGCTGTCCAGCACTTTGCCCATATATTATGACAAATGAATGTTATGACATTTCAATTCTTCAAAATACTTATTAAAGATTTTTGTGGTTTTCCATGTCAACTTTCTGCTCAGGCATTTCATTCCAGATTCCCATCAAATGTTTCCTGAAATCCCCTCTAAATCTCCAGCCTTTCACCTTAAAATTATGCCCCCTTGATATTGACCCTATAACTAAGGACAGCTGTTTTCTGTTCACCCTATTCGTGACTCTCATAATCTTGTGCACCTCTGTCAGGTTTCATCTCAACCTTCTCTGCTCTAAAGAGAACAACCTAAGCTTATCCAGCCTTTTTCATAACTAAGCTGCTCCATCCCAGGTAATATTCTAAATATCCTCTGCACCCCTTCCACTGCATTTGCACCCTTTCAATCATGTTACCAGAACTGAACTTAGTACTCCAGTTATAGCTTACTCAAAGTTTGTACAGCTTCAACAGAACCTCCCTTGTCTTACAATCTATGCTATGACAGATAAAGGTGTCCCCTGTACCATCCTAACTAGTCTGTTAAATTCTCCTGCCACCTTCTGGAATCTGTGGAAAACCACCCCAAGATTTCTGTGTTTCTTTGAGTTTTCTTGTGTCCTGCCATTCTTTGAATACTCTCTTGTCTTGTGACTTCTTCCAAACTGCAACACCTTATCTTTATGTTTAAATCTCATCTGACACTGAGTTGCTCATCTGACCAATCTATCTAGATCCCCCTGTAACATGAGACCTTCTTCCTTGCTGTCAATCTCTGGACAGTCTTTGTGACATTCGCAAACTTATTTATCATCTGCCCCACATTTTCTTGTATATCATATATCACAAAAAATAAGAGACTGAGCATTGTTCCTATGGTATTTCACTGGACACTGACCTCCAGTCACACAAACAGCCATCTACCATCACTCTCTTACTCCTATCACTCAGCCAGTTTTGGATCTAATTTGCCATGCTACCCTGGATCCCATGTGGTTTACTTTTTTTGTATCCGTCTCCCATTTGGGATCTTGCCAAAAGCTTTGATTAAACTTGTATAAACTATGTCAATTTCACGACCACCTTGAAAAATTCAATCAAATTCGGTGGGAATGTTCTCCCCCTGACAAAATCATATTAACTATCCTTGATCAAACCTTGCCTCTACAAGTAGAGATTAATTCATTCCTTCCGAATTTACTCCATCTGTTTCGTTACTACTGATGTGAGACTGAATGGTATTTAATTCCCTGCTTTATATCTGTCACTTGCTTGAAAAGTGAAACCACATTAGCTGTCCTTCAGTTCTCTAGTCATCCCCTCTGGCCAGAAAGGAATTTAAAAGTTGGGTTAGGATCCCTGTAAATTCTTCCCTTGTCGCCCAGTGGCCTGGGATACAACTCTGCTGGACCTGGGGATTTGTTTACTTATAAGCCCACCAAAACCTCCAATATCTCCTCATCACTAAGCCAAAATGCTCAACAATTTCACAGTTCCTCTTCCTGAATTCTATATCTACGTACTCCTAGTCCAAAGTGAAATCTGACGTGAAGTACTCATTTAACACTTTACCAGTGCCCTTCAGCTCCACACACAGATTGCCCCCTTGGTTCCTAGTGTGCTTTACTCTTCCTCTGGTTATTCCCTTCCATCTTGATGTACTTATAGAATATCTTGAAATTCTCCCTAATTTTATCCATGAGTGTTTTTTCATGTATCCACTTTGCTGTCCTAATTACTCCACAGGGCCTCTGTTAACTTACTTCCTTTGTATCTGTTAAAACCTCTCTTTTCTTTCTTATGCAATCTGGAATATTCTTCGACATGCAGGGTTCTCTGAGCTTGTTGTTCTACATTGCAAATAACGTAGGAGTGTTCAGTCAGAAGGTAGGTCCCTTCATGCACACTTCCACAAAATCTTGTCATGTTCTATTTGATGATCTGCAAATTTTACAAGACAGCTTGGGGATAAAATATAAAAATAGACTAGATTGAGATTCTTCAGCTTAAAATGAACAGAATGAAACATCACTTCTGATTGTGGAGATGAATCAGGTCAGTCTGCTAGTAATAGTAGATCTGATTTAAGCTTATTTATTACTCTACACATCAATGATTTCTATTAGGCAATTGTGCAGCAAGTGAGCATTACCCTACAGTTCTGCCCATTCAGCTAAATAGGCTACATCATGTCTCCTGGATTCTGTGGTGATGATGAGAGAAAATTAAAACCGTATAAGAAATGAAGAGCAACTTTCAGAAGCACTTTGATTGCATTTGGGGCTTCATTTGGTTGTGGAAGCTTTTGCATAAGTGCAGTTTGAGGTAACATGATTAATAGTGATAGCAGGGGGAGGAAATAATTTTAATGTAAACTGTTTCCTTCTCCAAGCGAAGTGTTTTAAAATCAGTTAATAATTGCCTGGAAACAAAGGCATTTAATATTTGTTTCGCTTTCCATGTTTAAAATCCACTGTTTTGGACTTTACATTTAATTGATGCATTATGAACAGTATCAAATTGCAATCGTGTTGATCAGTATATGAATCTGGATGCTGCTCCAAATTAGTTATGCCTAGAAAATTCAGTGACTCTCAAGTAAATACAGCATACCTTAATCAAGCTTTTCATTGATTGGACATGCTGACAGTCAACTCGACTAAGGCCTTTTCTAAATTTATCCTTTGTTACTTCATATATTGTGCTTGTCACTATTATTTCTTCCCCGTGTATTACTTCATAATTATCTGTGCTAAATTATTGCTCACATTATTCAACTACAGATCTCAACAAACTCATTCTTTAATTTCCAAGGTTCTCCTTCTAATTCAGCCTTTTTTGCTTTCTGGTACTATCTGCAACTTTAGCCACTTGTATTGAATTTCTGTACCATGGCGAGTGATGGTAAATTTAAAAAAAATGCACTGATTCAGCTTTCAAGTCCTGATATATCCGAACCCATTCTGCTGTTGCTTCTCTTATGAATGCATGCTATTTTCAGTCCTTTAACTGGTTTCTTGTGTTTTTTAATTTTATTCTGAATTTTCAGTGATCAGTTTAATTACTAAACATTGTTGGAGACTTGTCAAAAGGCTGTTATAAGTCATCACTTTTGGGGCATTTAGTTTAAATCTGAGCAGCATATTTATATTACAAATGATCATTCAGGTTTGTTGAAAGTGATCCATGATCGACATGTAGCTGAAGTCTGGTCAGGACAGAGAAAATCTTGCACACAATATTTGCATGCAGAAGGAATTGTTTTTCTGGCATTGAACAGGCATTTTAACATTGTATCTGCAACCAATGGAATAGAGAAATAATAACATGAAGAATTCTGACATAATTAGAAAAGGTTGTTGCCAGGAATATCTGTTTTTTGATTTTATGAAGAAATAATGATCACATAGTGTTAGCTTTGAGGTTTATGTCAGTAGTCTCTCGACTTTTTTCACAGCCCTCCTTTGTGGGATGAAGTCTGGTCTCTATTCAGTGCCTTCTCACAAAGGCATTTGGGACTGTACGATTGAACTTGTATTTCACACAGTTGCAGTGTTGCAAAGTGTTACAACATATTTAATTAAATGTACGGAGGAACCTCGATTATCCGAATTTCGGATTATCCAGACAAGATTGCAAGGTTCTGATGTTTGACTAAACTGTGTTAACCGGCATTCGACTATCCGAACATTTGATTATCCAAACAAAATACTCCCAGCCCGAGGCATTTGGATAATTGGTATACAGCGTTGATTAAACAAGCTTTTTTAAAAGGTTGCTTTTATTTTGCTTATCAAATAAATTATGTTGTATCTAAGGCCATAACAAATGACACTTTCAGAAATAATCTTCACAAATGAACAGTTGCTACACAAGAACAGCAGGCCTGGTCTTTTGGAGCTGATTAGTCTCCTTTGTGAAAAAGTTCCAACTCTGCTGTGTCATAAATGATGATACCTTTATTGCAAATAATGTTTATATTTATTCTGCTTTTGTTTTGGTTATTTTGATACCAGTTATTGGAAGATGAGCTACAAGGAACCAGGAATCAAGTGAAAAACATGTACAACAAATGTAATGAGTTGTCATCTCACCTTGAGCATCAGCAAAGGGAACTGTCTGTAAAGGATGGCGAAGTGATTAAATTCAGGCAAGTAGTTCGTAAGATCACTCAATCAAATTCATTCAGTGTTGAGAAGCCGAATATTGAAGTATAAACTGAAAATGCTAGAAATACTTCGCAGGCCATGTAACATGTGTGGAGAGAGAAACAGAATTAACATTTCAGTGTTTTCATTAGAACTGTTTACCATTACTTTTTTTTAGTGTTGACTTGGCAACTACAAGGCATTTTGTGCATATCTGTTAAAATTTTCATCCATTCTAATAGTTGTAGTGTTGTGTTTAACTTCTCACATTTTGTGAAGAAGCTGCACGACATCAGAAGATGTGTTTTTATTGTTGGTTGTGTTCAAGCACTTTGACAATAAGAGGCATTGATAATTTTCAGTCATTCAGTGTCTGGAATCAAAAACATTTTCAGATTGGCAAAACATTTTAATTATTATTAAGTTTTGCAGAGCAATAGGAACACACAAAGACCTTGGTTAAAGGTTCAACGTGCTCCTAATTGAGCTTTATGTGACAGCATCTACATCTTGCCTGTATTAAAGCCATAGGATTAGTATTGCATGTTTGAAAGGCTACTGAAAAATGGAAAACTCAAAAGAAAAAGCAGTAATAACTTGGCTGTTTCATTCATTACAATTTGTTCAGATCCAGTGCATTAATTTGTATAAAAAAGCTAGCACTTGCTGAGAAGTAGCATTATGTAAATGAGTTAAACCTGCAGTCAGATGTGATGAGACTATCTTTGATCAAATTTAACTATCGATTTTCATTGCAGATATTTTATACTGCTAATACCCGACAGCCAAACCATATTTTTATTATATTTATTCCTTTAAGAAGGTACTGACTGAATGTTACAGCATGTAACGAGAATGATGACTACACAAATGAGAACATGCATCTGTTTGTAGCTGAAGCATATGGACAATTATAATTCTCTTCAGAAATGGCATAGAGCATCATTCCACTCATTAGAGATTTACATGGAAATTGCTGTTACCAATCTTTTAACGTTGAAGCCATTCTAGATGTCGAAAAGCACATGAAACACACTGATTCATATTATAAGTGTTTAAAGTTATCTTTCTAACACCTCACCTCCACAAAATGTCTAATAATGTGTAACTTTGGAAATTAAGTGTGTTTGCAAATTTCCAGACTGATGTGTGATAAGCCATTGAGGCATGTTAATAGTTTAGTGTCAATGGTGCTTCTAATTAAGCATTGAATTCAATTCTCCAAAGACAATATAGTTTTTTGAAAGGGATATTAGGATTGACAACTTTATTATGGGTTTTTTTAAAGACGCAACTGGTTGGATAGATCAAGAAGAACTAGAAACTTTTGTATGCTGGCTTTACAGAAAGTATTAGATAAGGACAAGATTAATATGTCGTTGGGTCAGTATATTAACATGGATCAAGAATTTTTAATAGATGGGAAGCAGAGAGTAAGCGTAAAGATAAATTGGCATTTTCAAATTGGCATGATGTGTCCAATTCAGTACTGCAGGGGTCAGTGCTAAGACCTGCAGCTATTTTTAGTCTATGTTGATGAGTTAGATAAAGAAATGGAGTCGGGTATTGACATTTGCTGACACCACAATACTGTCTGAGAATGAGAAGGAGAACACAAAGAGATTGCAAAGAGACATAGATTAAATGATTGGGCAGAAAGGTAGCAGGAGAAATATAATTCCAAGATGTCTGGGGTTATTCACTCCATTAGTAAGAGTTTAACAATTGAGTTGGCATGAGTGCGCTATTGCTATAGCCCTCACCACTCCACAGTTGCAACATAAAGTAAAAATATTTTACCTACAACCCGATATGGCCAATCTTATGTTTTCTGTATATTAGACTTAGACTTAGACTTAGACTTACAGTGTGGAAACAGGCCCTTCGGCCCAACAAGCCCACACCGACCCGCCGAAGCGCAACCCACCCATACCCCTACATTTACCCCTTACCTAACACTACGGGCAATTTAGCTTGGCCAATTCACCTGACCCGCACATCTTTGTGACTGTGGGAGGAAACCGGAGCACCCGGAGGAAACCCACGCAGACACGGGGAGAACGTGCAAACTCCACACAGTCAGTCGCCTGAGTCGGGAATTGAACCCAGGTCTGACAGGCGCTGTGAGGCAGCAGTGCTAACCACTGTGCCACTGTGCCGCCAATTGAGAATAGATTGAGAATGAAGAGATACCTCAACTCGGTTTCAATGTCGAATTATCAATTTATTATAAAATAAAGCATGTCAATGAACATATATAATTCATGAATATTATATTCATAACATTAAAAAAAAGCAGTGTTTACCCCTGTAAAGAACCCAACACACATATGCACACACATTTGGGTAAAGGGCAAAAGGGATTCCTTTCAAAAATTAAGAATTTCAATAAAGACGAAAAACACTTTTTGGCCAATGATGGTTATTCTTAAAGGCAAAAAGAATGAGACACAAACGTTCTGCAGTGTATATATGGTCAAGTCACCAATTGTGCCTGATTATCTCTGTGGCCTTAGCAGACACAACTTGCTCAGGAAATGCCATATGAAAAAGAGTTTCCAGTTACTCATCCAGAAGAACAATTAGGTTTCAGCTTGATCCCATAGTATGGTGTTTCAGAAACAGAAGACACAAGTTGAACAGCTTATTCTATAGCAGACTTTCTTCAACTAAAAGTCCAAAATGCAAATTCCAAACCTGAAACACTGTTCAGACGAAATATCTGAAACACTTGATCATAAAATAGTCTCTGATCAAATTTTTTCTGAATTGAGCTCAAACAACCAAGAAAAGCAATTATCTGGAACTGTGTAGCCTTCAAGAAATACCTTATTCTAATAAAAAAAGATATGCCTTTTCATAGACATTTAAAAAAAATTGTTGGCATTTTCACAATCTATCAAACTCATGCCCATAAAAATTATTAAGTATAAAGTGTCTTCATAACTGCAGAAAACCTGGTAGGGTGTAATCTGAGAGTTTTTTTTTCTTTAGCTTGGGAATTCAAGAACATAGGTATACAACAATGTAGAGTGTTCGCCTATCTGGGAATAAAAGGATATGGGAATTGGTGGGAAAGAGAAGTTTGAGCTGAAATAGTTGCACAAGCTGAAGAGGCCATTTGCTCTATTTTTCTCTTTTTTATTATGTTATGAGAGTTTTTCATTTTTTGAGTTGCATATTTAAATTTGGCACTGACAGCTTTCAAACATAGTAGCATTCTTATTTTGGTATTACTGAACTTCTGCCTTTCAATATATAAATTGGATCATGCTAATAAACATACTTTTTCATTGCATCAGTTCTTGTAAATCAGATTGATCAATGCCATCCATCGAGTAAGATGTGAATTAGACAATGTAAAGGGTAAAGATACCATAGTCCCAGAAGACCACAAGGTTGCTCTCCCCATGGAGAGAGATCACTGGTGGAAAATTTAACCTGGGAGTCACCATGTCTCAGGTGACAGGTGATGTTGAGAAAGCAGGATCTTCATTGTAACCTCAGCAGGTACTGGAATGAATGGGAGGTGATGTAAAAGGACTGCAGCCTATTAGGTTTTGTAGCTGGTATCTATTTGGGCCAGTTACGTTTAATATCTGTATGTTTCTGTCTTTTAATGTTCTCTAGGTATATGCAATAAATTGGACTAAGCATGAAGTTTTCTGTTCTATAATTGTGTTGCATTTTCAAATTAATTTTAATGTTAGAATCAGGCTTCAAAAAGAATTTATAGCAATCTATTGCTCAATGAGAAATTGCTAATATTATAGAATGAACTTTGTAACACCCTGTAAATATGCGAATAAAAAGTTCTTTGTGGATAGATAGTCATCCAGTGAGTTGGCAGTCTACCTATCCAACATCTGTTTTCACTTGACCATGACAATGTTTTGCTGGACCTGATCCAGGGAATCCTGTGTAATTGGGATAGAATTCTGGAAGTATGTTTCCTTCAAGTAAAACTGTGTCATAGTTGAAGACTGTTAATTGTGATGGTCTGGTTGAAACACAGTTGTCTCATTTATCAATTGTTCCACGTAAACAAAATGAATATAAACAGTTTTAATTGAAACATTTTCCCCATATAAAGAAGTGTCCTTATTAACCATGTCATCATTTGTCATCAAGCATCAATTTTAAGAAAATGCGGCTCTATTTCCTTCACATAGAACACATGAACTCACTTTGTAACCTGGTATTCCAGCCAATGTTTATGCCTCAACCACCATCACTGGAAGCAGATTATCTGTTTTTTTGTGGAACTTGCTGTGCATAAAATTTGTTGCCATGTTTGCCACATTCCAATAGTGACTGTATTTAATTAGCTGTTCAACACTTTTAAAATGTCCTAATGTTGTGAAAAGTGCAATACAAATGCAGGTTCTTCCATTTTACTTCTAAAGATGACAATTGAATAAAAACTCCTAAGAACAACCAAAGAATCTTTTTCTAGTGTATTTGTTGACAAAATACGTCCACTGAAGAATACTTGTAAAAATATACAAACATATGTACAAATATTTTTGCATTGCATGGGATCTTAATGTGAGAGGATGCGTATAGCTCAATTGAATTTAAAACTTTAATTTTGCTGCCATCTACAGAAGTGATATGATCTCTAAGTTTGTGAATTAAGTCACCTGTGAATGTTAGAATTTTACAAGGTTTTGGTCACTGTGCACAGTATAATAGAGGGTGTGAAATGTTGAAAATGGTGCACCATTTAGCTTTCATTGGATTTGGTTTCACATATTATTATGTTGTATTCTGGTTTTATGTGATCATCATTTTAGTAACTTTAATTAATTTTCAACAATTTTACACTTAGGGAAGCAAAAAAAAAGTGATTTGTCAAATATTAAGTCATCTTAGATTGTCTATGTTAAATAGCAGTTATGTTGTTTACATTCTTTGTAGAGTAAAATAATTTTCATATGCAACACACAAAAACAAAATTTGCAGGAGAAATTTAGCAGGTCTGGCAACATCTGTGGAGAGAAGTTTAGATCATGAAGAATGTTTTCTCTCCACAGATATGCTGCCTGATGTGCTGAGTTTCTCCAGCAATTTGAGTTTCAGATCTCCAGCATTTGCAGTTCTTTGTTTTATTATGACAATAGTTTTGATACTGGTTTGTTTATTTGGATTTTGTAAGAAAGGAGATGAAAATTGTTTAATTTAGAAGCATGCAAAAAAATGGATGATATTTTCTACGGCAAGATGCAGTTGATTTTGTTTTATTTTTAATATTGTGATGTGAGACACGACGAGTAAAAAATTATACCTGTCAAAAAATATTCTTGGCTATGTTCCTATATTCCATTAAAACATTTATCATAGTTTGGAATATCCTGGAATATCGTTGTTTATTGAGCACAAGATTAGAAGTAAAGAATAAAAAATGAGGAATTTTTATTTTTAAAATTTGTAGTATCTGTTGTGACATTTCTCTTAGTTTGGGACAATGTTGTTTCTGATGGTTACTGAAGTGCTTTTGTAGTCAAGATGTTGGTTTGTAGAAATATATCAATTTTGCCAAAGAAATAGAATTCTCGTGTAATAAATGTGTCAAAAGTTACTGAAAAATGTATAGCTTTCCAAAATACAGTACAAATATATCTTCTACAGCAAAACTTCATGAACATTGATGGACAGGTAAAGATCTGCTTCATCCAACCTTCACCACATACTACTGCAGCTATACATTGTGCATCATTATATAGAACTGTCACCCCACCTAAAATTCTCTATTCTGGGGAGGGGCAAAACAACAAATTAAAATCCCAAGATGGTGTAGGGGAAAGAAATCTGCGAAACATGCTTCTGACCCTCTTGAGTAATCAGACCCAACCAGGACACCACACTAGTCCTCAATTTCTGGCAGTGCTGACCTTTTTGTAAGAGGGATCTGTATGCTAACCAGACATAGATTTTCTTTTTATTATTCGTATGATGTGGGCATTGTTGGATAAGCCAGCATTTGCCGCACATGCCAAATTGACTTGAAAAATGTGGTATTGACCTGCATTCCTGAACAAATAGTCAGTGTGGTATGGGAGAACGTGACAGTGCTTCCTGCAATTTCTTCAGTGTATAATGGAGGTAGTGCACAGTGCTACCTCTGTGTGTCAGTGGTGAAGGAAGTAAATATTGAAATTGGCAGATGGGTTGCGAATCAAGCAGGCTGCTTTGTCTTGGACAGTGTCATGCTTCTCAAGTGTTATTCGATCTATAATCAAGGAGACAAATGGAGAGAATTCTGACATCCCTGACCTGTGCTTTGTCAACAGTGGAAAGCATTTGGAGCCTAAGAAGGTTAATTATGTTGGTGCAGAATTTCCAGTCTTCGCCCTGCTATTATGGCATGCAGCTAGTACAGTTCAGTTTTTGGTCAATGGTGTCACCCAGAATGTTGATAATGGGTAATTCAGCAAAGATAATGACTTTGAATATCAAGAAGAAATGATTATATTTTCTCTTGTTGAAGATGATCATTACCTGGTATTTGTGTGAAGTGAATGTAAATTGCCATTCATCAGTGCAAGCTTGGAGGTTGTCCAGAGCTTGCTGTTTGCGAATATGTAATCCTTTAGTTTTTGAGCTGTCATGAATGGTGTCAAACATTGCCCTGCCATCAGCGAAAATCCCCACTTCTGACCTTGTGATAAGAGAGAAAGTCATTGTTGTTGCAGCTGATAACAGTTAGACTTGGGGCACAACCCTGAGGAATTCCAGCAGAGGTCTGCTGGAGCTGAGGTCACTGACCTTCAACAATAGCAACAATATTCCGCTGGTTCTGGATATGTCTCCAAACAATGGAGAGATTTCTCCCCTGATTCCTGTTGACTCATGTGTAGTAGAATGCATTTGATGCCATTTTTTGTCAAATGGTGCCTTGATGTCAAGGGCAGACACTCTAAACTCTCCTTCTGGATATCAACTCATTTCTCTATGTTTTGATCAAGGTGTGAATGAGTTCAGGACTGAGTGGCCCTGGTGGAACAAAAGTAATGGTCAGTGTATCAATTATTTTTCAGTAAGTGCTGCTCGATAGCTATCTACAACACTCTTCAACAATTTTGATTGGAATTTGTTTTACATTGTAAAGTAGATGGAGGTGTTTAAGTTGTACTGGAACAGCTTGATTTGAGTCATGGCTAGTTCTGGAGCACAAACCTTCAAGACTATTGCTGGAATGTTGTCAAGGCCCATTGTGTTTGCAGTATTCACTGCCTTCAGCTGTTGCTTCATAAAACATGGAGTAAATTGATTATATGAAATCTGATTCTGTTTTCCAAGTCCCCTGAAATGGCATTGACCCAGATTATATGACATCTATCAGTTCTTTCCTCAGCCTCAGCTGTCTGGTCCTTCTGTTTTTGATCAGCCTGTTCCTAGCTGCAGTTTGTAATTTAAAAACCCTCCTCTATTCCTATATTTTTGACAATACATTTATTAATGAAATCTATTATTCCTGCGCTAGTTAATACATACTGCTGTAATATGATAATATTGGTATTTGAGAGCCTTCTTCATTATCTGTGACAATTTTTTTCATCTTGATCAAAGTAATGTGAATGCTTTATAGACCAGCCACTGTTCTCCAAGTGCTTGCACATCTACTCTATTATGCCTCTTGGCTTTGAATGGATTCTGCCTTGTTGTGTTACTATATTCTTCTTAGCTCAGGAAGGTACTGTGCCTTTATTTTGTTTCTGACTGACATGAGGAACTCACCTGAGAGTAACCTCCCTGAGTCCCCTGCATTTTAATAGTTCTTCTTCAGCACTTTGGTATGTTGCATGTCATCACATTAATGAACTGAACCAAGTAGCTGCATTTTATTGGGTTATTCATATTCTATTTACATCAGAAGTCATGTCTTTATGGTAGAAAGCCATGGACTGAGCTTGCTGCTGATCACTTTAATGATGTATGTAGTATTGTCTGGAAAGTTAAGGGTTATGGCAAGCAGCCACGAAAGTGAAATAAGGCCACATTCAGATCATCCACGATTTTATCAGTTGGGGAGCAGACTTGATGGGCCAAATGACCTACTCTTTCTTATGATATTACGCATTATAGTAAGAACATTAATGTGCTACTAGCAAATGTCTTTGATTTTACCGATCAGCCCCAGTTTGAGAATGAGGTGTAAATACTCATAAAATTTGATTTGGTGGTTTCAAAAAATTTGATGATTACCAGGACAAATTCATATAAAATGGAACGGTGCTAGTTGTTATCTTGGACTCTGTCCCATCATTTTCAGTTTTGAAAAGATGTAAGATTAAGATGAAAGGATGTCTGAATGAGATTGGGTGATTGACTGAAACATTTTCAAAGTTACTGAGGACAAAAGCAGCATGGCCAGCTGCCATATTGGAGTTTATCCAGTCAAGGTCAATGTGGTGATTAAGTGTCGGCATAGTCACAAGAAAAGGATGTGCTCAGAACGATTGTATCATTTAGTGTGCCTAGCAGCAATGAGAATAAACATCTGCACGACAAAATTATCTTTTAATGTATATTGGTCAGCTTCTAACACATACATTGATTTTCCAAAATGGTTTCAAGCACTGGTTGATTTTCTGTCTGATTTATTATTCCACTGCTTTCTTGGTTCTTTGAGTTTAATGACACAACTAAATTAATATATACTGAGGCACTGATTGAAATTTTATTTTTTGAGCTGCCAGTAGCGGCACCCTTTCCCTTATTTTAGATTATTAGTAAATAAGTAAAATACAATTCCAGCTCTGTTAGTCTACTCTCAATCATCAGCAAGGCGTTGGAAGGGGCTGTCGACAGTGCTATCAAATGACATTTGAAAAGGAGCAATCTGCTTACTGATGTTCAGTTTGGGTTTCACCAGAGTTGTTCAGCTCCTGACCATATTCAAGCCTTGGTCCAAACTTGGACTAAAGAGTTGATGCAAGAGGTTAGTGAGAGTGACTGTCCTTGACATCACGGCCACATTTGATACCATCAAGGAGCACAAGTTTAATCGACTCCATGAGAATTAGGGGATTCGGGGCCAATCATACTCAACTATATCATTAGTGATCTTTCTTTCAACACAAGGTCAGAAGTAGGGATGTTCACTGTTGATTTCATAATGTTCAGAGCCATTCTTGAAGACTCAGATACTGGACAACATTCAGGCTTGAACTGTGAACATGGTAAGTCACGGTTGCTTCATACAAGTAATAGGTAATGACTATGTCCAACATGAGAGAATCCAGCTGTCTTTCCATGAAGCTCAGTGGCGTTATCATGCTGAATTTCCCACTAAAAACATGCTGGGGGCGATCATTGAGCTGAAACTGAATTGGACCCATTGTGACACGAGCAAGGCAGAGGCTAGGAATTATGTGATGAGCAATACACTTCCTCACTCTCCAAAACCTGTCTACCATTCTGAAGAAGGGCTTATGCCCGAAATGTCGAATCTCCTGTTCCTTGGATGCTGCCTGACCTGCTGCGCCTTTCCAGCAACACATTTTCAGCTCTGATCTCCAGTATCTGCAGACCTCACTTTCTCCTACCATCCATTAGGAGTGTGATGGAATATTTTACATATCTGGCTAGTTCAACTCCAACAACACTGAAGAAGCTTGACATCATTAGGGCAAAGCATATGTTTAATTGGCATTCTATCTGCCATCTCCATTACTGACTCCCTCCACCACTGATGCTCCGTTACAAAGGTTTGCACCATCTACAAGATGTGTTCACCAAACTCCTATGGACAGCACCTTCCAATTACATGACCGTCTGCCATTGAGAAGGAAAAGATCAGCAGATGCATGGGAACAATACCACCTGTAAGTTCCCTTCCAAACTACCTGTCTTTTCTGATGTGGAACCGTATCACTACTTTTTCACTGTTACTTGGTCAAATTCTGGAATAGCAATTTTCTCATAGCAATTTGGCTGCCTCTAAGCTCCAAAGAGAGCAGTAGCTTAAGAACATGCTCACTCCTCTTTATTCTGGCCAATTTAGAACGGGCAACAAATTCTAGGCTAGCAAGTGACATCCACATCCACTGACTGAATTTTAAGATAAGTTTGCCAACAGACTTATTTTTACAGAATAAATGGATTCAACCCATTTTCTATTTATTCTTTCCCAGGGTGTGTGCATCGCTGACAAGGCTAAAACTTAGCTCCTATGCTTAATTACCCTGTGAGTAACTTTATTAAACACAATTGAGAAACTTGTGTAAGGCATTTCAGAAGTTTTTTTGACTCATCCACTTTACTGTGGATTTGGAATCACATATAGGCCAGACAGGATGAGGGTGATAAATTTTCTAAAGGAAAATGCTGCAAAGACGAATCTCATCCCCAATGTAGGAAGTTTCTTCATCACCATTACCGATACAGTACTTATATTTTTCTTAGATTTATTTAGTTAATTAAATTTAATTTCCGCAGGAGGCATGTCTCTGGGTGTTATCGCTGATGTCTAGATTACCCTTTCTGTCATATGTCTGTTATGCTATCATACCAGTGATTGATCAGTATTATTTCCCAAAGTGCCAAATATTTAAATATAATTTCTTACAAAATATTTTTCTATCTAGCATTTATACTTGCCTTTATCGGTGGTTTCGGTTGTAAGCACAAGAGTGTTATGCTGGAACTAATCAAAATTTTGATTAGACCACATTTGGAGTACTGTTTACAATTCCATATACCAATGGAGGAATCTCATTGCTTTGGAGGAGTGCAGAGGAGATTTAAAGAACATTGTTGGGGATGAACAGCTTAGGTTTAAAGAGAGGCTGAATAACCTCAGTTTGTTTTCTTTATAACAAAAAAGGCTGAGAGGTGACCTGATTGAGGTGCATAAGATTATGAGGGATCTGGACAGGGTGGATAATTAAAGAGTCAGTAAGAAGGCAGCACCCCCATTCCTAGGAAAAAATTCTTTGCTATTCACCTTATCTATGGTCAGCATGATTTTATAAACCTCTAAATGCTCACCCCTAAACCTCTTATGCTTCAGTGAAAAAAGTCCCAGCTTATCCAGCCTCTCCTTATAACTCAAACCCTCCAGTCCTGGCAACAATCTGGTAAGTCTTTTCTGCCCCCTCTTCAATTTAATAATATCCTTTCTAAAGCAGGGCAAGCAGAACAGTACACAGTACTCCACAGGCCTCTTGAACTTCACGTATAACCGCAACATGACTTCCCAACTCATAAACTCAGTGGTCTGAGAAATGAAGGCAATTGTTCTCATGACTTGTTTACTGCTTTGTCTACTTGTGCTGCAACTTTCCATGAACGATGCATTTGAACCCCCAGGCCTCTGTTTGACAGCACTACCCAGCACTCTACCTTTTAAAACATGGACAAGCACTTGAAATATTATAACGTTCAAGAGAACGGGCTAAGCACTGGAAAGTGGGGCAAGTGTAGATTGAGTAGTTTTGTTGGTGCTGAGTCGATGTGTCTGTGCATGATTGCTTTTGTTTTCTGTGAAAGAAATTTTATTTTTTGCTGTTCAATAAATTATGCTCGATTAGTATATATTAGCCACAACTTTACATCATCACATGAAATTGAAACATATTTAGATCAGCATTGAAACATATAAACAAGACTTTGAAATACAGTCATTATGCTAACTACGTTAAGAGAAAGCCCAGGACAGACCAATGCACATGCAATCTCGGATCTTGGAAATAACATGGTTGTTCCGAAAGATTTTAGAAAAGAAAGTCATGAATACAGTTTTGATTCCTTTTTTCAGAATGAGAATCTTTTGAGAGGTGATGAAGTACAATGGTGAAGAATTAGAAATGTTTTTGATTGGTGTTTAGAGACTGTGAAATGTATTTGAATGTGTAATGTTATTTTGTAGTGCCTTTTGCTTAGTATTTACATAAGTGTTAGAGCCAGAAAGAGATGTCAATTAGAGTCATTTTTTTTTAATATACACATCAAACGTTTTTCTATCCAGCGACAACTTTCAAAACATACTTTGTTCGGTGGAATTGTTGTGTTCCTACATGGCACAGTGGTTAGCACTGTTGCCTCACAGCTCCAGAGACCCGGGTTCAATTCCCGACTCAGGCGACTGACTGTGTGGAGTTTGCACATTCTCCCCGTGTCTGCGTGGGTTTCCTCCGGGTGCTCCGGTTTCCTCCCACAGTCCAAAGATGTGCGGGTCAGGTGAATTGGCCATGCTAAATTGCCCGTAGGTAAGGGGTAAATGTAGGGGTATGGGTGGGTTGCGCTTCGGCGGGTCGGTGTGGACTTGTTGGGCCGAAGGGCCTGTTTCCACACTGTAAGTAATCTAATCTAATCTACATCCACTGCAAGCAATAATAGATTCTTTCAATAGCTATCTAAAATGTATGATTTTTGAATATTGAAGGAATAAATTCAATTCGATGCATACAATGTTTATATTTATGAAAGGAAATTAATTGACTTTCACTCGATAGTGCAGAAGTGTGTCTCTTTTCAGCAGTATGCATACAACTGAGTTTTGTGTCTCACATGCATCAGGACAAATGGAACAATACCAAATTTAAAATGGTCAGAACGATTTCTATTACAGGAGGTAGGCCAATCGACTCCAAATGGTTTTGCTATGGAGAAAGTAGTGAGGACCAAGATGCATCCCAAGTTCATTGACAACATGTTCTGCCACATGTCATTGTTTACCCTATCTTTGGCATCTCAAAATCTCCTGGACCTCTGGACCTGAAATGTACCTGGTCTAAATAGCTTAAAAGTTTGAATAAAAGCTTAAGCAAGATGTTTTACGGTTGCATTCTGCAGTGGCAGTGAGTGCCATTTTCCACTTGTAGGATGGTGTGGTCAATGTAAATAGATGTTCTTTCTACCACACAATTAAGCAATGTCATGCATGAATATCCATGTGATGACAGGTACGCAGGTCATATATCCCAATGATTGAATCAAACAGCATGTTCCTTCAGTTGTTCTAAATAGGCACACGATACTCAACCATGCCTTACATGGAAAACTTAAAATCAAACAATCGCTGTTAGTGCTGTTCCACAATTAGGCAGCAGTTGCAGAACCATTCTGAGTGAGAAAACAACTTTTATAATAACTGATAAGCCGATCAGTTGAGCTCAAATGCAGCTTATTTATACTTGTTTGAAATGACAGAATGCCCAGAGCACATGGTCCTCCCATGAATCCATCATATTTACTATTTGCAGGAGACTTTTGGTTTCTCTACAAGGAAATTTTCATCTGGATTTGCCACTGGCCAATTGTTATTTTAACGTAGATATGAGTTGCGTGTGGTGACCCTGCAGAATTCCCATCATAGCACATTCCAAAGGATTTATCTGGGAAACTGAATTTTCCTCTGAGCAGTCCCTCTTTGGAACCCTCTGAAAGTCCCCATTTAAATTGGAGAGTTCCGATGAAACTAAGTGAAGTAGCTATTTCGGAAAAATATGTAGTCTAACTCCAGAGTCATGACACAATATAGGTCATACATTGCACACACCCCAACCTCATCTCTCCCAGGCTCCTGCACAACCCCCACCTGACACGCCCCACAGGAGCTGACCTGACACTCTTTCTGGACACGATCATACCCTCATCCACTGCCTGACCTGATGCATCCTCCGCTGCTGTTGTTGGACCTGATCTGATACCACTCTCCCCCTTCCAGCAGACCTGATCTCCAAACTTGACAGATCTGAAAACCTGCATCCACACCCTCAAACTGGATGCAATTCTCCCATCCATTCTGATTGAAATAATGCACCACTTGGCTTGTTACTTACATCCTGGCATCTGACCCACAAGGCACTCTACCTGCTGTCCATTTAGCATCTACAGACCTGGTAATCTACCCTTCCACAGCTGTCACCTTGCCTCTTCCTTATATGGTATCCGAAACCTGTTACCCTGCACCCTTCTCAGTTGGCACCTTACTTACCTGCATTCTAAAATCCTATTCATCTGGCACCATACCCTCCCAGCATCCTAACATCACGTTTATGTTACCTATATAAAGCTTGACAGCAGCTGTCAACTTAAAATTTCTGAATACTGCAACAGCTGTGAAAATGTTTGTGGTTTATCTTGTTTGACAGTTCTGCTTTACAAAAGAACTGTCAGAATGGAAATTGGCTTTAGATTTTTGAGGTAGCCCCTAAGCAGAATTTTCTCTCAGAAATGCAGAGTTCCTTTCTTCCAGAAAATGAAGAATCTGAGTAACAATCTGCCAGAGATTGCGATTGCCAGTCTTTGGAAAATCCAGTCCTAAAATACTACATGAAGAGAATGACCAGGAGATCCAGCAGGGACTAAAGTGCAGGCACATGACATTCATGAACTGCAAGATTCACCAAAACCCAAAGAAGGTCTACAAACAAATGTACAACAAGAATCTGAAGAAAAGGTAGTGGGTGGAAGGAGGCATACAAAATTCAGCAACTCACTGACAGCCATGATGTGCATGAATTCTTCAGTACAGTCAAGACCACAATGGCTCTAGCATCCAGGAGCCTATTCCACTGAGAGCTGAGAATGCAGTGACACTCATGAAGGACACAGGCAGTCAGCATTTGTTAGAAGAAACACTTTGAATATCTGCTCAACAAGAACTTGATCCTGAACCTGAGTGATCTTTACTGTTTTCCACAGCATCCTACCTGCCACCATTTTAGAGAACCCACCCTGTCATGAGGCTGAAAAAGATATTCAACAAGGTTGTCAGTGCGACCAGAATCCCTGCTGCAGTATGAGAGGTAGGCATTCCTGGCACTCGAATCGAATCTTGAGCTGTCGTAATTGTGACTATTTTCAAGAAAGGAGATAAGATTGATGGCAGTAATTACAGATTGTGGTAATGACTGTCCACCACAGGGAAGATTATTGCAAAAATGGTCCTCAATAGCATCTTTCTGGTGGTTAGTTTCTACCAGAGTCACAATGTGGATTCCCCTATCAATAGCCTCAGTGGACATAATCATCACAGCAAAATGCTGTGAGCATTTACAAAATCTGCATGCCCCTCCCACAAAAATGTGCCCATTATTTATTAAGTTCCATGGTGAGCTACTGGACAATTGGATGAACTCTTATCATTTCAAATTAAACTTTACACCACTTCAGTTTTTGGCTATCTGAGGAACAGATTGTTTGATGATAAAGACCTTACATCTGGAACTGATTATGTCAGACAGAGTGACATTGTAACTACATTTCTCTATGCTTTGAAGATATTGACAATGTACAGCCGACACATGGAGAGCTATCACTTGCGATGTCTTTACAAAATGTTGCCAATTGAATGTCAGGATGAACACTCCAGTATCAGTGTTCTCTTTGCTGCTAGCATCTCCAGCACTGAGGCAATGACACCAGTTATGTTCAATCAGTTGCATTGAGTTAACCACATTGTTCATATGCATTACACAAGACTTCCAAACAATCTCTCCACTCCGAGCTTCAGAGGAGGCCAGAAAAAATGCCTCAAGGACATCTTGAAAGACTTCCAACTCTTGCCCAAAACTTCCCAAATTGGAGAAGAAGTATGTGACGGTCAACCATTTCAACCATCCCCAACACAGCCTGGTGGAGGCCAAATGTGAACAGTGGAAGAAACATGGGAAAACCTGAGCCTTCTACCCACCCTCCTCATTTACTACCATTTGCCTCAACAGTTTTCTTATGCGGTTTTGGACTATGTCGTCAACTGAGGAGCCACAACTACGGAGTGAGAAAAAAATCTATCCTCAGTCTTGAGGAACAACCTAAGAAGAAGCAAGAAATGATATCCATTCATATGTAGGGGCATGTTTTCTGCAAACAGAAAAAAACATGACTTTTAAAAAAAAATCATCTAGCAATTTGTGGAGCCTGTAATTCCCGCTTGCTTCCTCCATAGCAATGCTTGCTCAATCCAAATTGGCTGACCAATAAGTCAGCACTTGTTCTCCTATAGTGTTAACGCGGTCATTTGAAATTTAACATTTTTGTGTTTGTCCTGATGTATATGACAAAAAAGCTTCAGCAACATTTCTTATATTTCAACAATGTTTAAATTGAGATGGTAGCAGAAAATGTTTTGGTCATCGGGATAACAAGGCTGATGCCACATACTTGGATTGTTGAATTTCGGATTGGCCTTCCCTATTTTGCAACTGTCTTTTTATCTTTTCTTTGCAAATAACAGGAAGGAGTTACAGGATTTACAGTGTTTATACAAGGAAAGCATTGAACATGCAGCCCAGCAAGCTGAGGTCATCAAGCAGCTACAAGCCCTCAACCTGGATACGCAGAAAGTCCTGAGGAATCAGGAAGATGCTCATGCCTTGGAGTCTAGGTCTTATCAAAAGGTATGTGGTACAATTTGTGTAAATAAAAAGAATTTGCAAATGTTTAAGAATTATAAGGTGTTTGGCAAATCACATCATGGATTTTCAGTTTCATGATATGGGGTTAATGTGATGGACAGATCACTTGTTTTGTTGTAGGCCACATCTAATTTTTATTCCTTTCAGTTCATTGGAACCTTATCTGCAATCTGTTCATAAGATAAAATAATTGAACTCCTGAATTGATATTTTTGTAAAAACAGTATCTATTTTTAAAATAAGCACTTAAGTAATTCTGACTTACACCAACATTTATTTTGAGATCAGTCTGACGAACTGAACTTTGTTCTTGAAAGTTAAAGCAGCATGTTTTTGCATCCCTTTGAATTGTATTGTTCAAATGTGTAGTGGTTTTATTAGAGAGAAAGAGCGATAGATGGAGACAACTATGTAATAGCTTTCTCTCTAACATTTCTAAAATTGTCCAAATTTTCTGAACCAAAGGATTAACGTTATGCAAGTTACAAGCCAGGTGGTATAATATTCAATTGGGTCAATGGGCTGAGGAGTGGCAGATGGAATTTAATTTGCATAAATGTGAGGTATTGCATTTTGGTAAAACAAATAAGGGCATACGTAGTTAATGATAGGGTGCTGGGTAATGTTGTAGAACAGAGAGACCGAGGGGTTCAAGTACATAAGACTTTGAAATTTGCATTACATGTAGACAGGGTAGTTTAGAGGCTTGTGTTCATTGCTCAGACCCTTGACTATTGGAGTTAGAATGTCATGTTGAGGTTGTACAGGACCTAGATGAGGCCTGTTCTGGAGTACTGTATACAGTTCTGGTCACGCTGTTTTAGGAAGGATATTATTAAATTGGAGTGGGTTCAGAGAAGATTTACTAGAGTGTTGGCAGGAATGGAAGGTTTGAGTTATAAAGATAAGCTGGATAGGCTGGGACTTTTTTCATTGGAGCGTGGGAGGTTGAGGGATGACCTTATAGAGGTTTATAAAATCATGAGGAGTATAGATAAGGTGAATAGCAAAGGTCATTTCCCTCGTGTGGGGGAGTTCAAAACTAAGGGCCATATTTTTAAGGTGAGTGGAGAAAGATTTAAAAAGGACATGAGGGGCAACTTTTTACATAGAGAGTGGTTGGTATGAGGAATGAAATGCCAGAAGAAGTGATGGATGCAAGTATAGTTATAACATTTGAATGACATTTGGTTAAAAATAGAATTAGGTTTTATTGTCATGTCTACTCAAGAACACAAGTACAGGAGTACAATGAAGAGTGTACAACGCCACCATTCACCAGTGCCATCTTAGAGACAAAAAACAGATTTCAAATTCAAACCAGAAACCAGTTGGTGCAGGCTAATTGGACAGAAGGGTCTGTTTCCATGCTATATGACTGTTGTTTCTGTTCTCCATGCAGTTTGGAATATGCTAAATTGGGATGATGTTTTTAGAGAAGCCTTTTGAGGCACCTCTCACTAAAGTGTACAGATATCGTACAGGCTTCAATTGTCAAACTATTCTTTTCTCCCAAGTAGGAATATATGTTCTATTCCATTTTCTTTGCTTTCATTAGACTTCATTGTCACAGTGATTTTAATGGAGACTAAAGTTGGATAGGATATTAAAAAAAAAGTGTTACACATGATCTTGCCAGTTTCTAGAATTAAATCTCTATTGCACCATCAAATATAATCTAAATTCAAGGTTTAAAAAAGAACCAAAATGGAAAATCTCACCTGCGTGTTATAGGGTTAGATGTCTGGTGGTCATGAAAGATTCTACATAAGTGGTAGTTGTTCTTGTTTTTTTTCTTTTACACATTCTCCCATTGATTATTTATTCTGTAAAAGGTTTCTGTCGTCTTGATCTCCAGCTGTGTGCCTGTGCTTTTGTCTTGATCTATCCTTGCGGTATTTTAAGAAAGAAAAAGACTTTATCAAGTGCTGACTTTTTTCCCTTGCAGGAATTATTTTGCGTATGATTCTCTTGTGTCTACCTGAATATTCTGTACTGATGATATACATTTTTATGTCAGCACTACAGTGAGCTGAACGTGCGATATGAAGCATTGAAATCCAGTGAGGCACAGCATCATCAAAAACACCTCTCCTTGACAGCTCAACTATATCATAAGGAGCAACAGATAAACCAGCTTCTTGGAAAGCTACAGCAGGCTTTAGATTCTAAGCAAACAGTGACAATTAGGACTACTGCTGATTGTTTGGAGCAGGTAAGGTACTGGATGCTAATAGTAGTTTGTTGTATCTGACCAAACTAAAATATTAACAGGGTAGAAAATTCCATAGTGAAACGATAGGAGTGAATGGCAAGTTGCAGTTGGAAAATCAGAGCTAGCATGTTCCAGGCCTTCCTTTACATTGGTATTGGCTGCTCTTGCAACCCTACTCTGGGAACTATTCAACAAAACTCTACCATATATATACAGGAGTAACAAACTTCACGGACAAAGTAAAGTTGAAGAGATCAAGATATTTGTATGATATTACATGTACATCTCTGTTCTGGTTAATTTTTGAGTTATTTAAAAGCAGGTGAGATTTTCTATTTCGGTTCTTTTTTAAACCTTAAATTTAGATTATATTTCATGGTGTAAAAGTGATTTAATTCTGAAATGACACTGAAAAGCCAGAAGTACACTTAAGTTTAGAAAAAGATTTACAAGGATGTTGCCAGGGTTATAGGATTTGAGCTATAGGGAGAGGCTGAACAGGCTGGGGCTGTTTTCCCTGAAGCGTTGGAGGCTGAGGGGTGACCTTATAGAGGTTTACAAAATTATGGAGGGCATGGATAGGGTAAATAGGCAAAGTCTTTTCCCTGGGGTCGGGGAGTCCAGAACTAGAGGGCATAAGTTTAGGGTGAGAGGAGAAAGATAGAAAAGGGCAACATTTTCACACAGAGGGTGGTACGTGTATGGAATATGCTGCCAGAAGAAGTGGCGGAGGCTGGTACAATTGCAACATTTAAGTGGCATTTGGATGGGTATATGAATAGGAAGGGTTTGGAGGGACCTGAGATGGATGCTGGCAGGTGGGATTAGATTGGGTTGGGATATCTGGCCGGCATGGACGGGTTAGACCATGGTCTGTTTCCATGCTGTACATCTCTATGACTCTATAATTCATTTCTGATAGAAGGTATACCAAGCTGAAAATGGAGCTTGTTTACATGCAACAGGGCAATAAAGGTAAATGCAGAGAATCATACAGGTCTAGAGCATGGAAAAGAGGCCCTTCGGCCCATTGTATCTGCACTGGTCAAAAACACGCACCTAACTATTCTAATCCCACTTCCTAATCCAGCAGTTGACCCATACATACAAAGTGCATATCTAAATACTTTTCAGATTTTGCGATGGCTTCTGCCACCCATATAGGCAATGTGTTCCAGATTCTCACTATCTACTGGGTGAAAAATTGCATCCTCGCATCTCCTCTGCTCCTATGCCAACTGGTCATCAATCCCTCTATTTCTTCCTGTCTATCCCGTCTATGCCCCTCATAATTTCTCATTTCATTCATGACAACGTGCTGCATAGGAGGCTGGTAAATAAGATAAGAGACTATGGAGTTCGGGGCAAGGTACTTTACTGGCATGGATAGAGGATTGGCTGACTGGCAAAAAGAACAGAGTGGGAATAAAGAGATCTTTTTCAGGATTGCAGCTGGTGACAACTAGAGTTCTGCAGGGATGAGTGCTGGAAGAACTATTCACGTTGTACATTAACAATCTGGATAAGGATTGTTGCTAAGTTTGCAGATGACACAAAAAAGCTGGAAGGACAGGTAGTGTTGAGAAAGCAGATAGGCTGCAGAAGGACATGGACATGCTTGCTGTGTGGAGAAAGAAGTGTCAGACGGATTGCAATGTGGCAAAATGTGAAGTTATGCCCTTTGATAGGAAGAAGAGAGGCATAGACTATTTTCCAAATGAGGAAAGGCTTCAGAAATATGAAGCAGAAAGGGATTTAGGAGTCCTTGTTTAGCATTCTCTTAAGGTCAACATACAGGTTTAGTTGGCAGTTAGGAAAGCAAATGCAATGTTTGTTTCAAGAGGGCTAGAATGCGAGAGCAAAGATGAACTGCTGAGGATGTACACGGCTCTGGTCCAGCCGCATTTGGAATATTATGAGCAGGTTTTGGCTCTGTATCTGAGGAAGGATATGCTGGTGTTGGAGGGGTCCAAAAGAGGTTTCCTAGAATGATCCCAGGGATGAAGGACTTGTCATATGAGGAGTGGCTGAGGATTCTTGAGTCTGTAATCCATGGACCTGAGAAGGATGAGAGGTGATCTCACTGTAACTGACAGAATATTGAGAGGCCTGAGAAGAGTAGACATGGAGATGATGTTTCCACTAGTAGGAGACAACCCAAGTGAACAGCCTCAGAATGAAGGGACAACCCTTTAGAACTGAGGTGAGGAGAAGGAATTTCTTCAACCAGAGGCTGGTGAATCTGTGGAACTCATTGTTAGAAAAGGCTGTGGAACTATGTTATTGCTTGGATTTAAGAGAGGGATAGATAGGTTCTTGGTTAGTAAGGAGATAAAGGGATCCTGGAAGAAAGCAGGAGAATAGGTTAAGAAACATGATCGAATGGTGGAGCAGACTCACTATGGTGAATGGCTTGATTTTGCTTCTCTATCTTGTAATCTTATGAACCTATCTTGCTATCTTAAAGGACCAATGGACATGCACACCAACATGCATCTGATCCCCTTTTCATCATCTGTTCCCTTGCCTTGTTTTCCTGCTCAAGCGAATCACTTTTTACTTATTCAGATCGAATTCCATTGGCCACTGATCAGCCCATCTATATTCTCCTGCATTCTAAGCTATCCTTTTTACTAATTAGATCACCACCAATTTTTATGTCTTTCTTGTATTCAATTTGAAATTTGGGTGTCACGAGCTAGGCTATATTATTCCTGATGAAGGGCTTATGCTCGAAACGTCGAATTCTCTATTCCTGAGATGCTGCCTGGCCTGCTGTGCTTTGACCAGCAACACATTTTCAGCTATAATTTATTGCCCATCCCTAATTGCCTAGAGGGCTGTGAAGAGTCAATCTCTTTGCTGTGGTTCTAGGATCATAAAATGGCCAGATGGGATAACAACAACAGTTTCCTTCCCTAAAGGCCATTAGTGAACCAGATGCATGTTCCTGATAATCAACAGTGGTTTCATGGCCATCATTGAACTCTTAATTCCAGGTTTACTTTCAAATTCCACAACAGTTTGCATCCAGGTCCACAGAACTGACTCGGATCTCTGGAATAATAGTCTAGCAGAGGCCACATTGGACTGTACTGCCACACATGGACTTGCCCTGACAGTGGAAGATCCTTGTCTGTGAGGAACTGCCGATGAGTGATGTGTGAGTCTAATGAGAGTACCACTGGGTCATCGCCTCCTGAATCATCCACAAACTGACGGATCAACCCTTCTTCATTCCCCAACATTTCCTGCAGAACCCCATTGGATACAGGCTTCCAGTCACAAAAAAACAACCTTCAGCCATCACCCACTGCTTCCTGGCACTTAGCCAATTCTGGATCCAATTAGCCAAATTTCCTTGGATTCCATGGGCTGTTACCTTCGCTGTTAATCACCCATGTGTGACCTTATCTAAAAGACTTACTGAAGTCCAATTAGACTCCATCGAATGCATGGTCTTTATCTCAGTCCTGGTCACCTCTTAAAGATATTCCATCAAATTGCTCATAACTTCTCCTTAACCAAACTATGCTGACTGTTCTTAATTAATCCATGCTTCTCCAGGTGTGGATTAATTCTGTACCTCAGGTTTGCATCCTATATTTTCCCCATCACTGAGGTTTGACCAACAGGCCTGTTGTTTCCTGGTTGATCCCTTTCTCTCTCTTTTTGAATAATATGGCACACTGATTGTCCTCCAGTCCTGTATCACCTCCCCTTGTGACCTGATAGGAGTAGAATATTATTATCAGTGTCCCTTTTATTTCCTCCCTTGAGTCACTCAACAGTTTAGAATATTTTTCACCCAGCTCAGGAATTACATTCTTTATGCATGAATGATGCTTAACTTAAGCTTATAGAAAAGTCGATGAATGAAGTAATCCTTATCATGGTGTTCACAATGGCCACTTCCACATGGGTCCAGTAATGAAGAATGGGAGTAGAGGATAAATAGCAGATGTATATAGGATAAGACAGTGTCAAAGGGGAACAACAACATCTAAGCATTGACCCTTGCATAATAGACAATCGACTGTTAAAATCCTGTAGAGTGTTTAAGTAGGGCTGACTTCTGTGGAGCATGTGATTCCTGATGTGAGATCAGAACGTAACGTCTGGTACTATTAGGAGAACGAATGAAGGATGCATATAACAATATTGTAAGAAAATAATCTTGGTGGGGAATCAATTGGTTACATTGAGTGTTCTGGTGAGGTCATTAAAACACTGCCTGTAGGGAAATGAATCATGGAATCAGAAAGGTGATATTTTCTTGATGTTTGCTGATCCTTTCCTGGATCTGACTGCCATCCTCCTGGTATCTTTCCAATTCCTCTCATTTACCATTGTTCTTCCTCTGCTTTATCACACCCTTTCTGACTTGATCTCACTCTCACTGAGCTCCTAAGATAAGAGTTATAGTTTCCTCTGCCACTTTTGCATTGTTTTTGACCTTTAGGACCTAAATGTTCCCTGGTGGCCAGGCTGGTCATCCTTTCCTGGCATATCTGGGATCACCATGGACATCCAATCCGTCTACACCTCCATCCGCCATGACCAGGGCCTTCAAGCCCTCTGTTTCTTCCTCTCCTGACGTCCCCAACAGTACCCTTCCACCGACACTCTCACTTGTTTGGCTGAACTGGTCCTCACCCATAACAATTTCTCCTTCGAAGCCTACCACTTCCTCCAGCCCAAAGGGATAGCCATCGGCACCCATTTGGGCCCGAACTATGCCTGTCTCTTTGTCGACTACGTAGAGCAGTCCATCTTGCGTAGTTATACCGGTACCACTCCTCACCTCTTCCTCCGCTACATTGAAGACTGCATTGGTGCCACCTCGTGCTCCCGCGAGGAGGTTGAGCAATTCATCAACTTCACCAGCACATTCCATCTTGACCTTAAATTCACTTGGACCATCTCTGACACCTCCCATCCTTTCCTGGACCTCTCCATCTCCATCAATGACGACTGACTTGACACTGACATTTTTTACAAACTCATCGACTCCCACAGCTACCTGGATTACACCTCTTTCCACCCTATCTCCTGCAAAAATGCTATCCCGTATTCCCAATTCCTCCACCTCTGCCGTATCTGCTCCCAGGAGGACCAGTTCCACCACAGAACACACCAGTTGGCCGCCTGCTTTAAAGACCGCAATTTCCCTTCCCACGTGGTTGAAGATGCCCTCCAATGCACCTCATCCACATCCCGCACCCCTGCCCTCAAACCCTATCCCTCCAACCGTAACAAGTACAGAATCTCCCTGGTCCTCACCTTCCACCCTACCAACCTTCGCATTAACCGCATCATCTGCCGACATTTCCGCCGCCTCCAAACGGACCCCACCACCAGGGATGTTTTTCCCCCACCACTCCTTTCCGCTTTCCACAAAGACTGTTCCCTCCGTGACTACCTGGTCAGGTCCACGCACCCCCAACAACTTCCCCTCCCATCCTGGCACCTTCCCCTGCCACCGCAGGAATTGCAAAACCTGTGCCCACACCTCCTCCCTCAACTCAATCCAAGGCCACAAAGGAGCCTTCCGCATCCATCAAAGTTACACCTGTACATCCAGCAATGTCATTTATTGTATCCGTTGCTCCCAATGCGTTCTCCTCTACTCTGGGGAGACTGGATGCCTTTTCGTAGAGTACTTTATGGAACATCTCTGGGACACCCACACGAATCAACCCCACCGCCCCGTGGCCCAAAATTTCAACTCCCCTCCTAGGCTGCCAAGGATATGTAAGTCATGGGCGTCCTCCATCGCCACTTCCTCACCACCCGACACCTGGAGGAAAAACACCTCATCTTCCGCCTTGGAACACTTCAACCCCAGGGCATCAATGTGGCCTTCAACAGTTTTCTCATCTCCTCTCCCCCCACCATACCTCAGTTCCAACCTTCCATGACCTATCCTACCTGCCAATCTTCCTTCCCACCTATCCGCTCCACCCTCCTCTCTGACCTATCACCTTCATCCCCTACCCCCCCCATCCACCTATTGTACTCTTTACTACGTTCTCCCCAGCCCCACCCCCCCCTCCCATTTATCTCTCCACCCTGGAGGCCCCCTGCCTTCATTCCTGATGAAGGGCTTTTGCTCGAAACATCGATTTTCCTGCTCCTCGGATGCTGTCTGACCAGCTGTGCTTTTCCAGCACCACTCTAATGTAGATTCTGATTTCCAGCATCTGCAGTCCTCACTTTTGCCTGTCTTGAATTGTGTTTAAGTGCATTTCACTATATGAACAAGTCGGTTGACCATACAGCTTGCATCCCAAAGTGGGTAGTGCTAGCGGTGCCATCAGAATCTTGGAAGAAGTATGAAAGCTTACTCTTTAAAAATAAAATATAGCTTCTCCCCCAGTTGGTTGTTGGATTTGTTCACACTACTGAACCTCGCCAGTATTGAGAATTATTTTGATTTTGCCCCCATTGTGATATCGTTCCATGTGGCAGCCAAATAACAGGAATCCACAAGCAGCAAGGAATTAAATGAATGAGAGGATAATGTTTGCTTGGACATTGTGTTAATTTTACTCTTTCAGGAGCAGGGCTTTGGATCTCTAACCTTCAACTGACACATTGAGGTAGTCAATTGGGACTTTGATTTGGTGCTTAATGCAGACGACGACATTTCCCTCTTGGCCAGTAGGGTAGGTGTGAATGTGGATTTGAGGTTACAATCAGATTACCCATGGTGGACTAGACTCAAGGAGCTGAATGGTCTATTCATCTGCTTTTTCATATGCTTATATTCTTGCATGTTAAGGTGTGGTTTACACCTAAGTTCATCTCATTCTAGGGTGAGAGGTTTATAAACTAGACACTGATTACCTTACTGGCCAAATACTTGTTTGAATCATTAAAGTATCCTTGATAAATTTATAGAGTGTAGCCATGAGATCCCTGAGAAAAAGAAAGAAAACAAATCTGGCCTTCTGTGATGAAAACCTTTTGAGAGTTTCAGTAATTGTGATGTAGATTTAATGAATCAGTGTCTTAATGAATCAGCTGATATTTCAATACTGTCCACATGCATGATTCCTATTGAAATCCTTTATGTTTGTGTGGGTGGGAGAGAGGACACAGAAAGGGCATCATATTTGATAAATATTTCATGGTGTTTACAGAAGCTGTTCAGTGGGTGTTTGAATGGTTGGTTATGCTTGCTCTATTGTTATTCTTTAACCTGCTTACATCAAAGGCACTATCAATATGTAGTATATTTTTCAACCATACCATTGTACAATGCACTTCCAATTACTAATTCATAGCATCTGACAGGGCAAATATATTCTGATCTAATTTAAAATTCATTTTCAACTTGACGGTACACTAATAATTATAAATATTTTGGTTGTTAGAATTGTTTTTCGTGGTTAAGTCTCAGTAGAGGTCGACATTCTCAACTGCCAACTATTCACGTGAGAAATGTAATCAGTTTTCAACCGGGAAACGAGGTTGCACGAGAAATGCTACGGATGGGAAATGCAGTTCCTGCTAGCTGACCTGTGGAGTCACTCAGCGCTGAGTCTACAGCCTATTATTCATTCTGCAAGCTGAAGGGATGCATTTAAAGAGCACCGGGTTAAAGTAAAAGGATAAAAGATAAAAAAATTTAAGAAGTCACAAATGGTATCAAAATACAGACATAATTAATGTAGAGCAGTACAATGTTAGCCATAGTTCTCCAGATCACTTTATCATTTGCCACCATTGTTTGTTTCATTATGTTGTTCACAATGCATTGAGGAGCATTTTGCTAGATTTGACTGTATGAATTTGACTCATGTTAGGGTACTTCAGCTAATTGAGGAAGAGTGCTCTAATAAAGATCAGTTCAGACATTTCTCCATATATTTGGGAAGCTTCCTAAAGCAAGTGTCAGGCTGTTGAAATTTGGTCTCGCTTGACGAGCAAATAATGGACCTCTTCCAGTCAGCAACTGTTCACGTGAATACAGCCTAGCAAGTGGTCCCCACCAGAAAATTAGGCAACTGGAGATAAGGGCAGCAGAATGTATCCTTAACCCACATTCTGTAGTACATCAGAAAGTCATTGCTTTTCTGATCAATCACCTTCCACCCACCTGAAATGTTATAGTGAGATCAATGAATCAAGCTTGATCTTCAGACTGCCTTGCTCAGTGAGGGGAGGCATGTCAGCCAGCTGGTTCAGGCATGCATTACTTCTCTGTATTTAAGTTGTGCCTGATGACTTTGCAAATCTCTATCATTGTGGTTTTGTTTCTGCATGGTTCGAGTTTCAGGGCCCTGAATATTGGTGTTGTTGCTACAAAATAGTTGTTTACAAAAAAAATACAAAATCAAGTATTGGGACTCTTGGGATTTAACTTAAAAAAATTGTAGACAACTATATGTGAATTGTTCATGGGTGTTGTATAGAATGAACAGTTTTCTTGGAAGATGATGCTCAATCTATAGATGTTCCATATTTTGCAGATTTAGTCATTAAAATGTCGCAATTTCTCTGTGATTAAAGCAGTTTAGAGATATTTCTGTCCTAATACTTGTATTGTGCTTGTAATTTACCTTGATAGTTGTTAAATTTGTGACTACTATACACAAAGATATAGGTGTCGAAAATTGCTGCAAGTCCAGATTTTAAAAATTGGAAAATTCTTGCATGGGACATAGGCATCACTGGCAAGGTTGATATTTGTTGCTCAACTTTAATGATCATTGCACTGAGTTGAGAGTAAAAAGTCAACCACATTGCTGTGAGCTTGGAGTAACATGCAGGTCAGACGAGCTAAGGAAGGCAGATTTTCTTCCACAAAGGACATCAGTGAACCAGATTTTGCATGGTCACAATTAGATTAGCTTTTAAATCCACATTTTACTGAATTCAAATATCATGAAATATGATCATGAGATTTAGCAGTCCCCAAAATTTTACCTTGGGCAGTTGGATTACTAGTCTAGTGTCTCTCAGGCTCTAATATTAATAAGACAGTTACATCTTGCATGTGAAAACAGGTCAAAATTAAGTATGAAACAGTGATAGCCAATATGACAAAAAATATCTGTCATGAAGTGTTATTATTTTAATTATATGAAATGAACAGCAGTGCAAAAGGGCTCCGGCAGATGTAATAGAATCAAAAGTGTCTATATTACGGAAAGAAGTCATTCAGCCCATCAAGTCTGAAGAACATTTCACCCAGACCAAGCCTTCGATGCTATTGTACCTCTGCATTTCCCATAGCTAATCCACATCCTAACCTGCACATCCCTGGACAATAAAGGGCAATTTAGCTTGGCCAATCCACCTAACCTGCACATTTTTGGACTGTGCGAGGAAACCAGAGCACCTGGCGGAAACCCAAACAGACATGGCAGAACCTGAAAACTCAACACAGATGGTCACCCAAAGCTGGAATTGTGCCTGCTCCATGGTGGTGTGAGGCAGCAGTACTAGCCACTGAATCACCATGCTGCCCAAACTTATTAACAATAAGTAAGATGCAGACTGCATTGCCATTTAATTGCCTGGCACTACAGCAGGTAGTGTAATTTTAAATGCATAAGACTTTTTTTTGTTAGCCATCTCAGATTGCTAATTTACATGCTGAGTGTGTAAAATGTATGATTTCATAGAAAAATATTTTATTCTCAACACCAATGAGTTATCAGTCAATCTGAATTCATCTGCAACAATGACCTACTATAATGCTCGCAAGCCATTGTATTGATAGAAATCTGCAACCATTGCTAATTCACCTGCTGAATATGCAATTGGTGTGAACAGTGATATTGAACAGAGGAAATTCATTCAGTGAATGTGGTCAAGATCCAAGTGGCAGTCTTTGCTCTGTTCCTTTACAATGCTTTGAGTTAAACATAGGCAAAGATGTTAAATAGAACAGGACTGCAGCATAACCTCAGTGAATGTCATTAAGTTATAAATACGGTGGTTACAAGAGCAGATGAGATGCTCGGAATACTGCAATGAGTTACTCAGCTCCTGACTCCCTAAAGCCTGTCTACCATCTGCAAGGCACAAGTCAGGAGTGTGTTGGAATACTTCGCACTTGCCTAGATGAGTGTACTCCAACAACACTGAAGAAGCTTGACAAAGCATCAAGGACAAAACAGCCTACGTGATTGGCATCACATCCACAAGCATTCTCGACCTCCACCACTAAAGCTCAGTTGTATGTATTTTCTACAAGCTGCAGTCCAGAACTTCGCCAAAGATCCTTAGACAGTGTCTTCCAAGCGCACGATCACACCATCTAGAAGGACAAGGGCAGCACACAGTTGGGAGCACCATCAGGTGCAAGCTCCTCTCCAAGCCACTCACCATCTTGATTGGAAATCGCTGTTCCTTCAGTGCAACTAGGTCAAAATTCTGGAATTCCCTCCCGAAGAGCATTGTGGGTCTACCTACAGCACATGATTTGCAGAAGTTGAAGGAGGCAGCTCACCACCACCTTCTCAAGGGCAGCTAGGGATGAGCTGTTAATGCTGGCCAGCCAGAAATGCCCATGACCCATGAGTTAATAAACAAAACTGCAGTCAGTGAAAGTAATGTCATCCGTATGAATTCAAAGAGAAATTGCTTTGAAAGCCTCTGCACTTAATGTGAGGAAGTCAGTCATTTTGACTGTTCTCGCCATCAAAGCAGTATTAACACATTTAACATTCCAAATATTGAGGCAATGACAATCCTTGATCAGCTGAGATGGGCTGGGCATGTCATCCGCATGACTGACACAAAACTCTCCAAGTAGGTGCTCTACTCCCAGCTCTGAAACAGCAGGTGAGCCCCAGGTTGACAGCGGAAGTACTTCAATGATACCCTCAAGGCTTCGCTGATGAAGCGTGGCATTTCCACAGACGCCTGGGAATCACTGGCCCAACACTAACCAAAGTGGAGGAGGAACTTTCGAAACTTCTTGAGATTAGATTAGATTACTTACAGTGTGGAAACAGGCCCTTCGGCCCAACAAGTCCACACCGACCCGCTGAAGCGCAACCCACCCATTCCCCTACATTTACCCCTTTACCTAACACTACGGGCAATTTAGCATGACCAATTCACCTGACCCGCACATCTTTGGACTGTGGGAGGAAACCGGAGCACCCGGAGGAAACCCACGCAGACACGGGGAGAATGTGCAAACTCCACACAGTCAGTCGCCTGAGTCGGGAATTGAACCTGGGTCTCTGGCGCTGTGAGGCAGCAGTGCTAACCACTGTGCCACCGTGCCACCACTTGCCATTGGGAAAAAGCAGCTGCCACACCCAATGCCTCTCCCACACTTTCCCACGACCACCTTCTCTCCCAAGTGTAACAGAGCCTGCAGAAGCAACATCGATTTATACAGCCATCTATGGACTCACCCTTAGTGTGATAGTCATTCACATCTGCAAGCAAACAGAAGTGATGACCAATTTAGCATGCCATCTTCACCAACTCATCTCTATGTAGAACAAGCAATGACCTCAAAGTCATAAATTCAACATTGCTGCACTAGTTTCTTATTTGAAATAGATACAGTGATGTGCATGTTGTACCTCAGTTAGGAGAATGGTGAATGGTGTAGAGAATTAGTGGAGTACATTTACTACCATGACTGGATTTCAGTCTGAGGAAGTGTTTTGAGAAAGGTTCACTTGGCGTGAAACGTTAACCTGCTGAACTGTTCTAGTTATTTCCGTTTTTGTTACAAAATGCAAGTCTTTTTATTCTTTGCAGGTATAATCATCGTTAAAGGTGAATTTGCATGTTGGATTGGCCGCAAGGCAAATGAATTCTTGTTTTAAAGACAAATAATTTATGCTAAATTTATACAGAGCATTGGTTAAGCTATAGTTGGGCTTTTGTGTGCTTTTCAGGGCAGTGAAATACAGTAAGGATTTTGGAATTATGGAAACTGTGCAGCAAAATTTATTAGACTTACCAGGAATAAGAGGCTCTGGTCATGAATTAAGATATACTTGAAAGGGACAGAAAATTGTGTTGCTGTGGGCAAAGAGTAGGGAAGTGGTTTGAATTAAATAACTCAAACAACTAACAAAGGCCGAAGGGCTCATTGACCACCTCCTGTCCTGTAAGACTCTATGAAGAAAAGCTTCTAAATTGAGCTTCAACGAGAACAGAGGCCTTTAAATTATAGGAAGTTTTGAAAAAATGTATAGTGAACAATTGTTTGCATTATTCTAGTTGGTGAAATGATCATAATGACCATAGATTGAAGGCCAATACGCAAGGAACGAGAAACTAAGTTAAAACAAATATCACAGGGAAATCATTAGAACAAAAAAATGCTTTGCTAAAAGTAACTTATTAAAATAGAGACTATAAAATCATTTGAGAATGAATTGTAAGTGTTTGAGTAGGGAAAGATCAAGAGCTCCAAGTATGGGCAGAGAGAATATCATTTCAGTAACTGTCTCCAGTGAAAAAGTTTATAGCCTTGTTGGTTCAGTGAGCCTCTCTGACATGTGTTGAATAAAATGTCATAAGTTGCTTTTAACAAACAATGTTTATTAATTCTCCTATTTACACCTTTATTTAAACATTCTAAATAATTTCTTTCTTATCTGTTTCTTCTTTCATCTTACTCTAATAGGCTGAGTTTTTTTGGACAAAGTGTTTTCTGGGTGACATGGTGAGTGTTCCACCTTGGTCTATGTTGACTTTTCTCATGCCATCATTCTCTCTTTAGCTAATTAATTATGCAGCTGGCCTCTCTGGTGGCGATCTCATAGAATTGTGCAGCAGGAAAGGCAGGATGCTCATCCAAATCAGGACTTTGCAACGTTCATGCAGCGTGTCATATTAAAATCCCAGTTCCACAGCCCTTCAACCATTGCAAGCTAGGAACTGCCATTCATACTGTGGTCCTACACCGTTATTTCAAAGTCAATAGCACAGAAAGGCATGTTAGTTCCTTCGTTTTCCCACAGGTATTTGGGATTGTTGGTGGATGGGGCTGTGGAAAGGAGGGCAGTGCTTTTCCCTGCTTCAGCAGCCAGAATGAATGACCCAGCCAGGCCTGGGTCATGGTAATTTCGAAGGAGAGTCACATACAGCAGTGGAGAAGGAACATTAATGATTTTTTTGCACTCTGCAGTGGAAATTGCCACTATCTTTTCTATACTGTCTCACACTCTCAGGCCTGCTTCTCACCTTAATTCTGTCATTACACACTCAACTCATCAAGGATGATGGACTACAGTAATTAATGCACCATGGCCACACAATGCCTCTCACTTTCCCAAAATGACTAACCCTTCCTAATCTCCGTTCTTCTTACTCAATCTTTTGTCCTGCTTATCCACCACCACTAATTATTGTTCTATCTACATCACCCTAATTTATCCCCTTACTCATTGCTGGAAAAATTGGCACATGCCTAGATCTGAATCAAACATTACCCTTGACTGATTGGAGTGACAGTCTTATTGATTGTAGTTGTCCTTGAGCCCAGTGAATACTAGTCCAGTTGCCAATTGGTTGATGCATATGCAAAGTGTTTTCCTTGTATGCTACTGGTACATGATGTAGGTGTGATATTATCATCACAATTTCTCTACCCTGTTGACTATTCAGTGAACTGTGAAAGCTGCCTATCTCTTCCACTGTACTTAACAATCAATGCTTGTCACAGAGACTGGCAGCCTCCAAGTATGCAAAAGTATAAACTATGAACCATAAGATGCATTCTGTGCTCATTGTCTGGGATGTGTGTGTATCGCTGTAGGTAAAACAACTTGGCAAAAGCATGCAAGTCGCAATTGCCTGTGCTTGCCAAAGTGAATTCTGAAAGGGCCAAAGGGCTAAAGTGGCCATAATAATGTGGTAATGCTAATGATGTTGCATTGCCCAATTTTCTGGTGGAAGAGGATGGTGTCCATGGAACATGCAGGGAAATTGTGATGACACAGTTGGATGAAAACTTGGAGAAGCAAGTGGTGAGCTGCTGCTCCAGGTAACTGCTCTGACTTTCATATTGAGTGTTGGTTCCATCCAGTTTTTCTGGGAAGGAGTGGAGAATGGCCGGTGGCATAGAAACGAGGTGAGATTAGCTTGTAATGGGTTTATGAGTGCACAGAAACATTTGTATATTTGCTGTTCATTAGTGAGGTTCAGAACTTGCTCCCTTAAACTGAAGGCAAAGATCAATGATCTTTTTCTCAATGTTAAGAATCTGAATTTTCCATTTTTGTGCTGTATTTTTCCAACTTTCTTGCCATTCCCCAAACTGCTTGGAGGAGAGTAAAATTTTGGCCTTGGCTTCTTTTGGCAGGAGAGCTGGCTTTTAATGGCTTTCTTAAAAAAAGGTATGTACATAGAATACTTGTTTTAGTACACTAAAGTAAATTTTACAGAATTTTGTGTTGAAATGTTACTGTGTGAACTTGCACGTTGCTGGTCATTGCTGGTTCTCTTTTGCCTGTAACATGTGTGCAATGACTTATAGAAAGCTGAACCATTATCATTGGAAATCATGGGCAGGATTTTTCAAGTGGCTGCCATCTGAAGAATCAGCATGAAATGCAACCCTGTGCATACTGGGCAGCTTGACAGCCATTTAACATTCTGAGGACTGTTAATTGGCTGGAGACCGGATTTCCTCCCCTCACTTGGGTGGAGGACTGCATCAGATAGATATTGACCATTCTGATGGCTGGCAACTCTGTAGTCCCAGATGTGTCAATGGCACTAGTGAGTAACACTGGCAATATAGGTGCTCCCCAGATTCACAGTTTTGGCCGACTAACTGCAAGGTGTTCACAGAGAAGTAAGGGAGGCTTTGTGGCTCAGCCATGAGCCAGAGTGTGGTTTGTAGGAAGTAGAGGACAGGAGCTTCACAAAAGCCTGGATGGGGGTATGGAGCATCTTTGGGCAAGTAGTCCTCAGGTTCGATTTGCACCCAATGGAAAAGGTGTGCTTAAGGGCCATGCACCCTCCCCACTTCTTGCTTGAAATCCAAAAAGAGTGGTCTGTCAGGCTACCCCACAGCCCCTGAGCTAATTCTGCCAGCCTTGAAATTGAGACCGATGCAGGAATCAGCCTTCAAGCCATCTGTATTTAACTACTTAAGGGCCTCAATTGTTGCGAGAGTTGATGTGCTGTCCTAGGCTTTGCCCACCTCATGTGCAACAGATTGAAAAAGAAGGTAATTTTAATAATCTGCTAATGGTTGCAAGAATTATCTTTGTCACTGCCATTGACACGTACTTTAAATGTCTGTGATTTTAAATGAAGCACAATTACTAATATGATTCATCTGAATAAGATATAGCTACATTACTAGCTGAACAGAATTTAAGATAATTGTATTTTTATTATTTGTTCAAAGTGGTTTTTAAAAGCACATTGTGTTTTGTTTGTAAATCAGAGTCATTGTCATTGGATTGGCACAAGGTTTTATTTTAGATTTTTTCTCATGCTATTAACTGCAGTACATTGCTAGGAAATATCTTTGCTGGGGAGTGACTGATTCTATGTTCCACTACACTGCTCATCAGCAGAACCCAAGACAATATGTTGCAGTCCAGCATTTCAAATAGATGAATAAAATCTGAATTAACTAAATCTGCTTTTTATGGCTCAAGTGGTTTCATTAGACTCGAGCACTCTGCTACAGTCTTTAATGAATGCATGCCATATGCTTTAAATGTTCTGGTCAATAGCTGATAAAAAAAATGCAGTATAATAAAGCCAGGAGAAAAGAAGATGTCCTTGTGATAGGCCTCTGTCAAAGGAGTTACTTTAAATTCAGTAACTACTATCTAGACAATATGGCTTGCAATTTATGACCCAAAGGTAGTCATACATTATTGGAATATAGCCTACTGAGCTTCACATTACACAGATGTGAAGCCCTGATTATAGTTGCTTCATAATTAACAGTGATCAGATTTGTTTTGTGGCATAAACGGTGCATGTGTAGAACATTAACCATGGCGCACACTCATTCAAATTCAGCTCAAGGGCTCCGTGGCAGACGGGTCACGAGCTTCAGGGAGTAGAAGCACCAGCTCCTCCATATGTTCTTGCTGCATCTTACTACAACTACGAGTGCAAGATAAGTTCCCAAAAGAACCAAATCGTGTTCTGTAATTACAGCACCACTTTCTGCAGGATAGAAATGAGGAAAAGCTAAAACACTCCCTCATCAGATAATTTGTAAATTACTTTACATGGCGGATGCCTAACTCTGTTGGTTTCAACTGCTGAAATTATAAATAATTGTAACAGATGTGGCAATATGGCTGGCCTCCAATAAATGAGACCCTTGATAATATAGCCGACCCTTTGACAGGCCAATTTAATAAAATGTGAACAAAATCTTCTTACTAATAATTTATCATCCTGTTTCCCTATTGGACAAACTTAATTACCCTAGCAGTTAACAAGGTCACACCCAGATGCCAACCTCTGCTACAGTTTTGATAATACAATCAGCAATTGAGGGGTGATGAAAGCTTTGTTGTTTTTTCATTACCTGGCGTCAGATAAGCACAGGTGGCTCAGCCTTACTCGTCAGTTCTTAATCATTATAGACTATTACGGAATGCATAGTTAGCACATTGAAGAGTGCACATTAGCGTTTTTTTATATGACTGAGGTGCTAACTTATCAGGGAGCATATCCCATGTGACAACAAAACTTGTGCAATATTGTATTCTGCATTGGAAATGATATACAGTTTTGAGACAGTGTAGGACTTTAGTTTTGCTTGATTTCCTTTGATTTAACATTCCAAAAGTTAATGCATCCGTGATGCATTTAAGTAAAAAGAAGGGTCATTGCTTGAAGTAGTGTGAGTGAACTTTGAGGAACATATGTCAGCACAACTTGCTAAACACAAGTATTGTATATTGGAGATTGGAATTTTGCAACAGTAGAACAGCTAATTCTTTCTTCACCCAGGATCCTTTTATTTGGTTTACCTTGAGATACTAGTTATATCTAGTGCATGTTTGCTATAGTCTTTGAAACAAATAAACGGATTGCTGGCTGCAGTTAAATATCTGAATTGTCCTAAGGGGTTTGGTTCCCCTTCTTTGACCATACTGGCTGCCTTGCCTGCACCATAAGTAAACTGTGACTTGTGCAGTGAGTGGAAGGAGACTGAAACTTTAATTGTTTGCAACTTTAAAACAAGTCCATCTGGAGTAGCAAAATAGATCCTTTCTTTTTATAGAGCAAACACCAATATACTGTACTTAAAAATATTTGACTTGGTTCTTAAACCTGTGTTAATTTCATCAGGAACTAGTTGTGGGTGTTGCAATTGCATTTACAGTCAATGCCTGCAACATATAAATACCCCGCTGAAAATTAACATAACATAGTCAAATAAATTCAGACCTGTATGTACAAACTGATAAATTTGTGGAGTTGAAAATAACATTTTGAAAATTTAAGTTGATAAGCTGGATTGTCCTTCTCAGCTTCACTGGGCATTTATCAGGATTTATATCAGAACAGATTTAGTTGGCTCATTGTGAAATAGGAGGCTTTTAAGTAGAGAAAAGGAAACAAGTAAGGGAAAATTGAAAAAGTTGGTTTGATTACTTTTCAGCAAAAGATTTATTTACAAATAGAATTATGGCATTTGTTGGTTTAGGATATGTTGAATACAACTATAATATCATTGCCTCCGTGGCAACATTGATAATATTGATTGAAAGTGAAGATGATCTTGATGAGGCTGAAGATATCATTAAGAAATCTGGGTTTATACAATAGGTATTAAAATACAATTAAATACAAATAATTTTTTTAAAAAACTCAACTTGAAGATAAATAGCCAAGGAAAAGAAAGCTAGTATTGAACATTCTTTGACCACAAATTTAAACTAGTCATTCTACAGTCACTGAATCTACTAGTCTTCACTGTGGTAACCTCGGAACTTCAAAGGTTGGTTTAGTTATTCACTCTTTTATTTTGCGACTGGAAATCATGCACCTCCACAATGTGTGAAGATATTACATAAGAAATTCCAGATGCTATTCCTTGATGATTAGCAGTTCAAGTTATCAAATGGTGAACAAGCAAAAACTTAAATGGCTGGAAAAACTCAGTAGGACTGGCAGCATCTAAGGAAAGATAACAGAGTTATTGTTTCAGGTTCACTGACCTTTCTTCGGAACTGGACATGAAACATGATCTCTGTTTTCTCTCCACAGCTGCTGTCATACCTGCTGAGTTTTTCCAGCAGTTTCTGTTTTTGTTTCTGATTTGCAGCATCTGCAGTTCTTTTGGTATTTTGTTTAAACAGTGAAGGGGTTTGGTCCACATAAAAAGTAATGAATGGATATTTTTGGGTTAGGGTATTCGCATTTATGCAATAAATATCTAAACTAATCATGATCCAATTGAACAGCAGAACAGAATTGAGGGACTGAATAGCCTCCATTTGCTAATATTCCTCATGATCAACTTGAGGTTTCCCGTGTGCTTTTAGAACTAAATTGGGTACGTTTAGACATAAATGTGAAAAAAAAGACCTCATAAATACGCTGCCTGCAGTGTTTTATGTTTAATAATGGTTTAAGGGTTTTGGTTTTTCCTGTACTAACTTGGCTCACCAAATAAACACATGAATCAAGCTATGTACTGCAGCTACAGTTTTGGATATATCTGTTTTTTTTTTCTTCTGTATTCCTCAAACATGAAAACATTTTTGTGAATGTATCAATTGGGCAGCAGTTTGCGAAGACTATAAATCTTCATTAAGAGTACAATATATTTTAAACCAATTCTTAAAAATATCTTGGGCGTTATTATTTAAAAAAAAACTGCAACCAAGTTGATTTTCAAAGGAAACCTTTGAAACTAATGGTGAAATAGCTTTTGAATTTTTTTTTGCTTCACCCTTTGCAGTTTGAATTGATTTGTATAATCTAATTTTGGCAGTAAATTGTGTAATATCTCATGTCCTGTTTCTGTCTCTCTGTCTCCTGGTATGCATCCAAAGTGATTTGCATGGCCTGGTCAGTGAAATCCTTTTATTTTGTTCAACCATCAGATGCACCATAATTCCTCCAGTGATTTAGAGTACCTAGTTACGACTCAGAGGTCCGAAATAAAGTTATTGAAGGAGAACCTGAAAGAAACAAGTGGAAAATTAATGGAATGTGTTGCTGATGACAAACTGCTGGAGCTGACGTTTGGTACTAGAGAACGGAAAAGGCAGAAGGTATCCTTTATGTCACTGCGTTTGGCAGTGGTCTACTGAAACAGTATTCTAAAGTATAGTTTGTAGATCTTGGATTAAGGAAATTACTGTTTGTGACTAGCAGTGCGTGTATGTTACAAATGCAGACTTTTTTTACTGCAGTAATGTCCTTTGTGTCTGTTTCCATTGCTTGTCACAAAAAACAATAAGCCCCTGTGCATCATTACGTAAAACAAGATTGCAAAGGTTCTTTTTTTTCCACATAAATCAAGACATCATTTTACTTGTTTGGTGAGGTCTGTATATTGCAACAATATGCATGAATTTTATGTTAAGAAAAGCTACTATTTTATCTACCGTTGAAGGACCGAGACTAATTGTAATTTGACTTTATCTATTATATTATCCATCGGGGGACAGTCATGCTTTCTGGGAATAATTAACTTATTTTACTCAACGGATTTGCCCTCGGTGTTTCAATGGTTACTTAGTGCAATGAAAAAGATTTCTTCCTGCTGTTTCTGTAATAAACATTTTATGTAATATTGTACATAATAGTATTGGAAAACATTGGCAATTGTTAATAGCTGGGAAAGAATAAGACATAGCTGAATAAGTGTCCTGTAATTTTGCATGACGTCTCAATTTATTCATTCAGTATTATGACTACTTGTAGTACAGCCTTATTAAAGTAAGAATAATTATATAAACACTGGGAGAAATCCAGCTAAACTCGTGAGCTGGGGAATCCTAATTAAGAGTTCACTTCAACACTTGCATTTATATAGTGCCTTACAAGGTTGCTGGATGTCTCAGAGTGCTTTGCATCTTGTGATGTATTTTCGAAGTGTTATAAAAATCTAGAAAACACAGGATCCAATTTCTGCACATGTAAGCTGTCACAAGCAAGAAAGGGATAAATCTTGGCCATGACAGTACCTTGCTCTTTTATGTGCACATAAGACAATGAGTGTGGTCTCTATTTAACATCTGTTATGAAAAATCCTGCATCTCCGACAGGGAGTGTTAGTTTCTAGAAGTGAATTTGAATCCACAACCTTTTGACTCCAAAGCATGATTGACACCAGTGTAGTTTTCTTTGTAGAAATTGTATTGCCAGATACCCATGTAAACAAAAACATTTGGTCAGCAAGTACAAATATTAAACAGTTTGCTTAGATATAAATGCAAAAGAGAAAAGCTTGGGGTTCTTCTATAATTCAATGCTAAATTTTGTAATTACCCAAACCCTACTAGTAAATCAAGCTGAATTGTACATGCCAAGCTCTTCCAGCACCACTAATTCAGAATCTGGTTTTCAGCATCTGCAGTCATTGTTTTTACCAAGCTAGAAAAATAGCCAGGATTTGGAGGCGCCAGCGTGGGACTGGGGTGTACAAAGTTAAACATCACACAACAACAGGTTATGGTCCATTGGGTTTATTTGGAGGCATTAGCTTTCAGAGCACTGCTCCTTCTGTAGGGAAACCACCTGATGAAGAAGCAGCACTCCGAAAGCTAGTGCTTCCAAATAAACCTGTTGGACTATAACCTGATGTTGTCTGATTTTTAATTTGAAAAAAGGTAAAAGCTGAATAACTGTTTTAAAGAAAATTGATGCAGCTCCAGAAGCTGAGAATTCAATAACAATAACTCCAAGACATATGAAAACAAATGGTTACACGGCAGAAGGAAGGAACAATACAATGTATCTCGTTTAAATGGTTGCCAACCATGGCTGAGACCAATTGGTAATAGTTGATCTTGATTGTCATTGGTTGACTTCTCCCTAGTTGGGGACTTCCCGTGTTCATAGTGCTCTGGTTGGCTAGTATTGGCTGGAAATGGAAGTCGCTGATTATTGTTAGCTTGGCTGTTATTGCTGGTTGGAACTGACTGACACCATGTACTAAATGAAGTTCTTAGGATTTTACTTTAATTGCTTACCATATATGATTTTAAGCTTTGTAATTTTGATGAAGTCAATACGAGAAAAATGCCAGATGTGCCCTCAATGTCTTAAGCCTGCACATTACTATGAGCTTGTGTATAGTTTGGAAAAACTCAAAGGAACTGAAAGAAACACATTGCTGAGTTTCACACTTTTACTTGGAATAAAATGGTGTCATGTGTGCAGTTCTGGGAACCACACTATAAGACAACAATGAACACACAGGAAAGAGTACAGAAGATGTTTACAAGAGTGGTTACAGGGATAAGAAACTTCAATTATGTGGAAGATTGGTGACTTTGGGACCAGTCTCTGCGATGAGATGAATGGAATTTTCAAAATCAGGAGTGGTCTAGATAGAGTAGATAAGGAGAACCTGTTCCCACTTGTAAAATGATCAAGAACTAGAGGACACGCATTTAAAATAATTTGTGAATGTTGCAGATGTGATGTGAGAAAAAGAATGTGGTGGGTCATGATCAGCTGAGGCATTCAGGAGGGTATTGGTTTGTTATTTGAATAGATACATGGTATGGGGAGAAAAAGGAGAATAGTGCTAACTTACAATGCTCATTTGAAGAGCCAGTTCTGATCTGATCTGATGGCCAAATGGTGTTTCTGGCATGATGGCTCTGATAAATGAACCAAACGTATTAAAGAAAACCTCAAATGTGAATGCACAAACTTAATGATTCATGAATGCCCTTGGAAATCAAATAAATAAACAACTTTGTTCACAAAATCTGCTTTCAACCCAATTCATCTCTAGAAAATATTAATTATTGTTGAGATCTTGTGTCTATATTGGATAAATGGTGTTTTCTTTGTCTTTTATCACCCTGGATACTGATAGTAGACAAGCATGGTGGCGGGTACAATGAAGAAAAAAATTAACCAAAGTTTCACTGAATTTGTTCAGCAAAGCAAAAAAACCTTCCAATCAAATTTCAGGAAAATCTCAATTGAGCCTGAGTAAATCAACACGAAATCAACATAAATTAACTACTCTGAATAGTCTTTCACTTTATATTTTTCCACAAATTCCTACCAAGGAAATGCAAATACATAAACATAAATTCCTTAACATGTAACTGGATACCTGTAGAGCCATATAGATGGTTCATCATAATAAAGAAATTGAAAGAGTAAAATTCCAAAAGAGCGGCACAGTGGCTCAGTGATAAGCATTGCTGCCTTACGGCACCAGGACTCAGATTTGATTCCAGACGGGTCTTTGTGCAGTTTGCACATTCTCCCTGTGTCTGTGTGGTTTTCCTCTGGGTGCTCCAGTTTCCTTCCACAGTCCAAAGGTGTACAGGTTAAGTGGATTGGCCATGCTAAGTTGTCCACAGTATCTGGGAAGATACAGGCTAGGTGGGTTAGCCATGCGAAATACAGAGTTACAGGGATAGAGTAGGAGAATAGGTCTGTAAAGTTTGGTGTAGACTCAGTGGGCTGAATGGCCTGCTTCCACACTGTAAGGATTCTATTCCCACACCAGCAAATTGTAATCACACAGCCTTCTGCCCAAAAAGTCTAGGCAAATGTTTGTAATTAACATGCAGCTGTATATCTGTTGAACCTTATGCATGGTGAATTGTGATTTGAAATCTTTCTCTCATTGCCTCCAGGAGCAGATTAACTAATGATGAAACTAATTGTGTTCACCATCTTTTATGTGCAAGTGATACAGTATTAGTGCATGGGACAGTTACGTGACTAAAAGCAGAAATCAAACGTTTGTCATCTAAGATGTACTGCTGTGCAAAAATGGCATCTCACTATCAACCTTACCATTAAATTGCATTGAATGGTGCAAGGTTTCTATATATTTTCTTTCCTTCAATCTTTCATTGGCTGTTGGTGTCACTGGCAGGATTTGTTTCCACTTGTTAATTGCCCTAATGACTGGGCCATTTCAGAGGGCAGTTAGGAGTCTCATGTAGTCCAGACCAGTTAAGGATGGCAAATTTGTTTCATTGAAGAATATAAGTCAACCAGATAGGTTTTTATAGCACTCAATGATAAGTTTCATGGTTATTATTATTGAAACTAGCTTTATGTTTCAGATCTCTTAATTGAATTCAAATTCCATCAGCTGTCGAATTTGAACACGTATCCCCAGAGTATGAGTGAGGGCTTCTGGCTTACTAATGCAATGACATATCACCCCACTCATCACACGCAGTAGATGTGAACTAAAATGGCCACAGAAAGTTAAGTTTTGTTTGTTCTTCATTGCCCTTTTAATGATATGATGGGCATTAAGAATTACTGGTCATCCTCTCTGGTATTGTAAGTTAACTATTGCAAGCAAGAAGTCTTATTCCTTCAGGTTTTAATTATTGGAGTTTTTAATAATGCAAATGTTAACGTTTAAATTTATATATTTGCATATATATGCATTTTTATATTTACTTCATTTATTTTCTCTTCTTCATTCTTTTCTTCATTTTATTTTGTTGAATACTGAATATCGAATGCATCCTAATAAAATCCGAAATAACTGTGGATACTGTAAATCAGAAACAAAAATAGAAATTGCTGGAATACCTCAGAAGGATCATTGGACCCAGAATGTTAACTTTGATTTCCCTCCACAAATGCAACCAGACCTGCTGAGCCTTTCTGGCAATTTCTGTTTTTGTTATTGAATTCACCTCTCTAATTTAAACTTGTATTGTTTATTTTACCTTGCTTCATTCTGACTGGTTACTTTCGCACTCTGGTGCTTGCTCTATTTACTTATTAGCCAAATACTTTGTTTCATACATTGCAATGCTGTTAGCTCAATTTTTTGAAAAGTTAACTTAAAATAAATTAAAAATCTGATTGTGGCTGGGTAAGTCTAATGAAAGCTACAATGTAGATGCCTCACCCCAGATTAATTGTACTTGTCTGGGTGTTTCTTTTAAAACTTGATGTATCATGCATTTAAGACAAAATAGAGAAAGCATTTGGCTTGGTGCAATGATACATTTGTTAGAAAAATAATTCATTGTATTATGGATGACCTGTAAATTTTACAAAATTAGGAAACAAACCAGAATTGTTTCCAACTGCGTTTGTTTCCGTGCTTTCTTTTATTTGAGATACAGCAGACCTCATAAAACTACTTGATTCATTGTCCCGGGATTTGCAATAGGTGGGAATGGGCTGCTGTGATTATGAATGGTCAAATAGAGTAGTCTTAGAAGTATAATGTGTGCGTTTTTTTGGGGTGAGGATTAGTGCGTTAACAGAGTAAAATTTAAAGGACAATGCTCGGTGGTGTATGGTGATTACCTAACTGATTATTGGAGCATCATAAATGGCTTGATTCTGGTCTATCCATTGTCTACATGCACAAGCAGGGATCACTGGATTGCAATTAGGAGCATAAATCCTGCCAGTTTTTTCTTGTTCTCTTACCAGTAAAAATGCTGAGGTTAGTTTTTCATCTTTTTACTGTAATACAGCATGATCTAAACCAGGGATGTTCCTGCTTTTTATTGCACTGTACTATGTTGCTAATTCATCAAGGAAACCAGAGAGAATTATTTCTGCATAAATTTTAATTTCTTCCTTCATAATACTTCACCAGTGAATTTGATTTGGATTCAAAACTGATCTGAAACGCAGGAAGATTTTTTATTTGACTGATAATAACCATTATGTTCTACCAAGTCTCAACATTGCATTACATAAATCTTACAAGAAGGTCCTAATGCTTGAAGAACAATTACAGCTACGATGCCTATAGTGTTGTCAACTGTGTAAATCACCTCTTTTCAGATATACTTCCATGAAGGAAACTTAATAAACATAGGAAAGAGAGAGATACTGAGATAAGAACTGAGAAACAGAAAAGATACACTCAACCTGTATGCAAGCCTGTTTAGACCAGGGACTTTTTTTGTTTTAAAGCCCCCTGCACACTAGAATTATGTATATTTCATGGACCCTCTCTAACATAGCAACATAGTGTTTTTGACTATATTAGAAATTCACTAGCAGTTAAGTTGATTTATTTTTCATAAGGTGAAACTTGTTGCCTTCAATAAACAAAGTTCCTGAAAGGAGGTGGAGATATGTGCAACATCTGCAAGTGAAATCCATGCTGAATTTTCATCCTGCTTCAAGTTGGGTTAGGATTGTTAGACCATCACTGGATATGAAAGTGTGTTGATTGGACTGATGATATTGACAACCACACCAGATCTCATTTCTCCAGTTGTCAGTTATTATGACTGGAGCGAAATGAGCCTGCTGAGACTTGGTGACACCTCCTTGACAATACAATTCCTTAACGTTAGCCATGACACTCTGTGCTAAATGATAGTTTCTGGTTCTTCTTATCAGTGTGGAGCTGAGCACTAAAATAAGTGATGCTAGCGTAGATTGTTCACTAAGGGCTCAGCAACAAAAGATTTTACCTGGATACTGTAATCATTGGTGATCCATATACTTTTTTTAAATTACAGAGACAAGGAGTTTTGGGAGGAGCCTCTGAAAAATCTGCTTGTGGGCCACAGATTTCTGGTTGAGAACTTCTGGGTTGGATTACTAACAAATCTGGTTTCCATATTATAAAAAGGATGTGAAGGTACAAGATAGGTGAGAAAAAAGATTTTAAAAAGTGATGCCAGAAGTGAGAGGTTATAGCTATCAGAAAAAATGTTGAAGAGGTGCATGAGTGAGATATACAAGAGTCATTTCATCTCTTGTGAATCAAAATTTAGAGGCTATAAATGTAAGACAAATACTTATAAATCCAACAAGGAATTCAGGAGAAACATCTTCACCCAAAGAGCAGTGGGACCATGGAACTTAATACCACATGAAGTGATGAGTTCCTTTGCATACATTTAATGGGAGTACAAGAAGAAAGAGTTGAGAAGGAAGAAAAATAATAATGCACTAATTATGTGAGATGACATGAAGGATGCTCAAGTATGAGCAACAGCACAGACCAATTGGGCCATATGGTTTCTGTCAGTGCTGTAAGTTTTATGTGATTATCCAAAAAAATTGCATTTACACAGTATATTTAATGAAGTAAGGTCACAGCAGTTCAGAAGACAGTATGTTAAAAAAAAGGACACTGAATCATACAAGATGTCCAGGCTGAAGGACTGGAAGCTTGGCAAAAAAATTTGTTTTTATGTAAATAGTAAAGGAAGAAAAAGTGAGAGAGGTCTGGGGAGGAATTCCAGAGTTTGGAGCCCAGGCAGCTGAAGACATGGTTGTAGTTATTGTGGAATGAAAATTGAGGATGTTCACAAGGCCAGGTTAGGAGGACTTGTAGAACAGGAAAAGATTATGGAGACAAGGAGGGAGGAGGCCATGAAAAGATTTTTAAATGGTGGGAATTTTGAAACAGAGGCATTGCTTCAGTGTAGGTCAGTGATTACAGGAGTTCTTTTATTGAGTAATTTTAATTGTTTTTTTCACTTAATATTTTGTTAGGTCTTTTTGTGCTAATCACCATCCTCAACTTAGAGGGATGACAATTTGCTTCCAGGCTTCTCTAAGTTATACCGTGGAATTGGTCACGATGAGGAGATTGTATGTTCCATTCCACTAAGCATCTTAAAGTGAATGAATTTGATAAAAGAAGACATTAAGACAGTTTTGTAATTAAGGATTGGTTATTAGCAATGTAACTAAGCACAACAAAACACTCAAAATTATTAGAAGTGACTAGGAAATATTTGATGTGTAATTTGATGTCAGACATTTGCAGCAAAATATAATTTCTGTTAATTCAGTTGGTCATGGCTACACTTCATTGTGCTTGATCTTTTAATATGAGGTTGACCTTTGATGGTTAGGTGACATCCTCTTTGCTGCATTTAATTATTCTATTGTTAAGAAATGAGAGCAATTGTGAAGGATGTGTTCAAGGTGGTTTTCCCTTCTTTGCAACTCATTATTAAAAAGACCAATTTTACTGTTTAATACATATGAGCAGCTATACAGCCAGTTGGTGTAAGCCAAACCTTTTCCAAATCAATCTACAATGACAGAACTACATAACAATTGGATTGTCAACTAAGTTTCTCTTTTGATAGCTTTACTGCTCACTACAGAACCTCATTTTACATTTCCGAGAGAACAGCCATGTGTTATCATAGATACTGTGATGCAAGAAAACAAGTGATGCATGTTAACATTTTTAAATACTTTACCAGTCCTAATTAAAATATAGTACAGCTGCCACCTACATTTTGTCGAAACTGTTTTCACAATTAATAGCTTCTGCACTTTGATTAGATATCTTGGCATTAAAACTCTTCATTGAATCTGCAAAGGGCCCATTTATTACCTTGTATACTTCTAACAAATAGAGATTATTAATTAAGTGACTTTTGTTTGGAGGGATCTACGTACAGCATCTTTGTATTCTCAAGCCTGGCATTTGTGTTGTTGGGTGTTCATCACACTTTCTTTATCTGGAACAGTTGATTTCAGATAATTCATCCTTCTGCATGCTATAGATTTAGAAGATACCAAGACTCAAATTAATTCACTAAGATCTGACTGTAATTTAATATTTTGATAAGGTAGCACAGACTCTTCCGAAGTAGAAATAACAATTTCAACCTAGTACTTGACGGTTATTCTGATTTAATGGATACCCTCACTCTCATTTTCAGTCCCCACTCATTGCTTTTTGTGTCTTCCCATACAGTGAACAATCTCATGTTTGTGGAGAGAGCAGCTTGCTCCTAGCTAATGCCTGTGTTCAAATGATTGTAAAATATGTGAAAGAAGTCCAATGTTGGTTAACCGATAGTTTTCCATTTCAGATAGCAACAAAGCGTAGCTTCTGTTTGCATCTTTCTTAACAGCTTGTTCAAGGCCGGAGACTTACAACTTTTAGTCATGGCATATCAGACACTTGGAATGTTATTGCAGAGAGTGCATGCTATGGGACAGCTGTCTCATGTTTAGGATCAAATTGCTTGTCTCAAATATGTTTATCTCAGGATGATTCTTCCCATATTTTGGCTAAGTGTCAATTTGGTAGCGTTTCAACCCTGGCAACATTCTTCACACAGCTCGCTGTTGCTCATTGTACTAATTATGCACCTTGCCTCCAAAGCATCATTTTCGCATGATATTGCGCTTTGCAGAGGCAGAAGTGCTCACTAGTGCTTGGATCTTCTATTGTTCATGCAATGGGCACCAAATTTGGATGCCAGCCAGGAAACATTTCAAACTCGAGGCCTTACTGTTTTTGTATGCAATTTGAAATCACGTGGCTGAGAAAGGCAAACTGGCATTCTGCTTCCCCAGCAGGGACCTAGACTTCCTAGTGGATGAGGTGTTGGAGAAGATGTTCATTCACTTTCTCAGTACTGTGCCAGAGGAGATCATCACACCAGACATGGCTAACCTGGTCTGAAGCAGCATTGTAAACACTGGAAATTTTATTCTCCCTGGACTGAACTGGGGAAATGGACTATCTTAAAACCAAGGACGATGGAAGAGATTGCTGTGCATTTTGAAAGCAAGCTACTGAAACTCATTTTAAGGAGCATTTACGCTGCTGCTTTGTTCAGTTATTTGTTTCTTCTAGCTAGGATTTGTTTATTTGTAATAAATAGCAAACCTTGTTTAGTAGAGAAACCTGGTCTGTGATTTCTGCATACCTGGGTGAAAACAGACAGGTAAATTCAAGACATTTTGTGTACTGTGATAAAATTTTGTATTTTTATGATGATTCTGGGAATAGTGTGACTTGATTTCCAGAATACCATCCCAGTGAGATTACTACTCAGATCACTGCAAAGTCCATTGTGCAAAAGAATGTTCAGCAATGCAGTAAGAACGGAGAAGATGGTAAAAGAGGGGGAGGTGTGGCATTGTTAGTCAAGGAGGGTATTAGCGAGTTTTGAGAAGATTTGTAGCTCAGGTTGAGGTTCTGGATCTAGGCTTGTTCGCTGAGCTGGAAGGTTCATTTCCAGATGTTTTCTAACCCTACTAAGTAACATCTTCAATGGGCCTCTGGGCGAAGCACAGTTGATAATTCCTGCTTTCTATTTATACGTACATCCACAAGGACAGACGTTTGAGGACTCATCCATTGAAGGTAGTATGGGCTGAGGTTAGAAACAGGAAAGGAGAGGTCACCCTGTTGGGAGTTTTCTATAGGCCTCCAAATGATTCCAGCGATGTAGAGGATTGCAAAGATTATTCTGGATAGGAGCAAGAGTACCAGGGTAGTTATGATGGGGGACTTTAACTTTCCAAATATTGACTGGAAATACTATAGTTTGAGTACTTTAGATGGGTCAGTTTTGTCCAGTGTGTGCAGGAGGTGAAGCCATTGATGGTGTGTATATGGATTTCAGTAAGGCGTTTGATCAGGTTCCCCACGGGAGGCTATTGCAGAAAATACGAAGGCATGGGATTGAGGCTGATTTAGTGATTTGGATCAGAAATTTGCTAGCTAAAAGTAAACAGAGGGTGGTGGTTGATGAGAAATGTTCATTCTGGTGTTCAGTTACTAGTGGTTTACTACAAATATCTGTTTTAGGTCCACTGCCATTTGTCATTTTTGTAAATGACCTGGCTGAGGGCGTAGAAGGATGGGTTAGTAAATTTGTGGATGACACTAAGGTTGGTGAAGTTGTGGACAGTGCGGAAGGATGTTGTAGGTTACAGAGGGACGGAAATAAGCTGCAGAGCTGGGCTGAGAGGTGGCAAATTGGAAAAGTGTGAGGTGATTCACTTTGGAAGGAGCAACAATAATAAAGAGTACTGGGCTAATGGTAAGATTCTTGGTACTGTAAATGAGCAGAGAGATCTCGGTGTCCATGTACATTGATTTCTGAATGTTGCCATCCAGGTTGATAGGGTTGTTAAGAAGACATACAGTGTGTTAGCTTTTATTGGTAGAGGGATTGAGTTTTCAGAGCCACAAGGTCATGTTGCTGTTGTACAAAGCGCTGGTGTGGCCGCACTTGGAATGTTGCGTACAGTTCTGGTAACCGCATTAGAGGAAGGATGTGGAAGCTTTGGAAAGGGTTCAGAGGCGATTTACTTTAATATTGCCTGTAACGGAGGGAAGGTCTTATGAGGAAAGGCTGAGGGACTTGAGACTGTTTTTGTTAGAGAGAAGAAGGCTGAGAGGTGACTTAATTGAGACATATAAGATAGTCAGAGGGTGAGATAGGGTGGACAGTGAGAGCCTTTTTCCTCGGATGGTGGTAGCTAGCACAAGAGGACATAGCTTTAAATTGAGGGATAACAGATGTAGGACAGATGTCAAAGGAAAGTTCTTCACTCAGAGAGTAGTAAGAGTGTGGAACACCATGCCTGCAACTGTAGTAGACTTGCCAACTTTATGGGCATTTAAATGGTCATTGGATAAATGTATAGATGAAAATGGAATAGTGTAGGATAGATAGGCTTCAGATTGGTTCCACAGGCTGGTGCAACTTTGAGGGCTGAAGGGCCTGTACTGCGCTATTATGTTTTATGTTCTAATGCTACAAGAAGGCTAAGTATCTACTCTCTGCTAATTCTCACACAGTCCCACCAAGGCTCATGGTCTACCACTTTCTATGTTGCAGGCAGTAACTTCCTTTATTTCTTGCCCTCAGCATTTCCATTCACTTGCTTGGGATTTCACTCCACCACTACTCACAGCTGTGCCAGCAACACACATTGTTTTATTGCAGGCAAATATAGCCAACAAGAAGGTTGAAAGGGCCTGTGTGCTTGGCGGGTGACCAATGTTTGTTTCCTCACTCGATATGAGGAGAAAATCCTTGAGCTTGTGGGAAAAGATTGTGACAGCTTGGAGAGGCTGAGACTTCCATATCCTGGCAAACAATAAGATTTATTGTGTTGTGTTGTGTTGCTCTCCCATCATGATCACTGAGAATGTACTTTTAAGAAACTCAAACTTTCACCCCCTAAAACAATTTGATCCCTTTCTTGCTCAGTGGCATCCACACAGCCTCCAGCCACAAAAGACCAGCCCTTCTAGATGTCAGTTCCTGTTCCATCTTTGAGGCAGAGGACACAGATGTCTTTGAGGATAAACTGCCAAGACTGTCTTCTGTACCCTCCACCAGCTGAGAAACTTTCACTTTGGAGTGAACTTTATCTAGATGAGAGTTGAGAGCACATTTTGGTGAGCATGTCACTGCCTTGTTTTTGCAGCAGGCCAAATAAGAAAGGCTCTACGTTACTGAGACTCAGAGGACTGCCAGACACCTGGCATCTACTCAGCGCAAGCCAAAAGAAGATCTGCATGGTGTCACCTATTAATATTCTTGTGAGAATGTACAAAAATACAGGAGTGGCAGGCAGGTTTGTTAGAGACATGCTATAAACTGCATATAAGGTTGGAAGAATCCACCAGCATTATCATTACCTTGCTGGCACTGGCTTGCAGCCATCTGTCTAGTTCCATGGTCAAGTTAGCTTTCTGCTAGGCTAGCGGAATGCTCAGTGGATGCTGGAGTTGCATGCAGATCTGCACTGCACTGCTTTCGCAAAAATGGAATGAGGAATCTTGACCTCTCTCCAGATATCTCTCTTAAGGAGATAGGGTGGTGCCATCAGGCATCCACATGGAGGAGGAGCCACCGGCAAGTTCCCTGGAAATTTTATTTCAGGACACTTCAGAGTTGCCTAATTATTCCACCTCGACTTTGTCTGCAACCTCCTACCTTGTTGAAGTTGGTGTTGAGGAGGATGAGCCAACACCAGGACAAGACATTCTCAGAATATCTATGTCTTCCATCAGCCCTGCTGCCCAAATCTTCCAGGCCAACAGGCCACACTTGAGGGCAGGCTCCCTCCATTCCAGCTGTGGATCTCTGGGATTACAGCTAGATGTAGTGAAAGGACAAGGATAAAGGAAACATTCTGAGAGCAGATAGGTGGCACGGGTGACACTTAATTGTCAATAGAATATCACCTTTGTAAATATATTGGCACTTGAAATCATTGACTGTCATTTCAGCTGCAGCCACATGAATGAAGTTACAGAAGCTACATAAGTAGCAGTGTTCAAAGTCCTTCTTCACAAGTGGCTTGATAGCAGCTTTGAAATAGAAGATGTCGCTGAACTCCAGAGTACAGTACTGAAGTGCTGAACTATATAATCAGTAAGTCTCTTGTGCCATGATGATGTGCTTTGCCAAATCTGAGTTCTGTGGTAGAGGGTGCAGGCGACAGCTACCAGTGAAATGCACTCTGAGAAATTGGAGAACTGTCAACATGGAGACCCAGAGAAGAGGCCTGATGAGCTTCAGCCACGAAGTAATTGCTCTGACTTTCCAGCTGAGAATTGGCACTGACTAGTTTGCCATTGGTGCCTGGGTGTAGAGCAATCTGCACGAACGTGAAACAAGTTAGGTCACAATGAGATACTGATACATGCAAATAGGATCTTTGCCATCTTGCCATTGAAACCTTAAGTGGAAATCAGACATTGTTTTTTTTAATGTCGAGAGTTTTATTTTTTTCATTTTTGTTGTATTCTTGATATTGCCCATATCATTCAGATGTTGGGAAAATTTTGCCTTATTTTATTTTGTTACTGCCCTAATCATTGAAGCCTAGCTATTCATTGTGAGCCACATTGTTTTCATGGTTAAATTTTGTTTGATAGTGAAGACAGTTCCGTGGAGGTTCATAATGGCAGATTACTTCATAGACAAACATACATTTTAGCCTTTAGAATCTTTTAACATTGGCCATTATGAATGCAAAATATTGTTTATCCTATCGACTCATAACTCTGAGTGAAAATTATTTTTCACTTCCATGGGTGGGTAAAAACGATGTAGTAAAAACTGCAAGGTCTCCAAATGGGAAATGAGGTGTTGTACTTTGAGATAGCGCTGAGCCTCCCTGGAACACTGCAGCAGCCCTTCAACAAAAATGTTAGCTATGGAACATGATGGTGTGGTGAAATGGCAAGAAATTGGAAGCTCTGCGTCATTTTGTGAACAGAATGTAGGTGTTCTGCAAAGCTGTCACACAGTCTATGTTTTCTCTCCCAAATGTCATGGAGCCATAAAGCACCAAAATAGATCCTTTGGTCCAACTGGCCATGCCAACCAGGTTTCCCAAATTAGTGCCATTTGCCTGCATTTGGCACACATCCTTCGAAACCTCCGCTATTCATTGCCTGTCCAAATTTTTTAAAATGTTGTAACTGTACCTGTATCTACCACTTCCTCTGGCAGTTTATTCCACATACGAACCACCCTCTTTGTGGAATACGTTGCCCTTCAGGTCCCTGTTAAATCTTCCCCTCTCTTAAAACTATGCCCTCTTGTTTTGAATTCCCCTATCCTAGGGAAAAGACCCTTGGGTATTCAAAGAACAAAGAACAGCACAGCACAGGAGCAGGCCCTTTGGCCCTCCAAACTGGCATATTTTGCCTTTCCATATTAAAACTGTCTTCACTTACAAGATCATATCCCTGTATTCCCTTCCAATTCATGTATTTGCCCAGGTGCTTCTTGAATGCTGCTATTGTGTCTGCTTCCACACCTCCTCTGGCAATGCATTCCAGACACTCATCACTCTTTATGTGAAATACTTGCCTTGCATATCTCTTTCAATCTTACCCCCTCGCACCTTGAACCTGTGTCCCCCAGTAATTAACCTTTCCACCTTACTTCCACTTGCCACTCTATCTATGCCATTCACAATCTTATAAACTTCTGTTAGGTCACCCCTCAATCTCATGCTTTCCTTTGAAAACAAACCCAGTCGATCCAACCTTTCTTCATAGCTAAAACCCCCCCACACCGGGAAACATTCTAGTGAACCTTATCTGTACCATTTGCAAAGCATTCGCATCCTTCTGATAGTGTGGTGACCAAAACTGTCCACAATATTCCAAGTGTGGTCTAACTAAAGTTCTATAAACCTGCAGCGTAACTTGTCTATCCTTAAATTCTATGCCCCTTTCAATTAAGGCAAGAATGTCATAGGCCTTCTTTACTACCTTATCTTCCTGCGCTGCCACCTTCAGTGATCTGTGGACCTGCACACCCGATCCCTCTGCCTATCAATGTTCCGAAGGCTTCTGCCATTCACTGTATAATTTCCATACTACATCACCTTTCATTTGTCTGGATTAAACTTCATCTACCACTTTTCTGCCCTTGCCTCTAACTGATCTAGATCCTGCTGTATCCTTTGACAATCTTCCTTACTATCTGCAACTCCTCCAATCTTTGTATCATCTGCAAACTTACTAATTAGACTAGTCACGTTTTCGTCCAAATCACTTCATCACTTTGTCTCTGCCCTTCACATGATTTTATAAATCCCTAGTTGGTCACCCCTCAACCTCCTACACTGCAAGGAAAAAAGTCTCAGACTATCCAGCCTCTCCTTATGACTTAAGCTCTCTAGTCTTGGCAACATCTTTGTAAATCTCTTCTGCATCCTTTCCAATTTAATAATATCCTTCCTATAGCAGGGTGACCAAAACCATATGCAGCATTCCAAAAAATGCCCACAAAGTGTCCTGTACAGCTACAACATAACGTCCTATCTCCTGTGCACATTGCTCTCATCAATGAAGACAAGCATGCCAATTGCCTTTTTCACCACCCTGTCGACAAGGAACTATGTACCTGAACTCAATGTGCAGTTGGACTGGAGAAATCAGTTTGGTAGTGAATTACAACAAAAGTGGAATACCTTGCCCAGTAGCGAACAGGCAATTCTGGATTTAGTGTTATGCAATGAGGCAAACTTGATAAGGGAGCTTAAGGTGAAGGAACCCTTAGGAGACAGTGACCATAAATTGTTAGAATTTAGACTGCAATCTGAGAGGGAGAAGGTGGAATCAGCTGTAACAGTATTATAGTTGAATAAAAGCAACAACAGAAGCAGGAGGGAGGAGCTGACCAGTATTGACTGGAAAGCAGGAAAGACAGTGGAACAGCAATGGCAGGAGTTTCTGGGAGTAATTCGAGAGATATAGCAAAATTTATCCCAAGGGAAAAGGAGCCTACTGAAGGGAAGATGAGGCAATGAAGGCTGACCAGGGAAGTCAGGGACAACATATAAGCAAAAAAGAAAGCATATAATGTAGCAAAGGGCAGTGAGAAGCCAGAGGATTGGGAAACCTACAAAGACCTACAGAGGACAACAGAGAAAGAAATAAGAAGGGAGAATATTAAATATGAGGTTAAGCTAGCTATTAACGTTAGGAAAGATTGCAATAGTTTATTTAGGTATACGAAGGGCAAAAGAGAGAAGAGAGACAGTAGTGGACATTGGACCACTGTAAAATGATACTGGAGAAGTAGTAATGGGGAACAAAGAAATGGCTGAGGAACTAAATAAGTACTTTGCGTCAGTCTTCATGGTGGAAGACGCAAGTAATATCCCAAAAATTCAAGAGAGTCGGGAGGGGGAGGTGGCCAGAAATGAGTATGGTGGCCATCACCATGGAGACGATGCTAGAAAAAACTGAAAGGTCTGGAAGTGGACAAATCACCAGGACCAGATGGACTACACCCTAGAGTTCTGAAGAGGAAAGCTGAAAAGATAGTGGAGGCTTTATAGTGATCTTTCAGGTATCACTGGAGTCAGGGAAGGTCCCAGAGGTTTGGAAAATTGCTAGTGTAACCTTTGTGTTTAAAAGGAGAATAAGGAAGAAGATGGGAGGTTATAGTCGATTAGCCTAACCTCATCGTTGGTAGGTTTTGGAGTCCATTGTGAAGGATAAGATTTCTGAATACTTGGAAGTGCATGGTAAAATAGGGAAAGTCAGCATGGTTTCATCAACGGTAGCTCATGCCTGACATCTGTTGGAATTCTTTATTACCTGTTTGGATCCTTTCTGCCCAGTTATAAGATACTCTCAGTAAAACATGCATTTGTGGGTTGAGAAATTGAGACCGACTACTAATATGATTATAGCTTAACATGGCTATAAAAAGGTGTCAACTTATATGTCAAGTTAATGCAAAATCATGAATTTCGGGACTGAAAATAATCAGCTGTCTTATATGTTGGGTCAACCCATATGCTGTGATTTATAATAATTACCAGGCATTCATTAATTTAGGAATTGGGGGTGGTGGATGGAAAATTGGTTCATGATGTTTATTCCATTTTTTTTGAATATGCTCAGTTCACTTTATGTGAATGGGAATTCTTTGGAAGATAATCAAGTATGTTGAGTGTGTTTGAAGGGTCCTTTGAAGTGTTTTCTCAGGGGCTGTTTTTATTGAACATGCAATTTAAACCAATAAACATTGTTTTCTTTGCATAAGTTAGATCATTGAGGATGCTTTAGGGACAGCATCCTGTCTTTTTCACTAGCTGTCTGAAATTTCCTGCACTTCACATTTTCTGCCAGCAATGATATCTATGACTTGAGTTTTGTTTGTTGCAAGTATTATGATATTAGTAAACATAGGCCATTGATTTCCAGCATCCATCATCTGATTTTCATATCTGATGCATTCATGGAGTGAAGTACCATTTTAAAAGAGGGAGAGGGCAAGTACTCATGTAAAATGGCTGCTGTGATCACCTGATAATTTTGAGCTAAGCCGATGAAGCCATTAGTGAAGAAGAATCAATATGAGTCTAAAATAACATTGTCGTAAAAAACGGTGAAACTTAGATTTGTATTTCCTGGTTCTTTCACACATTTCTGGAAGTTACATGTTAGGATGAAAGCTGCCTGCAGATCATTCAGCTTGAGAGAGAAAAAACATGTAATTCAAATAAAATATGGAAAAGAGATATGAATTGTCATTTGGTTTTACAGAACTTGAGTATTGCTGAAAAAATGACAAATTTTTATGGAAGATTTTTGTTTTCTGCTCAGAGAGATCTACATCAGAGAAAACCCCTTGGCCTATCCAATCTGTACCAGTTAAAATTACCTAACTATTCTAATCAAATTTTCTAATATTTGTGACCAATAGATTCGCCTATCTTGGCATTGCAAGTGCAAAATTAAAAACTTCTCAAATACACTGGTATATACGTCGTAATACGCTGGTGCATTCTCCTACATCTTTACAATCAGAACCCACTTGCCAACCAATTGACATTTTCTTCTGATAGAGTATAAGTGTTATTTTCTCTTTACAGTGGAATTTGTTATAATGTCCAGATAAGTGCAAGATGAAATATTTCAAACAAAACCTCATTTTCAGCACCATGCGAATATAAATTGATAACGATCACTGTTCGTCTTTCTTTCCTTGTCTCCCACAACCTTAATATAAGTGCCCAGTGAAAGAAACAACTTGGGGCAACAATCATTCTCTAACAACTCAAGATCCATCAACTTTGCCACTGCTGTAGAATGTGACTTACCAAGTAAACATTTAGCCTCAGATTAAAATCCAACACCTCCAAGACTCGTGACGTTTTTTAAACGGTGTAACCTTTTCTTCCTGTTCATATCAAATACTTTCTCCTTCTTGAACTTACTATCTATACATTTTGCAAGAGCCAGGTCTTTTTATGCTAGTGTTTTAAAAATTCTAGACTGCAAGAAGGAAACTGTTTTGAAAAACTGGGATTTATCAGGATGGCTGCATAACTCACAGCAAGGAATTTGATACCTGTGTGGACTCTAATTTTTTTGTGTTGCAAAATGTTCCTGCAAGGGTCAGGTAGTCAGGAACCAAGGACTTCTTTCTAAGTTAATCTGATTGGTTCCCAGTTAACTGAATATGTTGAAACTAGAAACAAATTACAGAGACAAGATACCCACAAAAAAAGAAAGACCTAGAAGGGTGTGCTGTTCTCTCCAGGTAGAAGCTTTCTGTTGTCTGCAGTAAAAACTTCATTTTAAAACAGTTACTAGTTCAAAACCAATTACCTTTCTGGGAGCTGTGACTTTTGACCTGATAAATCAAAGACTTTTCCAAACTAATCATTCACTCAGTATTGCTTACAGAGGAATATAAGGAAGAAGAGAGCCTTGCGAGCCGATTGTTAACTGGGAATCAAAGAGCACTGAAGTGACTTTCTAATTTTTTTGTACCACTGGCAATAATAAACAATAGACAATAGGTGCAGGAGTAGGCCATTCAGCCCTTCGAGTCTGCACCGCCATTCAATATGATCATGGCTGATCATTCCTAATCAGTATCCTCTTCCTGCCTTATCTCCATAACTCTTGATTCCACTATCTTTGAGAGCTCTATCCAACTCTTTCTTAAATGAATCCAGAGAGTGGGCCTCCACTGTCCTCTGGGGCAGAGCATTCCACACAGCCACCACTCTCTGGGTGAAGAAGTTTCTCCTCATCTCTGTCCTAAATGGTCTACCCCATATTTTTAAGCTGTGTCCTCTGGTTCGGCACTCACCCATCAGCGGAAACATCCTGCTGCCATAGTGTCCAATCCTTTCATAATCTTATATGTCTCAATCAGATCCCCTCTCAGTCTTCTAAACTCAAGGGTATACAAGCCCAGTCGCTTCAGTCTTTCAGTGTAAGGTAATCCCGCCATTCCAGGAATTGACCTCGTGAACCTATGCTGCACTCCCTCAATAGCCAGAATGTCTTTCCTCAAATTTGGAGACCAGAACTGCACACAGTACTCCAGGTGTGGTCTCACCAGGGCCCTGTACAGCTGCCGAAGCACCTCTTTGCTTCTATATTCAATTCCTCTTGTTATGAAGGCCAGCATGCTATTACCCTTCTTCACTACCTGCTGTACCTGCATGCTTGCCTTCATTGACTGGTGTACAAGAACACCCAGATCTCTCTGTACTGCCCCTTTACCTAAATTGATTCCATTGAGGTAGCAATCTGCCTTCCTGTCCTTGCCACCAAAGTGGATAACCATATATTTATTCACATGAAACTGCATCTGCCATGCATCTGTCCACTCACCTAACTTGTCCAGGTCACCCTGTAATCTCTTAACATCCTCATCACATTTCACCCTGCCACCCAGCTTTGTATCATCAGCAAATTTGCTAATGTTATTGCTGATACCATCTTCTATATCATTAACATATATTGTAAAAAGCTGCGGTCCCAGCACGGATCCCTGTGGTACCCCACTGGTCATTGCCTGCCATTCCGAAATGGAGCCGTTTATCACTACCCTTTGTTTCCTATCAGCCAACCAATTTTCAATCCAATCTAGTACTTTTCCCCCAATACCATGCGCCCTAATTTTACTCACTAACCTCCTGTGTGGGACTTTATCAAAAGCTTTCTGAAAGTCCAGGTACACTACATCTACTGGATCTCCCTCGTCCATCTTCAGAGTTACATCCTCAAAAAATTCAAGAAGGTTAGTCAAGCATGATTTCCCCTTCATAAATCCATGCTGACTCTGTCCTATCCTGTTACGACTATCCAGATGTGCCGTAATCTCATCCTTTATAATAGACTCCAGCATCTTTCCCACCACTGAGGTCAGACTAACTGGTCTATAATTTCCTGCTTTCTCTCTCCCACCTTTCTTAAAAAGTGGTATAACATTAGCCACCCTCCAATCCTCAGGAACCGACCCCGAATCTATCGAACTATGGAAAATAATCATCAATGCATCCACGATTTCCCGAGCCACCTCCTTCAGTACCCTGGGATGTAGACCATCAGGCCCCGGAGACTTATCAACATTCAGACCTAACAGTCTCTCCAACACCAAATGCTGGCAAATATAGATTCCCTTAAGTTTAGGTCCTTCAGCTACTGTTACCTCAGGGAGATTGCTTGTGTCTTCCCCAGTGAACACAGATCTGAAGTACCCATTTAATTCTTCTGCCATTTCTTTGTTCCCCATAATATATTCCCCTGTTTCTGTCTTCAAGGGCCCAATTTTAGTCCTTACCATTTTTTTTGCCTTGCTCATACTTAAAAAAGCTTTTACTATCCTCCTTTATATTATTGGCCTGTTTACCTTCGTACCTCATTTTTCCTCTGCGTATTTCCTTCTTAGTAATCCTCTGTTGCTCTTTAAAAGCTTCCCAGTCCTCAGTTTTCCCACTTATCTTTGCTATGTTATACTTTTTCTCTTTTAACTTTATATGTTTCTTAATTTCCCTGTTAGCCATGGCCGCCCATGCCTCCTCCTGGGAACTTTCTTCCTTTTAGGAATGAACTGATCCTGCAACTTCTACATTATACACAGAAATATCCGCCATTGTTCCTCCACGGTCATCCCAGCTAAGGTATTGCACCATTGAACTTTGGCCAGCTCCTCCCTCATTGCTCCATAGTTCCCTTTATTCAACAGAAGTACTGTCATTTCCGACTGTACCCTCTCCCTCTCAAATAATCTATTTTCCCTCAGTGTTTGGCTGTGTCTGTGTATTGAAAGGGGTAATTAATGTGGAGATTAGAATTTTAGTTAGTTGTGTTCTATGATAATGGTTTATATTTGTTTATATGTACTTGTGGTTTTATGACTTGTAATAATTTTTGTTTAGTACAGAAACCTAGTCCTTGTTTTCTACCAGCATTAGTCTATAGGGCAGATAAATTGGAATACTGTGTGTACTTTTTAAAAAAAATCACCATTGGGAGTGACACCAGGAATAGTGGGAGTCAGTTTATGGCATGGCACCCCAGTGCATTGTAACAGTGTGTGTTTGCTGTTGTATTTTTATTATTTTTTTTGGAGTTAGTAGGTAATAAACTTCCTCTTTCTTGTATTCAAAGATACTTTGAAATTTGGTCCTTTCATTTTGGTCTAGTTAATTCTCTTAATTGAAGCATGGAAGCTATGTGTTTTAAGGAAAATTAAAACAAAAATTGTTTTGAATAGAGTTAAAAAGACATGACCTGATTTTCCTCTCTTCACCTGGTCATATCAATAAGCAAGTGACTTTTTTGAGCACTGCATCAATTTTCAACCCGTAAGTACAGTAATTTTTAGAACTTTATTTGTCCTAGGAAGAATTCCAATGCTTTACCTCAGCAGTTCAGATGCCTGTCAGTGGACAGATATGTTTGACGTGTGATTAGATTAGATTACTTACAGTGTGGAAACAGGCCCTTCGGCCCAACATGTCCACACCGACCCACTGAAACGCAACCCACCCAGACCCATTCCCCTACACCTAACACTACAGGCAATTTAGCATGGCCAATTCACCTAATCCGCCCATTTTTGGGCTATGAGAGGAAACCGGAGCACCCGGAGGAAACTCCACACAGTCAGTTGCCTGAGGCGGGAATTGAACCCAGGTCTGTGGCACTGTGGGGCAGCAGTGCTAACCACTGTGCCACCGTGCTGCCCTTGTGATGTGGTATAAATCTGTGCAGATCGTGAACATTTAGAATGTGAATGAATGTGCCTGTTTTTGACAAAATAAAGTATAATAATCGCTTTAAAAGAATGCATCAACTATTAGATGGTCTTCTGGTTTTTTATATGCTACCTTGAGTATTTTCCATTAGCGCGTGTCTGAAGACAGCAAGAGTTGTTAAAGGAAGGTCAAAGGAATTAAAGGAAATACAATATGCTGAGTAGATCATTAGACTTGATGGTTATTTCTAATGTTAGGAAGAGATGCAATGGTCAATATTTCCCATCTATACATGCCAACCTTAAGTCTTCTTACCCAGTGAAATAAATGTCACAAAACCACAGAAAAATAGAAAATCTTATGATTCCCATTTACATTGTCTGTATATTTTGACCAACGTCTTGGAGCTGGTACATTGAATAATTTTTTAACATTTTAATGCCCATGATGATTATTTGGAAGGAGTCATAGAATCAACATAACTGAAAAATCTCACATTTTTGAATAAAGAGGCATTCAAGTCAGGTCCTTACTAGTCTAGAATGTAAACATATAAATTAGGATGAGGCAGTTGCAGAATAGATTGTGTCGATTAACCTCATATGTTTTTTCAATGTTAATTTGTACTGTACAGATCGAGTGTTAGTCAATAACAAATTAAGACCCGGAAAATATCAGAAGGGTAACAGATTAACATTTTGGGCAATCGAATGATGTTGTGCTTGAATACCTGCCAGATTCACCAAGGGATCTCGATTTAGAAATTGAGCCTCGGCTGATTATGCCACTTACTGCCGGCTTCAGTGTGCTCTTGTAGAACTTCACCTATGTGGGTTTTTCAGGAAGTACTAGAATGTAAGTACTCAATGAGAAAATACAGACCCCAAAGTAATTTTTTTGCTCTGGGAAGAACATTTTTAAATAAAAACTTCAGAACAACTCTTCAGAAGTCTACAGTATAAACTGCATGGACTTCAAGAATTTTCCTAAAGTTTCCTTCATAGAGTCATACAGTATGATACAGACCCTTCAGTCCAACCAGTCTATTGCCGAACATAATCCCAAAATAAGCTAGTCCCACCTGCCTTCTCCTGGCCCAAATACATCTGAACCTTTCCTATTCATGTATCCATTCAAATGTCTTTTAAACATTGTAATTGTACCCACATGCACGACATCCTCAGGAAATTCATTCCACATGCAAATCGCCCTCTGTGTAAAAAATTTGCCTCTTAAGATTTTTTTTAAACCTCCCTGCTCTTCCCCCTGGTCTTGAAATTCTCCATTTTGGGGAAAAGGCAACTACCATTAACTCTATCTATCCCTCTCATTATTTTATAAACTTGCATAAGGTCACCTCTCAACCTCCTATTCTTCAATGAAAACAGTCCTTGCCTATTCAGCCTTTCTTTATAACGCAAACCTTCCATACCTGGTAACATCCTGGTAAATCTGTTCTGAACCCTCTCCAGCTTGATGATATCCTTCCTCGAGTGGGGCGATCAGAACTGAACACAGTATTCCAGAAGTAGCCTCACCAGTTCCCTGTACAAAGCAATGAAGACAAGTGTGCCAAATGCCTTTTTAATCATCCTGTTTATATGTGAAGTGAACTTTAAAGAATTATGTACCTGCACTCCTATGTCCCTATGTTCTACAATACTTCCCAAGACCCTACGGTCAATTGTATAAGCCCTACCCTTGTTTGTTGTAATGAAATGCAATACATCACACTTATCCAGATTGAATTCCATTTGCTATTTTTCAGCCCATTGACCCATTTGATCAAGATCCTTTTGTAATTTCGGAAAACTATCTTAGCTGTACTGTGCCACCAACTTTGGTGTCATCTGCAAACTTTCTAGCTATGTCTTCTATATTCTCATCCAAATCATTTATATAAATGACAAACAAAAGAGGACCCAGAACTGATCCCTGTGGAATACCGTTGGCCACAGGCCTCCAGTCTGAAAAGCAACCTCCACCATTACTCTCTGCCTCCTGCCATTAAGCCAATTATATATCCAATTGGCAAGGTCACCCTCAATCCCATGTGACCTAACTATAACTGAGTGTAATTCTGATGTATAATTCTGCCTTATCTTTACCTGCAATGTGTTGTAGATTTCTCATTGCAATATTATAGGAAGAATATTGTAGAATGTGGTCATATGACTGATATTTGTCATTAGCCTTCTGAGCTCATGGAAAATGTAATCTTGTTTACACTCTGGAAGACCCACAAAAGCTGTTATTGAAGTATTCTAGAATTAAAGGAACAGGCAAGTGTAACCTTACATTTTATAATCTGACCTTGACGTTTTACCATGGTCTTAAGGAGTGGGCACAGGATGAATGTTTGAAAGAGTAAGTTGAATGGGCAGTTTGTATTAAACTATTTTATGTATTAGTGATAAATGTTTGAAATGGGAATCTTGGGATGTTTCAAAATCAAATCGCAGCCTGATCAGTGAAAAAAAAGGCTTTTTGGGGTAAAATGGAAGATCCTGCTGAGCTCAAGCAGAACCTCAACTACGGTAGCTGTATAGTTACTTGTCAGCTTGGAGAAGTGCCACTTGGAATCTTTCCAGTATCTTGCCTTTATAAGATTCACACTGCAGATAGTGCTCGTATGTGAATACGCTTGCCAAAAGGGCAAAATTATGAAATTCAGAAACAGCTGGTTGATATTCTGACTGAACAACATTGTTGCAGCACAAGTTCTAGACCATTGGGGTTTTAAAATTAACTCACTGCCAACTGGGACTTCTTCTAAATACCACATTTCAAAATTCAGTAACCAAGAGGAATGCTTTTTTAAAATATTTGAATTTCGTGCTCAATATGTGGGATGCACATGTAAAAGAATCAATCTCTCTTTTTCAGAAACCTAGTGTTAGCAGTAAGCAGATCCATACCAGCGATAGTTTTGTGAGATATAGAATAAAGTCCCTTTCTGCTCCAACATTGTATGTCTGGTGTATCCTCAAAAGAGAGCACTAACTAGACCGATATTACTCTGATAGAAAGATGTCATATTTAATTTCATAAGAAGACTCTGATACCTATGAATTTTCTCTGTCAATTTAATTTGCAGTCTGCTGACTGTGCATCACCCAACTAATTGATTTCATGGTTCAAGCATCCATAGTTAATATCTCGGTAAATACAGGGTAATGCTATTGTGAATTTACTTCCTTCTTGAGTAATTTTATTAGAGAGGATCTGTAAAGTCCACCAGCTCTTGTTCGGTGGAGGAATGGCTGATCCATTCATTTAGGGGCAGGAGTAAGGAAAACCGCAAAGTGTTCTGAAACGTATGTTAGGAACAAGAGGATGGCCAGAGTGAGGGTAGGGCCGATTAGGGATAGTGGAGGGAACTTCTGTCTGGAGTCGGAGGAGGGAAGGCAGGTCCTTAATGAATACTTTGCTTCAGTATTCACTGGTGGGAGGGACCTTGTCATTTGTGAGGACAGCGTGAAACAGGCTGTTACGCTCAAGCAAATTAATTATAAGAAGAAAGATGTGCTGGAAAGTTTGAAAAACATGAGGATAGATAAGTCCCATGGGCCAGATAGGATAAACCCAAGGTTACTACAGGCGGTGAAGGAGGAGATTGCTGCTTCTTTGGCGATGATCTTTGCGTCCTCACTGTCTCCTGGAGTAGTACCAGATGATTGGAGGGTGGTGAATGTTATTCCCTTGTTCAAGAAAATGAATAGAGCTAACTCTGGAAATTGCAGACCTGTCAGTCTTATGTTGGTGGTGGACAAATTATTGAGAGGATTCTGAGTAACAGTATTTATGATTATTTGGAAAAGCATAGTTTGATTCGAGATAGTTAGCATGGCTTTGTGAGGGCAGATCATGCCTCACAAGTCTTATTGAATTTTTTGAGGATGTGACAAAACACATTGATGAAGGTAGAGTGGTGAATGTGGTGTAAGTGGATTTTAGCAAGGCATTTAATAAAGTTCCCCATGTCAGCTCATTCAGAAAGTAAGGAGGCATGGGATACAGGGAAATTTGGCTGTCTGGATATAGAATTGGCTGGCCTGTAGAAGGCAGAGGGTGGTAGTAGATGGAAAGTATTCAGCCCAGAGCTTGGTGACCAGTGGTGTTCCACAGGGATCTGTTCTGGGACCTCTGCTCTTTGTGATTTTTATAAACAGCTCGGATGAGGAAGTGGAAGGATGGGTTAGTAAGTTTGATGATGACACAAAGGTTGGTGGAGTTGTGGATATTGTGGAGGGCTGATGTAGTTTGCAACAGGACATTGACAAGAGGCAGAGCTGGGCTGAGAAGTGGCAGAGGGAGTTCAACCTGGAAAAATGTGAAGTGATTCATTTTGGAAGGTCAACTTTGAATGCAGGATTAAAGGCAGGATTCTTGGCAGTGTGAAGGAACAGAGGGATCTTGGGATCCCTCAAAGTTGCCATCCAAGTTGATAGGGTTGTTAAGAAGGCATATGGTGCGTTGGCTTTCATTAGCAGTAGGATTGAGTTGAAGAGCCACGAGGTTATGCTGCAGCTCTAGAAAGCCCTGGTTAGACCAAATGTGGAATATGGTGTTCAGTTCTGGTCGCCTTATGATAGGAAAAATGTGGAAGCTTTAGAGAAAGTGCAGAGGAGATTTACCAGGATGCTGCTTGGACCGGAGGGCACGTCTTATGAGGAAAGTTCGAGGGAGCACAGGCTTTTCTTATTGGAGTGAAGAAGGATGAGAGGTAACTTGATAGAGGTGTACCCCAAGATGATGAAAGTCATAGACAGAGTAAATAGCCAGAGACTTTTTCCCATGGCGATCATGAGGGGGCATAATTTTAAGGTGATTGGAGGAAGGTTTAGGGGAGATGTCAGAGGTAAGTTCTATGAACAGAGAGTGGTGGGTGTGTAGAATGCACTGCCAGTAGTGATATTAGAGTCAGATATATTAGGGCCATTTAAGTGACTCTTGGATAGGCACATGTAGGTTAATTTGACCTTAGAGTGGAATAAGGGGTCAGCATAACATCGAGACCTGAATGGCCTATACTGTGCTGTACTCTTCTATGTTCATTCAGATGTTAGAATAGCTAATTTTTTCCCAAAGTTGAAGACAAAATCAATTATTTGTGAGGTTGCTAATGCTTCGGAGGTGAGAGCCTATGGCAGCAAGCAATCTCTTTTTCAAATCCTACTGATGAATGAGTTTTATTTAATTGTGAAAAGTACCTTTTTAATTTTGACTCATTTTCTTGAGGAATATGATTTACACTTGACCTGTAGTGCTTTTATTCATTCTGTTTTTTTGCCAAGCAGTTGCTTGGTTTGGGCATGCATGCTTTGAATACACGCCCTTGTACTGGAATAGCCACAATCTATTGACATTGTTTTCCAAAAGCTTTGAAATATCTTTACTAAATCTTCCAGTGTTTGAAATTTCATGTTGATCTTTTGCTTTTGTGACTTATTTAGTTTTGACTGATCTACTTGTTGGAGAAGTATAACATGACTGGATTTGTGTCATTTCCAGTGAAGTAATTCTGTGAAAATGGTACATTCCTATGCATTTACAGATATTTTGCATTTAAGTCAGAATTTATTTTGTAGTGAGTGAGAACTTACTCATGCAGTGGTGCTTGGCACTCAACATGTAAGTATATCTCTCATAGTCTGAAAACAATGTTTACACTTTACCATTTCCTGCATTCTCATGTGTGGCTGTGCGATGAGTTGGTGTGGATGGCAAACACTGACACGGTTGCTCTTTGCTGCCTCGCAGCACTGGAGACCAAGTTCGATTCTAGCCTTGGATGACTGTCTGTGCGGAATTTGCACGTTCTCCCATGTCTGCATGGGTTTCTTCTGGGGGCATCGGTTTCCTCCCAGAGTCCAAAGATGTGCAGACTGGGCGAATTGGCAATGGTAAAGTTGTTCTTCCTGTTCAGGGATGTGGAGGCTAGGTAGGTTAGCCAAGGTAAATGTGGAATTACAGGATACGGGTCGGGCCTGGGTCTGGGTGGGATGCTGTGCGGTCACTGTGCGTACTTAATGGGCTGTCTGGCCTCCTTCTGCCGTTTAGGGGTACTATGATTCTATGATGTATCCCATAAAGCTGAACTGGATTTCACATTGATTCACTGATATTTTGTTTGGTCCAAACAGTTAAAATGTGATATTAATTTTGCTAGAATGTTAAATTATTTAAATATAAGGGCTTTCTGGCTTAGAAGTTTGGCATGCTCATTCAGATCCTAGTGCAGTGTTTGATTGTGGGGAATTTATAGGATGGGTACAGTTAACCAGAAGTGACACAAATTCTGAAAATCTTTTGAAAGGCTCTGAGACACGTCAGTCTTTTCATGGCCTTTGCCATGGTTACTAGTGGAGTGAGTTGAGATAAGATGGACAGAATTAAAGGGAAAGGATGCACCTGCTGGTATCAATAGAGCAAACAAACACTGATGTTCTGTAAGAGATACACTGAAGTGGCTGCCATGATTGTTGAATTAAAGTCCGTCTGTATGTCAGTCTATATCAAAAGTTCCGAGCATATAGCAGAAGCAGATTTCGGGTTACAGCTATACTCATTGTCCTTGCCAGTCATGTGGTGCATGTCAGGAATGAAAGTCCTTATGGCAGATGGCACAACCAAACATTACATTCGCAATACATGTCATTTGTGGACAGTTAGCCAAGCCTAATCTTGTTGGGTGCAACAATGGTGGATGCACCCAATGAGCTGTGGTTTGCTAACCTACCTTACATGCCTACCTTGTCTAGTAACACAAAGATTGACAAACTGTCGTTGAATGTTTCTGGGGAATCACAGTCAGGTCTTCACATATATCTGTCCCTTTGATCTGCTGTCCCAGGCTGTTTTAGGAGTTGCACTTTCGATACATACTAAACGGCTGCTAAAGCAAGTTATGCTCACTGTCTTCTGTACATGCAAGAGTGTGGGCACTTGTGATGGGAAGAAAATATCTTTTGTACACATAGACCTGTCTGACATTCTCCTTTGGTGGTTCTCTTTTCCTTACAAGCTTGTCGGATATTGAGACTTTCTCTGGGAAAGTAATGGTGCTGGGGGCAAACAAACTCAATTCAATTTGCACAAAGAAAAGTGATAGCCGGAAACTGTTCAGTTGAACTGCATATTGCACTACCCAATGTCTCACAACCTAAGAAAGCCCATTTCTGATTTTTTTTGTTTTGAAAGTGTCATTGACCTGGCATAAGTACATTGGAAAAACAGAAGAGGAGGTAATATTCCTTCAGTTTCACACTTTGTTAGCAAGTATTAGGCTCAGGTGAAAGGAGAATTGAAAAGAAAAGAGAAATCAGAGTGTACTAAATGACCAAGGAATGGCAGTTGGAAGAGGAAAGCCAGCTGAGCAGATAACCTTACTCTTCAGCAATCACCTGTCAACATCATATAGATGATTGAAATATAATGATGATTGCACAAAGATTTGCACATTGTCTTTTTATTTTCTTAATTTACTAGTGTGGCTATCTCTCCCTTCCTTCCAGCCCTTACTTTACTTTCTTTACATTCCAAAAAAAGTTTTGAAATGTGGAATTTATTGTAGTTAGCAGTACTCTGCTTTGAAACGTTTGTGCACCAGCCAGGAACAATCAGTTGCAGCACTCTGATGATTCAGTTTTGTGCCACTGTGGTTGGCTAGTGGACAAAAAAAATTAAAAGGTTTTGATTTTCTGACGTGTACTGATATAGATCAGAATTTCCAGTACACTACATGAATACAGCTGAAAGTTATTTGAGGCCGCTTTTACTTAAAAACAATAGTAAATACCTTGTATGAAAAGTAGTGCAATCAAAATTAATGACTGAATTCATCTCATGCACTTAAAATGACTGGATTTTGGTTTGGAACTGATTACAGCTAATCTTAAAACACTCATAACTTTTGTGTTTGTGTTGTGTGCAATATTTCTATAAAGTTTCTATTTGCTCGTTTTTGAAGAAAGTGTGAAATTAAACATTTTGTAGCGACTGCCTTCAATTTCTACGTGGACATTTTTTGAGTTTCATTTCAAATTACAAATATCTATTGGTTGCAGTACCAATGATTCTGGATTAGTGGTGCTGGAAGAGCACAGCAGTTGCTCTTCTAGCACCACTAATCCAGAATCTGGTTTCCAGCATCTGCAATCATTGTTTTTACCTGAAGTATCAATGAACTGAGTGTGCAAAAGTTGCTGAATAGTTTGAGCTGATTTCACACTTTTAGCCTTGTTATGTGCCAACATCAGGAAAGTTAAAAAGTGGTCGTAACCTAACTAAAACGTGCTATGTCAATTTTGTATTGCTTTTTGGTTTTAGGGGTAGAGGGATTGAAGCCTATGGGGTCAATTGTCCTCTGCCATTGGTGCCGGCAAACTAAGATATAGAGACTGTTAGCAAGCTGCTAATGCAGCTCTGAAAACTGGTTGAAAAATGATTTTTAACAGTTGGTCAAACAAAAATCAAAAACATTGTATTAATAATAGGAGGAAGAAACTTTGAAAGGATGTTCCCCTTTTAAGAGCACCATTACATAAGGAGTTTACTGTAAACTGGCTCAAAATAGCAGCATTTTCATGAAATTAAGCTCAGCACTGATATTCATAGAATTATGGAATCCCTGTGGTGTGGAAGCAAGCCATTTGGTCCATCGTGTCCACACTGACCTTCTGAAAAGCATCCCACCTGGACCCAATGTCCTCCCTGATTCCTGTAACTCTGCATTTCCTATGGCTAATTGACCTAGCCCTGCACATCAATGAACACTATGGGCTATCTAGCATGGCAAATCCATCTAACTTGCACATCTTTGGACATTAAACAAGTATTTTAAAAGAAATTCTGTATTCCTCTTGAGGCAAAAATTTTCCAGCGTAGTTCCAAATCAACAATGCAGCCAATCGGAGAATTGCGAGGCAAAGGAATCCAACCAGAAATGGGTTCAAACGCTGAGACTCTTTTTCTCTTGGATATCCGTTGTTGACACTTGCCTAAGTGAATCTACTATTTGGTGTATAGTTGGTTACTTAATGGAGACATAACCATAATTGAATATTAAAAATATTCGTACCATGTTTACTTATGAAAAATAATTGTGACTTGTTATGTGAAAGAAACAAGGTTTCTATTTTCTGACTATTATGTCTCTTGAATATTTTTCAAGCTCCCCACAACAATTTACAATCAGGATCTTTGTCGATCATATTGGATCTTATTGCTCACTTTTGTGGTTTATTTGGTTCAGACAATGCAGTTCTCAAAGGAACAATGAAGGATTTGCTTGGTGTCTTTTACTTGTGTGCTGTTTGAATACACATGCATAATATTCACTATATATGCATTGTACAAAAGGTCTTGTATGAAATGTAAAATCTGGTAGTAACCTTAAAATGATTGAACTCTGTCATAACTGTGTATTTAATGAAATACAGAGTAAGCTTGAATTATCCAGTGCACAACATCACTCCTGTACAAAATTAGTGAGGGCAATTTTCTGTCAATATGAAAGACATTTAGCTGTTAATACTTTAATTGTGAAGTAAAGCAGCACTGTCCAATATACGTGGCTAATTGCAAATCCAGTTGTTGTTAATTGCATTTTTATTTTATTCTGATAAATAAAACACTGTGATGGAATTCCTTATCAGTCATCTTAATGCACATTTACACAAAGTGTATCTATATTCCTGCTTCTAAAAAGGTAAACTGAAAAACAACGAGCGTAAGTTTTTTTTTAATCACTATGATGGTGTTGCTTCTTTGGTTGCTCGGATGTTTAAAAAAAATATGTATTACACTGAACATCAACATCACCAGTGTGCACAAACGACCGGGTGAGTTGTGATTATGTTCAGCTTGATCAATCAGAAAAACCACTCCAGATCTGCAGGAGACTGAAAGCCCACCCACTAATGAGCAGCTGTAAAAGGGCCACTATAACAACATGTGAGCAGCATCCAAGCACATTCTGAAAGGAGAACGGAAGATCACAGATGTGGAATGGGAGGCACACACACTGAGTGACTGAGTGTGTGTATGTGTGTTTGCAAAAGCTAAAGGCTCAATGAATATACTTGAAGAAAAATAAACATTTAAAAGGCTGACACCCAAACTGCAAGAATAATCAGAAAGAATGAATAGGTTGATAGTTGAATAAAATGAATATTTCTAGAAAAGAGAAGATTGAGGACTGATCTATTGGAAGTTCTTTAAATTTTGAAGAAAATTGATATGGTTGACACAGAGTGTTTTCACTTGTGGACAAATGGAAAACTGGAGGCCATAATACAAAACAATCCAATTGGGAATTTAAAAGACATTTCTTCACCCAAACAGTGGTGATTGATTGATCTATTGGAGGGAGCTTGCAAGGAGTTGCACGGTGTTGATGCTATCTTGAACTTTTTTGAGGATGTAGAACTTAATTCCACAGGAAGTGGTTGAGGTGAGTACTACAGAGAATAGAACAGAAGGTTATGTTGATGGAAATCAGAGAAGAGTACACTGGAACAAAAATAGCAAAAAGGAACTCTTCAGCAAATGTAAACCATGTCATGTTTCACATTGAATGGTTAAAGACATTTTTTTCTGTAAATATGTGCACATGCAGTCCAATGATCTGTGTTGTGTGAAAGGTATTTTATGGTGAAATGTGTACTTGTGACTAAAATACTGTTGCTGTAGACACATCTGCAGCTGATCAGCCTGTTGTTTTATTGGGAAAAACTAAAATAAAGTATATAGCCACCTATTTATGACCAGATTAAGTATCTAAAGTCATATAGCATCTTTGTTAAGTGAAGTTTCTAGATTCTTATTTCTGCCAGGAAGGAGGAAACATTTTAAAAATGACACGTTGATGTGAGATTTCTGATATTTTGCAGTCCTGGTAGGAAATACACTGGTCTGTAGTTTTGTGGACATCATTGCATCAATTTTGTTATGTTGTTGTATTCAGATTTATTTAGTACTACTCTCTAGGGCACCAGATGCCCCCCTCCCCCGCCCAACCTTTCAGGTGAAAACATTTCAAAGGACGGAGGGAATCCAGTTTCCCACTTGTTCACTATTATCCTATCATATCCAAATTTGGACCCTCATAGAGCAATTAGAACAGCCTGTATCTCCTATTTGTAATGAGCCTTTCTGCATTTCTGTGTCTATAACCCATGAGCCTTCCCTGATGGGAGATCATTATTCTGGAAGAAACAATGTAAATGTAAATGAATATACTCATTAGTGAGTTGCAGAGAAGTCTTTAGTGGTAACATGGTTATAATTCAGTTTGTTATTCCTTTGGTATTCTATATAGAAATTTTATAATCATTATTAGTATTCTACAGTGCTTGTACTGGAGCTAAAATGTTATGCCTATTTAAATATGTCTATTTAAAGAGGGCGCAGGAACAGAGACCATGGGAGTGTATATACACAAATCTTTGAAAGTAGCAGGCAAGTTGAGCAGCCTGTTTGAAAACCGCTTCTCAGATCCTTAGTTTTATCAGAAGGAGTAGAGTCAAAAGTAAGGAAGCTATGTTAAACCTTTATAAAATGCTGGTTAGTCCTCGGTTGGAGTGTTCAGTCCTGGACATTAAATACTTTATGTCAAGGCCTTGGAGAGGGTACTGAGGACGTTTGCGAGGCAGAAAGGATCAAGGGATTTCCATTGTTTGAAGAAGCTGGTTTATTTTTCTTAGTGAGGAAAAAGTTAAGAGGAATGTTCAAAATTATGCAGATTTGACCAAAGGAACAAGGAGCAACTTCCTGGCATAGAATTTAAGATGAATTGATAAATCACCAGAAGCCCACAGCAGTTGTTAGGATCAAAACTGACTGTTCAACAAGGTGGTGAAAGCAGGTGTAATTGTATCTTTCCAAAGAGAATTGGATATATAGCTGAAGGGAATCATTTGCAGGGTTGTACAGAAAGGACAGGAGAATGGGATTCATTTGACAGCTGTTCAAGAGGTGGCACAGGTGCACACTGTTGAATGGCCGCTGTCTGTGCTGTGCCATTCATTAATTCTATATGATTCCGCTGGTCTGGCAGTAACCATGTCATTTGCTCTTTACTGTAGGATCTGTCTGTGAAACGTTCCAGATCTCTATCTCCAAGGAGCTGTACTGGAGAAACAGAGGAATGGATAAAATTAAACAAAACAGAACAAAAGATTGAGAGCCTTGAGAAACTTTTAAAAATGAAGGTATTGTACAGTATATGGTAAACACTTGATTATTGACAATTTTAATACATACCACATTGGGTCAGTTAAGCTCGAAGTAGCTATCCTGTTAATTAGTTCCTGTTCATTGGAGCATTGCATGAAATCAGAATTTGTCAATATCAGGCTTCCTTTTAAACAATCATGGTGTTGTGTTTTCTATTTTCATCATGTTCAGCTGAACCCTATAAAATAAACCTGGACTAAACCATTGCTTAAAAACAGTCCAAATTATTTTATCTGAGCAGATGGATAGGAGGTCAAAGGAGCTGGCAGTAACTGGTTTTAGCCTCCAAAACTGAGCAGGGGCCACTGACACTGTCCTGAAGCTTGGTAACCTTGTATATATTGGGTATTAATATTATCAGTGAGATTTGTCTGCAATTTCTGTTTGCAAGCTGTGAGGGACTTACTCACCTGGAGGGTATACGTTTGAAAGGAAGAGAAACCTGATGCTGGAAGAGGCTGGGTTTTGAAGTATTATTTATTTTTCTTGTTGGGCTAGGAGGCAGCAGGATGATTGGACCTCCTTAACGCAAATTTCCTGATCCCCTATTCGTAATTTGCAAGATCCCCAATTTCTGATTCTGTTTCCTGACCAAGTACCTTCCATATCAATGGAGAATGGTTAAGAAAGATATATACTTCAATTGTTCTTATCCCACCAAATAGTGGTCTTCTCACACCTGTCATTCTTTTTGTTGTGTTGCACTAACATTAGTTGATTGTAAGACTGATTTGGAAATCAATTCATTGGACAATGTGCCTTTGTGACGACATTTGGCAAAGTTTTGAATATTTTGGACTCATGTTTTCAGCACTGTTGGTGCCATTTTACTTTCAGACAGGCAAAGCAGGTTGTGTTGTGCTTCAGATGCTGACTCTGCCAAATGATCTTTTGGTGGAAGTGAGAGCTGGGACCGTCTGTTGGAATTATGCAGAGCAGGCAGTTGATGTCGATGCTGTCATCTTTGATCTGAACACTTGAGCTGATGCTAACAAATTCACAGTTGAATGTACATTGATATTCAGAGAGAAGGCCTCCAATCGCAATATTCAATGGGATCATCAACTGTTTTCTGTTTAGCTACTGATTGATTTCTTCTGCTTTCTGTTGCCATTCTGGCTGTTTAACTTGCTGAAGTCTACAAGTAATGGTGTAGCATTTGTTGAAGGACTTTGTCCTGTTTTTAGTGATACAGCACAAATTATTTGCTCTCAGATATAAATGGTAATTTGTATTTCTCTTGTTCTCTAACATGGAGAGAATAAGCAGAGGTAACACAGAGTAGGACATATTGCTGGAAGAGGAGATGAAATAAGGCTCTTAGCAGGAGGCTATATCTGCCATCAATATTCTATACATATTGCTTCCATTTGAACCTAATTGAGGAGTGGAATCCGGAATGTCTTTGGTTTATCAAGGAAGGTCTCTTTGCAATCTGTTGCCTGATGCAGGCTGTTGCCTGCAGCCACAACTGCAGTGTCAGAACAGGACAAGTATGGCATTACCAGTGGTTATGAAGATAACTATGACAAAGAACTTTTATTTGTCTGGTTGCTTCCAGACTAGACCTGGAGACATTGCCAGATCTCTTGACTTGCTATAATTGTTCCATAATAGAGGCCACTAAGGCTCCATGTTTCATGACAGCTGAATACAAATGCACATGTTACGTTGGAAGAGTTTGAGTTTACCAATTTATTGACAGGCCATTTACTGTATGCTGAGAGTTATGCTGTATGGTACCCTAAAATGTACTACACTGGAGAGGATTCTACTCACTGAAATTACAGGTAATGTGCAGTCATACATGAGGTGTTATGTAAGTCACTGCCTAGTATCTTGGCAATTGTCAGGATGCCTTCATTCTGCAACAATTGATGCACATTTGAGCCATCATGACAACTGAGAGTTGGTTCCTGAGCAACAAGGGCTAGTTGCTGATTAAATGATTCAATATTTCTGTTGTGAAACTTTCACTTCTACGTAGTATGTATGTACAGTATGCCTTGCTGTTGTGCATAATGTAATGATTACAATGCTTTTGCAATCTGACTGCTGTGGAAGATCCTTGTATTTCTTCATAGGGTGTGTACTATTTGTTATGGATTGCTGTGTGCTGCACAGTCTTGCTATTGAAAGGGCATAGTCCTCACCATCTAGAATAAAAAGAAATTTGAGCAGGGATAAGACATTCAACCCCTTGAACGTTCTGCATCTTTCAATAAGATCAGGGCCAATTCAATTGTGGCTTTAACTCCACATTGATGCCTGACGTCACAATGCTCAATTCTCAACCAACACATCATCTGTCTAGATGTAATCAACTTAGTGTTAATGAGCACAACCCCAAGTTCCTATTCACCAACAGTGATACATCTTGGGCAGAAGTTTTGTTGGCCAGACGATTGCTGTTGAAATATGGATGGGAGTTGCACATAGGAGCCCTCCAGAATCTCCATTTAGCATGTTCCAAAGGAATTGTTCAGGAAGCTGAGTTTTCTGCTGGGCAGCCTTTACACTAGGATCCCTGTAAAAATCTCCCTTTTAATCAGAGACTTGGAGAAGTCTGATGAAATAAAATAGTGCTAAGGAAATGTTAGGCTATAGAATACATCGTATAACTCTTGAATGATTATTAAGCAGGCTCCATGCTTATCTCACACACAGCAACTACTTCTCCCCCAGACCACTTACACCCCTGCTGTTCTCCACCACCATCCCCCTCCCTGCGAACAAACCCTGATACGGCACTCTCTTGCTCCACCCATACCCAACTCCTCATCACCCTGCAGGATCCAATTCAGTTCTCACCATACCACGACGTGACCCAATCCAGCTACCAAACCCCCGCGGGCCCCTGCCATTGGACACAGACCCAAACATACTTCTGTCTCCCTCCTCCATCATTCCTGACCCTTGACCATTCCTCCTCTCCCCAGCAGGCCCAATCGAGCCCTCCCCTCACCCCGGCAAACCAACTGATGTGTTGGAGCACAGATTACTAGAGTGTTGTTACAGTCTGCAAGCCCCTTTGCACACTGGTATCTGCAGTTATACTGGCAGCAGTCTGAGCTTGCATCATCTCAACGTGAGTTCCCAAATGCTTTTGCTGGTGCTGCAGTGGAAGCAGAGACAGCACCTATCAGATCCTGCATCATGTCCAGGTCTGCAAGTGCTCTCATGGAGTCCACCATCACTTTCATGCAGGAAATCTCTGTACAAAGCCCAGTGCCAAAATGGCACTACCCTTCTCTATGCTCCTTGATATTGACAGCAGGCTGTCTGGCATGATTGGCAGTGCACCTGTCACAACCACATAAGAGGCATGGCTTCAGAGTAATCTGAACTAAGAATTTATATCTGTGTTTCAATTTAAAAATAACCAACACAGCTATATGTTTTAATGGAAATAAAAGGTTAATTTATGACTCAGTTGTTGCTGATGGCAATTGTAGAAGAAGGTGATATAAAATACAGAAGATAAAAATGAGATCTGTATTTACTCCTCCTGGCTTGCTTAATTTTCTTTTGTGAAGAAAGCTAATCTGTTTTAAAATAGACCGAACATGTTTTACAAAATGGCCACCAGAAACTAAAATTTTCCTTTTTTTATCAGAAGAGAAGGACAACAAACTTTAAGTTAGATTTAGCATTGCCTCTGTATTCAGACAATTGGAGGTTGCTTCCAAAGGTGGACTGAGCAAAACAGGTTCTGGGAATGAATGAAAAGTGCTTTGTATCACTGCTATGAAACTGTAGGTTGTGGTTCTTGGTAACTTTCTTTAAGACAACAGTCTTGTCTTTTTGTTGAGAAGCAGTTGCTGTTTCAAGGTGTCTCTCTACATGCATTCTGGGTAATCCAGATGGAGGATGGACGAAATTTCTGGCTGTAACAGGCTATTCCTTTTTTGAGGTATTTTAGGTGTTGGAGATTATTTCCTCAAATTCCAGGAGCAGTAATGACTGTTTTATATGCTGTTGCATTGTTTTGGAAGTTTGGAGGGGAAAAAAGCCAAAATAACGGCACTTTTAAAAGAGAGAGGGACAAACAAAGGCAGCACATGGTCAGGTCAGTGCAGGAGAGATAAAGAAACCCACACTGCTAACTGACACAGTAGTGAACCTGTGCAGTTACTGCCTTTGCTGTTGAATTCATGTATTACTGGACATTGGAGTGTATCCAGGAAAATAAACAAACAGTGAAGTTCACAACTGATCTTGGGGGAACCAGTTTGGCAGAAGTTACAGCACAGAAACAGATACGTGTATTGGTTTTACGTATAGCCTTGCTGGAAGTCTACAATAGTGAGTAGAGTGGGTTCTTTCTTGATTATATGTTTATTTGAGATATGTCTCTTGATTAAATTTAAAAATATAAACTATAAATATTAAGTTAGCCTGGAGCAGTGTTTTGTAGAGGAATAAGATGGTGCTATTTTCTAGGTCTGTTGATTGGAAGAAGCAAAAATGGTCCTCAGTAGAGTGATATGCTCCTCTTGGGGGATATGGGAGTTTAGGGAGAGTTTATGGGTTACTGAGGAATATATTTGCAATAAACGCCGTTAGTTGCGAATCCTATCAAATCGAATGGATCAGTTGAAGCAAAAGTGAGAGGCAATGAGGAATTTACAACAGCAAAGGGGTGTGATTGATGGCAGTTATAGGAAGGGAGAAAAGTTGCAGATACTGTCACATAGATAGTTTAATTCCAGAAAAGGTAAGAGAGGTAGGCAGGTAGTGCAGGAGTCTTCTGTGGCAATCCTCATTTCAAACAAGTATGCAGTTTTGGAAAATGTAGGGAGTGATTGATTCTCAGGGGAATGTAGCACAACCAGCCAAGTTTCTGGTATTGACACTGGCTCTAATGCAGTGAAGAGTACATCAGATTCCAAGAGATCGATTGTGTGAGGGGTTTCTGTAGTCTGAGGGACAGACAGACGTTTCTGTGGCCAGCAGCAAAAAAATCAGAATGGTGTGTTGACACCCTGGTGCCAGGACCAAGGATGTGTCAGAGAGGGTGCAGAGTGTTCTCAAAGGGGAGAGGGCTCAGCAAGAGGTCATTGTCCACATTGGAACCAATGACATAGGAAGGGAAATGGATGACACTCTGAAGGGGGAGTATAGAGGGGTAGACAGGAATTTAAAAAGGAGGTCCTCGATAGTAGTAATATCCGGATTATTCCTGGTGCTACAAGCTAGTGAGGATAGAAATAGAACGATAGAGCAGATGAATGCATGGCTGTGGAGCTGGTGTATAGGAGAAAGATTCACAGTTTTGGATCATTGGAATCTCTTCTCGGCAAGAAGTGCCCAGAAGGTGAATGGATTGCACCTGAATTGGAAGGGGACTAATATACTGGCATGGAGCTTTGCTGGCCCTGCTTGGGATAATTTAAACTAGGAAGGTGGATGGTGGGACCCAGGGAGATAGTGAGGAAAGTGATCAATCTGAGACTGCTACAGTTGAGAAAAGAAGCAAGTCAAGCAGTCAGGGCAGTCAGGGACAAAGCAGAGAACAAGGTAGGATTGATAAATTAAACTGCTTTTATTTCAATGCAAGAGGCCCAACAGTGAATGCATGGTTAGGAAAATGAGACTGGGATGTCATAGCAATTATACAAATGTGGCTCAGCCATTGACGTGACTGGCAGCTAAATGTTCCAGGAAATACATGCTACAGGATGGACCGAAAGGGAGGCAAGAGAGAAGGGAGAGCTGTACTGAGGGACGATATTCCTGGAAATAAATCCAGAAAGTTATGTGAGTGGAACTAAGACATAAGAAAGAGGTGATCACCTTACTGGGGTTGTATTATAGACCCCCTAGTCAGCAGGAAATTCAGAAACAAATTTGTGAGGAGATCGTAGTCATCTGAAAGAATAATAGGGTGGTTATGGTCAGGGATTTTAACTTTCCAAACATAGACTGGGACTGCCATAGTGTTAAGGGTTTAGATGGAGAAGAATTTGTCAAGTGGGTACAAGAAAATGTTCTGATTCAGTGTGTGGATGTACCTAGGCGAGAAGGTGCAAGACCTGACCTACTCTTGGGAAATAAGGCAGGGCAGGTGTCAGTGGGGGAGCAGTATGAAGCCAGCGACCATAATTCTATTCATTTTAAAATAATGATGGAAAAGGATTGACCAGATCTAAAAGGTGAAGTTCTAAATTGGAGGAAGGCTAATTTTGACGGTATTAGGCAAAATTTTCAAAGGCTGATTGGGGGCAGATGTTCGCAGGTAAAGGAACAGCTGGAAAATGGGAAGCCTTCAGAAATGAGGTAACGAGAGTGCAGAGACAGTATATTCATGTTAGGTTGAAAGGAAAGGCTGGTAGGTACAGGGAATGCTGGATGACTAGAGAAATTGAGAGTTTGGTTACAATAAAGAAGGAAGCATATGTCAGATATAGACAGGATAGATAGTGAATTCTTAGAAGAATATAAAGGCAACAGGAATATTCTTAAAAGGGAAATCAGGAGGGCAAAAACAGGACATGAGATAGCTTTGGCAAATAAAGTCAAGGAGAATCCAAAGGGATTTTACAAATATATTAAGGACAGAAGGGTAACTGGGGAGAGAATAGGGCCCCTCAAGGATCAGAAAGGCAGCCTTTGTGTGGAGTTGCAGGAGATGGGGCAGATACTAAACGAGTACTTTGCATCAGTGTTTACTGTGGAGAAGGACATGGAAGATATAGAATGTAGGGAAATAGATGGTGACATCTTGAAGAATGTCCATATTACAGAGGAGGAAGTGCTGGATGTCTTGAAATACATAAAAGTGGATAAATCCAAAGGTCTACCGTAGAACTCTGTGGGAAGCTAGGGAAGTGATTGCTGGCCCCTTTGCTGAGATATTTGTATCATTGATAGTCACGGGTGAGGTGCTAGAAGACTGGAGGTCGGCTAACGTGGTGCCACTATTTACGAAAGGTGGTAAGGACAAGCCAGGGAACTATAGACCAGTGAGCCTGACGTTGGCAGTGGGCAAGTTGTTGGAAGGAATCCTGAGGGACAGGATGTACATGTATTTGGAAAGGCAAGAATTGATTCAGGATAGTCAACATAGCTTTGTGCTTGGAAAATCATGTCTCACAGGCCACAATCAGTGAAGATTGGGGACAATAGTTCATCCTCACTAACACTCAACACTGGAGCCCCCCCCGGGGTGCGTACTCAGCCCCCTACTGTTGTCACTGTATGCCCCTGACTGTGTTGCCAAGTACCAGACTAATGCCATTTACAAGTTCGCTGATTACACCATCATAGTCGGTCAAATCTCAGATGGCGACGAAACAGACTACAGACAGCAGGTGGAAGACCTGGAAAAATGGTGCAATGAGAAGAACTTAGCTCCAAATGCTGGCAAAACCAAGGAACTCATTATTGACTTTTGGCAGAATGTTACTCATGCCACCCCCCTCCTCACAACACATTAACAGCGTAGAGGTGGAACGAATGGAGAGTGTCAAGCTCCTGGAAATGGTCATCCACAACAAGCTTTCTTGGACTCTTCATGTGGATGCACTAGTTACAAAGGCCCAACGTCTTTTCTTCCTCAGGCAGCTTGAAGATATTTGGCATGACAATGAATACCCTTGTCAACTTTTATAGGTGCGCCATCAGGAGCATTCTGTCTGGATGTATCACTACCTGGTATGGCAACTGTACCAATCGAGATCGGAGACGGTTACAGAGAGTGTGAACTCGGCCCAGACAATCACAAAGGCCAATCTCTCATCTACAGAATCCATCTACCAGGGCTGCTGTCAAGGAAAGGCTGCCAGCACACTCAAAGATCCATCCCACCCTGGCAATGATTTTCTACAACCTCTACTGTCGGTGAGAAGATACACGAGCCTGAATACAAGCACCAGCTGGTTTCGAAACAGTTTCTACTCTAATGTTGTTAGAATGCTGAATGGACTGACAAACTCAACATTCGCATATACCCTTTTTTTGGTTTTTGCCACTTATTTACTTATCTATGTTATTTACTTGTTATTTACTTATCTATGCTCCTTAACTCTGTGATCTGCTTGTATTGCTCGCAAGACAAATGCTTTTCTCTGTACCTTGGGACACGTGACAATAAATTCAATTCAATTCAAGTCAACTTGATTGAGTATTTTGAAAAAGTAACAAAGAGGATTGATGAGGGCAGAGTAAGGCATTTGACAAGGTTCCCCATGATTAGCAAGGTTAGATCCCTTGGAATACAGGGAGAATGAGCCATTTGGATACAGAACTGGCTCGAAGATAGAAGACAGAGGGTGGTAGTGGAGGCATGTGTTTTTCAGACTGGAGGCCTGTGACCAGGCAACAAGGATCGGGGCTGGGTCCACTGCTTTTCCTCATTTATATAAATGATTTGGATGTGAACCCAGCAGGTATAATTAGTAAGTTTGCAGATGACACCAAAATCGGAGGTGTAGTGGACAGCGAAGATTACAACAGAATCGTGATCAGATGGGCCAGGGGGCTGAGGAACGATAGATGGAGTTTGATTTAGATAAATGTGAGGTGCTGCATTTTGGGAAAGCAAATCTTAGCAGGATTTATGCACTTAATGGTAAGGTCCTGGAGAATGTTGCTGAACCAAGAAACCTTGGAGTGCAGGTTCATAGCTTCTTGGATGTAGAGTCGCAGGTAGATAGGATAGTGAAGAAGGCATTTGGTATGCTTTCTTTTATTGGTCACAGCATTGAGTATAGGAGTTGGGAGGTCATGTGGTGGCCGTACAGGACATTGGTTTGGCCCCTTTTGGAATATTACATGCAATTCTGGTGCCCTTCCTATCAGAAGGATGTTGTGAAACTTGAAAGGGTTCAGAAAAGATTTACAAGGATGTTGCCAGGGTTGGGAGGGTTTGAGCTATAGGGAGAGGTTGAATACTCTGGGACTGTTTTCCCTGGAGGCTGAGGAGTGACCTTATAGAGGTTTATAGAGATTTATAAAATCATGAGGGGCTTGATAGGATAAGTAGTCAAAGTCAGGTGGGTGAATCCAGAACTAGAGGGCATAGGTTTAGGGTGAGAGGGGAAAGATATGAGAGACCTAAGGGGCAACCTTTTCGTGCAACGGGTGGTATGTGTATGGAATGAGTTGCCAGAGGAGGTGGTGGAGGCTGGTACAATTGCAACATTTAAAAGGCATCGGGATGGATGTATGAATAGTATGAGTTTGGAGGGATATGGCCCAGGTGCTGGCAAGTGAGACTGGATTAGGTTGGGATATCTGGTCGGCACGGATAAGTTGGACCGAAGGGTCAGCTTTTGTGCTGTACGTCTCTATGACTGGATAGTTCTCCAAAAATTTCTGTTTTCAGACAGTTTTATCACAGTCAAACAAAATGAATGCTCATGTTAATTTTGATGAGTTTGTATTCCACAGCAGATATGTTGGAATTCCTTGTGATGTCCTTCCTGATGCCTGATTGACATTACAGAAGCATTATAATCTTTACACCTTTTGAGGGTTCTTTGGACCATCCTAAAATCTTTGAATTATTTGATGAGCTTTTGTGGTTGCCTCTAAAGAGAACACAGACTGATTGTCTACTTTTGGTCGCTGCTCAGTCCACAATGAATCTTTTGGTTTCTAGTAGCTACTTTGTAAGACTCTTTATGTCCATTTTAAAGAAGATTAGCTTTCTTTACAAAATATATCGTAAACTAGTACTAAATATTGCCATAGCCTTACCAGACTAGAGGACTACTCTTTCATTAGTGGGAGCTGACTGTTGGTGTTTTAACCTGAGCGTTACCATGTCTCAGGTGAGGGGAAAGGTAGAGAAGGAGAATCCTTCATAGTAACTTCAGTTGGTGCAGGAAATGAACCTATGCTTTTGGCGAAACTCTGCAACATACACCGGCTGTCCAGCAAACTGAGCTAACCAACCACCCTTGATATTATAACTACACTTCCAAGACAGGCCAGACGTTTCAGGATGTCAACTCACCATCCTTCTTCTGTATGCTATGCATTTGAAATCCTTACTGAAGTCCTCTGTATCAAAACTGTATGTAACCTTGCTCTCTAATTAAATGTTTCCTGTGTTATCATGATTCCTGCCCTGTCTGCAGGTCACCTATTTGTTCTGTCTCACTAGGTGTAAATTCTGCTTCAATCTTCTAAATTATATTCAATATCAGTATCCGGTGGGATTTTTTCTAACTGCTTTCCTTCACCATCTCTGTTGCTGTTTTTAGATATCAAACAATGGAGAACATATTTGGGATTATCTAGAAAGAATTTTATTTTAAAATTATTTTGGAATGTGACATCACCTGTTAAGCCAGTTTTTGTTGTCGATTCCCCTTGAAAAAGCTGGTGATGAATTACCATCTGAACTGCTCCAGTCCATGTGATGTAGGGACATCCACAACTCCAAGACTTTGATCCAGTGGTAGAAAAGGAATGGAAATATTATTCAAAGTCAGGATGCTGTGTGTGGCTTGGAGGAAACCTTGTATGGTGATGCTAATGAGTATCTGCTGACTTTTCTAATTGATCGTGATTGCAAGTATGGAGAATACCGTTGGAGAGTTGATGAGTTACTGCAGTGAATCTTGCAAATTGCATAAACTGCTGCTATTATGTGTCAGTGGTGGATAGGATGCTAATTAAATGGCTGCTTTGTCCTGGATGGTAGTGAGCATTTTGACTGTTGTTGAAGCAGCACTCATTTGAGCAACTGTCACATTCCTGACTTGTGCATTACACATTGAGCTTTAAGGAAGCAGGATGTGAGTTAGTCGCAACAAATTTTCTAAACTCAGACTTGCTTTGTAGCTACTATACTTACGAGGCCTGTCAAGTTAAATTTCTGTCCAGTGGAAAACACGGAATGTTGATAGTGGGAGATTCAATGATGGTAATGCCACTAAAAGTCATGGAGCAATGGTTAGATTTTTTTCTTGGTTGAGATGGTCAATGTCAGGCTCTTGTGTAGCAGGCATGTTACTTCTCACAGCATGAACATTGTCTCTTGCTGCACGTGGATGAGAATGTGAATGGTGCTGGACATTGTGCAGTCATCAGTGTACACTCCTACTTCTGACTTTATGATGGAGGAAACGCCACTGATGAGTCAGCTGAAGGTGATGAGGTCTAGGACACTGTCCCTGAGGGACTCCAGTGGTGATTTTCTGGAATTCAGGACCAACAAATGCAACTATGTTTTGTGCTAGGTATGACTCCAGTCTGTGAAGTGTTTGCTGTCTGATTCTTCTGAGACCATTGAGACAGAGGTGAGAAGAATTTTTTTCTGATAGAGGGCCGTAAGTCTTTAGAACTGTGTTTCCAGCACCTTCTGAGGAAAAGTGTCCTTAAATAATTTTAACGCAGATGGGTGGCACGGTGGCTCAGTGGTTAGCACTGCTGCCTCACAGCACCAGGGACCCAGGTTCAATTCCCGCTTCGGGTGACTATCTGTGTGGAGTTGGCACATTCTCCCCGTGTCTGGGTGGGTTTCCTCTGGGTGTTCCGGTTTCCTCCCACAATCCAAAAATGTGCAGATCAGGTGAATTGGCCATGGTAAATTGCCCATAGTGTTAGGTACATTAGTCAGGGGCAAATATGGAGAATGGGTCTGGGCTGGTTACTCTTTGGAGGGTCGGTATGGACTTGTTAGGCCGAAGGGCCTGTTTCCATACTGTAGGTAATCTAATCTAATCTAATCTAAATCGCTCCTCCATTAGTAAGGAGATAAACAGCTATTGCAACAGGTGGGAAAGTGGAGCAGATTAGCCATGATCTAATGGAATGGTGAAACAGGCTTGAGTTGCTGAGTGGTCTATTCCTGTTATTAGTTTATATATTTTCTCCATTGATTCCAATTGTGTCTAGCATTCCTGGTGCATAAAGAAGCGATTTTGGAATGAGGGCAAGCCCACATTTGAGAAGGAGGATATAGTGTGAAAATATCATCATCTTCAATGTTTTAACTTCACTCCTGCTAACAGCACCAATCAGGGTCACTCCACTTTTTTGTGTTCACCACCTCCATCTGGATTTGAAGATGTGCAGCCATGCTCAACACTCTGGTTAGCTGCTGCTGCTTGCAGTTGTTTGACATCCAGTTCTTCCTGAAAGAGGAACATATAGCAATAGTTATTTTAGGGTATGCTTGATACAGTTGTCTATGCTGAGTGGCTGATTTTTTGTGTGTGCAAGCTGTGGGATGTGGGTTGGAGGCTTGTAAATACATGATGGTGAGGTAAAGTCATGAATGTGCGAGACGAGTTCTGATTTATAAAGATTAAAGTAGAGTGAGTAATAGGGGTGCGATGCATTGTGCAGGAAATAAGACTGTGCAGTTGATAAGATATGTCGTATACAGTTGAATTCACTCACTTTGCTTGGTGTGTGAACTCACTGAACATCTCATTGCATCACATCCAAGTCCCTTGGGCTGAAGACTTTGGATTGATTGCCACAACTACTTTGTTCCACTACACTCTGAGTTTGGAAGGTTTTCTGTTTCCTTTAGATAACTTGCATATTTGTTCTTCTGCACGTCTTGATCACAGTGTTCAATGCAGGGTGACTTGAACATACTGCCTGAATTGGACACACACATTGTGCTCTCATCATGTATAGTGATCCCTGCATCAATTTTTGGATCAGAATGAATTCACAGAAGTAAATCTTAAAAGTTTCAAAACCTAATCTGCCAAATTGGACAGAAGTCTATAGCATTGTTAAAATCTATATCCCGTCCATTCCTCCCTTGTTAAGCAGTATGTACATATTGAACAGTTTTTACTGTAATTCTGTTCAGGATTGATCAAAGTCCTCTGGCAAAGAACATCAGTGAGCTTGGAAGAAACCAACATAATTTTGAAGTGCATTTTTCAATGCTTAAATGGTTTTATTTAAGTAAATATCTTATATTTTCTATCAATCATTAGTAGCTTGTAAGTTTGGCTGTGCTAATTTGGGTCCTGATAGGAACATAAGAATATTGAGCAGATCTAGGCCATTCAGTTCTTCATGCCTACTCTGCCATTCAATAAGATCATGGCTTACATGATTGCAGTATTAATGTCACTTTCTTATCTCCATCCACCCCCAAAACCCTTGACAGTCTTGTCTATCAAACGTCTTTGTAACTCAGCCTCAAATAAATCCAATGATGTAGTATTTGCTGTTCACTGGGGAATGGAATTTAACAGACTAACAACAGTCTGAGAGCAAAACAAAATGTTATCATCTCCATTTTAAAAGAGAGAACTCTTATTTTTAAACTCTGTCCCTTAATTCTTTGTTTCCTCCACCAGAGGAGACATTCTCTCACAATCTACCATGTCAGGTTCCCTCAGGATCCCATAGGTTTCAGTCATATCAGCTCTCATTTTTGTAAACGACAATAGTTAGAAACCCAATGTTTGAAGCTTTCTTCATAAGAAAAGGCTTCCAAGGATAAGTTGCGGACCTTGTCTGAACTGCTCAAAAGCAATTATGTTCTTTTTCTGGAAGTAGACCAAAATTGTACACAATATTGAGATGTGACCTCAGCAAGACCCAAAGATCTGCAGTAAAATTTTTCTACTCCTAAATTTCCCTTGTAATAAAAAAATTGTTAACTTCACATCACTTCCTGAACCTGCATAATAACCTTTTGTGATTCATATACTAAGAAATCCAGATCCCTCTGTACCTCTGAGTTACAGAATCCCCCTCCCATTTAAAAGTAGTAACCTGTTTTCCAATCATCCTTGCCAAAATGGGGACGTCCACGTCTTCTCATTCTCCATTTACTTCTCCTTTGCAGACTTACTCACTCCTCTTGATGATTAATTTCTAAGCATTGATTCAATGGCAGATGTATCTCCCATATTTCCAGTCCCCATTTCCAAGTGATTGGTGTAGATTGCAATTTCCCCTGGACTAATCCATGTGGCAATCCACTAAGTACAGTTTTCCAAACCAAAAATAATCAATTGAACCCTCGTCTGCTTCCAGTTAACTAACCAATCTTTTATCCATGCTAATATGTTATTTCTTACACCACGAGGTTTTATTTTCAGTCGTAGCCTTTGATGTGGCATTTTATCAGATGCCTTGTGTAAATCAAGATAACCAAATCTGCAGGTTCCTCTTTGTCCACTTTATTTGTTACTTTGATTTTTACTAATCATAGACTTCAATGCAATTTTCTTTTCCTGAAATCATATTGGTTCTTGCTGATCATGTTGTGATTTTCTAAGTATTTGATATAGCCTCCTTAAGAATGGATTCTTATAATTTTTGAAGGGAAGAAGCCAGGATAACTGGTCTATTTAATTAAATTAATTTTAATTTAATTTAAATTTAAATTTTTTAATGCTCTCAATGTCGTACCAACCTTTAATCCCACTCTAAGATCAAACTAACTGACATACCCTTCTTTTTACGACATCCGTATGCCTGTCTAAAAGTCGCTTAAATGGCCCGAATGTATCTGACTCTATTACCACTGCTGGCAGTGAATTCCGCGCACTCACCACTCTCTGTGTAAAGAACCTACCTCTGACATCTTCCCTAAGCCTTCCTCCAAACACCTTAAAATTATGTCCCCTCGTGATAGCCATTTCTGCTCTGGGAAAAAGTCTCTGGCTATCCACTGTATCTTTGCCTCTCATCATTTTGTACACCTTTATTAAGTCACTTATCATCCTTCTTTGCTTCTATGAGAAAAGTTCTAGTTCCTTCAACTTTTCTTCATAAGACATGGCCTCCAATCCAGGCAGCATCCTGGTAAATCTCTTCTGCGCCCTCACTAAAACCTCCACATCCTTCCTATAATGAGGTGATCAGAACTGAACACAATATTCCAAGTATGGGCTAACCTGGACTTTCCAGAGCTGCAGTTTATCCTCATGGCTCTCACTGATGAAAGCCAATACACCATACACCTTCTTAACAACTCTATCAACTCGGGTGGCAACTTTGAGGAATCTATGGACGTGGACCCAAAGATCCCTCTGTTCCTCCACACTGCCAAGAATCCTGCCTTTAACTCTGTAATCTGCATTCAAATTAGACCTTCAAAATGAATCACTTCACACTTGTCCAGGTTGAACTCCATCTGCCACTTCTCATCCCAGCTCTGTATCTTGTTAATTCCTGTTGCAACCTACAACAACCTTCCACACTATATCCAACTCCACCGACCTTCATGTCATTGGTAAACTTTCTAGACCACCCCTTCCACTTCCTCATCCAAGTCATTTGTAAAAATCATAAAAAGCAGGGATCCCAGAACAGATCCCTGTGAAACACCACTGGTCACTGAGCTCCAGGCTGAATACTTTACAGCACATCCTCCATCTTAAATCAACTTGTTCGAGCATATCAGCCTGTTTCACGCTGTCCTCACAAACAACAAGGTCCCTCTCGTGAATACTGAAGCAAAATATTCATTAAGGACCTCCATCTCCTCCGACTCCAGATACAAGTTCTCTCCACTATCCCTGATCAGCCCTAACTTCCCTCTGACCATGCTTTTGTTCCTCACATAAGTGTAGAATGCCTTAGGGTTTTCCTTAATCCCAAGAGAAAGTGAGGACTGCAGATGCTGGAGATCAGAGTCAAGAGTATGGTGCTGGAAAAGCACAGCAGGCCAGGCTGCATCCGAGGAGCAGGAGATCGATGACTCAGGCAAGAGCCTTCATCAGGAAGGGCTCTTGCCCAAAACATCAGTTTTCCTTAATCCTACCCGCCGAGGCATTTTCATGCCCCCTTCCAACTCTCCTAAGTCCATTCTTCATTTTCTTCCTGGCTACCATGTATCCCTCTGGAGCACTGTCTGATCCTTGCTTCCTCACCCTTAAGTAAGCTTCCTTCTTCCTCTTGACTCGATGTTCCACATCTGTTGTCATCCAAGGTTCCTTCACCATACCATCCCTTCCTTGCCTCAGTGGGACAAACCTATCCAGCACTTGCAGCAAGTGCACCCAAAACAACCTCCACATTTCTGTCATGCATTTCCCTGAGAATATCTGCTACTAATTCATGCTCCACAGTTCATGCCTAATTGAAATGTAATTCCTCCTTCCCCAGTTGAGTACTTTCCCATATTCTCTGCTTCTGTCCCTCTCCATGATTGTAGTAAAGGTCACTGAGTTGTGATCACTATCACTGTAATGCTCTCCTATAATTAACTATTTTTTGTCTTTCTCCTTTCTTGAATGACAGTGCTATCTTAGCTATTATAATCTGCTGCAATACTTCCAGAATCTGATGAATTTTGTAAGATTATAACCAATGTCTCTACAATCTCTGCAGTTACTTCATTTAAGACCCAAGATCTCTTCCCATCTGAATCTGGGCATTGTCAAACTTCAGGTCTAATCATTTCCCTAGCTGCTTTTGCTAAATTTCTCCCTCCCTTTCAGCTGTTTGCTTTCTTTGGGGATTTTAAAACAATCTTCTACAGTGAAGAAGCTTCCATCATTGCATAGGTTTCTATTATCAATTTACTCAAATTCTCTCAAGAAGAATCAGCATTCGCTTTTGCAACTGTTCCCTGATTTAAAACTTGAAGAAACTTTTTTTTTATAATGCTGGCTGGTTTTCTCTCTGGCTCTGCTTTCGCCCTCTATTACTTTCTTAGTCATTCCTTGCTGGTTCTGAAAAAATAAGTGTCCAGTCTTTTGATCTAGCATGAACTTGACATTATTATGCATTGTTTGATACGATGCTTAATTTAGCATTATCTTTTAGTGGATGCAACCATACCCCTTGCCAATGCTCAATGGAAGCGTTACCTCTAATAGTCCATCTTGGTTGCATGGCAACCCAGAGTTTGTTGCTCAGGTCGAGAGCAAGTTGATTCATTTAAGTTACCATGTGTAGTCATGCAAAAAAATTAAAAAGGGCTGAGTACTTAAATGAATGGATTATGCGCACCAAAAACTTATGGGGAACCTTGGCCAGAACCCTGTGCTTAAATAATTTTTTTGCATGACATCATTATTGCATTGCTCCAACAACTGCTGAAATTAAAAACTGCCATTACATTACATAAATGTTTTTCAAGAATCTTGCTTTACCTTGATTTCTCATACTGAATTCACTTTTTGTCAACTTATTTAAAACTATGTATGTATATGTCAATTGGTGGCACTGTTTTCAAGTTTCTTATACGGTATTTCTGTGTTCCCTTTATTATCCTTTTTTTAATCTTTCATCACTTCAGCATTTAATATGGCGATTGCAATACTTTTAAAAAAAAACTGACAATGAAGAGATATTTCTTTGCTTTTAGTGTTCATAAATTTATGAATTGTGTTCAGAGCTGGAAGTGACTGTCATTTATCCATCTTCAAATTCTGATATAAAGAAAGTGCATTGTTGCCAATAGGATAGCACTAAACTCTTGCCTTGCCAAATTAAGTGAAAAGTAGGGCATAACAAGACAATAACAAATTTACTGTATTCGTCTTTCAGTCTATGATTAGTAAGACAGACAACAGATATCAATACTATTATTATAGATCTTTATGAATTTGATAACTTGTTCTATTTTACTAAATCATCAGACTGTTTTGTCTCTCATTGAGACCACCTGCAGAATAATTTATTTTGAAATCATACAATGCCATTGATTATTAGGTTGTCTTTAATTGTGTTTAATTGTGCTTGGGAAAATTAATGATAACAAATCAACTTGGAGTTGTTCACATAGGTGTCATTAATTTCGAATTAAAACTTGTTGTTTACTTATCATAATGAAACTAGACAGACTTGGTCCAGTTTATAATGTATTAGGTCAATGAGAACACTGTTTCACTGATTTAAATAATTGTGCTGTTGCCTTTAATTTCCTGCTTAGGACAAAGAGAATGAGGAATTGAAGAGAGCTCATGACCAGCGACTGGAGCGTCTACGAGCTTTACAGAGCAGCTATAGAACGCTTAAGGGCCAACTAAAGAACCTGGAAGGGGAACAAATCAAGTAAGAACATGCAACTTTTGGTTCAATTGAAAATGACTTGATGTTTGTATTCTGATCTTTGATTTATTTCGCTCTGGCAATGAATCTTGCCTGAAAGAGAAACCTTTGATTCAATTTAGATTATTGTACATAAAAGAAAAATGCAAATACAGAAAATTTAGAATCAAAAATGAAAATGCTGGAAATACAATGAATGAACACAGGCTGTATATAGGCTATGCAAAACATGCAAAAAGATTTATTTGAGATACTGATTGTCATGTACCCCTTTTTGCTTATGTTTTCATTATGCTGTCTTTATTTTACCATATTATTCTCAACGTTCATCAACAAGGCTTACTTACAAATTAGCTGTTTCAGTGTACCTGTCAACAAAGTAGGAAGCGGAAATTTTAAAAATGCCAGTAAAACATTCTTCTTTGTGTGTAATAAAATAAAAATGGTAAATATTCTTCAAATCATTTAAAATATGTAATTACGGAGCCAATACTTTTTTCTAAACTCTACTCGGTACTGGATGAAGCTAAACCAGTCATGTGTTCGAAAATAGGTGATATACTGGTTTGAACCCTTCAGGGACCAGAGATAGGATCTAGCACAAACAGATGGCTCAAAAGTCTCCTTTTTGTTTGATTACTGTTAAGGATTCCAAGTTCCCAGTGGAAACAAGTCTATAGTGCATAATATGCACATAATTCACCAATAATAGGACAATAGGATAGCTGGTGCAGATAAGGTGGCACATATCTCTGAGATTTGGTTTAATTTTAACATTTACTGGGGTAAAACTATCCTGCATTTAACTTATAATATATGGGACCCAGCCATGTTTGGCTGCATGAAAGAAAACATCCCCAATTATAAAACTATTTATTCTCATATAAAATACAATATTTATATTAAAATATGTCAAATAGAATTTTCCTTTTCCACATTTTGGTTAAGCAATGCAAGGAATTTATTTTACTTGCAGATTTGCAATGACAAAGTTGTATTTTAAATGTTTCTGTCAAACATTTGAATAGGATCTTGGCATTAGATTTTAGTTAAGAAACTTGTAAAATGATAAAATGGTTGTTTGGTTTCAGAATTGTTTGTATATTATTTGTAGGGCAATAATGCTGTTTGTATTTGTTTACTGAATTCTGGTGTAATTCTTAGGAACTTTAGAGATTTGAAATATTTTTCTAACCCTGAAATCTTAATGTTGGGAAAAGGAAAGAACCTCTCAATAACCCCATATTTGTGGTTTACATCATGTTCCAGAAATAAAAGCGGCAAAAGCAAAATACAGCGTGCTGAGCCCTGGCAGTTGCGGCAAGAAGACTGTGATGGTGTATGGAATGAACTAGCATACTTCAAACGGGAACACAGAAAGCTATTGACTGAAAAGTGAGTTTCTTCTTTTTTTGCAAATTTACACATGCAGAGCCATATCACTTCCGTCTGATCTTCTGGTGCTTAAATGCCACACAGAGGAATTCCTTGCAAGGATAAAACAGGCAAACTTCTTTTATCAAATAAGCCAGTCTCTTCCTATCAGCTGTAGTGACAAGTTTAGTAGTGGTAACAGTATCTGTATAATGTGATAGGGGGATTGTGTTAATTAATGTGGCTCTCATCTGTTGGAGGTGTCACTCTTCATTAGCCTGTATTTTGCACACTGCCGTGCTTCATTTGTTGAATAAGGTGGTGAGGGGATAACCTAGCCAGCCGTGTTCGTTTGATCTCCTCACTACATACGTGATATAGAAGGCCTCATCTCTCTCTGTTCCCTGCTCTGTCCTGCTAATCCCAGCTGAGCTCATTATGATGTAGCCTTGCTGCCTCTCTTGGAGCCAGAGCTGTCCAAGCTAATTACTGGTAGCAGCAGAGCTGGCTGCTAAGGGTCTGGTGCATATCTACTAACACGGTCCTTGGTACTGACCTGGAGAGAGCACAGGGGAGTCACTTTCTTTCTTGCTGTGCATAGGCTGTCCTCAGGGGTTAGCATTGATCCCTTCATAGAGCTTTCAAGTAGTAGTGAGTATTAAATAAAGCATTAAAGAAAACGTGTGTTTTCTAACTAAATACACAGAATATTACTTTGATATTGTGGCTTTTGGTCCCTTAAAAGAAATTCCAGTACAGGTACATTTTTTCCATGTAATGTATTTTGTTAAGACAAAATAACCTAAATTAATAAAGGCAACAATCAATAATTGTATGCAAGAAATATAATCCATGACTTTAATAATTCTAAAGGAACTATGAACTTAGATATTATTTGTAACTAGTGTGAAAAGCATTTGCAGCTTTCTGTAGGTTAAAGGAACATTGTTGTCTGGCAGTTTTTTTTACATTCTTTAATTTCTGGCCTGAAAATTATCTGATCCACAATCTCAAATTTGATGCAAGACAGTAAGTCTCCACCAGTGAAGTACAATTTGATGGTATATTTGTTGTAATATTACACCTATTAACTCATGCATTTCTATGATAACTGGGAGGATACTCGTTCATTGCCTTATTTTTGTCTTAAACGTTGCCTTTTAACTTTTAAGAAATAAAGCCTTTTTATGCACTGAGCAGCAGCAGTAATCACTTCTGACAAGTTAGTTGTATTTTCGTAATACTTGTAAATAAAAAATGCAATTTGCTACTTCTAAACAGACTAGAAGTAAATTTTTAATAACATAGTACATTGGAAGTTGTAACCAAGGTAGTGGAACATTTTCTCTTTGAACTCCCAAAACAAGCATAGAAGATGATGTGCTTGTATGATAAAATTTTTAAAAAATGATAATCATTTCCTATGGTAGCAGTCTGACGTTAATATGCCATATATCAAATATTCACAAAAGCATAATGTCAGTTACTTTACACCACTCATATTACTGCTGAAAGCATTACGATAATCTTTTTATTCAGCATTATGTATTACCCCGTACGAAAATTCCACAGAGAACACATAAGTGACAATGTCAGTCAACAAACAAAATATACTTTAGAAGGCAGTAACAGAATCACATTATCGGTACAGTGTCAGCTTCCACAATGTATGTTAAGCTATGTTAAGCTTTTGCATTTTTATACACAAGGGGCAGCCTAATGGATATCTCATGGATATGAGATTATAGTTGAATTTTACCTTAGCAAAACAGATGAATCCACTGCATCTCTAACAGTTTTTGTAGTTCAAGTAGTTTATTCTAACTGTTTGGTTCAATAATAATAAGAAAACAGCTGATCTTATTTGATCAAGGCTACATTTTGTTTTTGCATTTCATCTCATCTTTCCTCTTCTGTGCGCAATGGTTTTTACTCTACTAGGTCTGCAAACCAATACTTCTCAAAGCTACCCTATACTTCAGTACTGCCACTACCTTCCATTGCAATACAAATGAAACAATTAATCAAAGAAAAGAATAATTACCCTGGACACCAAAGTGGCTGTTAAATAGCCAGTACATGTGCAAAGTGGACTGGCGCTGTCAGCTGGTAACAATGGCCTTCAGGATGTACCATCAGCATGTGCTATTCATGTCACCATGTCTGCACACTTCCTCTTTATTTCATCGAGGAGTAGCATTTTAACCATTTGCAGCTAAACAAAAAGCAAAGTTTTTCAAAGTTTAAGACATATCGGCATATTTCTCTGGCAACTAGGATTTGTAAGCTGGTGTGTATTCAGTGACTACGTGTGTTAAGTACTTCATTCCTTCAAAAATGCTTCAGGATATCTAATGCTCATGACAGATACAGTGTAAATATTTTCTTTTTCCAAATATTTTAATTTTATTGAATTATAGGATGCGAACATTAATTGACTATCCACAACTAACCTGGAGAAGATGGTGACAAGTTGATGCTCTCAATAGATAGTTTGAATAGACATTTAGACCCACTGTTAGGATTAGATGTTAGGTGGCAAATGCGGTCAATGCCACCTATAGGTTACGCCAACAGTGTGCACATGTGAAGAAGATGACTTTGCAATTTGAAGTGAAGAAAGAGGCACAGGCAAATTCCACTGTTTCAGCTGGATGTGATCCAGGACTTGTGAAGCCTCGGGAATGACACAGGGGAACAGAAGGATGTACAGAGTTGGAAGTCTACCCTTAAACAATCAAGACAATTGGGTGTAGGCAGTGATAGCCATCTTCTGGTGCAGCTCCCCTCCATCCTGCATTGTATGCACGATATGGCACTCATGCTCTGATGAAAGCCCATTCTCTCATCTGTGCAGAGACCCTACTGCATTATGGATAATCACACTGTAGATTTTATTGCGATAATTTGATAATAATAAATTGCATACTTGACAATTTCACTCAGAAGCTGTTGAGAGTTAATTCCATTGCTTTGAATCTTGAGTAATTGATAAAGGATTTTATGACAATCCAATAGTTTCCAAGTCACCATTGCTGAGGCTAGCTTTATGTTCCAGACTTATTTTAATCAATTGAATTTAATTTATAATCTGTTGTGGTGGATTGTGAACTTATCCCTGCGTTGTTAAGCCTGGTCTCTGGATTATTACTTAAGTACCATAATCACTGTTCTATGGTTTGCTAAACTTTCAAGATGAAAAATTCTTTCTCCTTACACAGCTCCAGGATTTCTTGCATATTCAGATAGCAGAACAAAGAGTGACCTTCATAATCTCAGGATATCCCAAAGGATTTTATGGCCAATGCGCTACTTTGGAAGTGTAGTCACGGCTTAAAAATAATAATTTGTGAGTTGTGGGTATTGCTGTCTTGACCAGCATTTGTTGTCCATCCCTAATTATACTTGAAGGAAAATTCCACAAATTTTACCCTAAAATAATGAATGAACAGCAGTATAATTTTGAGCCAGAATAACCTGTGACTTGTGAGAGGATCTTGGTGGTGTATGCAGGTATTTGCTGTCCTTGTCCTTCTAAGTGAAACAGGTTGTGGGTTTGGAAGGTGCTGTTGAAGGAGACTCTGCGAATTACTACAGTCTATCTTGTAGGTGATGTAATTACTGCCACTGTTCAACAGTGATGGAGGGACAGAATAGTGAATGTACTGCAAGAGGTGCCAGTCAAGTGGAATATTTTTCCTGGATGGTGTTGCTTATCTTGACTGTTGCTGGAGCTGCGCTCATTCAGGCAAATAGAGAGTATTCTGTTGCACTTCTGCCTTGTGCCTTGTTGGTTAGCATTCCTCCTGGAAGCACAGTATTTCCATGGTAGATCAAGTGCAAGGTTTTGTCAATGGATGTGACAGTGTGGTGATTCAACTATTGAGTTGCAAGGAAAGATTGGTTAGGTTCTGTCTTGTTGGGGATAATCATTGCCTGGTATTTGTGTGGCGAGAATATAACTTGCCACTTATCAGTCCATGACGAGAGTGTAGTGCTGGAAAAGCGCAGCAGGTCTGGCAGCATCCAAGGAGCAAGAGAATCAACGTCTCAGGCAGAAGCCCTTCATCAGGAAGATTTGCTGTGCTTTTCAAGCACCACACTCTTGACTCTGATCTCCAGCATCTGCAGTCCTCATTTTTGCCATTTATCAGTCCATGTCTGGCTGCATGGACTGTTTTTGTATCTGAGGAATTGTGATTAGTGCTAAACTTGGTGCAAGCATTGTGACAGCCAATTTGCACACATCACGCTTGCACAAACAGCAATGTGATGGTAACCAGATGATAAGCTTGATTTTACGTTGGTTTGGCTTGACAGGTCTGTTGTATGAGGACAGCTTGATTTGATTGGGCCCGTATTCACGAGAAGGATGAGAGAGGCCATGATTGAAACATATAAAATTCTAACAAAGCTAAATAAACTAAATGCAGTGAGAATGTTTTACCTGGCTGGGGAGTCAAGAGTTAGGGGTCACAGTTTCAGAATGCTGAGAGATAAGTAACATTTCTGCATTCAGAGGGTGGTCAAGCTATGGAATTTTTTTTATCATAGAGCGCTGTGGAGGCAGGTGACCAAGTACGTTCAAGAAAGAGGTTGATATATTTTTCTGTAATAAAGGCACTAAGGTGTATGGAGAGGAGGCTGGAATATAGTATTGAGTTAGAGGATCAACCATGTTCATGTTGAATTAGGGAGCAGGCTCAACTGAACAATTGACCCACTTATGTTTTTAGTTTCTGTGTACTATTACCTAACTATCAGAATAGTTCATCGCATGATACCAAAGGCAAATGGAGAGTATTTTGTTACCTTTTGAGACACAGGCTATTGTAATGCCTTTTTCATCTTTCAGTTAAACAAGACAGATCCCCATCTGTCACAGCTTTATCCATTGATTTATCAATGTAACGTCTCAACTTTCTACTCCAATTTGCATTATTTAATCTGCCCCTTAATTGGATTCTGTCAGCAAACCTGGCCATATTACACTCGTTCATCACCAAAACCATTTTTAAATATAATAAAAATTAAAGGCCAAGTACAGATCTCTGCAGGCCACCATTCGTCACATTTTGCATTATTTCTACTCTCTTCCTCCTGCCTCCCAACTTTGCCTCCATTTCTGTGACTGGGTGTGACATTTCATTCATATATCTGTCACCAGACTCCCAAAGTAACTGGTCTTCTTGGAAATCTGTTGTGGCAGACGACTTCCTGGCAGATAGCAGAAATGCCTTTGGAATGTTCTCAAAGAAAACCTGTAGATCAAATATCCTGTCAATTCATGGAAGACTTTATTTTGTGACCAACCAAAATAGAGAAGATTCATTTGGGATGGTGCCAAACACATTGAGAAACTTCATCGAGGGTGTACAGAGGTGAAGTTGAGACAGTGTAGGGAGTACACAGACCTCCAACCACCTCATCTACCCCATCCTTCAAGCACCATGTCAGAGTCTGCAAATTGCGAATTGGATTTTTAAGCCATTTCAGAGGCTTTGTATCAGAGTGGAAGCAAGTCATCCACCATCCTGAAGTTTAAATGTGAAAAGGCAATTTTCAGAACAAAAAGAGATTATAATCTCTATATTAGCTTTCTTTATAAAACTAATATTTATGGATTGACTGATATTTGTGGGCATTTTCTTGTTTTAGGAATTCATACTGGAAAATTTATCCTATTAACCACCTGAAGTAATGGAAGGAGTGGGAATTTGACATTGTGGAAGCACTGAGCTGTGAAGTCTCAACATCTGTGTTGTAGAATAAGAATCAAATATCAATAACTTAATTTCAATATAACATTATTCTCACGTGACTTCTCTACCCACTCTCGCTCTTACTTCAGCCTCTTAGATTGTTCCAACGTTGTTCACACTAACTTTGAGTCACATCACCTACTGTTTTGATCAGGCATCACTCGCATTCCAATCTCATCACTTGACTTTTACAATTTCAGATCATAACCTCTGCCCCCATAGTTTGACTGATAATGATAGATGATTCTGCTATTCTCACTTAAACTTTCTCTACAGACAAATTTTTCTTGTTGCATTACCAAGCATTTTGCTTTGCACTGTCAATGTCATTGAATCTCAACTGCCTTCCCATTGTTCTTTTATTCCCTTCCTACCTACCTCCCTCTGTTTATAAAATCTGTTACACACTTTTTTTTGTTCCAGTTTTTCTGACAAATCCTTGACCTGAATATTAATTCTGTTTCATTCTCCATCTCCATTCTCACTGTCTGATTTGGTGAATATTTCCAGCATTTTCCATTTTTATCATGATAATATCTAGACTCTTGGAGCAATTGTGATGAATTCTGTCTTTTTTTTTGAGATCCAAGATTTTTTGATCAGCAAAGCCAAAAAGTGAAAAAAAAACACAAAGAAAGACTGTGGGATGTAAAGCTCTTGAACAATAAGCAGAAAGAAGAAGAAGATACCTATAACTAACTTAGGGCTTCATTTAAAATTGTCAGCCAAACTCAGTTTTAGATCTTTGCAGTCATGTCCTGGTTGAATTTTGTTGTAACCTAACAGTATTACATTTCGAGTTTAATGAAATTTAATCTAATTAAAGGGATTGCTTAGTTAATTTCTTTTTATCTAGATTGCTTGTGGGTGTTGAGACTAATGAGTGTCCTTTGCCTTTGGAGAGCAAAAAAGAAGCAGATCATTGCAAGAGGCTATCTGAAACGAATATGTAATTTATGAAGATACCTTGGCTATGTTGAGCAGTTTTGAACTATAAAGATAGATAACATGTAAATTTCTACAATTATTTACTTGGTGTAATTGCAGAAAAAAAAGTGCTGCACATTCCCTGTTACATTATTCATAGTGAATCAGAGTTAGATTGCTGAAAGCAGAAGGAGGAATACAATGCACATTTCTACTGAAGTAATCTGGAAAGAATCAAATATAAAATACTGCAGATACTGAAAGTCTGAGATTAAAACAAAAAATACAAGAAATACTTAGCAGATTTAGCTGACTTTTGGAGAGAAAAGCAGAGTAAATGTTTCGGGTCCACGATCTTTTATGAGAACTGGACCTGGAGCTTCAACTCTCCCTGTGTACAAATGTTGCCAGATCTGCTGCGTATTTACGATTTTTTTTTTTCCCGATTTGCATTGTCCATGGCATTGTATTTCTGTGTAGGCATTTATTGCTCTGTCAATTCTCTTTTGAATTATATCACCTTGAACAAATTCTAATGTTCCGTCCAGTAAACTTTCAGTTTGTTTCTTCCACTGGGTTCACTTGCTGTTTTGATATTGTTGTTTGATGAAGTATCAATTAAACAGTCACATCTCCTTCCTCGATAGTTGCCTCTTGTTCCAAGTTCCTCCACATGAATGATGACTGAAATTCCATCCTCTGTGTTTTGCATTTGCTAATAAATACATATCTCCTCGGCTTTTCTGCATTCCTTGAACCTTTGTTCCCCTGCATCATAAGATCCATGTTCAATGCTATGCAACCTCACATACACCTGTTTGACTTCTCTCTCTTCAGCTGTATCAATATTGTTTTCATCTGCGGTTTCATTTCATCCTTTACCTCATCCTGTGCTTTAAATAAAAGCACTATTTGTAGCTTTCACATCTGAATGATCATACATTGGTTCCCAGTTAAATAGGTCTCAATTATAAAATTCTTACCTTGTTTCCAAATTCTTCCAAAACCTCAGCAATCCCCAGCCACAACATACTGCATTCCCCTCATCCTGGCCTCGTGAGGATCCCTGGTTTCAATTCCTCTGTCACAGCAGCTGCCTGACCTCCTGAGCATTTATAGCAAATTTTATTTCAGATTTTCAGAATCCATAGTATTTTGTTAGAATCATAGAGTCATAGAGATGTACAGCATGGAAACAGACCCTTCGGTCCACCTGTCCATGCTGACCAGATATCCTAACCCAACCTAGTCCCACCTGCCAGCACCCGGCCCGTATTCCTCCAAACCCTTCCTATTCATATACCCATCCTAATGCCTCTTAAATGTTGCAATTGTACCAGCCTCCACCACATCCTCTGACAGCTCATTCCATACACGTACCACCCTCTGCGTGAAAACGTTGCCCCTTAGGTCTCTTTTATATCTTTCCCCTCTCACCCTAAACCTATGCCCTCCAGTTCTGGACTCCCCAACCCCAGGGAAAAGACTTTGTCTATTTATCCTATCCATGCCCCTCATGATTTTGTAATCCTCTATAAGGTCACCCCTCAGCCTCCGACGCTCCAGGGAAAACAGTCCCAGTCTGTTCAGCGTCTCCCTGTAGCTCAGATCCTCCAATCCTGGCAACATCCTTATAAATCTTTTCTGAACCCTTTCAAGTTTCCCAACATCTTTCCGATAGGAAGGAGACCAGATTTGCATGCAATATTCCAACAGTGGCCTAACCAATGTCCTGTACAGCCGCAACATGACCTCCCAACTCCTGTACTCAATACTCTGACCAATAAAGGAAAGCATACCAAACGCCTTCTTCACTATCCTATCTACCTGCGACTCCACTTTCAAGGAGCTATGAACCTGCATTCCAAGGTCTCTGTGTTCAGCAACACTCCCTAGGACTTTACCATTAAGTGCATAAGTCCTGCTAAGATTTGCTTTCCCAAAATGCAGCATCTCGCATTTATCTGAATTAAATTCTATCTGTCACTTCTCAGCCCATTGCCCATCTGGTCCAGATCCTGTTGTAATCTGAGGTAACCTTCTTCACTGTCCTCTACACATCCAATTTTGTTGTCATCTGCAAACTTACTAACTGTACCTCTTATGCTTGCATCCAAATCATTTATATAAATGACAAAAAGTAGAGGGCCCAGCACCGATCCTTGTGGCACTCCACTGGTCACAGGCCTCCAGTCTGAAAAACAACCTTCCACCACCACCCACTGTCTTCTACCTTTGAGCCGGTTCTGTATCCTAATGGCTAGTTCCCCCTGTATTCCATGAGATCTAACCTTGCTAATCAATCTCCCATGGGGAACCTTGTCGAATGCCTTACTGAAGTCCATATAGATCACATCTACTGCTCTGCCCTCATCAATCTTCTTTGCTACTTCTTCAAAAAACTCAATGAAGTTGTGAGACATAATTTCCCACGCACAAAGCCATATTGACTATCCCTAATCAGTTCTTGCCTTTCCAAATACATGTACATCCTGTCCCTCAGGATTCCCTCCAACAACTTGCCCACCACTGAGGTCAGGCTCACCAGTCTATAGTTCTCTGGCTTGTCTTTACCGCCCTTCTTAAATAGTGGTACTACGTTTGCCAACCTCCAGTCTTCTGGCACCTCACCTGTGACCATTGATGACACAAATATCTCAGTAAGAGGCCCAGCAATCACTTCCCTAGGTTCCCACAGAGTTCCAGGGTACACCTGATCAGGTCCTGGGGATTTATACACCTTTAACCATTTCAAGACATCCAACACTTCCTTCTCTGTAATATGAACATTTTGCAAGATGTCACCATCTAGTTCCCTACAGTCTATATCTTCCATATCCTTTTCCACAGTAAATACTGATGCAAAGTATTCATTTAGTATCTCTCCCATTTTCTGTGGCTCCACACAAAGTCCGCCTTGCTGATCTTGGAGAGGCCCTATTATCTCCCTGTTACCCTTTTGTCCTTAATATATTTGTAAAAACCCTTTGGATTCTCCTTAATACTATTTGCCAAAGCTATCTCATGTCCCCGTTTTGCCCTTCTGATTTCCCTCTTAAGTATACTCTACTTCATTTTAAGTCATGTTTCAACTATACAGTTAGTCTCTGTATGTCATTCCATTTTGGGCACTGTACCTCAGCGTGGTATATTAACATAAGAAGTTGTACAGCAGAGATTCAAAGCTGTGATCACTGGACGAGAAGGATTAAAACATGACGACAGGTTGCATAAACCTAGGCTAAATTTGTTTTGATTTTAGAAAAGTGAATATGATTAATTACATTAGATGCAGAGAAGCTGTTTCCTTTGGTGGACAAGAATGGGAGGGCAGAATCCGAACATTTGAATTAAGCCATATAAGAATAAAATGAGGAAATGCTTCCTCAAAAAAAAAGATGTAAATGAAACTTGGGACTGATTGTGAATGCTTGTAGTCTTCACAACTGAGATTTGCAGTTTTTCTTTTGGGTAAGGGTGCCAAGGGATGTGGGTTAAATGGTTTTGAACTGCAAATCAGCCATAATCAAATTAAATGATGGATCAAGGCTAAAGGGGCTGAAGAGGCAATTCCTAAAACTGAGTTTTGTTTGTCTGCTCTGTGTATCACTTTGACATCATTTGTGTGTAATGGTAAAACAATACTAGCAACTTGTATTCATAGAACATCTTAAATTTAATAAAATGTCCCAAGACACTTCATAGGAAAATATAACATTTGGTCAAATACAGAGGTGTTCAGTCATTTGACTAAAAGGTTGACCAAAAATATTTGTTTAAAGCAAGAAATTGACACAGAGAGGCAGCAAAGTGTAGGACTGAAATTTAAGAGCTTGGCTATCAATAGTTATGAAGTTGGACAGAGTTGACTTGAGTGATGACATAGATATGTGGTGGAGACTCAACTTGGGTTTGAATATGATTCCAGGGCTTAATCACAAAATGTTGCTATAGTGAGGAAGAAGGGAATCGTTTCAGTCTTCACAGTATTTAATTGAGCAAGGTTTCTGTTCATTAGTGATAGAGGTTGCATGAGTGGTGTGATCATTTTTTATTTGTTCATGGGATGTTGGGTATCACTGACTAAGCTAGCATTTATTGTTGGTCCCTAATTGCCTTGGAGAAGCTGGTGAAGAGCTGCCTTCTTGAACTGCTGCTGTGTTCTGTTTGTAGGTATATGAACAGTGCTGTTAGGAAGGGAGTTCCAGCACTTATATCCCATGACAGTGAAGGACCAGCGGTATAGTTCCAAGTCAGGTGATATGTGACTTGGTATGGAATTCCCTTCTTAATGGCACTGTGAGTCAACCTACAGCAGGTTCAAGAAGTCAGTTCACCACCACCTTCTCAATGGCAACTAGGGATGAGCAATAAATGTTGGCCAGTCAATGACACCCACATTCCAAAAATTATTTTAAAATTGTGGCAGAGTTTGTTGTTAAAGTGCTGCCTAAGGATCCTAGGTGAGTTAGTGTACCACATCTTGTAAATATTGTATATTGCTCCCATATAGCTCTGTTAGTGAAGAGAATGAATGTTGAAGGTAGTGAATGGGCTACCATCAAGCAGGTTGCTTTGTCCCAGATGGTGTTGAGCTTCTCGAGTGTTGTTGGAGGTGCACTCATTCTATCATATGTAAATTGTGCCTAGTATATGGTGGATAGGCTGTATGAGACATGAAGCAAATTACCTATTGCAAAATTCCTACCCTCTGACCTGCTCTTGTAACTGCAGTACTTATATCATTGGTCTGGTTTAGTTTCTGGCCCATAATAACTCCCATAATATTAATAGTGAGGGTTCAGTGATAGAAATAGTATTGTACATCCAGGGAAGATGGTTAGATTTGCTACCACAAAGTGCAGTCGATGCTGGGACAGTGGCTAAATTTAAGGACGATTTAAACAGATTTTTAATTGCTAATGGATTGAAGGGATATGGAGAGCAGAAAAATGGGGTGAGGAGCATAGCAGCCTTGATTGAATGGCGGAACAAACTCAATGGGATGAATGGCCTAATTCTGCTCTGATATCTTATGAACTTATGAAGATTCTGTCTTGATGGAGATGATCATTGTCTGGAATTTGGTTATCCATGCAACACTGGAAGAGACAAGAGCATTGCTGATAATGCAGATCTGGATGTCATTCGTGTACGTGATGTGTTTTCTCATGGTGTTGTCAAGAGTCAAGATCTAGATGAAACAAAGGAGTGAGCCAAAGGTAGATCCTTGGGGAATATAAATCAGGAAATGAAGTCACTGTTAGTGATTATTTGGCTATGGTTACATTAGTAAGAATGGAACTTACTGAGAACCGTCTTTCATAGCTGTGTGATAGTGGAGAGAGATCGGAGAAGGATGATATGGTCAATCACATCAAAATCTGCAGACAGCTTGAGAAGTGGAGGAGGGAAAGTTTACCTTTCCTACCATCACAAAGGATGTTATTTGTTACTTTGTTAAGAGCTGTTTCAGTACTACAGCTGAGGTGGGAATCTGATTGGAGGAATTCAATATTGACTTTTAGGAAAGATGGACATGAGCTTGGAAGGTAAGGCAACATCCAAGGAATTGAATTGAATTAAATTTATTGTCACATGTATCGAGGTACAGTGAAAAGCTTTGTCTTGCAGATCACATAGCTAAATAGCATAGATAAGTAAATAATAGGTAAACAGCAGCAAAGCAAAATCACAGGTACAGGTAAGTGCTAAGAGTTTGTGAGTCCATTCAGTATTCGAACAACAGTAGGTAGAAACTGTTTTGAAACGGCCTGGTGCATGTGTTCAGGCTTCTGTACCTCCTCCCCGATGGTAGAGGTTGTCGAAAAACATTGCCAGAGTGGGACGGATCTTTGAGAATGCTGGCCGCCTTTCCTTTACAGCAGACCTGGTAGGATGGATTCTATATATAGGGATATTGGCCTTTGTGATTGTCCGGGCCGAGTTCACACTCTCTGTAACTGTCTCCGATCTTGAATGGTACATTTGCCATACTAGGTAATGATACATCCAGGCAGAATGCTCCCGATGGCGTACCTATTAAAGTTGGCAAGAGTATTCGCCGTCATGCCAAATTTTCTCAGCTGCCAGAGGAAGAAGAGACGTTGGCCACATGAAGAGTCTATGAAAGCTTATTGTTGATGACCACTCCCAGGAGCTTAACACTCTCCACTTGTTCCACCTCTGTGCTGTTAATGTGCGGAGGTGGAGGGGGGCGATAGTCAATAATGAGTTCCTTGGTTTTGCTGGCATTGAGAGTGAGGTTTTTCTCAGTGCATCATTTTCACGGTCTTCCACCTCCCATCGACAGTCTGTTTCGTTGCCATCTGAGATTCGACTGACTATGGTGGTGCCATCAGCGAACCTGTAAATGGCATTAGTCTGGTATTTGGTGATGCAGTCATGAATATACAACGAGTACAGTAGAGGGCTGAGTACATACCCCTGGGAAACTCCAATGTTGAGTGTTAATGAGGATGAAATATTGTCTCCAGTCTTCACTGATTGTGGCCTGTGGGTCAGGAAATTGAGGATCCAGCTGCAGAGAGTTGGGCTTAGTCTAAGTTTAATAATCAGTCTCAAGGGGATAATAGTGTTGGAGGCTGAACTGTAGTCGATAATTAGGATTTTTACGTGGCTGTTCTTGGTATCAAGATGATCTAGGGAGGAGTGAAAGGCAAGTGATATGGCATCTGACATGGATTTGTTGGTCCGATAAGCAAATTGGAGCTGGTCAAGAATAGTGGGGAGACTGGAGTTGGTTAATATCATTCAAAGCAATGACCACCAAAGTTAGGGCCACTGGGTGGTAGTCATTGAGACATGCTGCATGAGCCTTCTTAGGCACAGGGATGATGTTGGCCCTCTTGAAAGAGGCAGGGACAGCGGCCTGCTGCAGGGAGAGGTTGAACATGTCCGAGCTGACCTCTCCCAGTTGATCTGCGCACACTCTGAATGCATGACCTGGTACTCTGTCTGGTACCATCGCTTTCCTTGGATTCACACGAAAGAAAACTGATCTGACCTCTGATGCAGTGACTGTTGGGATAGGTTTATTAATAATTGTCAGAATAGGTGTTACCTCTCTGCCGAAATTCTGCTCAAAGCGAGCATAGAAGGTATTGAGACGATCTGGGAGGGATATGTCATCCTCTGCTATCTTGCACTAACTCTTTTTAGAACCTGTGATATTTAGTCCTTGCAATAGTGGCTGGGTGTCAGTCTGGGTCTCTAGTTTGGATTTGTATTGGTCCGTGGCTGTCTTAATGGCTCTGCAAAGGTCATACTTGGATTCCTTATATTTGAGTAGGTTTCCTGATCTGAAGGCCTCACACCTGGTTTTTAGTAGGCTCTGCATGTCCTGATTCATCCAGGATTTCCTGTTGGGAAATACACAGATTGACTTCCTTGGTATGCAGTGCTCCACACACTTGCTGATAAAGTCTGTGATGGTGGTGACCTTCTCGTCCAAGTTACCTGCGGACTGCTTAAACATGTCCCAATCAGCTGATTCCAAACAGCACCGGAGTTGATGCTGTGCCTCCTCCGACCAGGACGACACCCACCCTCCTGTAAAAATGTCATCCCACATTCCCAATTCCTCCACCTTCGCTGTATCTGTTCCCAGGATGACCAATACCACTATAGAAAATCCCAGATGGCTTCCTTCTTCCCCCTTCCACATGGTTGACGATGCCTTTCAGCATGTCTCCTCCATTTCCTGCATCTCTGCCTTTGAACCCCATCCGTCTCAACACAACAAGGACAGATCTCCCGGGTCCTCACCTTCCACTCCACCAGCCTTCATATACATCACATCACCCTCTGCCACTTCTGCCACCTACAAAGAGACGCCACCACTAGTGATATATTCTCCTCCCCCCTCCCCCCCATCATTGTTCCGAAACGACCATTCCCTCTGCGACTCCCTTGTCAGATCCACGCCCCATACCAGTCCTCTCCCCACTCCCCGCACCTTCCTCTGCCACCGCAAGAAGTGCAAACTGGGCCTACACCTCCCCCTCACCTCTGAGCAAGGCCCCAAAGGATCCTTTCACATCCAACTGAGATTTACTTGTACCTCCCCAAAGGTCACCTCCTGTATCCGTTGCATCAGATGTGGTCTCCTGTACATCGAGGAGACACAACGCCAACTTCTAGAACATCTCTGGGACACCTGCAACAACCAACCCCACCCCCCGGCTGAACATGATTACTACCCCTCCCACATGCAGGTCCTGGGCCTCCTCCACTGCGAAACCCTAACCACCGGATGTCTGGAGGAAGAAGGCCTCATCTTCCAGCTTGGGGCCCTGCAACCACACGAGATTAATGTGAATTTCACCAATTTCCTAATTTCCCCTCCCCCCATCTTATCCCAGTCCCAAGCCTCCAATTCGGCACTGCCCTCTTGACCCGTCCATCGTCTTTACCATCAATCTGCTCCACTCTCCTCTCCGACCTATCACCTTCTCCCCCACCTTCATCTGCCTTTCACATTCCCAGCTACCTTCCCGCCCCAGCCACACCCCCTCCAATTTATCTCTCAGCCCCCCCCCCATTAAACTGTTAAATGAATGAAAGATGTGGATGCTATTGTAATAATCACTGTATTAATTTAGTATTGATCAGTTTCATTTCATCATGATTTGCATTTATGCATTATCCCTTCTCACCAAGTGTCTTACATTTCTGTAAATTACCTGAGATACAGTGACTGTGTTTTTGAAACAAAAATGCAATCTTTTGCTGCGATGTCACCAGGTACTGGATAAAATGTTTAAAGTGATGGCTTTTTTTGAATTGACGTGTGGGTCAGTTTTCAAATAAAAACACATGTTGCTATCTTATGTCATTTTTCTTGTGCCAATTTAAATGCTATGATGATTAGGAAATTAATACTTTTCTTGAGTGTTGTAGCCTTAGGTTTAATGGAGCAGTGATAATTGTTGAAGATATTTGTGAGTCGTTCTAATTCTGCTTCTGAGTGTATCAAAATCCCCATATGTCGACACAATACAAAGGCATTATTACTATGCGATTGCATCAATTAATGAAATTAGTGACAGCGAAAACCAAAAAAATTAACCTGAAAAATTAATAAATAGGCCTCAAAATATTTCAAAAGCAGCCCTGATGTGTACCTTCATCCCAGAGCGACATCCTGTGAAGTAGGAATCCACTGTATTTCGATACTGAATGATCTTCCATTCATTGCAAAGTTACCTAGGAATTTGGAGCAAGGCTGAAAAATTGCATACAAATCAAATATTGGAGAATTGCAGCAGAAAAGATGTGCGGGTAAGGTGAATTGGCCATGCTAAATTGCCCGTAGTGTTAGGTAAGGGGTATATGTAGGGGTATGGGTGGGTTGCACTTCGGCGGGTCGGTGTGGACTTGTTGGGCCGAAGGGCCTGTTTCCACACTGTAAGTAATCTAATCTAATCTAATCTGTACAGAGAAAAACAGAGCTAAGGTTTTGAGTTTAATGTTGATTCTTTTCAGCTGACAAACTTTAGCAGTTGTTCTTTTATTACTCTTTATGTTGCAAAATAAAACACAATGCTATTGGAAAACCTATGCACAATCTTGTGGATTTTAGTATTATAGAATTGTTTTTTCTATATATACTTCAAACAAAAGTTCATCTCTTATTTAATGGCTGAGCAAACGTTTTTGCAGCACACCACTGACGACATCAATGAATGTTTGCCAAATTTTACTGCTGTCCAGACGTTTGCATTGAAAAGGAAACATATTAATCCACAAGAACTGATAAATGTTCAAAGCATTGAGGAAAAGCAACAGAAATGGGTTTTTTTGCACATTCCTTAGTGTGAATTTGTGACAAAATGATTCAGTCTGTAAGTAAAATTAAAAATAAAGCACATTACTTGCACCAATGAAATTTGATCACCTTGCATCTGGAACACTTCGCTTACGAGATTTTGAGTCAAGGAGTTACAACTGTGAATTCCCACCAGTCCTCCAAACATTTTTGTTGAAGTATGTGTGAAAGAAGTGCTGTCTGGTGATCTTATCAGCTCATCTGTTTTCTGCTCCATGGTTATAATAGTATTATGCGCAGTTCATAGGGGACCTGAGTAAGCTTGCATCTCTTGAGATTGTCTATTTTCCTTGTCCAAAGTAAGGATTTTCTGAAAAAAAACCTGTCTAGTGAAACAGCTAACTTCTGTGAGCATGACTTTTGTAAAATGTGTAACATTACTTAGTGATGGTTCCATGTACAAGTGTATTGTACTTTACTGAAGTTACAACTTAAAAAGGAATCCACAGTACTTTTTTTATGCAGACTTTTAGTAAAGGTCAGAACCATCTTTCACCATGATATTTCAATAATTTGTATATTTCTGGTAACATGTGCATTGTTCTTTGATTAAAAAGTATAGAATGATAATTATTTAAGTATACTAATATTCTACCAACAAGACATTTTATATTGGAACTGAAATTTATTGCAATCTCTATTTACATTTGATCAAGTAACCAAGATTGAAATAAAAGCATGGTTTTGTAGGGTTATCACTGCTGTCTTACGATATTATTCTGTGGTTTTGGATGCTCGTATCCTCCAACCAGACAGTAGAGTGCACAGATACATGCTTTACCTTGCCGAAAAGAAAGACATGTTGGCAAAGTTTATTGTCTTGCACTCATCAAGACAGATGAGAGAATGCCAAATGTCAAGTAAACTGTGCAGTTTACAGGACAGAAGGGATGCAGATGGATTAGGGTTGACAAGTCGATTCTGATTGACCATTGCTTGGGAGAAAACAATGGGATAGAACATAGAACAGTACAGCACAGAATAGGCCCTTCAGCCCACGATGTTATGCCGACCATGTCCAAGGATATCCAAGCTTATAGTTCTTTATTGCTTTCTCCACGGCCATACCTTGATAATCAGAATAAATGAGTGAACCAATCAATATTTCTTTCTCCTATGATACGAATTGTGGTGATCATTTGAAATTTGGTGTTCTTGCATTTGACCTGAGCAGTATGAGGCAACATGTCTGTCTCCTTAGCGATATATGCTTAATGTGATACATTCTGGTGAGAGTCATGAATGTGAATAATATTCAAAAAAAAACTTCCTTATGAATTGTTGAAAAAAGAGAAAAGCTTTTTGATTTTTACTTATTGTGTCGACTTTAACATGCTATTAATACAAAGGGAAAGCAACCTTTTAATACAATATAAAAAAAGAATTCTGATTGGATGCCACATGGACTTTGATTGTAGAGATGTTGCCATAGAAAATGCACCAGTTGGATGATGATTGACGTTTTGTGGCCAAGCTTTCATTGATAGTTAAGCAAGACAGGTTGACTCAACTGGTCTAGCTTTTATCCTGAGAAATGAGCCAGAGAATGTCTGTCACTTGTTTTGTTCAGTTTGCTTTCTGTCTACAAAGAACGGGGTACTGTGTCCTAATATATGTAGCTTTGAGTTTATTTCATTAATTTTAACTTGATTGTCAGTATAATTCTTCATATGTTCTTGGTTATTGAATAAGTTTTATCCAATCACAGAATCACATGGATTTTGAGTTTTATAAGGACAGACTGGTCGGGTTTTATCTGTATCTTACTTATTACAACTGCTGAAGGAATATACTGTATCAAACATGGGATGGACAACCTAAATTCCTCGCATCAACCAGCAGTGAAATTCATACCACATATTACATGTCTATGTGAGAGGTAGAATGGCCTTTTGACTTGACAGTAGCATCTTGTTAGTGGTGAATATAATCTGTATTGCTGGAGTATAGTAGCAATGTGAAACAGTTTCATCTGTTGTTCAAATGTTTGGGATACTTTCCTCTACGCATTAATGTGAGGGAGACCAGGCACTTTTCAGGACCAAATGTGATGGCCTTAAGTCTGTTCATAACTTTGAATGAAATACAGTGGGAGATTATCTGATTAGAATCACAGAGATTTACAGCATGGAAACAGAGCCTTTGGTTCAACTGTGCTGACTAGATACTGTAAACTGATCTAGTCCTATATGTCAGCATTTAACCCATATTCCTCTAACCCATTCCTATTTATACACTCATTCAGATGCCTTTTAAATGTTGTAATTGGACCTGCCTCCACCACCTGCTCTGGCAGCTCGTTCCATAAATGCATCACCCTCTGCGTGAAAGGGTTGCCCCTCAGGTCCCTTTTAAATCCTTCCCCTCTCACTTTAAACCTGTACCCTCTGGTTTTGGACTCCCCTACCCTCAGAAAAAAAGATCTTGACTATTCATGTTATCCATGCCCCTCATGATTTTATAAAACTCTATAATGTCACCCCTCAGCCTCGGCTACATCGGGAAAAAAGTCCCCGCCTATTCAGCCTCTCCCTTTAGGTCAAACCATCTAATCCTGGCAACCCTTTTGAGTTTAACAACATCTATCCTATAGGAGGAAGCCAGAATTGAAAGCAGTATTCTAAAAGTGTCCTGTACAGCCACAATATGACCTCACAACTCCTATACTCAATGCACTCACCAATAATGGCAAGCATGCCTAATGTATTCTTCACCACCCTGTCTACCTGCGACTCCACCTTTGAGGAACTATGCACCTGCTCCACTAGGTGTCTTTGTTCAGCAACACTCCTCAGGGCCCTATCATAAAGTGTATAAGTCCTGCCTTCCCAAAATGCAACAACTCATATTTATCTAAGTTAATCTCCATCTGTCATTCCTCAACCCAGTGGTTTATCTGATCAAGGTCCCTTTGTTCGCTGAGATAACCTTTTTCACTGAACACTACACCATGTATTTTGGTGTCATCTGCAAACTTCCTAACCATACCTCCTATATTCACATCCAAATCATTTATATAAATTCTTTATCAATTTAGCAATTTAATTTCTGCCCATGCAGTATTGTTAGGGGTCAAGTTACAAGTGTGTGTTGGAAGCCCAGAGTCTCCCACACATATTGGAATTTGGGCATGTGATCACCCGTGATTTTCTATCCACTGAAATACTCAAGGTCAGTTTTGTCAATACATACCCCAGAATGCAAATGTCTATATCATAAATTGTCAAGTATTTAGTAGATAATACAAAAAATAGGCTGTCTGCAAAGATAAGGCAATGTGTCTTCTTGTCGATTTAGTAAATCTGAAATTGGTTTTCAGCATAATTGTTCACACAGTCGGGATTATTTAGCAAACATTGTTCAATCAAGGAATCACTTTTGTTTTGAGTTTTATAAGGACAGATTGGAAGGGTATGAACAGTACCTTGCTTGTATCTTGCCGCAACTGAAATCCAAGAAGTAAATGACACGGACATCTCTCATGCAACTTTGGTATGCAGATGACAGTGCTGTCTCTACTCTTTTGGAAGAAAATTTTCAAGCCTCACTTAAAGCCATCACAGAAACATCCGAAAGAATCGGTCTAAGCCTCAACTTCAAAGCACTCAAGTCCTTTACCACCCCATTCCCAGTCAAAGTTCCAGTCTTTCCTTCCATTAAAATCAATGGAAAAATTTTCCCAAATGTGGAATGTTTACCCTACCTGGGGTGCCACATCACAGCTAAGGCTGACATTGAAGTGGAGGTCCAACACGCCATCCATGAATGTCATCTTTTTGTGCTGAAGGTTGAGAGTCTTCAATGACAAACCACGTTCATGGTGACGCTGAGAACCTCACGTATAACGCAGTCATCCTTCCAGCTGTTCGATATGTCTCAGAAATTTGGACTATGTATAGACACCACCTCAAGGCCCTCAAAAAGTACTATCAATGCTGTTTGAAATGGATTCTCAGCATCAGCTGGGAGGACAGGAATACTAAAGTTAACATCATTGAAGGCACCAGTGGCATCAACGTCAGGGCCATGATAATTCAAAACCAAGTTTGCTGGGCTGGGTACATGTCTAGGATGCCTGAGATCTGTGCCAACACAAATTTTCTTTATCCAGATCATGGAAGACACTCACACAAGAGAAGGGATAAGAAAGCATTTTAAAGATTCCCTAAAGACTTAGCTCAAAAAGTTCAACATTGACATCAGTACAAGGCAGGCCCTCACTCAGAAAAAACTAGCATGGAGGAACCTCCTGTGTGGACGAACACAATTTTTGAGAATATCTCTTGGAGATAGAAGGAACCGAAAAGCAGCCTCAGAAAGGAATGCCAGTGATTTCAAGTCCAAAGACAGATCACACTTATGGAAATGCCTAGCAACACCAATGGTGAGAGATGCAGCTCTTGGATCGGGTGCAAGGACCCACAGAACCCATGATCACTGATATAGAATTTCCTGAATGGACTTGTTAATAAGTGATTGCTGATGACTAACAATAGGATGTGTCCGCTGACACTGCCAAAACATTCTAATTGTGCATGCATAAAGTTGTGTTCATGCTCCCTTTGAGAAATACCCTGCCAGTAAAAAATATGGTGACTAAGTAAGTTTAACAAAATAAGATTTTGGTAGTGCAGAACTTAAAACATTGTTAGAAAGAGACATTTTGTCTTCCACTCATCAGAATTGAAATGCAAGAAAACCAAGCTTAGGAAGGAAAGAACACATATGGAATTATGTAGAATGATAAGAGTGCACTGATTGGTTGGAAATTTGACTTGCTTGAAGATGCAGTTGGAGCAGTTAACATTTTAAAAGTTTCAATTTCATGTCTTTTCAGCTATGTTTAATAGAGGAAATATGTCGGATTGGCCTCAAAGTGATAGTTTTAATTTTTGAGTATGCAAAAGCCATTCTGATAAGATGTTTGGAATAAAAATATTTTTGATTCAGGTGGAGGCAATTCAGCTATTGAACCCTTATTGGCAGAGAAACGTTATCCAGTTTAATGCTACTATTTAGGTTAGTACAATGCCCTGTTGGTTACCACATGTCAGGTGCATATCCAAATAATTAATATGTGTGATGAGGGTTTCTACCTCCACAAACCTTTCAGACAATGAAAAAAAACCTTTTCAATGTTCCCTTTAATCATTTATCAATTACATTAACTCCTCTGATTATTGACCTGTCTAACTTCACTATAGGACCTCATATTTTTATACACCTGAATTTTGCATCTCCCTTTAGCCAGAATACACAGTGAGGACTGCAGATGCTGGAGATCAGAATCAAGATTAGAGTGGTGCTGGAAAAAACACAGCAGGGCTGGCAGCATCTGAGGAGCAGGAATATCGACATTTCGGGCAGGAGCCCTTCCACAGAATACACCCCCTGTCTAATCAAGCTTTGCTCATAGCTAACATTCTTAATTTCCCAAAGAATTTTCATAAATCACTTGTAAACCCTATCCTGTGCAATTACATCCTTTTTGTATTGTAGTAGTCTTAACTGTACATAGTATTCCATCTGTGGTCTAATGGGTTTCATACGGTTCTAGCATAACCTCCCTGCTTTTATACTGTTTGCTACAGCCAATAAAGAATATCCGTGTACCTAATTTGATTTGCCTCTGTACCTGTCTAGTTATTTTCAGTGATCTATGGAAAGCATTCCAGTATGTTTCATTTCCTGTACACTTCTCAGAATCTTTCCATTATTATGTATTTCCTTGTATTGTTTGTCCTCAAATACATTACCCCATAATTCTGCTAAATAAAGGAAATTATACTTGCAAGCATAATGGTTTCCATTTATGAAACATTTCTAGATGTGATTGGTATGAAAATGGTCAAATGTTATTATTCTTGATAAATCAGCTGTTCTTTTTAATATTGAGAAACTTTTCAGTTTTAGCTCTTTGTATTCACAATCAATTATCAGCTATTCAGTTATTTTCCAATTGTGCATGTTCTCATTCGTTTGATTTTGTTTCAAGTCACAAGTAGACCTTAGTTTTGTGCTTTAGTATTTGGGAGCTGTTTTTACGACTGCTAAGAAACAGATCTCTTTGTCATCTTGCAGTATGAACCTTGGTGAAGAGCTGGACCAGTTGAGGGTGCAGTCTGCTACGGACAAAGTTACCATTCAAGAACTGTCCATATGCCTGCAGCGAGAGCGAGAAGGTGGGGATCAGAATAGAGTTCAAGAATTTGAATTATTTGATATTCGTGTATTTAAATTACACCATTGCACCATCATATATTGTTTACAACTTCTTGGTGTTAAAACCTTTGTAGTAGGTTTTTGAAATAATGGGATCTAATAGTGTGGCTGACTTGTGTAACACAACTGTTTAGTCAACTAATTACATTTTAAAAATTTATCGATGTTGCTGGCTGAGTCGGTATTTGTTGCTTAGGCTAGAAGGTGGTGGTCAGCTGCCTTCTTGAACTACTGCAGTCCATGTGTTGACGATACTCCCATTGTGATGTTACGTAGCGAGTTTCAGTATTTTAACCCAGTGATGATAAACAGTGACATTTTCCAAGTCAGATTGATGTGTGATTTTCAGGGGACCTTGGAAATGGTGGCATTCCCATGCATCTCCAGGCTTTGGCATGGGCTTTCTAAGTGAAATAGGCAAACTGTATTTGACCGGGCTTTGGTAAGTCTTTGTAATGCATCTTGTAAGTGATATACAGTGCAGTGGATGCACTGGCTTGATGAAGGGAGTAAGTAATTATGGTGGTGGTTTGTGTGCCCACCTTGCTGGCTGTTTTAATTTCGATGATGTTGATCTTCTTGAGCACTTTGGAGCTATATTCATCCAGGTAAGTGTATTGTACTCCTTCTGATCTATACCTTACATACAGGGGAGAAGTTTTGGAAGGTGTGTTGAGTCACTTGCAGCAGAATACTCAGTTTCTGACTTGCTTTTATAGTCACACAAGAAGTGGGAGCCGGCAAAGACCACTTGGCACATTAAGCTTGTCCTGCCTTTCAATATGATCGTGGCTGACTGTTCGCTTTAACTCTATTTTTCCATCTCCTCCCCATGGCCTTTGATTCCCTACGGTACCACAAGTTTGTCTGAAATAAATGCAGAAATTGTTGGAGAAACTCAGCAGACCTAATAGCATTTGTGGAGGGAGAAGCAGAATGAACATTTCAAGTCTGATCTGAGTCTTGTTTAGAATGCTGCAGAATTTTCCTGTGCCTCAGTCTTAAATATGCACAGTGATGGAACATCCACAAACCTTAGAGAGTGATGATTCCCAAAATTTGCAAGAGATTTCTCCTCATTTCAAACTTAAATGATCAACCACTTTTCCTGAGCCTGTTCCTTCTTATTGTAGTTTCCCAAATCAGGGAAACAAATTTGCAGTATCAAAAACAGTGTCTATACTGGTCCAGATTTTTTTTGCTGGTGATGTTTAATATCAAGAAGTGGTAGTTAGATTTCTCTTGTTGGAGTTGGTCATGTCCTGGTACTTTTGTGGTAAAAATACTACTTACCACTTATCAGCTTAAACCTGATTGCAGTCCAGGTCTTGCATCAAGTCCAAAGAATAGTTACATTGGATCAAAATGCAAACTGTATCTCTCTTCACAGATGGCGCCGTGCTGAATTTCTTCACAGTGCTGAATTTCTTCAGCTCTTTCTGCTTTAATTTCAGATTCCCAATATCTGCAGTATTTTGCTTTTACTTGCTGCATGTGGGCATGACTGTGCTTGTATCAGAGGATTTGGAAATACAACTGAATGTTGTGTGATCATCAGCAGCATATCTGATCTTGTGATAGCTGGAAGGTCATTGAAAAAGTTTGAAGATAATCCTGCCTTGCATTGTGTGCTGACGGTCTGCTGCAGTGATGCCCTGAGAGCTAAGATGATGGGCTTCTTCGAATCACAACTTTTATTGAGTCATAAAGTCATAGACATAACACATTAACCTTTGGACTGTTAAGTCTGCACTGGTCAAAAGAAACCCATCTAACTACTCCAATCCCATTTTCTGGCACTTGGCCTACAGCCTTCTATGTCGTGGCATCGCAAGTATGCATCTACATTCTTCTTAAATGTTATGAGGGTTTCAGTATTTTAACCTAGGCAGTGAGTTCCAGACTTCCATCATCCTCTGGGTGAAAAAAATAATTGTTACATTCCCCTCTGAACCTCCTGTTACCTTAAATCTATAGCCCCTGATTATTGATCCCTCCACCAGGGGGAAGGTTCCTACTCATCTACACTGTTGGTGCCCGTCACAATTTTATACATCTCTATCATGTCCCCCTTTGTCTCTGACTCCAAGAAAACAACCCCAGTATATCCAATATCTCTTCATAACTAAAACTCTCCAGCACAGGCAATCTTCTCTGCACTCTCACCAATGTAATTATATCCTTCCTAGAATGTGGATTCCACAACTGCACATAATGGTGTAGATGTGGTCTGACTGTTTTACGTGGGTCCAGCATCACCTTGACGCAACAGGAGGCAACAGACAGGAAACTATAGGCCAGTTAGCCTGACCTTGGTCATTGCTAAGATCTTAGAGTCCATTATTAAGGATGAGATTGCAGAGTACTTAGAAGTATAGTCTCCTGGCTGCTAAAACACAGAAAGGTTGCTAACATGGCCATACAGAAAGGAATGCTGAATACACTGGCTAAGTAAAACACTGAAATTACAAAACATATACATCAGGCGTAATGCAAACGCAGCAGCAAGGTGCTAATGACATTAGTATAAATGGGAAGTTATTCTGGACAGACAACAACTTACCCACTAAACAAAGGAGAGCCCAGACAGAAAGGCACCGGAAAACCATCTAAAAGGTATAAAAGTAGGATTCACTTGCACACTTCTCTCTTGAAACCACTCTTGGAATTGTCTGAGGCCTTCTGCCAAGACCAGCTGACCATCCAGAAAACGATGAAGAAAGCACCTTTGCAGAGCCAGAGAGAGAGAGCAACAGTGTCAGTCTACAAGAGACATGGGAAGTATTGTAATCTTAAGGGACCAGATAGTATTAAAGATTAGTTTAGTATTAAAGATTATTGTAACTTTATTTCTAATAAAGTTGGGAGTGTTTTGTACTGGTGTTTTGTATTCAATGACACAAATGGTTGATTGAGTAGTGGACAGTGTGGAGGGCTGTTGTAGGTTGCAATGGGACATTGACAGAATGAAGAACTGGGCTGATAAGCGGCAGATGGACTTTGACCTGGAAAAGTATAAAGTGATTGATTTTGGAAGGTCTGATTTGAATGCAGAGTACAGGGTTAAAAGCAGGATTCTTGGCAGTGTGGAGGAACAGAGGGATCTCAGGGTCCATGAAAATGGATCCTTCAAAGTTGCCACACAAATTAATGGGGTTGTTAAAAAGGTGTATGGTGAGTTGGCTTTCACTAGCAGAATTGAGTTTAAGAGCTGCGAGGTTGTGCTGCAGCTCTATAGAGCCCTGGTTAGATCACACTTGGAATCTTGTTTCAGTTCTGGTCACATCATTATGGGAAGGATGTGGAAGATTTCGAGAGGGTGCAGAGGAGATTCACCAGGGATGCTGCCTGGATTGGAGGGCATGTCCTATGAAGAAATGTTGAGGGAGCTAAGGCTTTTCTCATTGAGCGAAGAAGGGTGAGAGGCAACTTGATAGAGATGTACAAGATGATGAGAGGCATAGATATAGATAGAGCAAATAGTCAGAGACTTTTCCCTGGGCAGAAATGGCTATCACAAGGGGGCATAATTTTAAGGTAATTGGAGGAAGGTTTAGGGGAGATGTCCAAGATTGGTTCTTTACACAGAGCGTGGTAGGTGCGTGGGATGCGCTGCCAGAGGTGGTAATAGAGTCAAATACGTTGGAGGTATTTCAGCGGCTATTGGATAGGCACATAGATGTTAGTAAAATGAAGGGCATGTGGGTTAGTTTGATCTCAGTGTGGGATAAAAGGTTGGCACAACATCAAGGACCAAAGGGCATATATTGTGCTGTTTTGTTCTATGTTCTATGTTAGTACTGGCTTGTGTTCATATTGATTTGACTGCTTCGGCATTATGAGACACCTGGGCAAGTTCATTCATAACATTCTGGTCGGAGTTGTCTAAATTGTGTTAACAAGAGACTGGACAACAATGGCCACATACAGTTGTATCAGCAAAGGGAAGTCATGCATGATAAATCAGTTAGAATTCTTTGAGGAAGTAGCAAGTAAGTTAGACAAGGCAGAGCCAGTGGATGTGATATATTAGGATTTCAAGAAGGCCTATGACAAGGTGCTGCACAGAAGGCTGCAAAATAAGATAAGAGCCCATGATGTGAGGGACAGAGAACTGACATAGATAGAACATTGGCTGACTGGTAGAAGGCAGAGAGTGTGGATGAAGGAGTATTTTCCAGGATGGCACTAGTGGAATTCCACAGGGATCATTTTTGTTATTTCACATTATTTGTTGACAATCTGGACAAAGGAACTGAGGCCATTATTCTAAGTTTGAAGATGACACAGATATAGGTGGAGGGACAGGTAGTATTGAGAAGGCAGTGAGACTGCAGAAAGGCTTGGATAGGTTAGGAGATTGGGCAAAGAAGTGGCAGATGGAATACAATATGGAAAACTGTGAGGTTATGTACTTTGTCAGAAAGAATAGAGGTGTGGACTATTTTCTAAATAAGGAACAGTTTCTGAAATCTGAGGCTCAAAGGATTCTCTTCGGGTTAACAGGCAGGTTTATTTCATAGGAAAGGAAATGCAATGTTTGCATTTATTTCAAGAGGGCTAGAATACAAAAACACAAATATAAGTACTGCTGAGGGTCTGTAAGATTCTGGTCAGACTGTATTCAGAATGTTGTGAGCAGTTTCGGCCTGAATCTAAGGAAAGATGAGGTTCACAAGAATGACCCCAGAGATCAAGGGCTTGTCATATAAGAAGCGGTTGAAAACTCTGCATCTGTATTCGCTGTGGGGGGATTTGATTGAAATTCACAGAATAGTGAAACGCCTGGATAGTGTGGATGTGGCGAAGATGTTTCTCTGAGTAGGAAACTCGAGGACCCACAGAAACAGAGTAAAGGAACAATTCCTTGGAACTGAGATGAGGAGGAATTTCTTCAGCCAGAGGGGGGGTTAATTTTTGGGACTCTGCCGCAGAAGGCCGTGGAGGTCAAGTCATTGAATGCAATTAAGACAGGCTAGATAGGTTCTTGATTAGTAGGGGATCAAAAGTTAGAGGGAGAAGTCAGGAGAAAGGGGCTGAGAAACAAATTAGTCTTGATCAAATGGCAGAGAAGGTCAATGGGCTGAATGGTCTAATTCTACTCTCTATACCTTATGGTCTTAAATTCTATACATAAGTTAAGAAAGGCTGGAATCCCATGCGCCATCTTAACCACTTTATCTACCTGTCCTGCTACCTTAAGGAACTGGTAGACATACAGACCAAGGTTCCTCTGATCCTGGGTGCTTCCCAGAGTCCTACTTTTCATCACTTTGGTCGGTTATAGTTTTAAGGAACTTGAAATGGAGAATGGTTCAGTGTTTTTGTTAAGAAACTGATTTCATCCCCTACCTATCAAAATTGTTTCTCGCTCTTCTAACCGCTGAGGAATATAAAAGTAGTCTTTTACTTGCTATTGCTATTATATCTTTGAAGATGTTTTAGAATGTTCCAGATTTGAAGCCAGTGAGTGAATGTGAGCTGTAGCTTGGTATAACAAGTTGAGGTCACAAATATAAGAACTAAGCTGCTGTTTGGTTGACAGATAGCTGCTTTGATCTTTGGGATGACAGGGTGATCTATTGTCACAGCTACTCCATAGAGAACCTCTTAAATTTCAGATTCCTGATTTGCTTTTGTTTTATTTTTAGACAAAATTGAAAGTTTTCAGTAGCCTAATTTGCAGCAGGTATTGTGCTTGTGCAGCTGTTGTGAACTTAATGCTTTAGGACAGTAATGAATAGCTCATTTGCCAAGTTAACCAGTTGTCAGCATTAATGGGATCTTCAGAGGGAAACTGTTTGTTGTTAGTTTTATCTTAGTGAGTGCCTATAACCAGAGAATGGAAGTTGTCTCTACTTATTAAGTTATTGTGTCGCTGAATACTTTTACATAAAAATCCATTTACAATTATTACTCCAGTGAGTTACATTGAGCTATTACAAATTATGGAGAAAAAATGGGCATTGAAACAATGCAATGTCAAACTGAGAAGCATTCTTATTATTGGCAAGTCAATTATAGGTGTTTTGATAAAGTTTCTTGCTATTGTTTACTAATTGTACCAAACTAGAATTGTGAATTCTCTCTGCACATGAGGCAAGAGTGTAATACAGTGAACTTTGGTCTTTTACACTATCTTGTGAGCCTTTTATAAACAAACCATTTTGATCTATAGTGGAGCTGAGACCTCATGTTCTTGATGTGATATTGCTTTCCTGATATAAGTTTGTAAAGACAAGATTTTATTGTCAAAGAATCCAATTATATATTGTCAAAAACGGCAACTGAAGTCAATGTTGCTGAATCTATCCAGCAACATCAAGCCACTTTAATGCTACAACTTTAACATTAGTGCATTAGTATGAAAGGTACATTGTAAATCTGGGGTCAGGGCTTTAACTGACTCCAAATCAAAGTGAAGGGGGACTTCCTGAATGAATGAATCATTGGTATGTACCTAAGTCCAGAGTAACAATTCTTCAAATTAGCATTAGTGCTAAGCAGGATCATTTATCACCGAAATTGCAGTTGTTTTGTAAACGTTGTGATTGAGTCATAGAGATGTACAGCACGGACACAGACCCTTCGGTCCAACTCGTCCATGCCGACCAGATATCCCAACCCAATTTAGTCCCACCTGCCAGCACCTGGCCCATATCCCTCCAAACCCTTCCTATTCGTATGCCCATCCAGATGTCTTTTAAATGTTTCAATCATGCTAGCGTCCACCATTTCCTCTGGCTGCTTATTCCATATACATACTACCCTCTGCGTGAAAAAAGTTGCCCTTTAGATCTCTTTTATATTTTTCCTCTCTCATCCTAAATCTATGCCCTCTAATTCTGGACTCCCTCATTCCAGGGAAGAGGCTTTGTCTATTTCTCCTATCCATGCCCCTCATGATTTTATAAACCTCTATAAGGTCACCCCTCAGCCTCTAACAGTCTCGGGAAAACAGCCCCAGCCTATTCAACCTCTCCCTATAGCTCAAATCCTCCACCCCTGGCAATTTCCTTGTAAATCTTTTCTGAACCCTTTCAAGTTTCATAAGTTCTCCTTGGCTTTATGCTGCTCTCTAACCTACATATTTTTGCAACTTAGTTTTTAAGTTGTTCATTTTTGTCAAAAAGCCAATGTTCTGTTATCAGCAATTTATTCCTCCTCTCCTCTTCTTTGGAACATTAACTTTTGTTGGATTAAGATTGCATCGGTGCTGCTATTTGCCCTTCAGTAGGTTGTTTCATTGGCCATTTTTCACACATTTGTGTAATAATGGAATAGAGGTATGGTACTATGTCAGATCTGAGGCTGTCCTCACTAGATATCCATGAGCGCTCTTCGAGCAATGAACCTCAAGACTAATTATGAGCTGGAACCTGAAAAAAACGCTCTCACTTTCCTTAATTAGAATCATGTGACCTTTAGTGTAAACTCAAATGACCATGAAAGGTTTTTTTAGCCTTGGTACAGTGTTTCTTCCAAACATCACCACTGTCAGTGCTAATCTTTCTCAGGTCCGCCTGAAATGTCCTGGTCTGGGGCCTGGCATTACAACTTGAAGATCAAAGATGTACCAAATAAATAAACAACAAGGTTAAAAGATTTAACGTGGAAATTAAAATCACTATCTTCATTACAAATTCCTCCATAGCTATGCTAATTCTTCTTCAGCCTAGTATCATTTCCCATGCACGTACCTATCCAGTCTTGAGGATTGAATTGAAAATTGACCAATTCTGTAGGGAATGGAAAGAACAAGTGCTGCCAGTGCAATAAATATGACAAATATACCATCCTAGGCTAGGAATGGGTAAAAGGTAAAGTCGCAATAGTTTTATCAGACCATTACAAAGACATGACTAGTTGTAGGTATAAACTACAAATTCATTCAAAACAAGGAGACTATACTATCTGGATTATACAAAGTGAGTACATCGTGCTTTATATTTTGAGAAATTTTCTGTACTGAACGAAATATTATCTCCAAAGCAAAATATTGCAATTGCAAATATTGAAAATTTGAAATAAAAGCAGAAAATTCAGGAAATGCTGCACAAATCAGGCAATGTCTAGAGAAAGGAAACAAATGTTTTCAGATGATCTTTTGTCAGATTGTGAAGACTTACAGATCTAAATTGTTAATTGTTTCTCTCTACATAGTTGTTATTGGACATGCTCAATATTTCCAACATTCTCTTAAAAGAATGAGCACCATAGTCCATGTTGACTTTTCCCATACAAGTGTCTGCCGTTCAGTTCATTCATTGTGCAAGAGCCTCATCAGTGCCCTGCTCATGATAATTGTGTGGAAGAATGGAGAAATGCTCCATTGCCATTTGTGTTGTTCATATCTTGGGTACCATATTTAGAATCCAGCTCCACAACACTTCAGATGTTGCTAGCCAGGAATCCTTCAATCTGACAGTGACCTGGAGAACCTAGAGGACTTGTTGGTTGAGGGAAGGGCAATGCTGTTTCTTTCATACCGCTATCGCCTTGTGGAAGCCATGCCACCAGATGCAACCAACCTGGTCGAGATGTGATCAGGGTCAGTGCCATGTCCCAAGTTTAAAGAAACACCTAGCAGAAAGAAAAAGATTATTGGCCTTTTTACTCCACAAGGGTAAATGCAACCATCTTCTCTCTGCTTTATCACATTCAGAGGACCATCACTCCTCAACCTGACTCCGTCACTGCACACACCTCTCACCAAAGCTCAAGAACTCTCAATGCTGCTTGCAGTATTCGTGTGATAGCAGAACAGCATAACACAGCAGAGTTTGCTTGATGTTAGCTCATGGAGGTTTTGACAGTACAGGAGTGTTTGTCGTTTTCCCTTGCGGTGTGTTCTCCTTATAAGAGGTAAGGAGCCAAATATCTGCCAATTCATTGCCACGTTTAGCTCTTTCAGACTGATTGTGAGCGATTTTTCCTGCATCAAGACAAAGAAAGAATTTGAATATTGTGGAAATGGACCAAGAAGCTTCAATAGTGATGCAGAAGCAGGAGATTGGATGTGTAGAAAGCATAAAGAGCATGAGGGGTTAATAGTTTGGGAGGATGAGGTGGGTGAAAGCCATTGAGTGGCCATTTTAAAATGCTAATTCATGGGATGTCTCTGGCTGAGTCACCATATACTTCCAATCCCACAGGGTCTTATGTTGCATTGATAGTGATCCTACCTCTGGACCAGGTGGTCTTTGTTCACGTTCCAGCTGTTTCAGAGGTGTATAAACATGTTAGAACACAGGTAGATTCAAGTAGCCATAATCTCAATTCCTAGTTGTCCTTGAGATGGTGATGATGAGCTGCCTTCTTGAACCGTTGATGTCCATTTGCTGTAAGTAATGCTCCTAGGGCAGGAGTTTCAGGATTTTGATCGCGCAACACAGAAGATCTCCCAAGTTTCTGCAGCCTTCCATCCTTCTAGATGGAAGTGATTGTGGGGTTGGAAAGTAATGTCTAAGAATCCTTGGTGAATTTATGAAGTGCGTCTTGTAGATAATAGACAGTGTTACTACTGAACATCTAAAGTGGAATAACTGAAAGTTTGTGGATGTGCCAATAAAGTGGGATGCTTTGTCCTGGATGGTGTCAAACTTCTCGAGTGTTGTTGGAGCTGCACTCATCCAGGAAAGTGGGGAATATTCTTTCACACTCCTGAAATGTGCCTTATGGATAGGCTTTGAGGAATCAGTAGGTGAGGTACTTTCTGTAGGATTTCTGGCCTTTGACCTGTTCTTGTAGTCACTGTACTTCTATAACAAGTCCAGTTCAGTTTTTGGTCAACACGAGCTTCCAGGATGTTGATAGTGGAGGATTTAGTGATGGTAATGCCATTGACTGTCAAGGGGATATGATTAGATTCAATCTTGTTGAAGATGTCATTGTCTGGTCCTTGTATTGCGCAAATGTTCCTTATCACTTGTCAGCCTAATCCTGGATATTATCCAGGTCCTGCTGCAATTGGACACTAACTGCTTCAGTAAGATCTGGACAATATCCAGGTTTAGACTGTTAACATGAAAGTGCTGCATTTAGCCAGCAATGAGGATGAGGCTTGTGGCGATGCCCAGACCTCCATGAGCAAACACCAAGTAAGTCTTACTGTGTTTTGTTGTGGTAACTCATTCTGATCCCGAAAAAACTTTTACCCCTTCTCAACTACTTTCCTCTTTTCTTTTATGCAAGTACCAGTTTGACCAGAAAGATGCCAGTGCTGCCCATATTCAGCTCTACATTCCCCTCTAAGTATGAAGTCACTCAATCTTTAGAGATTACACTGGCAAGACCTACACTCTCCAACAGCTCAGAGAACAACACCTCAGTGGTTTCTTGCTTTGGATTAGACTCGAGATCAAAGCTTGGTGAATTAATTATTGGCATGTCACTGCAGCTGGTTGAGGAAGAACCACCAGTTTGCTGGCACTCAGAGGATTGCTGGAGATCAGGCACCTGATCAGTTCCAGACATACAGTGATTCTGGGTCTTTATTGAATGTTCACAGAGTTGTCTACCAACAGCAAGCAGGTTTGCCAGACTTGGTCAGAAACAGGAGCAAAGATTGGAGAATCCACTGTTGTTATCAGTTTCCCCATGGTTTCAGCATGTCAGTGTCCAGCTACTTACAAGGACAGGTGAGTTACCACTGTAGAGATGCAAGTCCCGTACAGTCACTTTTGACCATATATGCACATAGACATGTGCTCCATAGTCATTGGTGCTCAGCCTCAAAAGTAAGGCAAAGCTCTCTTGACCTCACTGCAGGTGCCCTCTCCCCCTCAGGAAGACTGGTTGGTGTTAATAAGTATCTGATGGAGGACGAGACATGGAGCTACCCGGAAATTTCCTTCCAGAACAACGAGATGTCTGGCCCATCCAGCTCCTGCTTGACAGTGATGCTGAAGTTTGCAACTGTCCAAGCAAAGGATGGCAAGCCAGCTTCTGGGCAGCAAAATCTGAGACGGCCTGAGCCTTCTCAATCCAAATACCCCCGATGGTGACCCACCAGGACTTCCTGGCTGACTACAGTGCAGGCACCCTCCACCTCAGCTGCAAATGTTGCAGCTTAGATATAGTTGAAGAAAAAATAAAATAAAAACTTATTGTAGACACATAGGTATCACAGGTGACACTTTATTGTAAATAATCCTGCATTTTTATAAATTTTTGTTCATTGACACTCTTGAAATGTCCACTGTAATCTCTTTGTAGCTGTCAGATCTGAGAGACACCTGTTTGACATATGAGCAGCCTGTTCAGACATCCCAGGGATGAAGGAAGTTGTACTGGACAAGCAATGCTCATCTCTCACAATCAACTGTCTCCTTGCTTGCAGATAGCCTCAGATGACAGGGATCTTTGAACTGTCATGTTCATGACTGCAACCAAGGCATTACACATTAATGTGAACAACACAAAGGCCAAAATTATTGTGCAAGGATTGTACTAGGACCTGGCCAACACACATTTTCCACCGCACATAATCTTATGAGTGTGAGGTTTGCATCAGTGATTATGCACCACATCTCTGCAAACATGGTGCATTCCATCTTTCAGCTTTATAAGGAGGCACACTGCTGTTCAAAGCTGGGTGGTGAATAATTGGAAATTTGCATCTATACTTTCCCTCATAACTCAGTACCCTGTTGAGAGAAAGTGCATAAAGCACTGTCTCTCACATAGGTTAAATACCGTCCTGAAAGTATTTCAGGGCAATTTACCAATCTACATGAATTCTGAAATATTGAAGATTAACTGATGATGGAAAGAAAATGCCTCAGGCCCCACCCTGCTGCCTGTCAAGATGGATGGCATGCATTTCATTCAAGTTCCTTATACTGACTGAAGTCCTATAATCTAGCTCATCTCAGTGTTATGCCATGTGATTGCCCTATCTCACTGACTGCTGCAGGCTCCTGAATGGTAAGGAGGAACTGCTAAGAATAGTAGATATTTTAAGATAGGATCAGCAGAAGATACAATGCATACAAACATATGGGATAGAAAATATTTATTCATCAATAGAGAAGTTCAAGAAGTGCACAAATAACAGGTCCATATGTACTGTGGACTGATCAGAGGCTGCTTGCCATGAAACCAACAGAAAGTAACACAATGAAAGGAAGCACAAACCTAGATCTTTCTTCCTAGAAGTACTTGATAGTGCATAATACTGTCATGGTCTCTTGGATGTTTCTCCAGTGCAATGTCCTCATCCTCAGAGGGAATTCCTCATTCCCCCATTTTGTCTGTATCCATGGCACCCCTCCTTTGTCAGCTCCAATTGTGAAGAGCCCAGCATATTATATTGATGCAGGACACTTCTTCTAGGCTATACTGTAAAATGGTACTCGTGTGGTCCAGGCGCTGAAATCTCATTTATGACCCCGATTAAGTATAAATTGCACTTTATCTCCATTCTGCATAGGTCTGAGGGTTTTATAAAGGGGTTGCCTGTCATGCATGGAAGGCATAGCCTTTGTCTCCAATCAGTCATTTTGATCCTGAAGACATTGCAAGGTGCATTCGCCAATATGCAGACATCATTCTAGCTCCCACATACCTGGTGTACACTTTCAGAATCTGGCATCTAGAGTCACAGATGAGTTGAATGTTGATGGAATGCAATCCTGTTTGGTTGATTAAGTCCACAGGTTAGGCTCAAGCACTTCCAAAATAATGTAGGTGCAGTCTCTTGCGCTCTACACCTGGGAAAAGCCGGTGGTGTTGGCGAATCCAACTAATTAATCGTCTTGTTGTGAGGAATGTTTCTAATCTACCATAATTGGGAATAAATGACAACTTATAGAATAGAATCCATACCGTGTGGAAACAGGCCATTCGGCCCAGCCAGTCCACACCGACTCTCCGAAGAGTAACTGACCCAGACCCATTCCCCTCCCTTAATACGCTACATTTACTGATGACTAATGCACCTAACCTTCTTGAATACGATGGACAATTTAGCCCGACCAATTCACCTAACCAGCACATCTTTGGATTGTGGGAGGAAACCGGAGCACCTGGAGGAAACCCAGGCAGACACGGGGAGAATATGCAAACTTCACACAACAGTCACCCGAAGCTGGAATCAAACCTGGTTCCCTGGCAGCAGTGCTAACCTCTGAGCCACCATGCCATCCTTAGTCCTGACTTGCTGGATACATTTGTGATCAAGGATTGGGAGATAATGCACAGGTACCCAGTTTCCACTGGCCTAAAAATTCAAGATGTAGAGGTGCCGGGGTTGGACTGGGGTGGACAAAGTCAAGAATCATACAACACTGGTTTATAGTCCAAAGATTTATTTGAAACCGCAAACTTGCAAAACCCCCCGCTCCTTCCTCAGGCAGCTAATGAGAGAGACTAGTTAGAATGGAAGTGCAGGTTTTGATTGAGTAATATGTAAATCCCTGCCCCATGATAACTTCAGGTTTTGTCAGAATAAAGGTGACACCTTAGGTCAGACAATGCATTTTAAGTGTGAGGCCATATTTCAAGTCTGTTTCTGTCTCATCCTGGAGCCAGACTGGTTTTATTAACCTGATCAAAATTCAAGGCAGCTGTGATCTTGCTGTGCACGTGGTCATTCATTCCTTCTGAGTGCATTTCACCAGATGACACATTTCCATGATCTTTAGTCTCTGTCTGCACTGATGCTTGACAGCTGGGGATAGTAACAATGAGCTGTACAGTTGCGAGGTTTAATTATTCTCCTGAACCTCCTTTGTGGATCTTCACCTGCTGTTTCTCCCTCTGGAGGTTGTGCAGGAGGCACTGGTTCTTGCTGACCCTTCTGAGCTCGGTGATGATGTTTTAATACATACCTTTGTCAATGCTGCCATCTGATTTATGCAGGACCACAGTGTGCTGATTCCATTGCATAAGACTTTCAGATAACCTGTGGAGAAATGTGAGAAATAGGCATTAGACCACTAAAATTAGTCCTGATTTCTCATAGTAGTAGCAATATCGCAAGACTAGTAATCTAGAAGCGCAGGCTAATGTCCTGGGATTATGGGACAGATGGTGAAATTTGAATTCAACAAATACAAATCTGGAATGAGAAAAGCTAGTCTACTGGAAACCATGTAACCACTACCAATTATTTATAAATCCTGTCTAGTTCACTCATAAATGTCCTTTGGAGGAGGGAAATCTGCCATCCCTACCTGATCTGGCCGACATGCGACACCAGATTCACAGAAATGTGGATGACTGTAATCTGATGAGAGGTGGACAATAAATGCTGGCTTAGCCAGCAGTGCCCATACCCACACGAGTAAAAACAAAATCACAATGAAGCCTCAAGGTATAGCCTCACACATTGTGACCTGATGACTTCATGCCGGGAGAAGGAGCTATTTAACATTGCACAGATTTGTGCATGAGGCAGCTCTGAAGTGTCAGGTGTGAAAACTGATTCAGAAATGGCAAAGTCAAGTGAGATTTTCAAGCAGTGTCTGCATAGTCTTGAGTATCTGATATGACAGGGGGCCAACTAATACAAAATATGTAGTGTACTTGATGACGTGAGCTCATAATCTGTCATTGTCATGGTTGCCAAAAGAATAATCTTTTAATTTCCAATCAAATTTGATCTCAGATGACATTACAAATTAAGTGGAGAGATGATTAATACAATTGCTGCTAATACAATTCAATAAAAATCTTTTTTCAGGTTTTTATTAAATTCAAATTCCACCATCTGCTATGGTGGGAATGTAACCTGGGTTCCCAGAACATTCCCTAGCTCTCTGGATTAAGTCCAGTGATAATACCACTAGGGAGTTGCTTCCTAATAAATAATATTAATAGCTATTAAGACCATTAATAGCTAAACCCCCAGGAATGACTGTCCACTCCCTCAATGTGTTGGGAGGGCAACCGCACTAAGCATGGTCCATCCTCCAGATGAATATCTCAGCAGCATTCCCACTGATGCACCTATGATCCTCGTTGTGCCAGACCTGTACGATTTCCCGTGGCCCAGATCCTAACAACAATTATCTTGGACTCTATTCATATAAGAATTGACTGATCATAGTCAACTCCTGGATTGAGATCAGATGAACTCTTTGACTGAGTGTTGTCCTGACTAATTATTTCTATCCTTTGCTCCACTGAGGAATGGTGAATTTCAGCTAGGGCATTTAGTGAAAGCTCAATGCATTATGCAATTGTTACATAGGCTGCTGGCATATTTTGTGGATGTGACATTGACATAGCCCAGTGACACAACAACCTCTTTGACTGTTCAATGCTCTGAACAGTGTTGAATTCCCTCCTTTTCCCTCTGCGCTAAATCGTAATGCAAATAACAGAGGCTGGCAGTCTTAAAGTCAGTGCAAAGTGAGAGAGAATGCTAGTGAAGTAAGCTGTCCTCTATCATGCTTCTTGTGTAGATGCATAAGATGCATTTGTGTGTCTATTTGTGCAAAGTGACCTGGTAGAAGCAGACAAGTCCTAAGTCTCCCTGACCTCCAAAGTAATAGATTAGATTACTTACAGTGTGGAAACAGGCCCTTCGGCCCAACAAGTCCACACCGACCCGCCGAAGCGCAACCCACCAATACCCCTACATTTACCCTTACCTAACACTAGGGCCAATTTAGCATGGCCAATTCACCTGACCCGCACATCTTTGAACTGTGGGAGGAAACCGGAGCACCCGGAGGAAACCCACGCAGACACGGGGAGAACGTGCAAACTCCACACAGTCAGTCGCCTGAGGCGGGAGTTGAACCCGGGTCTCTGGCGCTGTGAGGCAGCAGTGCTAACCACTAAGCCACCTTGCCACCCTTTGTCTTACCAGTAATATATCCTGAAAAGTCGGAGTTGGCCACAACGGTGTGACAAGGCTAATGGTTTTGTGATTCTCACTTGCGTTGACAAAGTGTGCAAAAACACTGTGTCTGTGCAGAGAAATGGTGGTTACTGCGGAGTAGCATGAAGGCCCAGAAAAGGAAGCAATGAGCTGTGCTACCAGCTAATCACTGTGACTTCCATGTTAGGAATTGGCGCCATCTTGTTCCTTGGGGATGGAGAGGAGAATCGAAACTATAAGAAATTTACATGAGGTTAGTTGTGAATGAGATTCTAATGCGGATAAGGTCGTCACTGCTTATTAGTGAGATTCAGAATTTGCTGTTTAAACTCGAGGTGACAGTTGGAAATCTTTTTCTCAACATTTGAAATGTGATTTTTTTCATTCTCATTGTACTTTCCCAAATTTCTCACCATTGCTCATGCTGCACAAAATAGTGGAAAATCCCACCATGTATCGCTGTTGTCAAACATGACCTGTCATTAAAACTTGATATTGATGGCTCTTGTTAATCAGATTCATCGCTAACTTTTCACTAATTTAAGCACAAATTTTTTGTGTTGAAAGATTTTGCCAAATGATACTCCATTAACTAGTTAATAATAAATTAGTCTGTTCCTCTGTCTTTTCTTGAATAGTTGTACAATTAGCAACCTTCTGGTCTCCTGGTTTAGTTTGTGAATGTAGGAAGAACAAAAAAACTATGGCTCGAGTCTTTACTATTTCTTCTTTGACTTCCTTCACAGTGTGCATGCCAAAACAACCTAAGAATTTCTTAACTTTGAGTTCTATTTGTTCTTTTTCCAAAGTCAATTCCTTTTCTACAGATATGTTTAACAATATTGAATAATTTTTTGATATATGTATAAAGCCCTTGTTATTATTTTTATATATCTTTATTTTAATATTTTCTTTTAGCCTTTCTAATTTCTCTTTTAACCTCCACAGAACTTTCATTAGGACTCCCATGTGATCTGACCTGAATCTCGTGTCTTTCACATATGCCTCATTTATGCTTTTCTAATTGTTCAGTAGGTGGATTGAGAAAGATTTCAGTCAGACAAGGTTCCAATGTGAATTGATAAGCTGTGCAATTTACAGATAGCAAGTGAATACAGAGAAACAATTGCAGCAAGCCCCAGTTGCTTCACTCAATTTCATTATTCTCCTAAAAAATGAGGAAGCAACTTCTAAATAACAATAATCATTTGTATTTACGTCATACCTGTAACAAAGAACAACAGTTTACAGTGTTTCTCAGAGGAAGAATCAAAAATAGGATGCTAAGTAAGAGAAGGAAGGTTGAGAATAGGGTGATCTGAAGTTTGGTCAAAGAGCGAAGTGGCCATGTGAATTAAGGAAGGGAATCCCAGAACATCCATGAACCAATCAAGAATAGTGTGGTGAGGGATATAGTTGTTGAAGAAGGCAGCTGGTCACAAAATGGTGAAGACAGAAAAAGATAAATATTGTGATGGGAAGAGGTTTGCTGAAGATGGGGGATAGGTGGGCTAAACCAAAAACAGCTAGGCCCCAGTTGGATTTCTAAAATTGAAAGCTGAGAGAGAGGTATCAGAAAGTGAGCAATGGAGAAGAGACATTGGAAGAGAATGCTCTGATTAGCGATATCAAAAGCTGCAGCATAGTTAGTGATTTAATGCTTTTGGGTTGCAGTAACAGAGAATAATAGTTGTGAATTTTAGTGTATTGAACAGGAACAGAAACCTGATCAGAGAGATATAAATACAGAATTTCAAATGAATGAGCACTGATTTAGGAGAAGCTGCACATTTGAGGTCTTTGGAGAAGAAAATAGATTGGCAATGATAGTGTAGTTGCAATACCAGAGGGGTCAAAGTGACTGTTTGAGGAAAGTAAAATGCTTTGAAAAAAGGGGAGAGCAGAACCATTTGCAATGTCCCTCTCCATTTCTTGGACTGACTTATTTTGACATTATCTTACTTCCCAGACAATATAAAACTGCAGAAAATGATTTGCAACAGATTTTAAGATGGCAGGCACATTGACAGTCATCATCACTGCTCGAACTGTCCCCATCGTGGAAGACACTTACAGACCTGACTGCAGAACTGTACAAGGTTGAGTCATGATCTCTTTGGGGAACAACAGTCTGTGCATGCAGGTTTCTTCTAACACACATATATGATTGTCTGACCCTGTAAACATGGCTGGCAATGTAAGGATAGGTCCTAATTGATCTCCTAGGGTCTAACTGTACATGTCTGGCATTCATCCTGTTATTATTCTCTTCTAAAACCAGTAAATGCATAGAGATAGCCATATCTATTACTCCTGTCTAAACAACACACGATGACCGTTTCTTAGGAGATATAAGCACAGAAAACTGAGAGGGTGGGTGACTTTATATTATGCTCAGTAAGTTCCTTTCTCCAAAACCAGCACAGAAACAGAGGAGCAATGATAATGAAGAATAAAATTGAGGGAAATCTGGCTCACCTGCCCTCCTATTAAGGTATTGTGTGTTTGGGGAACAGTTTCAGGCAAAGTCCAGTTTTTCCATGCATTTAATGAGACTCAGGATTCAACAGGAGTACAGGATGTAGGACCAACAAATGTTTCCAGCTAAGCAGGTCCCACATCAGTCTGTCACAACATGAGCATGTTCTTGTCGCACATTCTGGCGGAGGGCATTGGAGATCACATTTACAGCTGCCTGTTACATTCAGCGGAAATGAAGTATTCCAGTTTTTATTTTGATTGGTGAGTGTACTGATATAGTCTTTGTGAGCTGAAATAAACTGAATAGAAATGGCAAACGAGCAGTTGATGTGTAAAATCCCAAGAGGTCTGAAACCTTCCTGGTATACATGTCTCATGTAAATCATAGCAGACAGAAGAGGCAAAATTGGAACAGTACAAAAATTAAAACATCTTACTTGAGCAAACAGTTCTTTTGGGTTAATTGTACAGTATCTGAGATTTATTACAATGACTGAGTTATGTTGCCAAACTTTTACAGTCTTTGTATTATTTTAATTGTACATGTATAATGTTGGTGTAGAAGTACAGGAACTTCTTGTCACATCAGCATTAAAACTTCAACAACAAAATACACTATATTTTGGACTTCATAGTAGCATTTTGTAACAAGGCCATCTTTGCTTATCCTAGACTTCAAATGTACACAAAAAGGTCTTTCCCCAACAGATAGTATAATGATTCAACTTGAAGTTTAGTATTGACCAGCCTGATCCCACATATCATAGTGTCTGTACTGTTTGCTGGAGCCTTGAAATCAGTTGCCTGCATCTCAGTGAGAAATTGATGGGAAGGAGCCTAATTTTTGAATGTGTATTATCGGGATGACATTAGGTCATACAGAGTATGTGAAGAAAGAGATTTGCAAATGATGTTTTGTGGGAACAGAAGTTGGACTGATGTCCTTCCTGGTGTCCCTAAATGTGAGCCTTGAAATGTCTGACACTTGCACTGCAATAATTCAAGAAGTTGGCTCATCACCATCTTCTCAAATGAAGGGCTTTTGCCCGAAACGTCGATTTTACTGTTCCTCGGATGCTGCCTGAACTGTTGTGCTCTTCCAGCACCACTAATCCAGAATCTTCTCAATGGCAATTAGAAATGAACTATGAATGCTGATCTTGCCAGTGATACCCACATCCTGTGAATAAATTTAAAATAAAATTGAGTGGGTTGAGTTCCAAATTGCTATAATTCCTTTAATTAACCGACAGAAATTACCTTGCTTGTACTTGAGGTTTCTCTGTGAACATAATTTGAATCCTTTTATCACTGATGCTGGCCTGCTAACCTTGGGCTGTCTTCATTTCAGGTATGGTGGCCTTTGAAACAAATTAAAGTGAATAGTTTGAAAGTATTAATGTAATTAAATTTTTTCATGTTTCTGTATGCACATATAATTGACAGGATGTTTTGGAGCAAAAATTCAAAGTTGTAGGAACCTTTGAAGTATTATTCATTTGTTCTTTTGATGTTGCAAGTGTGGTATTTTGGTTGTTAGAATCAAAGTGTGGAGTGAATTTCAGAACCTGAGCAAGTCTAATAAAGAAAATGCTCGCCATTTTTTTTCAGTTTGTTTTTACCTAAACCAAATAAGGGTAATCCTGATAACTTTCAGTGTTAGAACAACCTTTTGTTGCTATGAAGAAATCGGGGTGAAATTTTATCGAGAATGGGAAGCCGTGTGAAAGAGAAGATGAGGTGATAATTTAATAGAAATTGGTGGCTTGGCCAAAAACTCTCAGAATATTTTCCTCTAGCCTTTTCAGAGACTATGGTCCTGACCTATTCCCTGCCCATAATGTCCTTGAGAGTGCCCACCAAAGCAGGTAGGATAGCCTCTGACTGTTGTCTGCTGTCTGGCCAATGACTAATTCAATCCACAATACGGAATGCAGTCATGAAATGCAAAGTGACAGAAGGAAATTAAACAATTATGTAATGTCCTGTAGTAATGAATGACAAAATTATTTCAATCATTAAAAGAAATTTGTAGAATCATAGAATATTACAGCACAGAAGAAGACCTTTCAGCCCATTGAGCCTGCACTGGGTTTTTTGAAGAACGGTTATTATTTCCACTCTTTGTCTCTTTGTAGCCCAGCAATTATTTTCTCTTTAAAATATTTATCCACTTTGCTTAAAATAAAGTTCTTTCTCATATTACCTCTAGTTCTTTCTTTTTCCTGATTCATTACGTTTTTTTGTGATGTTCTTATTATGAAAATGATTACAGTATGCTTGTTCAGATACAGCTATTGTGCAACATAGAACTACTTTTGTGACTTGAAAAACTTTTTGACACTTGTCGCAAAATCTGTGCCTCTCTACATTGATTTCAGTGTATTTGTACATTTTATTGAAACATTTCATAAACTTCTGAGCATTTTATCCTGTATATATTTACCTTCCTTGTGGGCAAAAGTAGAATTTTAACTTGTCTTTTTCTTACTCATTGGCTCTTTCCAGGTACTTTTAGAAACCAAAAGAGGCAATGAGAAAATGACGCTAATAATTTAAGAGAAAAATCATTGTTTTTTCCATGAAAATGACTGTTCTGTGTCATAGGGGCTTAATGAAATGTTATTATTCATTGCATTCATAGAGCTCCTTATCAGACTTGATGGAGATGAAGGAGTGAAATGCAGCACACCCAAAACCAGGACCAAAGGGAAGTTGGAGCAGTCATTAAAAAAGGTGCAGGAAACAATTATAACATTCCTTGGAGATAATATTGTTGCACAAATGTTAAAGCTAGCTGCATTAGCTTATTGAAGATAATAAACTGTTTTTTTTCCAGAGCACAGCACCACAGGTGGTGAATATATTACACTTCACCTTTTACCAATGCATCTTACAATACACAGATTTCGGTTTTGTGAATGCAAATACAGCTATGAACCACTGAAATTTCTGTATGCTTTTACTAAATTTATAACCATGTTAAAAATATTTCTGAGGTTTATGTTTTGTTTAGAAAGCTACCTCTTCATTTTTGTAAACGTATTGTACCCAGGGGGTTAACATAATATTTCTACCTTAATAAAGTGTCCAAGGTCTCATTGCAGGCCCATTAAAAAATACGCAATCAGTCACATGAGGTCTGAGGGTGGATAGCCAGAATGTTGATCAAAGAGAGATCTTAAAGATTGTCTTTGCAGCAGAAAATGAGGTAGAAAGGTTCACAAAAAAATCTGCAGAACTTTGAATAGATGAAACTAAAGGGATAACTACCAAAAATGGAGCAGGTAAAAACTGGAATGCTCAAGAGACTAGAATTAGACATTAGTGTACAGAGAACTCAGAGGCTGTGAGATAGAGAAAGCTAAGACTGGAGGGTTTTGAAATCAAGGGTAAGAATTTTAAAATTGGGGGTGTTGCTTAAGACAAAAATCTGTAAAAAATAAGAACAGCCTGCAGCTGTCAGCCTGTTCCAGTTCCCAAGTGATCAAGAAGCTGCCTGTATCAGCCTTTAATGTACACAAGCTCTCTGTCTCCATAGCTCTCTGTGGCAAAGAAGTCCAAAGACTCTGAACCCTTTTAGAAAAAAATATTCTTCTCACTTCAATCTTAAATTGGCACCCTTTATCCTGAGACTATGCCCTATGATCCTAGACTTTCTCATGAAGGGAAACATCCTCTTAGCATTTACACTGTCAAGCACCTTAAGAATCCTACATATTTCAATGAGATCACCTAAACTCCAGTGAGTAGAGACCCAACCTGTTTAGCTGTCACTCCTAAAACAATCCCTCCATATCAGGGAACATCCTAGTGACTCTTGTCTGAACTGCCTCCAATGAAATGATATCTTTCCTTAAATAAGAGGACCAAACTGTTCGCATTACTTCAGATGTGGTCTCACCAATACCTTGGACAGCTGCAGCAAGACTTCCCTGTACTTTGTTCTAACTCCCTTGAACTAAGAGCCAACATTGCATTTATCTTAAATAAAAGCTTGAAAGAACTGCAGATGTTGGAAATCAGAAGCAAAACCCGAAATTGCTGGAAAAGCTCATCAGATCTGGCAGCATCAATGGAGAGAAATCAAGTTAACGCTTCAGATCCAGGTCTGAGGAAGGATCACTGGGCCTGAAGTGTTAACTCTAATTTCTGTCCATAGATGCTGCCAAACCTGCTGTGCTTTTCCAGCAATTTCTGTTTTATGATTCCATTTACCTTCCTGATTACCTGCTGCACCTGTGTGCTGGCTTTCTGTGTTTCATGCCTTTCCCCAAGTTTTCTGCAGTTTATATCCACTTAAATAATACTCTATTCTTTTTGTTCTCTCTTCCAAAATGAGCAACTTCATATCTTCCAACATTATACTTCATTTGCCAATATTTTTTCCCATTTACCTAACCTATCAATATCTCTCTGTAAACTGTCTCCCTCAAGCAGTTTGCCTTTCCATCTATTTTTGTGTTGTCTGCAAGTTTGGCAATAATGTATTTGCTTCCTCCCTCCAGGTCAATAATGCATACTGTAAACAGTTGTGGTCCCAGCACTGTTCCCTGTGGATCACTGGTTATAGGTTGCAAACCTGAAAAAGTATCTTTTATTCCGAAATGCTGTTTCCTTCCTGTTAGCCAATTCTGTTTCCATGTCAATATGGTACCTCCAACACCATGGGCTTTTATCTTACGACTTAACCTTTTCTGATGTACCTTGTCGAGTGCCTTCTGGAACTACAAATACAACAAATCCACTGGTTCCCCTCTATCTTCGCTGGTTGAGCCTTCCTTGAAAATCTCGAATAAATTAGTCAGACATGGCTTTGCTTTCATGAAGATATGCTGACTCTGCTTGATTAGATTATGATTTGAGTCTGTATAGGTTCTCAAGAACAAAAATGATGGGTGAATGGGACTTGGCGCAAGTTAACATGCAGCAGTAGTGTTTTAAATGTCGTCAGGTTTACAGAGGGTAAAAGTGGGAGATCGGTCAGTTTACATTACACAGTGAAGCCTTGACTTACGGAAAAGGGTTTTGACAGCAGATGAGCTGAAATACGGGAAGATTTGGGTGATGTTATAAAGGTTGAATTAGATTTTCTGGGTGCAAATATGCAGTTGGAAGACCTCCTTGAGGTTAAATGTGAAATCAATGTTGAAAACTATCAGATTTGCCTCAAACAGTTTCCAGGATTACTGCTGGAGTAGGTAGGCAGGGGTTGTATTTATTTAAGGTGAAAGTGAGTACTGCAGATGCTGGAGATTACATTCGAGAATGTGGTGTTGGAAAAGCACAGCAGGTCAGGCAGCATCCAAGGAGCAGAAAATCGACATTTCAGGCAAAAGTCCTTCATCAGGAATGAGGGATGGTGAGACAGCAATGATTGTCGTTGGGTAAATGTAAAACTGACACAGGTGGAATCTGTGTGGAGTTTTTAGAAGTACAGATGGTGAACCGCTATTTGGTGGGAGACTAAAATTAAGTTTCCTGGTGGCATTAAAGTTTGGTATTAAGTTCTCAGAACCTTTAAGTTGGATTGGCTTTAGTGGGTCATAAATACTCATTAACACCCCAGCCTGCTCGGATTATGTTCAGGGCACAATCTTGATCGGCAAAAATAGGTTAATCCACAAAACCGATTATATACATATGTGTTGCAATACCTAGCAGGGGTAGATTTCTTTGTTGAAAGTCTGATGAGTAAAAACTTCTTTAATATCTCAGCTCTTCGATAAACAAGTCACTCAAATGCTTACAGTTTAAGAGAAGCCTGACCAGAGCTACCAGGTATTGAATAGTCTCAGTCATATACAGTGTTGCTTGCGCAGTGTTAAAGGGTGAAACCTCACTGGGTTAATCAACCTGCCCAAATGAGGCAGCCACACTGACTGATGTGAGCAACCCTTACCTGGGCAGAAAGTGGAGTTTAACCCAAAGTAGGGCTGTACTCAAAAGAGAGGTCAACTTAAAAGGTTCTGATAATGTTGGTTGGATAGAAGAGAATGATAGGGACTAGAACTTAAAGGGCATAATTGTCAAGAACGCTGGAATACTCATAGGAAATAAAGGAAAGAAAGTGATTTGCAGAGGGGAAAATCACTGATAGGGATAAGGGTGACAAGAAATTGTGGAAGCTGCATACTGAGGGTGGGGAACATATTGGAGTAATTAGATGTGCTGGAGGAGAGAATGAGCAGTTAAATTGAATAAGGTGCAATTTAAGGCCAACACTAGAAATGGAGATCTGGATGAGAGTGGGATCAGGAAGAGGTAATGAAAGGGCTGGTAGTCTCAGGAGGACATTGAAGAACGACAGAGAAATCTTACTGGAGAGAAGGCCATCTGTAGTGGTGGTAGGAGGGAAAGTGTAATGCAGAGAAAGGGGGAGTGAGTGAATGAATCAAATGCATATTAACAATGACCACCTCACTTCTCAATCAACTTTCAAATGCAGAGAACGCATAGTACAAATGGGAGGGCCTGGCATCTGTTCCTGCACAGTACAAACACACCCAGCTGAAGGAATTGAAACAGAAATTGAAAAATATTATTGCATGAGCGTTCATTTGAAACCTTGGCACTGAACAGAAGCACCCCCTGAAGAATAAAGGCAAATAAGCTCTATTATCTCCCAGCACCAACTTTCCAACGATGTTATGTGATTTAAAGGAGACAAAGCCCAGTGGTATTATTGCTGAATTGTTAATCCAGTGACCACCTAATGTTTCTGGATCCTGGATTTGAATCCTGCTGTGGCAGATGGTGTAATGCGAATTCAATAAAAATCTGGAATTAAGAGTTCCCTGATGACCGTGAATCCATTGTTGATTGTTAGAATCCTGAGAATGAATGAAAAAACAATTCATTTAATGCTTAAGTCTGAAAAGGGCACCTAAGATTCAGCAGCAGTTGTGGTGGTGAGGATGTGTTGTTCCACTTGCAGTCATACAGTAACATTTACAGGCCCATTTACCTGAAAGTCAAGGATTTAGTCAGGAAATCCAAGTTCTTAATGCTGTATATTCCAAGAATGTAGATTTTTTTTAACAGGGAATAAAGAAAACCACCAGAAGTCAGATTGAGCTAAATGATGAGTGAAGGAAAAGCAATGACTATGGATGCCATTGCCTACATCTGCCAGCTCCTGTCAACAAATCTCCAATCAGACGGCGTGAGAGGCATCAGTGCCTGTCATGCTGAAGATCACAGCAGCATTGAACTTTCTGGTCACTCGGTCCTGACAAACCTGAACTGGGGACATGTGTGGCAACTTCCAATTGGTAGCTGAGAATTATGTTTGGGAGTTTACTGATGCTCTTTACAGGAAAGCAACACAGTTTGTCCAATTCATTGACTCAAAGAGCAAAGCTGCCTCGGTTTTGGATAGCTATTGCTGGGTTCCCACATATACAAAGGGTTATTGACTGCACATGTGCAGCAATCAGAGCGCAATGGCATTATCCATGCAAATTCCTAAAATCAGGGGGGGATTTCATTCCATTGTGGTCCAATCTGTTTGTAATCACAGATAGCAATTCTTGCAGATGTACTGTCACCAATTAGTGAGCTGTCTCAATGCTTATATTCTGAACAACTCCCAGGTTCCTCAACTGTACACTGATATGCATGATCTCCAGGGCTGTCTTGTGAGTGACAAGGACTAGCCCCGGAAAGCTTGGCCAATGACCCTGGTGTACCATTCCCAGATGCTGCTGAACAGTGCCAGAGCTCCGTATCAACTGGAGCTATCATTGAAGAAGCAATTTGCCTTTAAAAGATGCGCTTCAATTACCAGGACTGCCCAGGAGGAACCTTCTAGTACTCATTTTACAGGATCTCCAGAAAAATAGAAATGAAAGCAGAAATTGCTGGAAAAATTCAGCATGTTTGGCAGCACCTGTGGAAAGAAAGCAGAGTTAATGTTTCGGGTCCAGTGTGGCTGGGTTTTGTTTTTTATGTCTCTAGAAAAGTGATTGCTGGCCTCAAACTAACTTAATGACAGAATGAGATCTTAGAAGAAAGTCGAATATGCCACCAGTCTCTTCAGTCAACGAAGAAAGAGAGTTTGGTGCTGAGCGACTCAGTGCTAATGGTGATAATGATTTTGAAGAAGCCAGTGCAATACTCAGACAAGACAGGCAGGCCTGAGAAAACCAGACAATGGCTGGATTTGAGGGCGAATGACTTTGCATTAACATATGTGGACACTCAGACTTGAGCAGTTAGATACAGATGCTTTCTGCCCTCAAAGGCATGTTTCCTTTATAGCTTAAAAATGTTAAGATACTTTACCATGAATTGTAAGTTAATTTGTTATCTTTACACAAATAACCTCTCCTTTAGTTTCCTGGCCAGTGCATCAGGGCGGAGTTTTGATTATCTGATTGAGGTTGCACCTAAATGACACTCACCTCAACTTGCAAGGACATTCATATACTACAGAGATGTAGTGGGGCTAAACTATGCTGATTGACTCCTGGAATCCAAACATGTAGCTTAGGTTTCCACTCTGCAGAGGTTTTGTACCTCCCAGAGGGCTGCAGAGATTGACAGCCTCAGTGCTCTTTTCACTGCTCCATATGCTGTGCATTTGAGCATGAATAATGATCATGGCCCCTCAAGGTAGTCTACAAGAAAAGCATAAATAGTCAGAATGAGCTGACAGAGGTGAATAGGCAAGCAGGGGAATGTCTGGTAGAGGTGCCAGGGATTGTGCTCAGAATGGAGCTAAAGGCACCTTCCTCATCCCAGGCGCAAAAGTAAAGTTCTTTGGCTCCCGTGGCAGGAGTGACTTATGAGGGCCTGTAGTGGTAGTGGGAGCAACTTCCAAGGGCCTGCGGGGGCACTGAGACTCAAGGCTTTGGGGAGGGGGGCCCACTTATTTTACAGATATAAGGTTACCTCATGTAGAAAAGACTTTTTGATCTGGATGTTTCCCCTTTCCTTCATGGCTCTGTTTGTTTTTGCTTTTCTGCTTTTTCTTTACTTTTGGTTTTTGTATCTTAGATTTTTTTTGTATCTAGATATAATCATAGAGCTGTACAGTTGGAAGCAGACCCTTTGGTCCAACTGGTCCATACTGACCAGATATCCTAAATTAATCTCATCCCATTTGCTAGTGTTTGGCCCATATCCCTCCAAACCCTTCCTATTCATATACCCATCCAGATGCCTTTTAAATGTTGGAATTGTACTAGCCTCCGCCACTTCTGGCAGCTCATTCCATACACGTACCACACTCTCCATGAAAATGTTGCCCCTTACGTCCCTTTTAAATCTTTCCCCTTTCACCTTAAACCTATGACATTTAGTTTTGGATTCTGCACTCCAGGTAAAAGACCATGTCTGTTCACCCTATCCATGCCCCTCATGATTTTGTAAACCTCTATAACATCACCGCCCACTTCTGACGCTCTAGAGAAAACAGCCCCAGCCTATTCAACCTCTCCCTATAGCTCAAACCCTCCTAACCGGGCAACATCTTTGTAAATCCTTTCTGAACTCTTTCAAGTTTCACAACATCCTTTCTATAGGAGGGAGACCAAAATTGAATGCAGTATTCCAAAACTGGCTTAACCAATGTCTTGTACAGTTCCAACATGACCTCTTAACTCTTAAATTCAATGCACTGACCAATAAAAGCAAGCATATCAAACTCCTTCTTCACTATCCTGTCTACCTGAATTCGGGTTTTGCACCAAAGATGGTACCGGTGAGTGGCAATTTTATACACCCTTCACTGTATTCTTGTATCTCTGTACTTGAGTACACATGACAATAAAACATAATTCTAATTCTGTCACCTGGCTAGTATAAATGAATGACTTCATGATTCAAACAAGAGAGTGCAGGTCCCTGTACAAATTTGACAGATACAGATTGTTCTGCCAGACCTGCCTCTCAACAGTGTACGCCATCCTTTCCATGGAGGCACTCACACATTTGCATTTAGGAGCTATGTCCTCAGCCAGAACTTGAGCAGAATCCTCTGCCTTTAGCTGCACTCTGCACACAATCTCTGGCACCTCTACCAGACAATCCCCTGTTTGCCTATTCATCTCTGTCAGCTTATTAGTGGCCCCATGCAGAGCCTTATCATCTGTACTGGGGGCAGTGGCCTGTTCTGCAACAGTTCTCTCACGTAACAGATCTCAGCCGTTTCTTTCTCCTCTAGCTGTGGGTTCATGTCAGTGCTGTGCTAAACAATGTAACCCACTGTGATGGTCTCTGTGCTGTGGAGGGAAGGAACAGGGGGCTAAGGCCTTGACAATTCCCCCTCAGTGATGTACTCAGTGGAGCTGGTAGAGGTGGGCCTGGAGGCTTGGTCTCCTTTTTATATTCTGATCTGGAAAGGAGCTTGGAGATTGCAAAGAAAAACATGAAGATTTGTTAGTATTGAGACCCATAAACCTTACCAAATGTTTATTTGGGACTCTGGTGTGGAGCAGCAAGCAATAGATTGGAAATTTTCTCATTCAATGGCTGTAGAAATCTAATCTCCCCTCCTGCACAAGTACATTCCCCTTGTTGTCCTGCCTTGACCCTCAAGGGGGGCAAACGTTTTATGTCAGGTAGCACACCTCCCCACTCCATCCCAAGGCATGCTTGTGCTTTTTTTTGCATGTTCTTTTCCCACAGGAGACGATCATTCATGGGTATGTGAGCACGATTGATACAGATAGAGGTGTCAATCTGCAAATCTGTGAATGACCATGTGCATTGAGTGAGAAGAATGTGGTATGAGGAATGTTAGGAGCTAAAGGGTTCTGAATGCATATGATTCAGAGGCGTCAGTGATCTACACTTAATGAAAAACAGTAAAGCATTATATGATGATATTGGTGTCTGAGATATCTGTGAAGTGTTCATCCCAAAGCCAAATTTATATTTTTGCCCTTGCAAGCCTTTAGTGAAAAGCTATTGGATGAGGATGAAGAAAAATCATTGAGCTGATGGTGCCTGAGTTGCTGAGTGTTGTAAGCTCCTCTTATGTTTTAAATGTGAACCCTATTAGACATGTGAGAGGACACTACCGGTATGATGCACCTAGTACTACATTGATTGCTGCAATAAAGTGACAGATATTGATTGCCCATGAGATATTGACAGAAATGCCTGGCACCTTTATCTTGTGCCTGACAGCCTTCTGTAGTGACAACCATGTAATGCTAATTCACACTCATAGAAGCATGAAGCATTGAGTAGATAGTGTACCTAGCAAAGAGCAGCAAATCTTTCATTCTCTTGCAGCGCTGGAGCCAGGTTCTTTTGAGCCATCTTTCAACACTCGCCTTTGCAGACACTTATGTCCAGGCTGCCTTCATTAGTTAGGATGGCCTGTAGTTGCTACCTTTAGGAAAAGGAACTTTTGCTTCTTCCTGAACAGTCTTCAGAAAATAATCTAAGGAGAGGTATCTGAAATGTGGTACTACTTATGTAGCTTGACATCTTCAGTGATGGGTGGAAGTGATGAACAGAGGTTGAGGGAGGCTCCTGGATTGCAGAAAATGGAATGCTTTCTGATTGTCTTTTAAATATAACAGCTGAAAGTTGAAACTTGGAAGCCCACAGCAGGTGGGTAAAGGCAAAACTTCCTGCCCATAGGATTTGGTGTTTTATCTGTGTGCATATGTAATATGAAAGAAAGTGATTGTGTGAAAAACCCAACCTTCTTCAAACGAAGTGCTTCCATTTTTAGACCCACCTCCACACCTAGTCAAAAACAAAATGCAAGATTCCACCCTATATTTTCAGATTATGTCACCAAGGGGAAACATGTAGATGAGAAATAGGAGCGTTTTAAAGAAAGGTCCTCGGAGGACACCAGAATTTCAGAGCAGGAACTGGAAAAATAGCCATTGCAGGCAGTTCTCTGGTTATGATTAGTCTGATAAGAATGAAGCCAAGCTAATGTAGTCCAGACATTGGAGGAAGGTGGTGTCATCAACCTCGCCAATAGATGTTTTGAGAACTTGTGGATGTACAACACTTAGATTTCCAAAGGCTTTTGCTAAGGTGCTGTATCAAAGGTTATTGTAGAAAATAAGAGCTCGGGGTGGTGGTGGGGGGGGGGAATATATTGACATGGATAGAAGTTTGGCTGGATAACAGGAAGCATGGAATGTAAATAAGTATTTTTCAGGTTAAAAAAAATTAATGAGTGGTGTGCCACACAGATCAGTGCTCAGATCTCAACTATTCACATTTGATGTAAATGACCTGAGTAGATTACTTAAATAAACTCTTTACACTAGTTGGGGATTCTAGAACTTGGGGGCATTTTCTTAGAATTTGACCAGAACATTCAGGAGAGATGTTAGAAAGCACTTCTTTGTACAAAGGGTGATAGATGTTTAGAACACTCTTCCACAAATGGCAGTGGATTTTGGGTCAGATTGATTTTAAATCTGTGATATGGATAAATTTTAATTAAGGAAAGGTATTAGGAACATAAAGGGGGCAAAGGTAGACATATGGAATTAGGCCACGGATCAGACATGATCTCTTTGAATGGCAGAACACGCTGAAGAGATTGAACGGACAGTAGATATAGCTGCCAAATTTGTAGATGACACAAGATAAGTAAGAAATTAAGTTGCGAAGGGGATTCACAAAGGTTAAAAAAAGGTTGAGTGGGCAATATTTGGCAAATGGAATAAAATGTGGGAGAATATGAAATTGTCCATTTTGGCAGGAAGAATAACAAAGAAGCATGTTTCATAATTATGGGAATTTGCAAAGCTTTAAGATACAGAGGGACCTAACTGCCCTTGTGTTTAAATCACAGAAGGTCTGTAGGTAGGTAAAGCAAATGCTTTGGAATGTGAATAGAATGTTACTGTTTAACACAAGGGAGTTGAATACTAGGGAAGTTACGCTTCATTTATACAGGGCACTAGTGAGACTGCAGTGTGCAGTGTTGGTCACCTTATTGAAAGAAAGATGTACATGCTGTCATGATCCCACCTGATGTTATTACTGGACAAGTCACTTTCCAGACAGAAATCTAACTTGATAAATCATAGTTTATTTTTAGTTTTGACAAGGTGTTCTCTTGCTGAAACATAAACATGCAGATTTTGTTTTAACAATAAAATAAAGTTTGTTCATCAAAGAAAGAAAATATAATGGAATAATCCATACTGTTTACTTCTAGCGCAAATTCAAAATTTGAATTTCATGTAAAAGTATTCTCCCATGAATCCCCAAAGACTACTTTACAAATTCCAAACAAAAAAAAGGTTGTAAATTCGGCAGAAAGAGCCCTGGTACAACTGTGTGGAGTTTGCGCATTCTCCCCGTGTCTGCGTGGGTTTACTCCAGGTGCTCCGGTTTCCTCCCACAGTCCAAAAATGTGCAGGTTAGGTGAATTGGCTGTGCTAAATTGCCCATAGATTTAGGTGAAGGGGTGAATGTAGGGGAATGGGTCTGGGTTGGGTGCTCTTCGAAGGTTCGGTGTGGTCTTGTTGGGCCGAAGGGCCTGTTTCCACGCTGTAAGTAATCTAATCTAATACTTACAGAAAAAAAAATCTTTTCCTCACACCTCAGTAGGCTTAAGGTAATTGTGACTTTAACTCATAGACGTAACTTCTTCCTGGAGCTATCATACACCTGAGTTTAAATCTTCATCTTTCTAATCTAAAACTTCTGCTTTGGGACTATCACTGATTTTATAATCTAGGGTAATCTAATTTTACGATATTCTCTCCTTCTTAGGATCACTGTGTTGTACGATCATCTTCATACAAGGACTTCACAGAACTGCTCAAAACAAAGTAAAGCTTAAAAAAGGCCTCAATTCTCAGCTATGGGTGTTTCCCGTAGCTTAAAACAAGTCCCTAAGTCTAGGAATTTCTGACAGACCCTAAAGCAGAAAGATTGACCTTGCTAAGTCGTAAATATCCTGGGTAAACAAAAACTCAGTAATGTTGCCAAAGTAGCTCTCACAAGCTGCTTTAAAATAAATCAGCATGGCTACAGAAATACTAGTAAGTTAATTAAACTTTAGGCATCTAGAAAACCTATATTTCACTAACTCAAACCTAAAATAAGTAGAAACATATGCATAATTCACACAGTTTATATTGTAATGTGTTGGAAACAGTTCAAGGAAAGTTAAGCAGACTAATACCTGGCATGTGTAGGTTGCCTTATCTGAGAGGTTATGTAAGCAAGATTTGTTATCTGTTGGAATTTAGAAGTAAGAGGCAACTTGAAGAATACAAAATTGTAAGAGGTCTTTTCAGGGGAACAAGATCTTTCCTCCACTAGGATAATTTAGAACTAGGGATTATTCTTTAAAATTCTAAGGTCATCTAGCTAAAGCAGAGATTAAACTTTTTTTTCAAGAGAGTCATGAATCTTTGGAAATTTTTTCTGAAAAAATCGTGGAGTCAGTCTTTGAATATTTTTAAGGCAGATATAGAAGGATTCTTATTAAGTGAGGAGTTAAAAGGTTGTCAGGGAAAGGTGGGATGTGTTCTTGAAGTTACGATCATATCTGTCATGGCCTTACTGAATGGAAAAGCAGACCAGAGACGTTTTAGGGTTTACTGCTACTCCTAATTTATATGGAGACAAATAAACTCCAGATGCTAGATTCCAGGGTAGAAAGGTAAGAGACTAGGAGAACACAGCAAGTCAGGCAGCATCAGAAGATGGAGAAGTCAACATTTCGGGTGTAATCCTTCTTCAAGACTGGCGGTGTATGTGAGGGGAGCTGCACATAAAGATGGTGGGAGGACAGGGTGGTGAGGTGGGGATAGGTGAACACAGAGGGTGTGACCTGGTTGGTCAACGGGAAGAATGGATCCAGTTAGTAGCTAGAAGGAATGGTCAGTCAGAGGAATGGAAGGGTCAGGGGAGGGGCTGGAAATGGAGTCATAAGATGGGAATGGAGGTTACTTGAAATTGACAAACTCAATATTGAGTCTTCCGGGCTGTAGGCTGCCCAAGCGGAAGGTGAGATGTTGTTCCTCCAACTTGCAGTTTGATTCATTGTGGCAGTGGAGCAGACCAAATATGGTCATGTCGGAAAGGAAGTGGGAAGAGGAATTAAAATGGGTGGTGACTGGGAGGTCAGGTTGCTCCCTGCGGTCTGGGCTGAGGTGCTCAGCTAAACGTTCCCTTAGTTTATGTTTGGTCTCCCCGATGTAGAGAAGACCACGTTGGGAGCACTAGATACAGTAAACCTGGTTGGAGGCGATGCAGGTGAACCTCTGTCTCACCTGAAAAGACTGTTTGGGGCCCTGAATGGAGGTGTGCCAGCAGGTTTTACAAATTTTCCAATTGCAGGGGAAGGTACCTGGGGTTTCGGAGAGGGTGGGGGGAGGACGGGGGTGGGTCGAAGGGGACAATGGTGTGAACCAAGGTTTGGCAAAGGGAACCATTGATGTGTGGATGTAGGTGGGAGGTGCCTGAACCAAAGGGGCAAGGATGGATCTTGGGGAGCTGGTAGAACCAAGCAATGCAGGGCTGGGCATCTATGAATTTGGAGCCAGTGGAGGGGGAAATCACTGAAGGCAGTGAGGGCACAGCCAGTCCGAGTGATTTTGGCCTGATAGTCATGGTGGGGTCATGGCCAAGGGGGAAGTAGGGCGTGTTGTCGGAGAGTTGGCATTTGGCCTCTGTGACGTAGAGGTCTGTTCTCCAGACTACCACCACCCTACCTTTGTCAGCGGGTTTGATGGTGAACCAGATGTTGGTGTGGAGAGAGTGGAGTGCTGCTTGTTTGGAGGGGGTGAAGTTGGAGTGGGTGAGGGGGGTGGGTGGAGAAATTGAGGTAGCCGATGTCACGTCGGCAGTCAGCAAAGCCCGAGACCTCTTCATTGCTGACTGCCGAACCCAGCTTGTCCAATCTCGGCTCCATCTTCTTCCCCTTGGTTCAGGCACTTCCCAGTTATATCTGTGACACGAACCATGCCCTCCATTACTTCATTAACTTCCAGTTTCTTGGCCCCCAGTGCTTCATCTTCACTATAGACGTGCAGTCCTTACACATTCTATAACCCACAAGGATGGTCTTCAGGCACACAGCTTCTTCCTCTCTAACAGACCCATCCAGTACCCCTCTACCAGTACCCTCCTCTGCCTTGCCGAACTAGTCCTCATCCTTAATAACATTCCCATTTCCTCCAGGCGATGGCCATGGGCACTTAGATGGGCCCCAGCTGAACCTGCCTCTTTGTCAGCTATGTTGAACAGTCCCTCTTCAGTACCTACACAGGTATTGGGCCCCAACTCTTCCGCCATTATATCAATGACTGCATTGGTGCAGCGTCCTGCACCCAGACTGAACTGGAACAGTTAATCAACTTCACCCACAACTTCCACTCCACCCTCAAATTCTATTGGTCCATCTCGGAAACCTCCCTCCCCCTCTTGACCCCTCGATTTCCAGCTCTGGTGATAGTCTCCAGAAGGATGTTTCCGATAAACCCACAGACTCTCACAACTATCTGGACTACACCTCCTCCGAACCAGCATCCTGCAAGACCTCGATCCTATTCTTCAAATTCCTCCACCTCTGCTGGACCTGCTTGGACATGGAGCCATTCCACTCCCAAGCATCACCTATTTCGAACAACATGCTTTACCCCCTCTGCCATCCAGACAATCCCCCTCTGCACTACCTCCATTCCCCGCTCCACTGCTCTAACCCTACCTTTTTCCAAACGCGATAAAGACAGGGTCCCTGTTGTTCTCACCAACCACCCTACCAGTCTCCACATCCAACCCATTATCCTTAAGCACTTTCGCCAACTCCAACTGGACCCCACCACCAAGAACATCTTCCCCATCCCACTCCTCTCTGCCTTCCGCAAGGACTGTTCCCTGCGCCAATCCTTGTTTTGCACCACTCTTCCCATCAAACTCCCCAAAACCCAGATATCCTCCCCTGCAACCGGAAAAGATGCAAAACCTGCTGGCACACCACCCTCTTCACCTCCATCCAGGGCCCCAAACAGTCCTTCCAGGTGAGACAGACGTTCACCTGCATCTCCTCCAACCTAGTTTACTGTATCCAGCGCTCCTGATGTGGTCTTCTCGACATCAAGGAGATCAAACATAAACTAAGGGAATGTTTAGCTGAGCATCTCAGTGGGCCCACAGGGGACGACCTGCCTTCCCAGTCACCACCCATTTGAATTCCTCTTCCCATCCCTTTCCGACATGACCATCCTTGGCCTCCTCCATTGCCATAATGAATCACACTGTATATTGGAGGAACAACACCTCATCTTCCGCTTGGGCAGTCTAAGCCCGAAAGACTCAACATTGAGTTTGCCAATTTCGAATAACTTCCCTTCCCTTCACCTGATTCCCTTCCAGCTCCTTCCCCTTCCTTCCATTCCCCTGACCAGTCCTTCCTTCTAGCCTCCAACCAGATTCATTCCTCCCATTGCCCCACCAAGTCGTACCCTTTAGCTGTGTTCATCTATCCCTACCTCACCCTCATGACCCCGAACACCTTTATCTGTAGCTACCCTTAAACGCACCACCAGTTCTGAAGAACGGTTACTCCCGAAATGTTGACTTCTCCACCTCCTGACACTGCCTGGCTTGCTGTGTTCTTCCAGCCTCCTGCTTGTACTCCTAATTTATATGTCTATATTCTGGAGTCATCAGCATTCAACTTCCACGTTGGAATAATCATTGCTTTTCTCTTAAAATGTGTCTGTCAATTTCTGTTGCTTAGAATTAGTTTCTTTAGAAATTCAAGCAGTCTCAGCAAACTCATCCAGTCAGTGTCCAGATTCTGACAAGCAGCTTTTTAGGTAAATTAGATGCTGGATGACTCATTGCCTAAAAGAGTGCATCTCTGCCACAATTTTGATTGAACACTCTTCTGTGTGCCTCACAAAATAAGATCAAGATTTAAGTTGAGTGTGGAGCACTGATATATTGCTGTTCCTCAAGCAGTAGTCAAGTCAACTTCAATATTAGTTTTTTCAAGTCCTTGTATCTTTGATCGTCTCCATATCTTTATCACCCTATCAAGAATAATCCCAGTACACAAGAAAAATGCATAAGGAAAATTCCAAATGGTTCACCATTTTGTTTTAGACAATCTTTATCCATTCTGAACTATGTGTGATTCGAGATCCACACCAGTGTCATTAACGTTCATCCAACATGCTGAGTAATCCACCAAATTGTCAAGAAGGCAGCTCACCATCTTCTCAAGGGCAGTTCAGAATGTTTAAGTGCTGGCTTTGCCTTTGATGCCCATAAACTTGGCAATATTGAAAGTAATTATAGATTATTGTTTTGGAAATGATCAATAATCAGAAAACAGTGTTTCTCTACGAAGAACCTCAGGTAAATTATCATCCAGAGCGACTTCACTCTTTGCAACATAATTAATTTTGGCTAATATACCACAAAAGAAACTGAATACCATTATCGTCTTTTGTGGATTGAGAAATAGATAACCATTTTAAACTTGTCTATTCTCTCCCAAATCTTCAGGCTTCATTCAGCCTTGGCTATGTCTGGTTTATGTCAACTTTGGATGTCAGCCAGAGGTTAATTAATCCCTCCCTCTTAAAAGGTAGATTCTATTCCAGTATAAATTTATTACTCAACAATGGTACAAATCATTGAATTTTGATATCAGCTGATTAAAACGCTAATTTTTTTTTCTGCAGTAAGCAATTCCAGAAGCCAGAAATTATTGATGTTTGACCTTTGTTGGCCTCTTGACTGTTCAGAATGACTTTCATTGAAGCCAAAAGGAACATGATCAGATGTCAGTGAACACTGACTACATGACCAGGAAAAGGGATCATGAACCCCCCCACCTCATTTCCTTGGTTGTATACACATTTAGCTCGACAATTACAATGCTTGCATAATCTCTCAACATTTTTTTTGTGTCTGTAAATTCTGCCTTGAGCAGGAAAAGCATTGTTTTGTATATTTTCACCGAGTGTCTTGCACAGATAAAATGCACAGGGGACTATATAGATTTTTTTTTCGAAAAATCTCAGGCATTTCTTGATGATGTGTAATATATAGTTAAATTAGAGGTAAATCATGTTTTGCTCATGACCTTTTCAGAAGTTGCCAGTGTCAGATAACTCTGAACATCGTCTCATTACACAGCTGTGCAATTCAAATTGGAAATACGTTCTGAGGGCTTTGAACTTATCCCCAGTCTTCTGGTTCTAATCTGAATGCAAACACGACACTTTTGAATTTTTTTTTACTTCTACCTTCTTCCTGGTACAAAAAACTTCATACTCAATCATCTCTCATTTCTTGCTTAACTTTCTCATGCTGACTAAGTTTAACTTATTCTTTCTACCATTAGCACTGGTGACAGACTGGTTAGCCAATGGTATGGCAACTGGTGGATCAATTGAAGTTTCCTTTGGGTTCATGGTACTAAGAATAAATAGGAACAAGACCCTATAAAGGCTATTCACCCCTCAATCCAACTTTGCATTAAATGAAATAATGTTGATCTGTACTTATTGGCTCCAGACTGCTAGCTAACTATGAATCCAATCAATCTTTTCATCCCAAACTGAACCAAAAAGTGTTGAACCTCAGAATCCTGCTTAATATCCTTATGGATTGATTCCTCAATATTTTCCAAATTTTCTTTCATTTTTCCACTCTTCAGACATCAATTAAATTCTCAGTCCATGCAGTATAGTAGTGTAGTGGTTGTATTACTGATCTCGTAATCCAGAGACCTAAATGAAGTTATCCAATAAGTGCATACTTTAAAACCCATTTTGGTAGTTGGAAAATTTGAATTCCACGTAAAATCAAAGTCTAGAAATAAAATTCTAGTGTCACTAATAGAACTACAAAGCTGTGTGATAGAAGGGGTATTTTATATATATATATCAAGTCCCATAAATATAAGACATTTATGGGGATTTGGATTTCAGAATAAATGCAGGTGAGGTTTGATTCTTTCTTTAAAAAACCAATGTCAGGAAGTCCTTCTGGAGCAGTGATTAAATCTAATATTTTGTCAGAGAACAGGTGACCTTCAAGTGTTTTAATTTCAAATAATTTAGGATCAAAATTTATTTTTAAAAAATCAATTCAAAAGGTATGAGTGTTGAGCTGAACCTGATTAGTTTCTTTCCTAGAAACAGTTCATGGAACAAGTTACTTCATTCTAAGAGCTTAGTTTGTGAAACTACCAAGTCAGGAAAATTTGTTTAGAAATCTGCAGGTAATTAGAACTGCAAAAGATTACTCTTTCAGATTTGAAACAAGTTCACATCAGCAGATTGGAAATGACTCATGAAAATGCATTCACAGTTCACAGTAAGGAACCTATCAAAATCCAGTTAAATTGAACCCGAAAGAGTTGAGAGAAGGGTGCCATTTCTCTGGATTTGAATCTCTGCAATTGATTGTGTAAGAAAACAGGTTGAAACTTTGTTTACTGTGTGTTGTAAGATCATTTGAGTTGTAAAAGCTTGCTTTTTTAAAAAAAATATTCTTTTTGTGCAATAAATATCTGTGTTGTTAAAGAAAATCTGCTACTTCATGTGGATATATCTCAGTGTCTAAAAATCGTGTTAACTAACAAAGTTTGAAAGAAACGAGGCTTCATTTCTTGTATCTTCAACAGTAGTGAATATTTTTGTTGTGCATTGAGCTCTGTTTTGCTGTTTCTTTTTAATCAGTTCTGTCAGTGGTTACTTTTCCTTCTTGAAAGGCAGCGAGGTAGAACTTTCTCTGGTTAGGCAGTCATCAATCCATCTCTCTGCTCTATTAAAAACAATTTCTTGAAATACAAGCTCTTTTGTGTATTCTGTCTGCAGCCATTGTGTTTCTTTAGGTTTTCTAATAGTAGGCAAGATTCTGTGTCCAATATGTGCAAATTTGCGATGTGCAAATCAAAATGAGGAACAAGGGTTCTCACTGTCTTTGTTTATCTCAAGTTGGTTTTATGCCTTTATCATCCTGTGGCCAGGTGATTATTGTGATCATTTTAGATCAGTAATGTTTTTGAAACTATTTTAGTCCATGGAAGTCCTAGGAATCACTTTGCAATCCCCACAAACACTGATTACTTCCAAAAAGAGATTTAAATTCCCACTGACAAATTCAATGGATCATGCAATAAGATTTGACATGTTAATACTTTTTACTGTAATGATTTAAAATAAAATTGATATTTACAAATCACTACTTAGTGAACAAATAATACATTGAACTACAGAAAAATTATTGGCCCTTATTTTCCTAAAACAAGAGTAAACCTTGCAGAACATTTGTATATTATTGTGCACCTTACACAAGCTAGCCATTACAGAAACAAGTTCAAAGATATTCCCATCTTCCAATTGGCCTATTTCACTGAATCATAATGTCCAGTGTCTGTTGTTTCCTGCAGTCTATTGCAAATCCCAAACCAATAAATTGCAATTTACAGCAGGATGAGCTTCATCTCATTCCAGTGACTCCTCCCCCCAGCCATGCTATGTCAGTGTTCTGAAAACTCAACAAGTCTCAACTTTCTGACCACAGAATGGGGTCCCACCAACATTTGTCTGGCAGCTAGTAATGAACAACTACTGTGGGATAATAAGAGCAGCTTCCTCTCTGGGATAATAAGTCTGCATACAGCAAATCAGCTATTTCTTTCTTTGTGTCCTTGGATGAAAGCTGCCAATTAATTCACAATCGGACTTGACCTTGATCTAATAGCAACTAGCTCACCATCAAGCAGATAGCAGTAGGCTTACCACCAAGCAGAACTAGTCAAAAGCTATATGTCAATTTCATGTTGAGTCAAAAGGCAATAGCCATCTAATAAAATCTTGCATGTGGCAAATTTGTCATTATCCGAAGCACATTGCTTGGAGAAGTCACCCTTACTAACTGGTATTTGAACCCAGAACCACAGACTAGTGATGGTTTTGTATGTGTTGCTGACTGTGATTTCTCATAGACACAACATTCCTTATAACACAAGGACATGTTATGATTTGTTTTCTGTAGGTTGGGGGATTTGTAATAAATTTTCCAGTGTATTATAGGAAAATGGTAGCAAAATGACAGATTCAAGGTGTAAAAAATTTGGTGTCCAAATGAAAATCCATTACAGCATCCTAGAGCCGAGCTGTGATATATAAAACATGTTTATATATGTTCTTCAGTGTCACCCAAAATAAACTTTTATTGTATGTGTTTTCTGCTACAGATGAGTAGCACATATTCAAATAAGCTTCAAATCACTGTATCATCCTTCAGTAGAGAAACGCTTTTAGGCATTAATGATACGTTGGAGCTTTATTATGATTGCATTTCTTTTCTTGAATATGAATAAGCTTACACTGAATAATAATATTCAAAATGTCTCATTCTTAGAATGATTATTTCACTGCAATACGTGCAGCATTTATCGGTTTTTAAAAAAACTTATTCGGCTTTTTATCTTATTAAGTATCAAAGGCAGAATATACCTGAGTAGGAGTCACATTAATCATAGTGAAAATAATACCAAAGTTATAATCTGACCAAGTAAGTCATTTCTCTAAAATGTACCCATTGGAACATAAAGGCCATGGCTAAAGACTGACTACTAAATGTTGAGGTGGCTAAGACAAACCAAAGTAACATGTAAATTAGAATTCTCTGGAGCTTTACTGAATGTATCTTTTGTACAAGATGTGAAAATCATTCCCACTTCCGAGTTGTAGAAATTTAGAAGATGAAGTTGAACTCACCATAAAGGGGAGGAAATAGAGGATGATGAACAAGCCTCATCTGAAAGGCAAGAGATGAACACTGATCTGCTTTTCTGTGGCTCATAGTGCAACTATGTTCTCTGATAGGATTAGGATTGCTCTATTATGTGCATAGCATTGGAAAATGACATCCTGTGGTCCACAAGAGATCAGTTAACCCACCAACGCTTTTACTCTTGAATGCCCATCATAAAAATAAAGGTTTGGATTTCTATAGCTTCTTTCATGACCTCAGGGTCATCCAAACCACTTTATAGTCAATTAAGTACTTTTGAAATGCAGTCACTGTTAGTAGTCACGAGGAAGCAAGGCAGTCAGTTTGTATACAACAAGCTCCAAAACAACACCAAGCTGATAGTTTCCAAATAATCTGCTTTAATTATATTGACTAAAGAAAAAAGAACACAAGGAAAACTCACTACTCTAAATTGAAATAATGCCATCTGACCGCTAACAATTGAGACAGCATCAATGCAATGCCTCAACCAATAGGTAGTAGCTCCAACATTGCCATTACCTTAGACTCCTTCACTACTGGATCTCTGACAAAGCAATACTCAATCAGCAATGGGGAGGCAAAAGCCTAGTGGTACTTTGGCTGCACTGTTAATCCAGAGAACCAGGTAATGTCTGGGGACTCAGGTTTGAATCCTGCCACGGCAGATGGTGGAATTTCAAATCAGTAAGTATCTGGAGTTAAGAGTTTAGGGATAACCATGAAATAGCTGTCGGGTAAACTCATCTAGTTCAGTCATGTCCCTTAGGGAAGGAAGCTGCCACCCTTATCTACATGTAACTGCAGACCCACTGCAAAGTTGTTGACTCTTAACAGCCCTCTGGATAGGGTAATAAATGCTGGCCTAGACAGTGATGCCTTCATGCCATGAATCACTTTTTTAAAAAGTAACTACCGTCCAACAATGCAGTGCTCGCTCAGCATTTCTGATATTGCAGGACTTTAGTACTGATCTCTGACTGAAGCACACCCTTAGTTCCATCCCTTCAGCAGGACAGCACTCCTTCAGTAATGCCCCTCCAACAGAGCCATACCCCCTAGGGCTTCCTTTTCAACATTGCAGCTCTTCTGTAATACTTTTCTGACAGTATGGTGCTCCCTCACTACTGTACCTTTGACAATGGAATGCTGTCTCATTGCACAGCCTCTGAACAATGTAGCAGTCCCTCAGTGTTGCCCTTTGACAACATGAAGCTTTCTTTGGACTGCACTGCTGCTTCAGCCTGGATTTTATGTCTACCCCGTGACCTTCTGACTTTAAGAAAAGAGTGCTACCCACTGAGCCACAGCTAACAACTCTGATGTATTCTCTTTGATGTTGTATTTCACTCCAGTATATTAATGATCGATTATTCTAAAATCTCCCAAGTAAACAGTAGTTCTTCGAAAATTTACTTTAAATTTTGATCTAAATTTATGTATGCTTGTCATTACCTGGCTGGGTTTCTTTTAATTAATTTTCTGGATTCTGTACCATTCAGTACTTCGTAAATTTAACACTGAGGTCTCCTGCTGTTTAGATCATGGAGTACAATATTACTGTATCTCATAGTTCATCCAATCTACACTTGGGGCCAATTGTGTTTGCCCTCATTTGGACCTTATCTGGCGCAATATACTGTTTTTGATGTGCACTGTCCAGTTTGTATGTGATGCCCCAAAGGTGTTTTCTCAGGCCTGAGCCCTGTTTGCTGAAAGTAGATATTGAAAATGTGCTGAACTCAGCAACCCTTGTAGAATTCTGAAATAGCAAGCTTTACTTTGTAAATGACTCCTTATAACCTTTGTTATAATTCTACATTCCAGTATTCTCTTAGATTTTAATTATTTCTCCATAGCATATTGATTTTGAAGATCCAATCTCTCTGCTCTTTGGATTTTCCACTGTATATATCTGTCACTTTTTTTTAACCCTATATGGAATGGTTTACAATTGTCATTAATAAGTTATATTTGCAATTTGTTTGCTTAAATATATAGTGAACTTCTAAAGGAAGTGTTGAGGTTTTAGGTTCTAATGTAGCTGTTGGAAATAAATGGAGCTGGAGTTGATCTATCATTGGGAGATTGAACCACTTTACAATAACTTGAAGCAGACTACATGTTGGAGTGCATGGGTCCATTTGCAGACCTGGTAGATAAATTTCATCATTTTAGCCTGACACAGCAAAAAAGGTTACGATGTATAAACAAATTCATCTGCTTGCCTCCTGGCAGCCAGTGTAAATGGGCAAGTGGAAATTTGCAGAGCTTCCTCAATATTTCTACAATGACTTACAGAAACCAATACCTGTATTTATAAAGCACCAATAAGACAGTAAATCTTCACAGGAATATGATCAAACAGTCTCTGATACCCAGCCACATGATGAGATGTTATGGATTTTGATAAAATTTTGTTATAACAGTGCATTTTGAGGAGCAATGTAAACAAGAAATCTGAAGGAGTTTAAAGGGAAAACTCTAGAACTTGAGGCAGAGGCAATTAAAGGCTTGGCCCACTCATGGTAGTGATTAAAATTTGGGATGTTCAAGAGACCAGAATTTGTGATCCTGGAGAGTTTTATGGCTAAGGTGCTAAGAGAGATAGGGCCTAGTGAAATGTTGGAAGAACAAGAAAACATGAATGAGAATTTTTAAATTAAGTTGCAATTGGACCAGAAAGTTATTGTACATCAGAAGAGATTTTGCATATATTTTGGTGATTTGGGAAGTGAACCTCGTTTTTGAGAAGCTGAAACAATTGTTTTTTATTGATTCCATGGTAGGGACTATGAAAACAATTTGCAAATAATTAAATGTTTGGGCTAAAATAGTGCTCCAGTTTCAGACAAGTAAATTGGTGTTGTTCACAATGAAGTGACATTGGCCATTTTCAGCAGTTTATATTGCTTCTTTGGTGGGTATGCTGATTTCCTGCTGAGCTTACATCAGAAATCTGGAACTGCACTGAAATCGCTGGTTTTCATTTGAAAGCTTGGCCTGTATTTGTCAGTATTAGTTAAGAGTGGTGACTTAAATGTAGCTAATTGAACTTATTGAATGGTGTTGCTTTATAGTGTGTGCTTATTAGTTTGTAGTAAGTTAGGGAAATCTGATCTGTGAAAAGCATTCAATTATGTTGAAGTAAGAAATATGAAATGTTAGATTTATCAAATAGAATCACTTGCAAAAACTAATTTGAATAATTCAGTTTTCACAAATTGTTTGTATCAGGCATTTTATTTTTGAGACATGCATGAGTTTGATGGAATTGAAAATTTAGTTGTTTCTGTCTGATCAGCTGAGTTAGTTTGCATTGGGCCAGCAGGTTGAAAATATGCTCCACCTTTATTGTGTTCGATTCACATTTAGTATTTTAAAAGTACATTTTTATTACGTTTCATAGATTTTGAGATCCTCTTGCATATTCTGAATCATGGAGCCAGGAACCTGTGACACAAGATTACTTCTAATTTCACACTAGTGTACTTACTGTCTTGAATTGAAAAGTTAAAATTGAAAGTTAAACATAGACGGTAGTGTGGTTTTCTGCCAGCAAACTATTTATATAATTTTGAAATTGGGTGTACATGTTACATACGCAGAACAACTTTAAGTTCTGTTTCATATGTATTATACATCCCTTGTGGCGTGCTATGTGAGTACCGGGGTCATCCAAAGCGTTTCTTTGTGCAGAGCATGTTTTCATGTCTGAGAAAGGTTATATTTAATTTGCCCTTTTTTCTTCCTGAATTAACAGCACAAATTCCAAAATAGACTAAATATGCCGCTGATATCTCTGTAGCTGGAAGCTGTTGATTGTATTTTGTAAATTGTGCATTAACTTGTAGGGAGTAATTTAGAGGAGATAATACAGTTGTGTGCTATTGTAACGAGTGCCATATGGTCAGGTAATGAAAGCTGTCACTGCATTATCTCACAACGACGAATATAATGTTAAATATAATAATGTACAGCACAGGAAATGCTCATATTCATTTATGTTTAGGAGGAAAATGTAATTGAAATAATTTGTGCACTACATGTCCAGGAATGTCAAAGGAATTATTTTATTTCATCATTTGCAATATTGAAGAAGCTCTGTAATTTTTAGAAAGTGTACATGTTTTATTTCCAGAGGTCAGGTAAAACTGACAAACAGAAAAATATTGCCTTGGGTCAAACCTTGAAGGCATTTTGTATGTATTTCTAACTTGTATTCAAAAAGACAATAATATGATAAAATGTACAGTTGTGCAAAACTGACAGTGCTCAGGTGTTAATGTTGAATGTATTATATTGCTGAGCTTCCTGACACATGGAAATTTTGAATAGGCTGAAGCTTGAAATGTATTAGCATCTTTTTCTTTGTATTCTTTAGTGTAATAGGCTGTTAAAAGTTGACAGCAGCAGTGAATAGCATTAGAGACTGTAGCCTTTCTTGTACAAGTCATTTAAGATGAGAGATCAGTCAGAATATAGTCTTCATTTTTAAGTACTTAAATGTAATTCTGCATGAGCCCTATAGTGAAAAATTCCTGAACCCATTATATACTTGCAAAATTTTACAGTATTGTCTTTTAGGACATTCAATTTAGGAATAAAAGTTTTGCTGATTAACTGTTAAATTGTTCCACAATAAGAAATGATATGAATTTATTTCATTTGAAGCTGATAAAAATTATTTGTGATATAAAACCACCTAAGAGTGCATAGCTCTTTTAGTCCATTTTATATTAAATTTGTTGGAGAGGGAATTCTTATTTTTACATTGCAATCTCCTTATTAAATTGAGAAGTGTTATAGTTAATGAAAAAATGTTAACATTTTCATAAAAATAGACAGTCCCATTGAAGACTAATTAAACATACCATCCCTCTATTGATGTGTCATTTGAAGGTTTGTTGTACATGGTTGTCCTCCCCTTCTACAATCTACACATCTCTTATTGAGCATGCAGGGCTCCATTAGCACCAGTTTTTAGTTATTTCAGCATTGCGTGGCTGTGGTATATCCTCAACAGTTACCTTCAATTTGTCCATCTCTTTTAGTGTTAATTAAGCAACTCCCAGTTCTGAATACCTGTTTTTATAGAGCAATGAATATATTAAAATCAGAGACCCATGATGGAACTGAAACCTTGATGCTATTTTAACTAGGCAAAATGCAGTTGCTGAGCTGTATCCAATCTACCCAATAATCCCTTGCAGGGTTGCCTTTAAAAACTGTCTGGAGCAGAATTTAGAGAGGGTCTCAACTGCAATCATTTGGATTAAAAGAATCTATGTGCTTTTATGATGATTGCATTTCACATTGTAACTTGTTTGCCTTACTCCTGATGAAGGGCTCTGGCCCGAAACGTCGAATTTCCTGTTCCTTGGATGCTGCCTGACCTGCTGTGCTTTAACCAGCAACACATTTTCAGCTCTTACTCCCTGATTTTCAGTTTATGGGTATGGCATCATTATGTTTTTAGTCTGAATAGACAACCAGGTGAAGGAGCAGCTGCATCAAAATCAGAACAAGGTGGGAAAATTCAAAAGGGAGGAACCATCATCTGTGGTCAATTAAAGAAAGTATCAAACTTAAGGAACAAACAAAAATGAGTGACAGATCAGATAATTGTTCCAAATGTAGTAAAAGCAGAGAATGACTAAAAGAATTCTGAGTTGGGGGGAAGGGAAAGTGAAATCGACAGGGAGTATGGAGTTAAATGGAAAGATAAGCAGCAAGATAGCATGTGTGCAGGTGATTTTAAACTTGAGGCAGACTGGGAATGCAGCAAAAAGGAAGGATAACTTAGGACAGCTTAAGACTTCCAATATCTCTAATGATAAGAAAGTTAGTATTAAGGCACTTTACCTGAACGCTAGTAGCATTCGTAACAAAGCAGATGAACTAATGGCACAGATCATCGTGAATGATTATGATGTGGTAGCCATCAGAGACGTAGTTGCAGGGGGGTCAGGACTGGCAGTTAAACATCCAAGGATTTTCAACTTATCAAAAAGACAGGGAGGCGGGCAGAGGGGATGGGGTTGCCTTGTTAGTTAAGAACAAAATTAAATCTATGGCACTGAATGACATAGCGTCGGATGATGTGGAGTCTGTTTGGGTGGAATTGAGGAACCACAAAGGCAAAAAAACCATAATGGGAGTTATGTACAGACCTCCTAACAGTGGTCAAGACCAGGGGCGCAACATGTACCGGGAAATAGAGAAGGCATGTCAGAAAGGCAAGGTCACGGTGATCATGGGAGACTTCAATATGCAGATGGACTGGGTAAATAATGTTGCCAGTGGATCCAAAGAAAGGAAATTAATGAAATGCTTATAGGATGATCTGTTGGAATAGCTTGTCATGAACCCCACAAGGGAGCAGGCTATTCTGGACCTAGTGCTCTGCAATGAATCAGACTTTATAAAAAATCTTAAAGTAAGGGAACACTTAGGAAGCAGCAATCATAATATGGTAGATTTCAGTCTGCAGTTTGAAAGAGAGAAGGCAAAATCAGATGTAATGGTGTTACAGTTAAATAAAGGTAATTATGAGGGCATGAGAGAGAGGAACTGACGAAAATAGACTGGAAGCAGAGCCTAGCCGGGAAGACAGTAGAGCAAAAATGGCAGGAGTTTGCGGGTATAATTGAGGACACTGTACAGAGATTCATCCCTAAGAAAAGAAAGATTATTCGGGGAGGGATTAGACAGCCATGGCTGACAAAGGAAGTCAAGAAATGTATTAAAGAAAAAGAGAGATCCTATAAAGTGGCCAAGACCACTGGGAAATCAGAAGATTGGGAAGGCAACAAAAATAAACAGAGGATAACAAAGAGAGAAATAAGGAAGGAGAAGATCAAATATGAAGGTGGGCTAGCCAGTAATATTAGAAATGATAGTAAAAGTTTATTTCAATACATAAGAAACAAACGACAGGCAAAAGTAGACATTGAGCCACTTCAAACTGATGCTGGAAGCCTAGTGATGGGAGATAAGGAAATAGCTGGAGAACTTAATAAGTACTTTGTGTCAGTCTTCACAGTGAAAGACATGAGTAATATCCCAACAATTCAAGGGGGTCAGGGGGCTGAGTTGAGTATGGTTGCCATTACAAAAGAGAAAGTGCTAGAAAAGCTAAAAGGTCTTAAAATTGATAAATCTCCTGGCCCCGATGGGCTATATCCTAGAGTTCTGAGGGAGGTGGCTGAGGAAATAACAGAGGCGTTGGTTGAGATCTTTCAAAAGTCACTGGAGTCAGGGAAAGTCCCGGATGATTGGAAGATCGCTGTTGTAACCCCCTTGTTCAAGAAAGGATCAAGACAAAAGACGGAAAATTATAGGCCAATTAGCCGAACCTCGGCTGTTGGTAAAATTCTAGAATCCATCATTAAGAATGAGGTTTCTAGATTCTTGGAAGAGCAGGGTCGGATTAGAACAAGTCAACATGGATTTAATAAGGGGAGGTCGTGCCTGACAAACCTGTTAGAATTCTTTGAAAAGGTGACAAGTAGATTAGACCAGGGAAACCCAGTGGATGTGATCTATCTAGACTTCCAAAAGGCCTTTGGTAAGGGTGGCTGCTGAGCAAGGTGAGGGCCCATGATGTTCGAGGTGAGCTGCTGGTATGGATTGAGGATTGGCTGTCTGGCAGAAGGCAGAGAGTTGGGATAAAAGGTTCTTTTTCGCAATGGTAGCCCGGTGACAAGCGGTGCCCTGCAGGGTTCAGTGTTGGGGCCGCAGCTGTTCACGTTATATATTAATGATCTGGATGAAGGGACTGGGGGCATTCTAGCGAAGTTTGCAGATGATAGGCTACAGAAGGATCTAGACAGTTTGGCAGAGTGGTCCAGGAAATGGCTGATGGAATTCAATGCGAGCAAATGCGAGGTCTTGCACTTTGGAAAAAAGAATACAAGCATGGACTACTTTCTAAACGGGTGAGAAAATTCATAAAGCGAAAGTACAAAGGGATCTGGGAGTGCTAGTCAAGGATTCTCTAAAGGTAAATATGCAGGTTGAGTCCATGATTAAGAAAGCGAATGCAATGTTGTCATTTATCTCAAAAGGGTTAGAATATAAAAGCAGCGATGTGCTACTGAGACTTTATAAAGCTTTGGTTAGGCCCCATTTGGAGTACTGTGTCCAGTTTTGGTCCCCACACCGCAGGAAGGACATACTGGCACTGGAGCTTGTCCAGCGGAGACTCACACGGATGATCCCTGGAATGGTAGACCTAACATACGAGGAACGGCTGAGGATTCATTGGAGTTTAGAAGATTAAGGGGCGATCTAATAGAAACTTACAGGATAATACATGGCTTGGAAAAGGTGGATGCTAGGAAATTGTTTCCGATAGGTGAGGAGACTAGGACCCATGGATACAGCCTTAGAATTAGAGGGGGTAAATTCAGAACAGAAATGCAGAGACATTTCTTCAGCCAGAGAGTGGTGGGCTTGTGGAATTCATTGCCGCAGAGTGCAGTGGAGGCCGGGACGCTAAATGTCTTCAAGGCAGAGATTGATAAATTCTTGATGTCACAAGGAATTAATGGCTATGGGGAGAATGTGGGTAAATGTGGCCCATCAGCCATGATTGAATGGCGGAGTGGACTCGATGGGCCGAATGGCCTTACTTCCACTCGTATGTCTTATTGTCTTATGGTCTTATTAACCAGCAGGAGGATAGTACAGTATGAGAGGAAGCTAGCTTGGCATATAAAACAATGAGGAAGAGTTTCTCCAGGCATTTAGAAAGGAAAGAGTTAAGAAATTGAAGTGCTGGTTCACTAGAACATGGGAGTGGTTTAATTTTATTTGTGGGATGTGAACATAGCTGACTTAGCCAACATTTATTGCCTATCACTAGTTGCTCCTGAGATGAAAAGTGGATTCTTCCAGTTTATTTGCTATATGTAAACCGACAATATTGTTGGAGATGGTGTTCTAAGATTTTGATCTAGTGACACTGAAAGAATGGCGATATATTTCCAGGTTAGGCTGGCTTGAAGTTGGTGATGTTCTTACATATTAGCTGCCCTTGTCCTTTCTGTTGGTAGTGGTTGTGGGTTTTGAGTGTGCTGTCTAAGGATTCTTGGTGAATTTCTGCAGATGGTTCATACTGGTGTCCCATTGAGTGTCAGTGATGGAGGAAGTGAATGTGGTGCCAATCAAGCAGGCCGCTTTGACCTGGATGACATTGAGTTTCTTGAGTGTGTTGGACTGCACTCATCCGGGCAGAATTCATTCATTCATTCATTCAAGAGAATTCCATCACATTCCTGACTTATGCCTTATAGATTGTGGATAGACTTTGGGAAGTCAGGGGTTAAGTTACTCGCTTCAGCTTTCCTCGCCTCTGACTTGCTCTTGTCCTGTTTTGTGTGTACAGGACATACCTGGGCAACTTCCAACATTGCCATTTAGATGGCCGTGTTATACCTATACTGGAACAGCTTGGCTAGAAATATTCAGGTTCTGGACAACAAGAAAGGCAAGGTTTACAGGAATAGGGAACCCTGGATGACAAAAGATATTGAGGCTTTTACCAGAAAAAAGGAGGTATGGCTCAGGTACTATCAGCTGGGATCAAAGGATACCCTGGAAGGTATATAGGGGATACAGGAATTTACTGAAGAAGGAAATCAGGAAGGTGAAAAGAGATAACGAGATAGCCTTGGCTGAAAAGATTAGAGTGAATCCAAAGAGGTTCTTTAAGTATATTAAAGAAAAATGAATAACTACAGAGAGAATAGGACCCCTGAAGAACCAAAGTGGACATATATGTGTAGAACCACAGGAGATGGGCAAGGTTCTCAATGAATATTTTTTCTCTGTGTTTACTGTGGAAAAGACTTGAAGACTTGGGAACTTAGTGGACATATCTTGGGGACAATCCGTATCACAGTAGAGGAGGTTTTGAATGTATTAGAATTTATGAAGGTTGATAAATCTCCTGGTCCTGACCAGATATATCCGAGAACACTGCAAGAGGCAAGAGCAGAAATTGCAGAGTCTCTAGTTGATACTTTTGCATCTTCAATAGCCATGGGTGAGGTCTCAGAAGACTGGAGGATAGCAAACATTGTGCCTTTATTCAAGGAGGGCTGCAAAGAAAACCTGGAACTACAGACCATTAAGCCTAATATCTGTGGTGGGTAAGTTACTTCAGAAGATTCTGAGAGATAAGGTATACATGCATTTCAGAAGACAGGGTTTGATTATGAGTAGTCAACATGGCTTTGTGCATGGGAAGTCATGCTTCACAAGTATTTTACAGTTCTTGGATCAAGTGACCAGGAAGGTTCATGAGGGAAGAGTAGTAGACATAGTCTGTGTGGATTTTAGTAAGGCCTCTGGTAAGGTTCAACATGGTAGGCCTCTCTGGAAGGTTAGATCACATGGAGTCCAGAGGAAGCTGGCAAACTGGATACACAGTTGGCTTGATGGTAGGAAAAAGAGGGTAATAGTGGAAAGATGCTTGTTAGACGAGAGCTTGGGTCCATTGCTGTTTGTTATCTACATCACTGAATTAGATGAGAATTTACAAGGCATGATTAGCAAGTTTGCAGATGACACTAAAATAGGCGATATCGTAGACAGTGAGGAAAGTTATCAGAAGTTGCAACAGGAACTTGATTAGCTGGGGAATTGGTTGAGAAATGACAAATGGAATTTAATGTAGATAAGTGTGAGGTCTAGCATTTTGGAAAGTCAATTCAAGGTAGAAGTTTCATGGTTAATGGTAGGGCCTAAAAGAGTATAGTGTAAGAGGGACCTGGGAGTTCAGATGGACAGTTCTTTGAAAGTGGAGTCACTGGGAGACAGGGTAGTGAAGAAGGCTTTTGACACACTGGTCAGGCCAATGTGTATAGAGGTTTGGAAGTTATGTTGCAGTTGTACAGGATGTCGGTGAGGCTGCAATTGGAATATTGTGTTCAGTTTTGGTCACCTTGCTACAAGAAGGATGTTATTAAACTGGAAAGAGTGCAGAAGAAATTTACACGGGTGTTGCCAGGACTCAACAGTTTGAGTTGGTGGGAGAAATTGGATAAGGTATACCATTTTTCTTTAGAGTGTAGGAGACTGAAGGGGGTCTTAAAAGAAATGCATCAGGTCATGAAAGGCATGGATAGGGTGAATGCACTCAATCTTTTTCCCAGAGTTGGGGAATTAAGGGCAAGAGTGCATCAGTTTCAGGTTACAGGGAAAGAATAATATGGAACCTGAGGAACAACTTTTTTACACAAAGGATTGTACACGTATAGAATGAGCTGGTTGAGACGGGTAGATTAACAATATTTAAAAGGCATTTGGACAAATACTGTACATGGATAGGAAATGTTTAGAAGAATCTGGGCCAAGTGCAGGGAGATGGCGTTAATATGGATGGACATTTTGGTCAGCACAGACCAGTTTGGGCCAAAGGTTCTGTCTCCATGCTGTAGGACTCTATAACTCTATTACTCCAACACTATTGCTCGAATGTTGTCAGGGCTCATCGCCTTTTCAATAACCAGTGAGTCCAGCCATTTCTCAATACTGCATGGAGAGAATCGAATTGCTTGACAACCAATACCTGTGATGCTGGGAGGAGGCCGAGATGGATCATCTACTGAGCCCTTGGTCAACCATGCAGTTGCAAATGCTTCAGTTTTACCTTTTGCATTGATGTGCTGGGCATCTCCATGACTAACGATCGTGATGTTTGTGGAGTCACCTCCTTCAATGAATTGTTTAGTTGTCCACCACCATGCAGGACGAGATGTGGCAGAATCACAGAGCTTCAATCTGATCCATAGATTGCAACCTGATGGAACTGAGGACTCTCAACTCTGGATCCAGTTTAACTTCATTCTCAGGTCTGTAAAGAGAGAGCTACTGAAGTAGTAAATGCATAAGTATGAATTTTTCAAAATTCCCAAATTCTGGAAAGGTTCCATTAGGTGTGAAAGTGGCCAATATATAACCTCTGTGTCCAAGAAGTAGAAAGGCAGAAACAGGCAAGTGTATGCCAGTTAGTTTGATGTTTATCGTGGGGAATGTGTTAGAATTGATCATTTTAAAGATTATAGCTGCACACTTAGAAAAACTCAAGGTAATCAGTAAAAGCCATCTTTGTCAAAGGGAAGTCATATTTAACCAATTTGTTGAATTCTTTTGAAGAAGTAACACATACTATGGAATAAAGGGAACCTGTAGGCATACTATTCTTGGATTTCCAAAAGGCATTTGGTAACATGCCATATCAAAGATTAGTGTGTGGCTGGCTGGTTAACAGAAACCAGAGAGTATGAATAAATGGTTTTTGTCTGATTGGCAGCCAGACCCTTCAAGGTCTATGCTGGGGTTTCAACCTTTTGGAAATTTACCTCAATGACTTTGATGATATGAACAAAGGCATGGCAGCTAAATTTGTGGATGACACCAAAGTTTGTGGGAAAATATATTGTGAAGATGACATAAGGAGAATCCAGAGGAAATCCACTCAGACACAACAAGAATGTGCAAACTCTACACAAAGATTTGGCCAAGGCTGGATTTGAACCTGGATTCCTGGTGCTGTGAAGCAACTATGCCAACCACTGTGCCACCCTGGTGCTGAATGATCTTGAAAAGCTGGACAAGAAAGGATGTCTTCTCTGATGAGCAGGGCACTGTTTTTAATTGAGCATTGCTTCTTCAGGACAGCAATAAGAACTTTATTCTCACAGAAGACCGTGTGACTTTAGAAGTCTCTGAGTCAGAAGGCAGTGCAGGTGAGATCATTGAATTTTTTTAAATAGAGATGGAGAGATTCTTGTTAGGCAGGGTAATCAAAGGCTATGGGGTAGATGGAAGTATAGAACTCAAATACAAACAAATCATCTATTATGATTAATGGTGGAGTAGACTCAAGGGGATGAATGGTCTTTTTCTTGTATTTTGTAAGTTTTAAAGTATCTGTATAACATAATCTGTGAGGAAGTTTGTATGCAAAAGACCTTATCCTGATCACAGCATCTGTAGATCAAGAATTACTTACCTCAATCTCAGAGGAGCAGTGTGTTCGAAGAATGGGCTTCACCAAGCATTCTGTTGCACATTACTGCAGCCTTCAGCAGCAAGAAAGATAGCTTTACCACTGCCCTAATCCTTTCTGGCCTTTAGGTTTGATTCAAATTATTATGCGAGATATTTTATAGGTATCTCCAAATTTGTGATATATTCTGTTTAAGCATGTTACCAATTGCCTTTTAAACACAGTCAATCAGTGCATAACTTTCCCAATAGACGCTAGAAACCAGAGTGAAGGAGTTCTGTGAATTGCCGCAAGATTTTTTTTTCTCATTTTGCTGGTCGAAAGACACTCCAATCAATTTCTGTACCCCTTTGTAGCCTCCATTAATGAAATCGGCTAATACAGCATAGGAAATAGGGCCTTGCACTTTGTCGATCTTACAATTCAGTGAGGTTCTACTTAAAATGATGGAGAATAAGCAACCTTATATTTCAAACTAATCTTAAAGTGATTTGTTTCCTGTTTCAGATTAACCATTTGGAAAAGAAGCTGAAAACCATTCAGAGGGATGCCAAAGACCTGACAGAAACGAACGAAGAATTGATTCAGGCCAAAGTTTTATTGCAAACCGCCTACAGCAAACTTCAGACTGAATCTGACAACCAAGTTATTGAAATAAGAGAACTGATGAAGGCAAATCAACAAATTATGCGAGAGAAAAATGAGCTGGCTACAATGATAGAAGAATTGAAAACAGAAACTTCCTCTCTAAAGAGGCAAGTAGCGGACAGAACAAAACTAAAAAATGAAAATAAGGATTTATTATGGAAAATACAGGAGCTACAGCAAGCACTTGAGTCTAAGACTGTTCCCACCAAAACCAAAACTGCAGAGAGAGCAGGCAGTGGCAGCTGTGCGTGCAAAACAGTGGGCTACAACCCCAGAACAAAAAGAAGGAAAAACATTTCCCTCAAACAGTACCAGCGTTTTCTCAACCGATCCATCAAGGAGATGAGCAGAGTCTTTGAGCACTTCAGTAAGGATGGATGGGAAGATGTAACTGGAGCCAGGTATAGTTCTCATTACCTTGACTCTGCAGATGGGACAGTGTGGGTATGAAAACTGTAAGCAAATGGAGATTGGATTTCATATACTGTTGATTTCATATTCAAGGAAAAAATAATCCTGTCAGATTTTTGAATAGTCATGGGATGTCTTGCTTCAAGCTTATTGACTGAAATTTGCATGTGAAATTAGCTCCAACTGTATGAAGTTTTGAATTAATGCCAGGAAATCCAGAATAAGGCAATGCATGATTTCTTTCAGTGATGCCATTTTCATGCAGTCATGAGGCTTGAAATTGACAGTTTGGCAGGTTGATTTAATTTGCTGGCCCTTTGCATATTCACCACTGACAGCTAAGGATTCCCAGGCAACCCTGCTAAGTCAGTTTAGTTATCTTGTGACATGTCGATCCAGGAGGAGAAACCAATTTTTTTCCTCTTAATTTAGTTAGATAAATTTTGAATGACCTATTTCAGCTTGCTACCAGATGCTTACAAGCTGTTTAACATCCTTTAAATTAAGAGCTATCCACACTAATTATTTCGTGTATGTTTTATGCACAGTCATTGAACTAATGTTAATTGAATGATGGCTGAAAATGAGGTGTTTTGTTATTAATTTTCATTCAGGGGGTATTTACAGATTTTTTTTGCATTAAGAATGAAATTCCTTATTGCTCTAAAGCTTCATTCCTTCAATAAAAAAATATTTTTCCACTATATTTTTATGCAAGTGACACCGAGGAGACTGCTGCTGAGAGTCTGGGAGAAATGATAGCAAAGACGACTCAGGAAAGGACTCCACCAGCAGCAAGAAATCCGGTAAGCAGGAAATATTTCAATGGAGACAAAAAGCTGAATTTAGTCAGTGATTAATGTTAAAATTGGACTAAAGCCCCTAAAGAAACAAACTCACCAATTTGTAGGTAGTTTCCATACAGTGGTAGATTTTGCAGTGTACACTTTTGAGAAAGTAACAGGAAATTATGTGTGAGCATTATGAAAATATATTAACAATACCTAAAATGTTATAGATTGCCATTTTTGTAGCTGAGAGGCGTCTGTTTGGAAATCAGAATATTAATGACATATGGAGTTTATTTAAAACTTAAAATCATTTTAAATAATCTGCAAATATGTGTCTATTAATGCAAGTTGAAGCATTTGTATATCATCCATTAACATATATAATGTTTAATATTCTGAAACTTTCTCACCAGATAGTTCATTTAACATTATAATATAGCAAATCTACTTTTTATGGTGGAATTTCTGTAATTTGTTTGCAATAAATGATGGACGACCACCATTATAATGGTATGGTAATTATTCGAATGAAACAGTAGTTTTGCACTTGACAATAAATAGTATGATTAGTTTTGGCACAAATAACTGCTGAATGCTCAGAACAATGTGATATATGTTATTTGTTGCTTCCAAGAGTCTAATAATCAAATAACTTGGGTTATTAATTTTTCGTTTATGAAATTATTTGCTCGTCATTTAGTATTTACAGCGAATGTTGAGGATAAGATAGGAGATTTACTACCTGTAGTACAACAGTCTTCTTTGCACTTTTTAATGGCTGTTTTCTTAATTCTTCCTTAATTCTTTATCTTCTGGCAATGAGAACTTTTCAAAAAAATTTGTTCCAGAATAAGTCTTTTCCTAATGAATGTTTTAATGCAAGATCCTAATAGGGTAAAGTGACGTAATAACAAAATGGAGGTGGAGGAAGATATTTGTAAAAAAGAACAAAGAGAAACAAGAGGAATTTTATTTGCCTTGAAATAACCTGGCAAGAAGATGTAGTAAGAGAGATAGAGGGAATGTAGGTCTTACAGTGTAATCAGGACTCCTTTCTTTCAGAGTATGTGAAAAGTCCTATATTAGAGAAACTTCCTTTGGATCTTGCAATCAATAATGAACCAGAACAGACTTAAGAAGAATTGCAAGAGTATAGGCAACAGTGATCATAGCATAATAAGGCTTCGGCTAAACATTGAGAAGGAATAAATAAGACAGAGACTGGTTGAGAAAATATTTTTAAGGGATAGAAATGGCACTAGACAAATTAAATTGAAAATATTTGTTACCAATATTTTTATTTGCAGAGTGAAGTTTAACTTAGTTATATATTTGGTGGTAAAGTGTTAAGATGAAAAACAAAGCATCCAAGTGATTTTTAGCTGTTACAAGTATTTTACTGCTTTGGTTCTTAATGATGAAAGATATTTGAGTAAATGTGAAGTACATCTGTCTGCATTGTATGTACCTGTGAGGCATTTTACATAAAATATATGTATGTATCCAACATGGTGTGTCATTGAACCACATTGTACATGCTGAGCAGAATTAAAAGGACACAGACTTGAACTCAATGAGTCAAACATATACATATCATTAAAACCAGGCATTATTTCCCATGACCCAAGGTATAGTGTACTTGAGTAATAACTACTTTTATTTCAAAACATCTTTCGTATTTTGGAATAACTGAGTCACAGTACTCAAAGTCACACAGGGGGAGCTGTTCCATCCGGGACACATGCATCCAACAATGGAGAGAGTCCATGCCATGTTTTGTGAATATTTTACCATCTTGCCACAGAAAATAATTGTAAAATGAGTTGTTTGAATGTAAAAATCATTTGTTATAATAAAATGTATTCTTATAATTTGACAGATGAACTTAAAGTTGGATGATGCCAAAATAATGAGCTCAGTGCTGGTGTTGTCTCCTTAAAGATAAAGAAGTGAACTTTGTATTTTATCAGTACAGGTATCACATCCATTAGAATGTTTTGGAAAGTTTGTAACCCCTGTTGCTCAACTGCTTGTATGTCATAAACACTCGATACTTGGTGCTGAATGCAGAGAAATAAGGGTTGACATTCACTTAGAGTTGGACAGAAAGCTAAAATAAGCTTTTGACAGATTTGCCACAATGCAAGTGGATGGTTAAAAGTTTGTTTAAATCAAGCAAAATGACTTGTTGCCTGAGACAGCAGTCTTTTCAAGATTTTCAATAATGATCATCCATATTCATGTAGAAGTTGAGTTTCTAAGATGAACTATTTAATCAAAAGGAAGTGTAACAGGGTTGGGGTTGACTTATTCACAAATAATAGTTTCAAGGGGTTGAAATTCAATCTTTCCATTGTCTTGCTATTGCAGAGTTGCCAGGTCTGATGCTGTTCCTTCAAACTCTGTTCCCAGATTTATCATACAAATAGTACAATAAAATGCTAGCTTTGAAATCATGAGGTGAATTTTCTCAGCTCCTGAATACCATAGGCATTAGTGAGTCAGTTGGGAAAACATAGCGAGATGGGAAAACCTAGATTCTTAGCGTCAAGAAAATAATTTTGATTTTCTGTATGAATACTAAGAAGATAACCTAACCAGTGAGTGGTGGGAGGCCTATTAGCATACATTTGCATCTCATCTTCACCTATTTTTGCATCATTTATATGCAGTTTGCTATTCTGCTATATGGCAGAAAAAAGCTGGAAAGCAACAGTTCCTGACATGAGAGTCAGAGGGGGTACCTGGTGGCTGGAACTTGCCACTTGCTTCTCTGGACCTCTACCTTGGTCAGCATTTGCAACATAGCAGGGCATACTCCATTGGCAGATCTGTATCCACTGTCCATGGAGGACAAGCACCAGCCTCACCACAGCATCACGGCAGCTCTCCAACTCACTTAGAATACAGTTATTCACTGAAATGCTCACCAACACCTTTCATTGTCATGGTGCTGCAAGACCATTTTGTAAACAGGGACAAACACCATCTCATGTATTGAAGTAGGGCACATTTCAGGGCTGTTGACTTGCCTTCTTAGCGCTTACTCATTTTGCACCTTTTTAGATGTTCATTGCATTTCTGCTTTTACTTGCCATGCCTTGCCTTTTTGTGCCTTCTCATGCTATTCAGAATTTATTGTACTTTTTCTTGTCTTGCCTTTAAGCATAGACATAAAGCCAAGTGGTTTGTCATGGTTGTCAGCAGTGAACAGTCAAGAGGCATGTTGCTATATAGATGTATGGTGCTGTGCTATATTAATGTCACATCTACTACATGTGCCAGCAGATTATGTAACAAATTCAGTGACAAAAGTCACAGGTATTATTAGGGGACTCCACTGTGGTATAGACGTTCGGGAAGTTAATTCCGATGTGGATAGGAATCTGGAGAGGGGTGGTGGTTGAAAACTCTCCCTCAATTGGAGCCAGACCTGGCACAAAGGAAGATGGTTGTGGTTTTTGCAGGTTCGACATCTCAGTTCTAGGACATCACTGTAGTTATTCCTCAGAATAGTGATCTAGCCCAGGCATCTTCAGCTGCTTCATCAATGACCTTCCCTCCATTATAATGTCAGAAATGGGGATGAATGTTGATGATTGCCCAGTATTCAGCATCATTCATGCCTCCTCAGATCCTAAAGCTGTCCACTTTCAAATGTAGCAATACTTGGACAATATCTAGGTTTGGCTGACAAGTGACAAGTTATATTCATGCTGCACACGTGCCAGGCAATGATCTTCTCCAAAAAGTGAATCTAACCATTAGCCCTGGTTATTCAATGACATTCCCATCACTGAATCCTCCACTAACAATACTCTGGGAGTTTCCATTGACCAGAAACTGAACTGGGCTGTCCATTTAAATATTGTGGCTACAACAGCAGGTCAGGGGCTAAGAATACTGCAGTGAGTAACTTACCTCTGCCATCCCAATGCCTGTCCATATTCCACAAAGCATAAGTCAGGAGCATGAAGGAATACTCCCCACTTGCCTAGATGTGTGCAGCTCTAGAATGTGGGGAAATAGATGGTGACATCTTAAAAAATATACATATTATAGAGGAGGAAGTGCTGGATGTCTTGAAACGCATAAATGTATATAAATCCCCAGGACCTGATCAGGTGTACCCAAGAACCCTGTGGGAAGCTAGGGAAGTGATTGCTGGGTCTTGCTGAGATATTTGTATCATTGATAGTCACAATGAGGTGCAGGAAGACTGGAAGTTGGCTAACTATTTAAGAAAGGTAGTAACAACAAGCCAGGGAAGTATCGACCAGTGAGCCTGACGGTGGTAGGCAAGTTGTTGGAGGGAATCCTGAGGGACAGGATATACATGTATTTGGAAAGGCAAAGACTGATTAGGGATAGTCAACATGGCTTTGTGCATGGGAAATCATGTCTCACAAACTTGATTGAGTTGTTTGAAGAAGTAACAAAGAGGATTGATGAGAGCAGAGCGGTAGACATGATCTATATGGACTTCAGTAAGGCATTTGACAAGATTCACCATGGGAGACTCGTGAGCAAGGTTAGATCTAACGGAATACAGGGAGAACTAGCCATTTGGATACAGAACTGGCTCAAAAATAGAAGACAGAGGGTGGTGGTGGAGAGTTGTTTTTCAGACTGGAGGCCTGTGACCAGTGGAGAGTCACAAGGATCGGTGCTGGATCCACTACGTTTTGTCATTTACATAAATTATTTGGATGTGAGCATAAGACGTACAGTGAATAAGTTTGCAGATGACACCAAAATTGGAGGTGTAGTGGACAGCAAAGAAGGTTACCTCAGATTACAACAGAATCTTGATCAGATGGGCCAATGGGCTGAGGAGTGGCAGATGGAGTTTAATTTAGGTAAATGTGAATTGTTGCGTTTTGGTAAAGCAAATCTTAGCAGGACTTATACACTTAATGGTAATGTCCTAGGGAGTGTTGCTGAACAAAGAGACTTGGAGTGCAGGTTCATAGCTCCTTAAAAGTAGAGTCACAGTTAGATAGAATAGCGAAGAAGGCATTTGGTATGCTTTCCTTTATCGGTCAGAGTGTTGAGTACAAGAGTTGGGAGGTCATGGTGTGGCTGTACAGGACAATGGTTAAGCCACTTTGGAATATTGCATGCAATTCTGGTCTCCTTCCTATTGGAAAGTTGTTGTGAAACTTGAAAGGGTTCAGAAAAGATTTACAAAGATGTTGCCAGGGTTGGAGGATTTGAACTATAGGGAGAGGCTGAAAATGCTAGAGCTGTTTTTCCTGGAGCGTTGGAGGCTAAGGGGTGATCTTATCAACGCTTATAAAATCATGAGGGGCATGGATAGGGTAAACAGACAAAGTCTTTTCCTTGAGGTGGGGGAGTCCAGAACTAGAGGGCATAGGTTTAGGGTGAGAGGGGAAAGATATAAAAGAGACCTAAGGGGTAACGTTTTCACGGAGAGGGTGGTACATGCATGGAATGAGGTGCCTGAGGAGGTGATGTAGGGTAGTACAATTGCAACATTTGAAAGGCATCTGGATGAGTATATGAACAGGAAGGATTTGGAGGGATATGGGCCAGGTCCTGCCAGTTTCTGGCAGGTGGGGCTAGATTGGGTTGGGATATCTGGTCAGCATGGGTGGGTTAGACCGAAGGGTCTGTTTCCATGTTGTACATGTCTCTCACTTACACTACTACTGTTTAAGCTCCTTTGAAACATCAGGGAATTCTAACCCATTCTTGACCTTACAGCCTTAATCACAATTCTAAAATAAAAGCAAAACTATGCTACTTTCTCTGCTGCTATTATTCAAGCTGAGTGCTCAAGAGCTGTACATTATTATCAAAGGTAATTACTTCTAAATAGCCAAGAGACAATGATATCAAAAGCTGGTGTGTGCTTGAATTGCTTGTAAATGTAACCAATACATTTATTGAAAGTAACTATTTTCAAAAGTGTGCATCTGGGCATTTAAAAACTACATTCCTATTCCTAGTTTGTTTCATAAGAGCATTAACAGTTGAAGTAAGTGAAGAACAAGCCTTTGCCACCAATCTTGTGGTTAATCTTTGGCTTCAAAAACACTTTCCTGTTGTCTCCTTATATCCCTGGATTCACTGAAACACCGAATATGTCAGTCTTAAACAAACATAGGAATTCAGAGCAGGAATAGGCCATTCAGCTCCTCAAGCATGCTCTTCAGTCAGATTGTGGTTGATCTGATTATAAACTGAAATCTGCATTCCCACCTTCCCTAATGTTTCACCTTTTGATTAATAAGAATGTATCTTGTGCGTTAAATATATGTCATGACTCTGTTTCCACTACGAAGATAGTCCAAAAACCTCATGAACTGAGAATAAAAGTTTTATCTCATCTCGGTTTTAAATGTCTGTTCTATGATTTTTAAACCATGACCTCTATTTATGGATTTCCCAAGAGGAAACATTCTCTCTTCATCTATTCTTTCAAAACCTCTCAAGATCTGTAATCAAGTAATCTACTTTTTCTGAACTTGAGCAGATACTGCTCTAGCTTGTCCTCATAAAACAGCCCTCCCTGACTATGTATAAGTCTGGTAAACCTTTCCTGAACTGCCTCCAATGGTGCATCTTTCCTTAAATAAAGTGACCAATACTGTCCATCATACAGGTTGGCATGGTGGCACAGTGGTTAGCACTGTTGCCTCACAGCGCCAGAGACCCGGGTTCAATTCCTGCCTCAGCCGACTGACTATGTGGAGTTTGCACATTCTCCCTGTGTCTGCGTGGATTTCCCCCCACAGTCAAAAAATGTGCAGGTTAGGTGGATTGGCCATGTTAAATTGCCCGTTGTGTTTGATGAAGGGGCAGAGTGTGGGGGAATGGGTTTGAGTGGGTTGTGCTTCGATGGGTCAGTGTGGACTTGTTGGGCTGGAGGGCCTGTTTCCACAATGTGGCCACACTCTTTGGTTTCAATTTATCCTGTTGCCAGTCCCACTCCCTCTGCTGAGGCCTGATCCTGAGCCTCAATATATCCTGTTGATGCTCCAATATATCTGCTCAGTTAAAGTTAAAGTTTTGGAGTCCTGATCCTGAGCCTCTTTTTATCCTGTTGTTGACTCCCTCTCTCTGCTCAGATAAAGCTGAAGATTCAGATGCAATTCCCATTTTTAATTAAAATTCTGCGGAAAACCTGCAGACTGCAGGGATATATAGATACGTAGGGTGAGTGACAAAAAACAAAAAAGTGGAATATAATGTTGGAAATGTGAATACCATGTATAACTGAAGCATAACTTCCCCCACTTTTATTTTCAGTCTGAAAGTTTTCAACAATGAAGCATGCACAATTCACTAATGGAGAGAATTCCATGGATTCATAAACTTTCTCACTGCAGGCCAAAGCAATCAGTCCCTTCTCCTAAAACATGTTCTACATTCTGCAGCCAGGGAAGCAACTTCTATGCCTATCCTACCAAGCCCCTTCAGGATCATGAATATTGCAAACAGATCATCTATCACTCTTCTTAACGTCTTTGAGTATAGACCCAATATTATAGCCTGTCATCATCAGACAACACTTTCATTCCCAGGAACCAATCTAGTGAACCATTGTTGTCTTGTCAAAGTAATTATGTTTTTCCTTCATTACAGAGACCAAAGCTGTTCAGAGTAATTCAGATGTGGTCTCACCATATGTTGTGCAATTGTTCCAATACCTCTGTGTTCTTCAGCAATTGTAGGAATTTCTGAATACAATCCATGGAATAAAGGCCAACATGCCATTTTCTTTCATAAATGCTTGTTGTTCTGTGTGTTAACTTGCCTTGTCACTGTGTGTACGTACCAATATCATCTGAACATCAACATTTATGAGTTTTCATGCCTTGTTAAAAAAAATTGCTAACCAAAATGAATGAACTCACACTTCCAACATTATACTCCATTTTTTGCTTTTTGCCACTCACTCAACCTATTGATATATCCCTGCTGCCGAGTGGCTTCCCATAATTAAAAATGGGATATATTGAGGCCCTGGATCAGGGACCAGAAGAGGGAGGGGAGTCAGCAACAAGGTAAATTGAAGTCCAGGGTTGAAGCCCAGCAGAGAGAGTGGAGTTGCCAACAGCATTAAACAAATCACAGGAAAATCGTGTGTTGATCGGTTTGGGATTTTAAAAAGTATAAATGTAAAGTCACCATAGACCTCCCGGGCATAGAGCTGTTCTCTCATTAGAGAAAGACGACTGATGTTAACTTAACCAGAGAGTCAGTACGCCTCAGGTGAGGGGAGAAGGAGAATCCTACATGGTAACCTCAACCATGTGCAAGTTGAACCCACAATTTTGGTTTTACTCTGCACTGGAAATCATCTGTCCAACCAACTGACCTAAGCAAACCTCAGGAATTTTAAAAAATGTATTTTTTTGGCAGAAGGGATTACCTGCAAAGCAACATGAGTAAGTGAAATTCAAGGCTAGTGTAATAAAACAATATTAGTAAACAGATTAGGGTAAAGGAAGCACAATTAGAATAAGGTCAATAATAGTTTTCTTATGTAAGCATAATTATTTTAAAATAAAGAGAATGAAGAAGAGGCATTAGCAGTCATAGCAAATCATAGCAGCTTCATGTTGTGAAATGCTGCTCCTGTGCTATGTGACAAATCGTGGAAGGTTTAGGTGTCCTTGGTGGCCACATGTGCAGGAAATGCATCCCACTGCAGCTACTGGTGAACAGCATTTTGGAGCTGGACACTGCGGGTGAATTCACTGTGGAGCATCCGTGATGCTGAGCATGTCATGGATAACATGTTCAATGAGATAGTCATACCGCAGGTGAAGACTGAACAAGCAGAAAGGGCATGGGTGACCACGAGGCAGAGTAGAGGAAGGCAGGTAGTGCGGGAATCCCCTGTGGCCATCCTCCTTTCTAACAGATATGACATTGGGATACTGCTGGGGAGATGACTATGCAAAGGAAAGTAGTAGGAGCCAACTTCACAGCAGCATGGATGGGACTGCTGCCCAAGAGGGGAGGAAGAAGAAAAGCAGGGCTAGAGAGACAGCGATTCAATTGTAAGGGGAAGGCTGGTGTTTCTGCTGCCACAAAAGAGATTCCAAGATTGGATGTTGCCTTCTGGGTGTCAGGGTCAGGATGTCACTGAACAGCTGCAGGGCATTTTGTTGGGGGAGGGCAAACAAACAGACAGAAATCATGGTTCATTTTGGTATTGATGACATAGGTAGATAAAGGGATGAGGTCCTGCAAGCAGAATTTAGAGACCGAGGAAGTAAATTAATGAACATGACCCAAAAGGTAGTAATGTCTGGAATACTTACAGTGCTATGTGCAAGCAAGTATAGAAATAGGAGGTTATCCAGATGAATATGCGGTGGAGAAATGATGCAGAAGAGAGGACTTAAAATTTCTGGAACATTTGTATCATATTTGAAGGTAGAGGATCTGTACAAAGTGGACAGGTTGCACTTCAATCTGAATAGAACCAGCATCTTTGCAGAGTGGTTTGCCAGTGGTGTTGGGGAGTGTTTAAACTAAATTGGTGGGGTGGAGGTTGATCCAGGGAGAATGTTCATCCGGGGAAATGTACAGACAAAATTAGAAGACACAAAAGTGAGTCATGAAAGCATTGAGATTATAGGCCAGTAAAGGCACAAGGGAGTTTGACATCATTGAATGGCATTTATTTTAATGCAAGGAGTCTAATGAACAAGACAGATGAGTTGACAGCAGAAGTTAAAGCGTTGGGGTATGATCTCATTGCTGTCACTGAGACATGGCTGTGAGAGGAACAGGACTGGCAGCTCAATATTCCAGGACATAGAGGCTTCGGGTGAGACAAGGATGGAGATAGATGAGGAAGGGATGTCACAGTATTGATCAGGAATCAATTACAGCAGTAAGGAGGAATGACATCTAAGAAGACTTCCCAAATGAAGCATGGGTCGAATTTAAAAAGCTAAGAGGAACAATCACATTGCTAGGAGTTAAGGCCCTTGAACAGTTTGAGAGAAATAAAAGAGTTGATATGCAAGCAAATTTCAGAGATGTGCAAACATTATTGAACAGTGATAGTCAGAGACTTCTACTTCTCCAACTAGGTCATCAAAGTGTGAGAAATTTAGAGGAAGTGGAATTCTTAAAGTGCATCCAGGAGGGGTTTTTATTGCTTTTTTTTGTTGGTGTTCACCAGTAAGAGAGACGATGTGAGGACAGAACTGAAAGAGAAGGATTGTGATTTACTTGAAGAAATTAGCACAGACAGGAGATTCTGAGTGGCTTGGCAGGCTTAAAAGTAGATAATGCTTCACGGCTACGTGAACTGTGTCGCAGGCTGTCAAGTGAGGCAAGGGAGAAAATAGCAGGGGCACTGACAATAATTTTTAATTTCTCTCTGGCCATTAGAGAGTGCCAGAGGACTTGAAGACAGCCAGTATGATACTGTTATTTAAGAAGTGTGCAAGGGATAAACCAGAAAACTATAGGCCAGTTATTCAAACCTTGGTGGTGGGCGAACCATTCAAAGTAATTTGGAGGGACAGAATTAATCTGCATGTGGAGAGACAGGGATTAATCAAGAACAGTCAGCATGGTTTTGTTATAAGGGGAAATCATGTCGATCAATTTGATTGAATTTTTCGAAGAGGTGATCAAGTGTGTGGATGAGGGTAATGCATTTGACATAGTCTACTTGGATTTCGGTAAGATTTTTAATGAGGTTCCACGAGAGACTGAGAGCAATGATGAGAGTCCTTAGGATCCAAGGAAATATGGATAATTAGGCACCGAATCAGCCGAATGGCAGGAGGCAGAGGGTGATGGTGGAGAGATGTTTGTGTGTCTAGAAACCTGTGTCCAATGGGCTTCGACAGGGATCAGTTTTGGGCATTTGCTGTCATATAATATAAATAACTTATAATTGAATAGAAGAAGGCTGATCAGTAAGTGAATGTTACAAAGATTGGTGGGTGGTAAATGGTGAGGACAATAGCCTTAGATTACAGAAGAATAGAGGTTGGCTGGTCTGATGAGCTGCTCAGTGAGAAATGGAATTCAATGAAGATAATGCACTTGACAGGACAGGCAATGTAAGGGAATACATGATGAATGGTAGGACCCTGGGAGGATGAGAGGGACATTAGCGTGATGTCTACCAGTCCCTTAAGGTAGAAGGACAGCTAGATAAAGGGGTCAAGAAGGCATATTGGATACTTGCCTTTATTAGCTGAGGCACAGAGTTTGTGTGCAGTTCTGAAATCCACTTATGGAACAGATGTGATTGCAGTGGGCAGGATACAGAGGAGATTCGCCAGGATGTTGCCTGGTCTAGAGAGCTTCAGTTATAAAGAGAGATTGGACAGACATGGATTGTTTTTCTTGGAGCTGAGGAGGCTGAGGGAGTCATGATTGAGATGTATAAAATAATGAGGGGTATAGATAAGGTAGACAGAAATACCTTTATTCCCTCTGTGGAGGGATCAATAACCAGGAGGCATTGATTTAGGTAAGGGGCAGGAGGTTTAGAGGGGATGTGTGGAAAATGTTTTCTCTCAGAGGAAAGTGAGAATCTGGAACTCAGTAACTGTCAGAGGCAACAACAGTCATAACATTTAGGAAGTTTTTACATTATATTTGTGATACTAAGGGATATAAGGCTAGGTGTCTAGTGTCTGAAAATGGGATTAGAATAGTTCAGTGGCTGACTTTGACTGGAGATGAACCAAAATGCCTTTTTCTGTATTGTAGATGACTGTGATATATCCTGTACACATATCCTTACCTAGTTATTAGTCACCCACTACCCCTGCTTCACCTAAAATTTATACTTGATCTCAGCTTTTCACATGTGATGGCACAGGAATTTAATTAATGTATTGTTGGTTTGATAACGCTTCAGCCTCCTGACCAAGATTAATTTAATCACAAAATTCCAGGTAAGTGCTTGTGAAGTCCCCAGTATCAAAATCAGACTTTCAAGCCTGCCTTTAAAACAAAAACAACTGCCAAATAAGTTTCCACTTACATAGGAATTTAGTTAAAAATTATGGAGCTCAAATTGTAAGTTTCTTTTCAGATGTTTCGTCATCATTCTAGGTAACATCTTCCACGAGCCTCTGGTGAAGGGCTGGTGTTATGTCCTGCTTGCTATTTACGTGTCCTGGTCACTTAAGGTGGGTGATATCATTTCCAATTCTTTTCTCAGAGGATGGTAGATGAGGTCCAAATCAATGTGTTTATTGATCAAGTTCCACTTAGAATGTCAAGTCTCTAGGAATTCCCATGCTTGTCTCTGTTTAGCTTGACCTGGGATGGATATGTTGTCCCATTCATTCATCCTAGGACAAACTAAAGAGAAACACGCACAGGAATTCCTAGAGCCTGGCATTGTAAGCGGAACTCCATCAATAAACACATCAATTTGGACCCCATCTACCATCCTCTGAGAAAAGGAACCGGAAATGATATCATCCACCTTGTATGGTGATGAAACATCTGAGAACATTCCTTCCAGATCAGAGAGCCAACTTACAACCTGAACCTCAATCTGAGCTACAAATCTTCTCGAAAACCGCAATTATGGAGTTCACTTTGTCTATTTTTATTTGCATATTGTTCAGAGCTCTTATGTTCCTTGTTGCTTGTATTTATTTAGGCATGTTCTCAAGAAACGAAAAAGCAAAGAAATCCATGGCTGAGAACAATGAAAACTGAAACAAAAATTGCTGTACCACAGTTTCATTCAAAAGGTATTTGATTTATACTATTGTGATTTGGTGGTTGTTGCAAATTAGAAATATCCAAAAACTTAAATAATTGATTACATTTTTATCAAAATGCATGTTTTTTGTAAAATATGTTTCTCCAAAGAATGCCAGGCAATGTTAATTGGAAATAATTACATAAAAGTATGGCTGTCAGTTGGTACTACTCTCGCTCCTCAGTTATTGTTCAAGGTTCTAATTTCAAGTCCATTCAAGACTTGAGCGCAGTAATAAAGGCAGACTCTCAATTACTGTACTGAGAAAGCACAGCAGTGTCAGGAGGTCATGTTGCAGCTGTACAGGACATTGGTTAGGCCACTGTTGGAATATTGCGTGCAATTCTGGTCTCCTTCCTATTGGAAAGATGTTGTGAAACTTGAAAGGGTTCAGAAAAGATTTACAAGGATGTTGCCAGGGTTGGAGGATTTGAGCTACAGGGAGAGGCTGAACAGACTAGGGCTGTTTTCCCTGGAGTGTCGGAGGTTGAGGGGTGACCTTAGAGAGGTTTACAAAATCATGAGGGGCTTTTCCCTGGGGTTGGGGAGTCCAGAACTAGAAGACATAGGTTTAGGGTGAGAGGGGCAACTTTTTCACACAGAGGGTGGTACTTGTGGAATGAGCTGCCAGAGGAAGTGGTGGAGGCTGGTACAATTGCAACGTTTAAAAGGCATTTGGATGGGTATATGATTAGGAAGGGTTTGGAGTGATATGGGCCAGGTGCTGGCAGGTGGGACTAGATTGTATTGGGATCTCTGGTCGGCATGGACAGGTTGGACCCAAGGGTCTGTTTCCATGCTGTACATTTCTATGACTCTATGAGATGTACTTCCTTGGCATCTTGGTTTTCAATGAGGGACCCCTTATTCTGTAACTATGTTGAGATTCCCCCATTACAAGATGCACCTGCCAAGCCCCCTCAGAATATTGTATATTTCATTGAGCTCACCCTTCATCCTTCTAAACGCTAATGCTTCATGGCCTGACCTGCTTAACTGTTCTTGATGCAAACTTTTTCATCCCAGGAATCAGCCTCCCACATTTCTTTCAGTTGCTTCCAATGCCAGTATGTGCTTTCTTCAATCTGAAGATCAAAATTGTACACAGTATTCCAAGTGTGATCTCATCAGTCCCAACACCCTGTATAGTTGTAACAAGATTTTCCTACTTTTAAATTCCAACCTCCAACAATAAAGGCCAAAATTTCACTTGCCTTTTTAATCACTTTCTGGATTTGCACAGTTGCATTTTGTGATTCATGCACAATAACATCCAGATCAGTTGTGCTGTCCTTTATTGGAGTCACACTTGCTTTAAATTATAAACTGCCTTTTGATTCTTACTGTCAAATTGTGTTTGGAGAACGCAGTGTTAATGTCACTGGGCTAGTAATCTAGAACACTAGGCTAATGATCTGCGAACCCAGGTTTGAATCCCGGTATAGCAACTGGTGGAATTTGAATTAATAAAAATTTAGAATTATAAGATAGCCAAAAGACTACTGTGTAACCTATTGTTGCAACCTATCCTGTTCACTACTATCCTTTAGAGAAAGAAATCTGCCATCTTAACTGGTCATCCTGGATATGACTCTAGACCCACACAACGTGATTGTCTCTTAACTGCCCTGTGGACAATTAGGATGGCTAATTAATGTGGGACTAGCCAGTGACACCACATTCCAAGAAAAAAAGATGACCTCACATTTCCATCATTAAACTCCATTTGTCAAATTTTTCTCCACTTACTCAAACTATTGATATTCTCTCTGTGAATTCCTTATGTCCTCATCACAATAAGCCCTCCCATTTATTTTTGTATCATCAGCAAATTTTGATACATTGCATGCGGTCACCCAGCTCCCTTTGCATGTCTGAGCTTTGCAACCTCTCAGCATTTAGATAATATGATCTTTTTTTATTCTTACTGCCAATATGGACATTTTCCATTTTCCTACATTTTACTCATTTGTCACATCTTTTCCCTCTCAATTAACCTATCAATATCTTTTGTAACCCCTATGTATCTCTTTACAACTTATATCCCTACTTAGCTTTGTGTCATCAGCAAATTTGACAACCATACCTCCCATCACTTCATCTCAGTCAGTTATACAAATTGTAAACAGTTGATGTCCCAGCATTTGTTACATCTTGCCAACCTTAAAAAGAATCGTTTATGCCTACTCTCTACATCCTTAGCCAATCTTCCATCCATGCTAACATATTACCCTTTATACCATGAGCTTTTATATTCTGAAATAACCTTTGATGTGGCACCTTATCAAATACCTTCTAGAAATCTAAGTGCAATCAATCCATCATTACCTTTATGCAGAATACATGTTAGTGCTCAGAGAATTTCAGTTAGGTGGTCACGCATGATTTTCCCTTCTTTGAATCTATCCAAATGCCCTGCTCCAACTTTTTAAAATAATAGCTTCTAACATTTTCCCTGCAACAAGTGTTAAAATGGCTTGCCTGTTGTTTCTTGCTTTCTGTCTCCCTGCCTTTTTAAATATAGGAGCTACATTTGCTATCTTCCAATGTAATGCAATCTTCCTTGAATCAAGGGAGGTTTAAAAAATTAAAATCAATGCATCAACTGTCTGATAAACAAGGACTTTAGAATGAAGTCCATCAGGATTTAGACTCTTGTCAGTCTGCAACTCCAACAATTTACTCAATGCCAATTCTGTGCTGATTGTGATTTTCCTGAGTTCTCTTCCATTTCCTGATTTATTGCTGCCTCTTGGATGTTATTTAAGTGTTTTATAGTGAATACTGATGCATAGTACCAGTTTGATAGACTTTATCTTTTCTTGTTTTCCAGTAATTTTTCTCCATTCTCACTTTCTATGGGACCGTGCACAATTTGTTAATTCATTCTCTTCTTTCAACATATGTAGAAAATAATCTTATGTTTTTATATTTCTGGTTAGCTTTCTGTCATACTCTAATTCTTCATTCTTCATTAATTTTTTTGTTCATTCTTTGCTGTTTCTTACATTCTGTTCAATCTTTTGATCAGTTATCTATCTTTGTACAATTTTTTTTTAAGCTTTAATACTATCCACATTTCTAGTTAACTAAGTATAATGGGCCCTTCCCCTGGAAATCTTTTAAATATTTGAATTTCTATTCTGAGTATGCTGAAATATCCCTGTCATGTCTGCTACTGTTTTTCTGTTGACCTATTCTTTTATCTAATTTGTCAATTCACTTCAATTAGCTTTGCTTCCATGCACTTATAATTCACATTATTTAATTTTTTAAAAAATAACCTTAAGCCTATACCTCTGTACCTCAAACTAAATGTAATACTCAATCATTTTAAGGTTGCTGCAACCTAAGTCTGCCTTTACTCTGAAGTGATAATTAATCCTGTCTTGTTGCATGATACCACGTCTAGTATAGCTTGTACTATGGTTGGCTGCAGAACATGCATTTCTCAGAAATTCTCCCAGTAAAGTATTATGAACTCCTCATCTAGATGACCTTTGCCCATCTATCTTTTCCAATTGGTATGTAGATATAAATTTTTTATGTTTATTGCTGTACCTTTCCGACAAGCTCTCACTATCTTTTCAGTTGTGCTCCACCCTACCGTGTGTTACTTTTGGGGTGCTGTTCACCACTCCCACAAGTGAATTTTTACCTGTATTTCTCATTTCTACCCAAACTGTTTCCACATCTTAGTTTCCTGAAATTAAGCCATCCTTCTCTTGTCATTATTAGCTAACAGAGCCGGTCCTCCACCTATCCTTAAGTTCCTGTCCTTCCTAAATGTTCCTGATGGTTCAAGATTCATGTCCAAATCAGTGTCATTCTGCTATCATGTGTCAGTTTGTCTATTTTGTTTTGAATACTCAATGCACATAGATACAGAGCCTCATAGCGAATTACTGCAGATGCTGGAATCTGTACTGAAAATAACAAATGCTGGAGATCACAGCAGATCAGACCGCATAAATAGAGAGACAACAAGCTAACATTTCGAGTCTAGGTGACTCTTCATCAAAGCTGACGTCAGATACAGAACCTTTTGTTCTGCTCTCTAACTTGTAACGTTTCATTCTATCTTACAGTTGACCTTTGTTCTTTCTGTCCCTTTCTCTCGTGGTCTGTTTATAATTTCCCATGTCAACACCTCTCTCTTGGCCTTTACTTGACTTTTATTCAACAAAAGGTTTACAAATTTGATGTCTTTCCTCCAGTATTCAGTTTAAAATATTATCTCGTTCCCTATGTATGTGCAACACCCAGCACAATATAGGTGTCGACTTCCCATCATTACAGATTCCCCTTACCCTCGTGCTGGTGCCTGTGCTCCATAAACCAGAACCTACTTTTCCCACAGCAGTTTTTCAGCCATGCTCACTTACTTCTTAGTACTTTAGGATTGTGTGCTTGAAATTGTTGAGTAAGTTAGTACATTTTATTATTTTGGACGAATCTAATTTATTTTTTAACTGGTAGTTGATATTAAATTGAAATCTGCAGTTCAATTTCTGTAGGTGTCAGCCTCAGGCAGTGTCTTATCAAGGCCTTGAGTGTAGCAGCTTAAGATCAGTCTGTTTTTATTCATTCATGGGACATGGGTGTTGCTGGCTGCGCAGCATATATTGCCATCCCTAGATGACTTTGAGAAAGTGGTCATGAGCTGCCTTCTTGAACCGTGGCAGTCCACAATGTTATTAAGGAGGGAATTCCAGGATTTCTAACCCCGTGACAATGAAGAGACAGTGATATATTTCCAAGTCAGATGTGAGTGGTTGAAGAGGAATTTGTTGATGATGGTGTTCCCATGTATCTGCTGTCCTTGTTCTTCTAGAGGGAAGTGATTGTATGTTTGGAAGGTGCTGTCCAAGATTCTTTGGAGAACTTCTGCAATGCATCTTGTTGATAGTACACACTGCTACTAATAAGCGTTGGTGTTGCAGGGAGTGGATGTTTGTGGATGTGTGCTAATCAAATGGGCTGCTTTGTCCTGGATGATGTCAAGCTTCATAAATGTTGTTGGCGTTGCACCCATCCAGGCAAGTGTGGAGTATTCTGTCACACTCCTGACTTCTGCCTAGTAGATGTTAGATGTTGGACAGGCAGTTTTGGGGACTCAGGAGGCGAGCTATTCACTGCAATATTCTTTGCTTTTGAACTCTCTTTTAGCCACTGTGTTTATATGGTGAGTCCTGTTGAGTTTCTGGACAATTGTAACCCCAAAGATGTTGATAGTAGGGATTCAGTTCACCACTGAATGTTAAGGGTTGTTGGTTAGATTGTCTATTATTGGAGATGGTGAGTATCTGGCATTGGTGAGGTGTGAATCTTACTTAGAATTTTAATTCTAATTTAAGTTTGTTTAGAAAGCAGCTGAAACTGTTTCCTCATTTTGTGAATTAGCCAGTCCTTAGTGACGCTATGGCTTAATTGATTAAAGCACCTACCTGGTAAACAATCTAAGGTTCAAATCCCAGTGGTTTCTTCAGGGCTCTTTTGTAGCGCAGTGAGGGTGTCCTTACTGCTCCAGGGGTCTGTAATAACACCTCTGAATCGGCTGATTAAAGAAATAGGTTAAATAAAACAAAATCAGCTTGCCCTTTTGCTCTAAAAGTTATAATATTAACTTGCAAACTCAATTTATCTGAGAGCTGAGTTCTTACAATAATTAGGCAAGGAAGTCTGTTTTCTTCTGTTTTGCACAAAGCTAAACTAGTTTGTAATTGACATTAAACTGAAACCTACAGTTGATTGTCTGTAGTTGCCAATCTGAAGCAGGGTTTTATCAAGACTTCAAGCAAAAGAGCAGCTTAATTAAGAAGCAGCTGAAACTGGATCGTCATTGTTAGTCAGCTTGTCCTTTTGTCTTAGGACCATATAAAGTAGCCAATTTCCCCCTCCAACTCCATTTTAATTTAGTCTTTTCCCTCTAACCGTAACATTTGGTGTTATTGCTTTGTCCTGAATGGGCTTTGCATGCACGTTAATCAATTAGAATGTGTATGATTTAGTGATGGTAGTTAATAGATGAAAAATACCATGGATGATTTGGTAAATGGAGAAACTTTGGTGTCCATGATAGCACTTTTGGACAGAAGAAAAGCAAAAAAAACCTAAAATTGTAACCAGTTTAATACAAGTTAGCACTTGAGTGTGGCGAACTGTAGAATGCCAGAGTTAAGTGATTCATGAAGTTAGCAGAGGAAGGAAAAGAAATATTCTGTTGTTTTTACTTTTCCTGAACTTCGTGCACCTCAGGAATCAAATCTTATTCTGCTGCAGGAGAGAAAGACTTGGTATCTGGTAAGTGATTAATGCTGTTGAATTCCTAAGGTTCAACATGGTGTAACAACTGGTAATAAGGTTAAGAAAATACGTAAAAATTAGTGAAGTACATAATTGAAGAAAATAATGATAATAGTTCTTCAAGCATTAAGAATGTCAGGACAGGTGCTATGTCATTTGGGAGTTTACAAATGCAGATTTGGTCCAGAGCAAATACATTAAAGCAAGTCTTTGAAAAGTTTGATCAGCTTCCGCTCAGAATTTATAAGTTGGAGGCTGAACTACAGACACTGCCATGTATCAGGGAGGCAAATAGTTACCCAACTTTTCTGTACCATAAGAAAGACGCACCTCTTGAGCTTGACTTGTCTGATTTGGTCAGTGTTTGGGGACAGGAGATTGTGACTATGAGCGAGGCGGATAAACAGACCAGAGGATATGGGCACAGGAATCTCAACCTTTGCAATTGTCCAACATCTTCAAAAGTATTTCATTGTCTCTAAAGTGCTGTGGTCATGAAAAGCACTCTGTGGATACAATTCATTTTTTTGTTATGTATTAATGATGGGCTTCTAAAGCTGCCATTACTGTCTAGCATATAATGACAATCTCTACTGAAGTTTTTTTAAAATATGATTAAGTACTCTACACTATGCAGGTTGTTCTTTTTCTTAGTGAGGGTATATTGCCAGCTTTAGTGGTAATATCTCTGAAATTTTCAGTATAATATTTTTCTCTTTTTATAAACATCTACTTTGTAAATTTAAGCCACTCTGTTCCAAGACTTTCCTGGCTTCTCTCTAGCTTCCACTCTCCATAAACCTTAGCTGACTTAAAATTATTTTACCAACACACTAACTTGCTCTAAGTCCCAATAACCTGTCAGCAATGGTTTTTTTGACCTATGCTGACTCCAGGTTCTCCAATGTCCCAATCCTCTGTGAAGATCACTCAGTGCTCTCAATTCCCTTATCTCTGTAGCCAGTTTGAGCTGTGGCGCCCCTACAACAATGCCTTCTTCTCACTGTGTTGTCTTGTTTCCCCACTTGTCTCACCCATCTTTGGCAGTTGTTCCATTAGCTGTCTCAGGTTAGAGCTCTAGAGGGTGCTGTCAGAATCTCTTCCTTTTTTTCCTTTGGGATGCCTCTTAAAATCAACTACTTTCAGGTTAGAATCCGTTATGCAGGTTTAAACTCAGTGTGGAAAATAAATCCCATCAGACCATCTCAGGTTCTAAATCGGGTTCAGTAAAATGAAAAGAATTAAATTAGAAATGCAGGAAAACAAAGTATGCAATCAACATTTTTGAAGTTTGAAGTTTCAATCCCAATAAATAATGGATATATCCCTTTCAGAAAATGACTGAAGGCACAAGAAAAATGAAGTACTAAGACAGATGAAGGTTAAAATTATTATCCTGATTTCAAACTACTTAGGACTGCTGATCTAATTGTTTTATTTAGAGAACAATGCACTTTTTATTGTAGTATTGAGACTCTGTTAAATCTATCTTGCTAAATTTGGCAACCTGATAATGCAACCTTTTGGATACAAATCAATTTCCTGTGTTTACTTACCACAAAACAATGGTCCTAATTTTTTAATCCCTTTCATTAATCAAAATAAGAAAAATGTGTTCACTGGCCTCCACCAAGGATCTAATTTTTTTGTGTGAAAATTATCATATCCTTCCACTAGCCTCAACAGTTGTTGTTTGGACACGTTTTGATTTATTATTGTCACCTGTACCTAAGTACAGTGAAACATTTTGCTTTTTGTGCAGTATAGGCAGATTGTAACAAATTAAGGTAATGGAGTGATTGAACAGAGTGAGGAATACAAAGTTATGGCTGGCAAAGAAGGTGCTGTAAAAGCAAGGTCAACAATAGATTTAAAAGTTGAGAAGTCCACTCAGAAGTCTGATAACAGTGGGGACGAAACTGTTCATGAACCTGTTGGTACATTTATTTAAGCTTTTGTATCTTCTACCTGACAGAGATTGGAAGAGATTATATTCAAGATAGGAGGGTGGCTGCCTTTCTGAGGCATTGAAAAGTGTAGAGGGAGTCAGGGGATGGAAGGTTGGCTTGCACGGTGGTATGGATTGTGTTCACAACTTTCTGTAGTTTCTTGTGGTCTTGGGAAGAACAGTTGTCATACAAACACAATGCATCCAGATAGAATGCTTCCTACGTTGCATCTATAAAAGTTGGTGAGAGTCCTTATGGACATGCCAAATTGCCTTCACCTCCTGAGGAAGAAGAGGAATTCCTGTACCGTTTTGACTGTCATATCAACTTGGGTCCAGGACAGATTGTTGATGATCATCTCTCTTAGGAACTTGACATTTTCAACCATCTCCAGCTCAGCTCCATTGATGTAGATAGGGGTGTGACCTCCTCCTTGCTTCCTGAAGTTGATAATTAGCTCTATAGTGTTTCTGACATTGAGAGAAAGATTGTTATCTTTCCACCACATCACCAAGCACTGTATTTCTTTCTTGTATTTTGTCTCATCATTGTTTGATATCCAGCCTACAATGGTGATGTTGTCAGTGATATTGTAGATGGAATTCAGACAAAATATGTCCACACAGTCATGAGTGCACAGAAAGTATCGTAGGATGCTGAGTACGCATCCTTGTGGGTTGTCGGTGTCGAGGATTGTCAAGGAGGAAGTGCTGAGGGAGGAGCAGAGACCTCTTGCTCAGAGTTTGGAGATTAGTTTGGTTAGAGTTATAGATTTGAAGGCAGTTTGTTGGTTCCATAAAATTATATTGGTCAGGTGACTTGCTAATTGTATTACATATTGCTACCATCTTATTGGCAAACACACCAAAGAATCAATCAGTGAATGGCCTTCCCATTGCCTTTTGCTAGTGATCCATGAATTGGGTATACTTTGATCGCATGCTCAAAGTAAGTTCTTTCCACACCTTCTGTACTTGCTATTTTAACGGTAGCAATAAAAAGCACTTCATCTGCTTTGGCTCCTAGAGTCTTTTTCCCAAACAAACTCTTTCCTCCTCCTGAAGAGTACTGTGTGATTATCTCAGTGGTGTGCAGAAGATCGATCTGCAGAATAAAAATACTGCCTACCTTTCTTTAAGCAGCATTCTCCATACACCAAACTCCCATCTGGCCAATCCTTCTGGCCTTGTACTCAGTGTAAATAATTGATGTCTCAGTAAATGGCTTAAGGCAAAAATAAAATGATGCACCAAGATAGAGCTCATACATCTATACTGCATTGACCCAAGCTGGGTCACACGGAGATACCTCTGATACACTGCCACAAGACATCAAAGAACATTTTGTGTTTTTACCCATTAAAAAAAACTCTTGACTCCTCCAGCAGTATGTGGAGAATTTACATTTGGGGAGTGGGGGGCTGGTGGGAGACAAACCTCCCAGGTATCTAACCTTTCTATGATGTATGGTCTACATATTTATAAACAACAGAAACACTAGTTTGTGTTGAATCATGTAATGATGCATTTTTACATTAATCAAATATTGTTTTGAGAAGATGATGTATCCAATTAGTCAATTAGAATTTATCACCAATTTATGTATAAACAAAGCTGAAGGATTTGGTCGAGTATACAAGATGTACAAGCACAACATAACACACTACCAGAGTTCAAATGTAAACAGTATATACAGTCAGTGCAGTTGAGCCAATATATAACAGGTGAAATTCTACCTTGAAAAATATGATGTTTTGCAGACATTATTATAAAGAAGTGCACTTTAATATGCAGTTGGTGTAGACAGAATTAGAAAGATACTTTTGAGTAATAGATTATTAGTCTCTGGAAAATGCAGAAATGCAGTTGATAAAATAAAAGAAATGTTGTTATTTACTTTTTGAATCATAATGCTACCAAGGGTTACACAGGATTCTGTAGCGCCTGTCAGTTCATATTTATATATATCTGGTTTTTACAGTATATGACCAACTTAGGAAATTGTGCAGAGAAATGAACAGCATTTTTGAAAGGAAGATGTTAACCAGAATAGAAGGAGGCAAAGGTAGATAAACCCAAAAGATGATTTCAATTTAAGCTAGGAAAGAAGGGTCAATACTCCAGATATTTAAATTAATGAGCAATAGTTTGAATATTATGCCTGCATTTTGTCAAACTTTTATTCCTATTGTTGAATGTCCCTGTATGTGTTTTTAATCATTAAGGTTTCAGGACATAGATTTTTCAGATTTGTTTGTTTTATTTTTATCTCCAGGTCATTGGTTTCACAGACCCTTGTTCTTCCTCCACATAGTCATTATTCAAGTGTGAGTGTTTGCCGTATTCCTTTCTGTCACAGGGAACACGTTTAGGCACAAACTTAGTAAGCCCACATTTTATTGACACTGATACTCGACCTGCCCTAAGAGGTATTTTTCAATAACACAGATTAAACTAGGTGGGAATAAATGTGTTTGAGTGCTAATATGAGCTGTGTGATAGGACAGCGATGAACAAATCACTCAACATATCGAGTATAGATACCAGTAGTTCGTGGTGTATAAGTTGACGCAGATTTTAAAAAATGAGCCCATTTTCTTGGTTTCACAATTCATACTTAGGCTTCTATTTTGCATATAGCTTCCCCGTCACGATTGATTTTGCTCAGAAATATTATACTTGTATTCGGCCTCAGTTTCTCATCTCATATGTCTGTGCATTGATTTAAGCAAGTGGTATGGACTGTGTTGCCATAATAATATCCACACACATCAAATTTTTTGGTGGCAAATGACAAATCAAAATGGATCTTTTGGCATGAAGCATAAAACTGGATTTAAGCTAAACATTATGACATTTGCTAACGTTGAAATAATTATGCTGCAGCGAAGGAATTCAGAGTTAGTGAGAAATGATTTGAGAATGCAAGAAGAAGGAATCCTCTTTGAAGCGATGCCAAGACCAGATGCACCATGTGTACAGGGACCAGCCACTGGTACCAGCATGTATCAAAATGGATTTTATAAAATTGCCAAATTAGTTTCCTTGCCACAGAAATATAATGTATGTACCAAATCAAACCCTGTAAACCCTTCATAAATCCTGTAAAATCTTAATGCAATAGTTAATTGGTGCACTTACTTTATAGACCAAAATTATCCAGTGTTAGAACAGAAGACCAAGATGACTCAGGCTACCAAACAACCTCAATATACCAAAATGTACCAGTTTTTAGTAATTCATCAAACAGTGCCAAAATCATCCATACCCATTGTCTCATTGGCAATTCACCACAAACAATTATATGCTGAACAGATTCAAAAACAGTTCTGATGAAAATTGCTGAACGCAAGATTGTAAATTTTATGTGCTACTAGCTCGCATAGTCAATGCAACAAAATTAAAGGCTGTGGTAATTTTCAAACATAAACATGTTGAAAGTCTGTTAGGAGCTTTTGTGCATGGTTATGATAACAGTTGGATAGATGAGAATTGATTGATAATGTGGATAATCCTGATGGCCTATGCAAAGAATGTAGTTTATTAGTATGAGACATGTTCTGATCCCATGTAACCAATAAGGTCAAGAGGTTCCCACAAATAAATAACATTCTTATCACAGTGTTTAAATGTAGCTTTGTGGAATTAACTCATTCATTAAAATGTATTGCCTGGATTTAATTTGAATTGACTTTTTTTGTATACTTTAAAATGGTGACCAACTACAGCAAAATAAGCCCTGGCAGTTCACATTTTTTACATGACCTACAAGTTCACTTTTTTTTTGGATGGATTTTCTGAGACTTCAAAGGTCGACTTTTATATACCTTGATTTACTTTATAGTGGTTTCATGCACTCACTGAACGCATTATATATTACAATTTGCTTGAATACCATTGTTGATTGTCCGATTCTTTGGGAAAATATGTCCTCTGACAGTTTGGGAAATATTCTCTTCTATTGCTCATTGTTGCTGCCTGTCTTCTCTTGGCTGTCAAAAATGTAGCTACTGTGCAGAGTTATGTTGTTCAGTCATATTTGAAGCACTCCCCAAATTAATCCAGACATTTGTACCTTGGCTCAAGAAAATCAGTGGTCTACTCCTTATGGACTCAGATAGCAGTCCAGACATGGCTTTTTTATTAGCAGTTCAGCACTGAAAAAACTTTCTGTTTTGGTGACAAAATAATTTTATAAAAGTAAGTAGTATGCTAGAATGTAAACACTAAGGTTGATCGAATCCAAGTTAATATGAGTTATGCCTTAGCTTTATGTTGTTCAGATCGTATTTAAAATAGCATTTTCAATTTTGGGAGCAAATATTTAGTTATTTTGGAAATGATGCATAAAAGAGAGCCAATGCAAATCCCAAATGCAGAGGAAATGCTTATGAAAGAGGATGGGAGAATTTTAAATATTGCATTCACAAACGTGTTGACTTGCACCTGCAATGAACTATGAAATTTTCACTAATTGGGATTCACAACAGTTACGTAAGTACTTACTTTTTGCAACATTAAATGAGCATAATAATTACTTTAATGGTCAATTGAACAGCATTTTTGAACGCAGGGTTTCCAAATGTATTACATTGCTAATTGTTAGTTATAGAAATGAGTTTCTATGATCTTGTGGTTTGCCAGCAATTCACTCTCATTACCCATTCTAAATAGCCTGCCTTTCAAAGGTGGATGCGATTAGCTTACCATGTCAACATCAAGAGTAGGATTTCGCTGTTCGATGATGTTTCAGAAATAGCCTCTATTAGAATACAAATAACAGTAATATTAATTTTCCATCTCTATGGAATAGAACATTCAGTGATGTACTCTAAAAATATTCTCTAAGATCTGATCTCTATCTTTTAGCATTATGCAGAAGCAAAAGATAAGCCTGTGTCAAAGTTAATGTTAGAAAGGTTGAATTATTAGGAAAATTTATAGATTTAAATTAAGTTTTAAATTCTTTGTAGTAAAAGCAGAACCAAAATGAAAGCTTTAAGAAGTAACTGAATAGATTATTGTGGAAAGGAGAATGGGATTGAATGAAGGATTGATAGATTATTGTTCTGTTCTCAAATTAATTTAATTATGGATAAATAGGATTATCTTCTCATAATGTAAGATGGACAACACTTTTGGTAATAATTTGCAAGTAATCATAAGTTCAAGATCAATACACTTCAAACAATGTATGCTCCTGTCCTACCAAGATACATAGAGCAGATGTGAATATAAGCAAGACCTCAATGAATATTACCTTCAAACCATACCATAAGTACAAAGATAAGTGTGGATATAAATGGTTAAGATTTGAGATTATGGAGTTTATCCAATTGGAGTTAAATGACATTGTCCTGGAGCTGTATTGGGTTGTGTAAAATTAACATGGAAATTGACCAAAACTATCACTTCTGGTTATTGAGCACCATCAAGAATGTAACAAGTTGGAAATTTTACATATTTATTTTGGGAAGGATTTTAGTTTCTATTATGGCATTGATGCAAGGTCACATTTTGTTTACAAAGAATTCACCCTTTAAATGCAACAATAGCACTCAGAAGGGCACCTAGCTTCAAAGATGATCATTGGTTCTATACCCAGTTAGGAGGATTTCTCATTCTTACTGGCAACGTTGCTTCTGACCATGCTAATCGTTAACACACAGCAGAGGATGGGAGGAGACATTGAAAGTCATCTGCCCCATTTGCTTTCTTGATTGCACTCTCTTTCTCTCTCTTTCTTGCTCTGTATCTTTCTTGCTGTTTCTAATTCTGAAGTGAGATGTAAAAATATACAGCCTGAAGGAGAAATGATTGATTCTAGTTAGTTCAGCACTGCAGAGTTGTGTCTGTGTTCAACACAATGGGTTCGTGGGTCATTTAATTTATTATGAAATGTGAATGGCAGGGAATTAGTTAATGAGCATATGAAAATTACGTTCTAGTTTTTCATATTTGGTCTCATCTCTTCATAGTCTTCAGTCTGCTCTTCAATCCAGCCTCCAAACTGATAAAATACATATGAAAACACATGCAATATCACATAATCAAGTGCACATTACAAACTTAGGGTAAATATGCCTTCAATGTTTCCCCAAAATGGAATAGTGATCATATTAAACATTAGAACATCAAAAGGATTGATAACATTTGAATCATGAATATTTATGTGAGCAAAACATTCCTTTCCAGTGATGGAGAATATTTGTATTAAAGTATAGACCAGACTATAGCATAATAATGTATAAAAATGAATCTTTTCTTTGATTCTGAAGAAGGGTCTCTGGACTTCAAATGTTAACTCTCTCTACAGATGCTACCAGCCCTGCTGGGTTTCTCCAGAAATTTCTGTTTTCTTTTGATAAAATGTCAAGCCTGACCAGGATTCTGAGAGATTGTCAGGGAGAACGTGGGAATCTATACAGTAAAAGCACCTCCTAGCATCCCTAATGTTACAATTTTTATAAGAGCAATGCACTGTTAATCAAGCTCCATGCCTTTTTATTATAAATGTGTTGATTCAATCATCAAAATGTCCAATTTATTTACTTTAGAATGAGCATCCAAAATAAAAGAGACTTTCATCAGGCTTCTTTAATGTACTCAAATTTATCTGTTTATTTAACACAAAATTTATTCTTAATACAAATTGGAAGCACTGGTTAATACCTAACTTATGATCTGGAATTAGAACTATAGTGCCTTAACCTCAAATGCAGCTGAATTCACACAACACAAAAACCAACAGTCTCTGCAGAGAGTAGTTTTTTTTCAAAAGTTAAGAAGAAACCACCTCTGTTCCAAAAATCTCCAAAGGATGGAATTTTTGGCTTTGGATGCCCATTGGGTTTCTTGCTGATGAAATTAAAATGCTGACAGTTGTAAACTGATCTTCAGTTCATAGAACATAGAACATAGAAAAATACAGCACAGTACAGGTCCTTGGGCCCTCGATGTTGTGCCGACCCAAGCTCACCTAAACTACACTAGCACACGATCCTCCATATGCCTATCCAATGCCCGTTTAAATACCCATAAAGAGGGAGAGTCCATCACTGCTACTGGCAGGGCATTCCATGAACTCACGACTCGCTGAGTAAAGAATCCACCCCAAACATCTATCCTATACCTACCTCCCCTTAATTTAAAGCTATGCCCCCTCGTAATAGCTGACTCCATACGTGGAAAAAGGTTCTCATTGTCAACCCTATCTAAACCCCTAATCATCTTGTACACCTCTATCAAGTCACCCCAAACTTTCTTTTCTCCAATGAAAACAGCCCCAAGTGCCTCAGCCTTTCCTCATACAATCTTCCTACCATACCAGACAACATCCTGGTAAACCTCATCTGCACCCGTTCCAGTGCCTCCACATCCTTCACTGCACCCGTTCCAGTGCCACCAAGATCCCTCTGCTCATCCACTATACTAAGTATCTGACCATTAGCCCAGTACTCCATCTTCTTGTTACTCTTACCAAAGTGAATCACTTCACACTTAACTACATTGAATTCCATTTGCCACCTTTCTGCCCAGCTCTGCAGCTTATCTATATCCCTCTATAACCTGCCACATCCTTCCTCACTGTCAACAACTCCACTGACTTTCGTATCATCCACAAACTTGCTCACCCAACCTTCTAGCACCTCCTCCAGGTCATTTATAAAAATGACAAACAGCAGTGGTCCCAAAACAGATCCTTGTGGGACACAGCTAGTAACTACACTCCAAGATAAACTTTTCCCATCAACTACTACCCTCTGTCTTCTTCCAGCCAGCCAATTCCTAATCCAAGCCTCTAACGCACCCTCAATGCCATACCTCCGTATTTTTTGCAGTAGCCTACCATGGGGAACCTTATCAAACGCCTTACTAAAATCCATATACACCACATCTACCACTTTACCCTCGTCCATCTCCTTAGTCATCTTCTCAAAGAATTCAATAAGGTTTGTGAGGCACGACCTGCCCTTCACAAAACCATGCTGACTATCCTTGATCACATTATTCCTATCCAGATGTTCATAAATCCTATCCCTTACAATTCTCTCTAAGACTTTGCCCACAACAGAAGTGAGACTCACCGGCCTATAGTTACCAGGTTTATCCCTACTCCCCTTCTTGAACAAGGGAATCACATTTGCTAACTTCCAGTCTTCTCGCACTTATCCTGTAGACAACGAGGACATAAAAATCAAGCCAATGGCTCTGCAATCTCTTCCCTTGCTTCCCAGAGAATCCTAGGATAAATGCCATCAGGCCCAGGGGACTTATCTATTTTCACCCTTTCCAGAATTTCCAACACCACCTCCCTACTTACCTCAAAGCCATGCATTCTAATTAATTGTGACTCAATATTCACATCGGCAACAATGTCCTGTTCCTGAGTGAATACTGATGAAAAGTATTCATTCAGTGTCTCCCCAATCTCTTCAGCCTCCACGCACTACTTCCCATTACTATCCTTGACTGGACCTATTCCTACTCTAGTCATTCTTTTATTCCTGACATACCTATAGAAAGCCTTTGGGTTTTCCCTAATCCTACCAACCAATGACTTTTCATGTCCCCTCCTTGCTGCTCTTAGCTCTCTCTTTAGATCCTTCCTGGCTACCTTATAACTCTCAATCGCACCAATTGAACCACCACGCCTCATATTTACATAGGCTGCCCTCTTCCCTTAAACAAGGGATTCCAATTCCTTATTAAACCACGGCTCCCTCACACGACCCTTTCCTCCCTGCCTGACAGGTACATACTTATCAAGGACACTCAGTTGCTCCTTGAACAAGCTCCACATATCGCTTGTGCCCTTCCCTTGAAGCCTACTTTTCGAAACCACGCATCCTAAGTCATGTCTCACTGCATCATAATTTCCCTGCCCCCAGCTATAACTCTTGCCCTGCAGTGCACACTTATCCCTCTCCATCACTGGAGTAAAAGTCACCGAATTGTGGTCACTGTCCCCAAAGTGCTCACCTACCTCCAATTCTAACACTTAGCCTGGTTAGTTACCCAGAACCAAATCCAGTATGGCCTCACCTCTTATCGGCCTGTCTACATAGTTCAGATTGAAATCAAGTGGCAAAGTGCCAAGAGTTCACATTTTATGATTTTAAAAGTAGTAAGAAATATTGGTGTCTGGAAACCTTTTTCAAGTTCTTAGAAATTTTTGAGAGACGGGAAGACTTACAGTTCGAGGTGTTTTCTTTCTTACGACTGCTTAGACTTATGAAAACAGAAAACTAAATCCTGAAAAGATTGCTGGGTAACCATCAGCAGAGGGCACCCAAAGTTTTTAGAAAACCAGATTTTCTGGCAATTAATGGCCACAAACATAATTTTTTTTATTTCCTTAAAAGCTTTGTTTGTTTTCTCCCCCAAAATAATTTGATTTCTGTATGAAGTAGGTAAGCCACCTTTGACTTAAGCTGTTGACTTCACTTCCAAGAAAACACATGGTTAAAAATTCTTTTCAATCCAAAAAGTGACCAAACAATTCCATATATTCCAGTGATCCAAAAATGTTTATATTTGAATTCCCAACACAAGGTTATGATACCTTCATTACCTTGAAGGTCATCACTTGAGCAACATGGCTGTGTAATCTGACTGACACAAAAGGGGCAATGTACTCCACATATGTGAATCAAATTAGTTAATAATGTCAAGAGAATTTCTTTGATCAGGGATGTTCAAGCTGATATCTGTGCGATACTAAAGTTAGCTATATTCATAGTATTGGTAGTTCTTGCATTCATGTTTGTTATAGTTTGGTAGGAGGAATTCTTTATCTAATATCTGTAGAAAGGTGTTTCTGTAAGGAAAAAAGTGAGAGTTACAGAAATTAGGATTGCTTAGTTATTCAAAGTTAAAAAAAGTCACACAACACCAGGTTATAGTCCAACAAGTTGATCTGGAAGCACTAGCTTTCAGAGCACTGCTCCTTCATCAGGTGGTCGTGGAGTATAAGATCGTAAGACACAGAATTTATAGCAAAAGTTTATAATGTGATGCAACTGAAATTATATATTGAAAAAGACCTGGATTGTTTGTTAAGTCTCTCATCTTTTAAAATGACCACGTTGGTTTCAGTTCTTTCATATGTAAATCCTAGGACTTGTTTTTAAAGTTACATTCTCAAGTAAACTTTAACAGTATGAGTCAATTCGGCCCAGATAATGCATTGAAGGTGTGAGGTGCCCTGTGTAAGGCTGTCTGTGCCCCAATGTTCAGACTGATTCTATTTCTATAAAATGGACTTAGAGAATCTTACTATGATTCATGCAGTTTTTTTGAGCAAAATAAAGTGTAATTCTGCAAGTATAAATTCACCCCACAAACTTATATATGTGCGTGTGTGTTTAGGGGTATGAGTGTTTGTGAGAGATTGTGTGTGTGTGTGTGTGTGTGTGTGTGTGTGTGTGTGTGTGTGTGTGTGTGTGTGTGTGTGTGTGTGTGTGTGTGTGTGTGTGTGTGTGTGTGCGCGATGCAGTACAGTGGGATCACCTGTAGTGTGGCATGAACCCAAGGTCCCAGTTGAGGCCATCCCCATGGGCAAAGTTTCACATTATGGTACATAGCTGATATTAGATAGATAATGAAAAGGTTGGTTGTAGAGACAGGTTTCAAAGTGAACGTTAAAGAAGAAATGAGAGGTATTGAGGTTTGGGGAAGGGGTTTCAGAGCTTTGAGCCGAAGGCATGGCCACTGCTGATGTAGTGATAAAGATCAAGGATGTTCAATTAATGTAGTGCAGTTAACTCACTGTATCATAGTGATGGAGAAGTTACATAAGTAAGAAAAGACAAGGCCATGGAGGTTGCATAATGATTTGAAGAATTTTAAAATTGAACCGTTGATGGACTGGAAGCCAGTAGGGGGTCAGAGAGTACATGAATGATGAACATATATGACTTAGTGTGAGTTAGGATGCAGGCAGCAAAGTTCTGGATGAGCTCACTTTTACAAAGAGTGCAAGTTTAGAGGGCAGCTATGAATGTATTGGAGCAGTGAAGTCTCGAAGTAGCAGCAACTTGATCGTATCTTATTCCATGTTTCATGTTCTTTAAAAAAGCAAGAGTTAGCCAGATTTTTGATCCAGATAAAGAGCAGTATCGTGCACGAGTAAAAATGATAAGGATATTTTTTGAACGGAAACTCTAATCTTTCCTCTTCCTTTCAGTGATAATACATTTATAACTTCCAGTTACTGACCCCTGAAACTAGTGGAATTATTTTGTTCCCATTTCCCTCATCAAAAGTGAAAGTGCCAAAAGGAAAGTGGGACCCATGTGTATGAATTCTGTACTTCTGATGCTGTCAAACTAGCAGTGCAGCCATTGCATAATCATCTTCAAAGCATTTTCTCTGCTATTCAGCTCAGTGCAACTAATCTATTTTTTGATTTCACTCTTAGTTGCAGATTGATTGTGAGGGTTTTCTCTTCATAGCATATACCATCGCCTTGAGAGTCCATAAACTCATTGAAATACATCCTTGGGCTGTCTCCGCTTTCTGCCCCTCTGCAACATCATGTAACATCATGAGTTTGACTTCAGCACCCAGCTCTACCTTCCTATCATTACTCTTCAGCTCCATTGTGTGCTGTAAGATTTATTCTCCTGACTTAGATACGTCATAAACATTTCCAGTTTTATACTGAAAAGAATCAGGCCATTTTGTGTCTATTCATTGCCACCAATTTCAACTCCCTCTCCAGCCAGTGCCACAGAATAATCCAGCCTGCTTACATCTGTGATCCCCTGTTTGACATTGATCTGAGCTTGCCACACTTTATTCTCCCTCACAAGTCAGTTTATTTTCACTTTGGTAATATTGCTTTCTTTTACTTTAAGATCTGCGAGTTGTTTATCTATTGTCTGTAAAATTCAGCTTATTTGAAACAATCTCCCCATATCCTGTTTATAGAAAGGAATGCTTGTCTATCATACCTATCCTCAAAGCTTTGCATTTGTTCTCAATTCCTCAGCATTTCATTTTTAAAATTTGTGTTTAAATTCATGCAAATTATCACCCCTCCCTATCTGTGACTTTATGGAGCACTCTAATTTCAACCCTTTAAATGTCTTTATTCCTTTGATGTCAATACTATCAACTCCTGTTCACCGTTCATGCATCCAGTAGAACTGAACCCTTAATTGTGAAGGTCCCAGTCTAGAACCTCAGTCACATCAAGCCCTACTACCCCTCTGTATCCTTAAGACTAATCTGTTTGACTTGGATTTACGTGATCCCTTATAATCTTTCCACTTTTGGTCATTTGTTACGCCGCTGTGAACTACTTGTGGACTTTTTCCGACATTAAAAGTGCTATCCAAATTCAAGTCCAAAGAATGTTTTTTTAATGGGGGGATTAATTAATGTTTAAGTAATGGGTGATTTAATATTTAAATAATCAAGTAATTTAATTGCAGCTTTCAAAGTAATTGACTGGAGAATTTATTATGTGTTTCTTTACTTTCATTCTTTTACATTGTACTCTTTTTATTCCTCTCAGTAACACATGTTGGATTTTTTTTCAGGTGTGGAGAATGTTGAGTCCCTGTTGGAGAAAAATAACTTGCCATTGTATCTTGAACAATGGATGGTGTTGATTTGAAACTTTGAGTATTAATGTTGGCCTGTAGGTTTCATGTTGGTCATAATTGAAGTTTGTATTAATAATGCTTTTTTTCTGTTCAGACTATTAACTACTCCTTTTTTGGAATAAACAAGATGTCTTATTGAAATGTGTTAATTGCAGATAATTATTTCATTTTCAATTATTTGTGTTTATAAAGTTGATGGAAGACTTTGCTTTTGGTTCTGCTATTGATTAATTACATTTTGTACAGTTATATTGTATAGTAATTGGAATTCTGTCAAACAATTTTGATTAATGTCACTCCTTGCAAAAACAGGGGGATAGTAAGTATGTAAGTTAGCTTGCTGAGCTTGAAGATTTGTTTTCAGATGTTTTATCACCTTATGAGGTAACATCATCAGTGAGAATCCCGAAGTGCTGGTGGTATGTCCCGTCTCTCTATTTATAGATCTTGGCTTCTTAAGGTGGGTGATGATATTTCCGGTTCTTTTTTTCATGGGAAGATAGGTAGGGTCTAAATTAATGTGTTTATTGACAGCGTTCTGGTTAGAATGCCATGCCTCTAAGAATTCTCGTGCGTGTCTTTGTTTCACCTGTCCGAGGATGTGTGTGTTGTCCCAGTCAAAGTGGCATCCTTCTTTGTCTGTATGTACAGAAACTAGTGATAATGGTTCATGTCTTTTGGTGGCCCGTCGGTGTTCATGTATCCTGGTGGCAGCTCCGTTTGTGGGTGTTGAGATGATTGTTTCTGAAGTTAAGTATTTGGTCCGTGTGTGTTGTTTTTCTGTAGATGCTGGTTTCACATTCAATGACAAAACTGACAAACAAGTTAATGGAACACCTATGGGATCACCAATATCAGGGCTCATAGTGAAAGCAGTAATGCAGAGACTTGAACAAGCTGCCTTCAAGTATCCACCCCAAACTTGAGTCTGCTACGTAAATGACATCTTTGTCATCACAAAACGGAACAAATTAAAGGAGACGTACAACACCGTCAACAATATCCTGACAGGCATAAAATTCGCAAAAGAGGAGGAGAATGACAACAGACTTCCATTCCTAGATGTGGCAGTTGAACGTACAGTTAACACGGAGCTTTAAACCAGCACCTACGGAAAAACAACACACATGGACGAAATACTTAACTTTAGAAGCAATCATCCTAACAACCATGAACAGAGCTGCATCAGGACATTATTTCAATGAGCTACATCATACTGCAGCACCCAAGAATTACAAAAATATCTATACAACCTTTTGAAGGTACCCAATAAACTGATGATTCCTCAGAAACAAACCCAAACAAGCAGACACAATGCAACCAAAAACTTTAGCCACATTACCTTACATCAAAGACATATCAGAAATGATTTCCAGACTACTCGGACCCCTTGGCATCATGGTAACCCACAAACCTACCAACACACTTAAACAGCAACTAATGAACTTAAAGGATCCATTAGATACCATCAGCAAAACAAGCATCATTTACAAGATACCATGCAAGAACTGTAAAAAAAAACACTACATCAGACAAACTAGCAGGAAACTTGCTACCAGGATACATGAACACTAACTGGCCACCAAAAGACATGACCCACAATCTAGTTTCTATACATACAGACAAAGAAGGATACCACTTTGACTGGGACAACACACACATCCTCGGACAGGTGAAACAAAGACATGCATGAGAATTCTTAGAGGCATTGCATTCTAACCAGAACGCCGTCAATTAAACACATTAATTTAGACCCGATCTACCTTCACTTGAAAAAAAGAATCGGAAATTACATTACCTATCTTGAGAAATCAAGACCTATAAATAGAGAGACAGGACATACCACCAGCACTTCACCAAAGACTCTCACTGATGATGTTATCTCGTATGGTGATGCATGTCTGAAAACAAACCTTTAAGCTCAGCGAGCTAACTTAACATACTTATCATCAACCTGAACTACAAATCTTCTGAAAAATCGCCAATAGGGGAATAGTGTTTCATATTAACAACATCCATTTTCTTTGTTTTAAACTATAGTGAGGAAACAGAAGACTAGAATGCTTGCCCTACCAAAGCAAAGTATTTCGATCATTGCCTTACAGCAGCGTCTAATATCACTGCAGCAACAAATTGCTGTTACTCAGAATGGAAAAAAAGCAGCCTTAAATGCTGTCAATGAACTGAAGCAGAACAATCAAAAATTAACAGCCCAGTTGACTTCGGTGAACCAGAAACTTCAAGTCAACAAACAGACAATTCAGGTATGTTTAAAGTTAGGTATAGATTGAGTGGTTACAGCTGTATGATAATAGCAAATTGGAGCTGTGTATTACAGTGTTACAAGCTATCTGGCCCACCAAGCTCAATGCTATTACACTAATAGATCATGGTACTGTATACTGATGTACTGTGCTTATCCAAATCAATATTAACATTTAATCATGCAATGTATTGTATAATATGTAATGTAAATTGAAAACCTGATACAGCCTTCACTAAAATTAGATCCTGTTCAATCATTGGAAAATTATGAAGTCTCAATATTATGGCTGTAAGACATTGCTGCCAGCAACACCATCTAGTTCCAAGATGTTCATATTCTTTGGTATATAGTAAATTTTGTGGATAAATGACTGAAGTCACTAATAATGTTTTTGTTTGATTTAATTTCATAAATTAATTCAGAGTTTGATAAGAGGAACATTACTTTCATTTGGGACTTGACAGACTCAATAATCAAAAATAAAACAGTCCCCTAAATAATTTTGCCCTAGATTTGTCTTCCCTAGAAAAACCAAACAGATAAAGTGAGCGGCAAACATAATTTTCACACTAACTTGTAAAGAAGAGAATATGTCAAAGGGAAAATATTTAATACACAGACTATACCTCATTCAAAATAATGGCATTCTTTGAATATAACATGCAGAATCCAGACAAACACTTTCTGGTTTCTTTCTGCATTGTGTCTCCCAAAGCATCTCCAATGAGTGTTGGGTGCTCTTGGAATGGATGGTCTCAGACTTAGTTCCAGTCCATAACAAAACCATGATTCCTAATATAGTCAGTTGAGTAAATTGGAGACCTTTTCCTGTTTTGTTAGCAGAGCAGGATTTATTCTAGTGAGATCCGTAGAGGTAAGCATTCAAAATGCTGACAAATAGTTTTTCATTTTCCATGAAATGTTGCACCTTGAATGTGAAGCTACCGTACACAAAACTTTCTACGACTTCAAATTATGATAGGTTTTCCTGTCATTTTGGTGAATGCATGGTGACAAAGATGGTAGGTTGTTCATCATCAATGTTGGAGTTGTCTCATAAATGACCTTGAACCAAATCTTGAGTTGCAGATCCAATTGTAATTATTACATATGATGTCATTGTTCAATGATGGATGAAGGCATTGGCTGTGGAGCAAGCTCATTTATCCTATAATGACTTTATCCTGTTTTCAAATTTTGAGATTGTTTTAAGGCAGAGGTTTCTTTCTTTTGTATATTGATAAAATGTGATCTTCGCTGACTGCGCCAGCATGTAATACTCATCCCTTGATGCCCTTAAGAAGGTGATGGTGAGCTGCACTCTTGAACAGCTGCAGTTCATTTTGTATAGGTAGACCTGCATTGCTGTTAGGATTTTGACCAAGTGAACTGAAGGAACAGCAAAATATTTCCAAGGCAGGACAGTAAGTTGCTTGGTGAGGAGCTTGCAGGTGATGTTCCCATACATCTGCTGATTTTGTCCTTCTAGATTGTAGTTGTTGTGGGTTTTCACAGTGCTGTTGGAGGAGCCTTGTGAATTTTTGCAGGCATCGTTTGGATGGTACACTCTGCTGCTATTGAGCATCAATGGTGGAGGTGAATGTTGGTAAATGTGGTGACAATCACATGGGTTACTTTGTCCTGGATTTTTTAAAATGCATTCGCTTTTGGGATGTCAGCGTTGAGAAGATGGTGGTGAGCTACCTTCTTGAATCGCTGATGCCCATGTGATGTAAGTAGACCCACAATACCCTTCGGGAGGGAATTCCAGCGACAATGAAAGCACGGTAATATTTTTCCAAGTCAGGATGGTGAACGACTCAGAGGAAAACTTGTAGATCATGGTGTTTCCGTGTGTCAGCTGCCCTTGTGCTCCGAGTGGTATGGATTTGAAGGTGTGTCTAACGACCTTTGGCAAATTTCTGCAGTGCATTTTGTTAATAGTACACACTGCTGCTACTGAACATTCGTTTTGGAGGGAATGGATGCTTGTGGGTATGGTGCCACTCAATTGAATGTTGCTGGAACTGCACTCATTCAGGCAAGTGAGGAGTATTCTATCACACTTCTGACTTGTGCCTTATAGTTGGTGAACCGACTTTGGAGAGTCAG